>NC_083291.1:14192225-14792225 GCF_963506605.1 Zootoca vivipara
TTGTGTACATCGACATATTGCACAAATGTGTATTATGCTGAAACAGACAACTGATTCACCATGCTGAAAAGTACATTTCATTAAAAGTATTTTTGATGTATTAAAAGTGGCTTTAGTTTTGTGTTGTTGTTGGAACCAGCACAACCTCTGGTTTCACAAATGAAATGGTTTGAGAATGGGGGTTACCTTTCTTAATTGGGCCTCTGCACTGCAACTCAGTGGAGAGTTTTTCTATTTTCTAGCTTCTTCCAAAATGCAGAACAACTCAAATCTCAGATTCCACCCTGCACCCATTACAAATCTCCCTGCACAAAAAAATGAGAGCCAGTGACTAGTTAGTTTTTCATATCCTTAATGACATCATTTGTGAAACTGAAGTTGGCTTTCCAAACGTGGCAGGTATGTAATTACGTAATACCCTTGCGATCTTTGTGAACATTAATTCTACCCCCTTTTGTTTAAAGGCAAATTTAAATTTGAGAAAAAAGTGTTATCTCCTAAACTCACTCCGTTCCCATATCTTCTTTTGCCTCTCCCAGACCAAGATGAGAGAGCCGCAGAACTGAGCAGAGAGCAAAATGAGAAAACCATACGCAGTACCCAGACAGCCCTCCGAAACTTCAGGGAGTTTCTCATCTCTAAATATCCCTCGGAAACGCGGGAGATCTACATCATTCCTTGCAAAGAGCTGGATGCTTATTTAGCGTCGTTCTTTGTCGATGCCCGGCAGAAGGATGGTTCGGAATATGAGCCAAATAGTTTGGCCAATTACCAATGTGGGCTGGAGAGGTATCTCAAAGAGCACCGGTATGGATACAGCATTACCAGGGACAAGGAATTCAAGAGGTCTCAAGAAGCCCTGAAGCAGAAGCAGATAGAGCTGAGGTGCAAAGGGAAAGGCAACAAGCCACACAAGTCCATGAAGCTTACCTTTGCAGATGAGCTTATCTTGCGCAAGAGAGGCCTACTGAGCCGATACAACCCCGAGGGACTGCTGAACCTCGTCTGGCTTAACAACACCAAGGCGTTTGGCCATTGTACCGGCTTCCATGGCTCCACCCTCAAATGGGGGGACATTAGGCTTCGGGTGACGGAGACAGGGCTGGAATATTTGGAATGGATGGGTCAGGACAGCGGTGATGGGAGCACCAAAACCAAGAGGACGGGCACGGACTCCAGAGTGTACGCAACGCAACACGCTCCGCAGACCTGCCCCGTGCAAGACTACAAGGAGTATGCACAAAGGCGGCCCCCTGCAATGCGATACGAGGATGCTCCTTTCTACTTGTCCATCAAGCCGGTTGTTAACCTAGCTGCACTTCATTGGTACAATTGTCAAGCGCTAGGTAAAAATAAGCTGGCCAAGATGGTCAAGACGATGTGCGAGAAGGGGAACATCCCTGGTAGGAAGACCAATTTCAGCGTGTACCAGAGCTGTAGCACACTCTCCGAAGCTCAAAGCAACCAGCTGGTTCTGATTTGCAACAACTTAAGCCAGCAGGCTGCTCAGTCCATGGCGAGCCACTCTGGCTCTGGTAACTTCATTGTGTCTGCATCTTATGACTCTTCTTCAGACACGGCTTGAAAGGACTAGAGATGGGAACATGTTGTGTTTGAAGCTGTGGGTCTCTGCCCAGGAACACACATCAGTTGTGAATCTACACTGCTACCATCCTGACTCACCTTTCCCCAGTGTTAATTCACTTTATTAAAACAAATAATATATCTATCTATCTATATATATATATATTATTTTTACAAAGATGTGAATAGAAATAGTTTAGTATAACTTATATAGTATTTATAGTGCTGATATGGGGGGAGGGAATGAAACCTACTTATAGGGTGCTAATATAATGGTAGATTTTCAAAAGGGGAAATAGTTTTCAGACATATACAAGGCAGGCCATAGTCTTTAGGCAGAGGCAAGCAACCTAGCAGTTTGAAAGCACCTCAAAGTGCAAGTAGATATAGGCACCGCTCTGGCAGGAAGGTAAACGGCGTTTCCGTGCGCTGCTCTGGTTCGCCAGAAGCAGCTTAGTCATGCTGGCCACATGACCCGGAAAGCTGTGTGGGGACAAACGCCGGCTCCCTCGGCCTATAGAGCGAGATGAGCGCCGCAACCCCAGAGTCATCCACGACTGGACCTAACGGTCAGGGGTACCTTTACCTTTAAGCAACACTATGCACTTAAGTCAGTTGTAACACAGACATATCTTGAGAAGACCCTCTGTGAAGACAACATAGTTCATGAGTGGGAACTGAGCACTGGGGACACTGTGCCCAACAGTGGTACCCCAGAGTGCTTTTCTGCACCGCCTGTTTATTGCCTTTGAGCTTGTGCAGAAGGTGTTGGCATTAAATCATGTCCAAAATGCATCACTTGCACCTAAACATATTTGTTTCTTGTTTGTTTGTTTGTTTTTAAAAATGAGCGTATATTCCCCACGATGCTTCATGTCTTTTGAAAGTTTGCTGTTAATACAACATGAATTAAGTATTGTGTGTGGAGGGAAGAGGGATAATTTTCTATTTTCTATCTTGCTGGCAAATATGGTTCTTTTCCAGCCTGATTTAAGGGGGAGAGAAGGAACAAAGAAAATGCAGCTTACTGGAGCTTTCCTCTCTATTTTTTATTTGCTCTTTGTCTCTCCATCGTGCCAGCTTGGGGGGTGGGGGAAGACTTGATAATGATCAACACAGTGAAAAACAACAATGGTCTTTGAAAAAAAAAGGGTATAATATTTATCCATATGCAAAAACAAATGTCATGGCAAAAAACCAGACTGTTGCACAAACAAAGAATCTTAACTTTCCCCAGCTGAGAACCAGTGTTTTAGCACTTTTGTGACTAGTCGTGTATATATGTATATGTATATGTATATGTATATGTATATGTATATGTATATGTATATATGTATATGCTGTCAAAGATTATAGCTGTTCCACCAAGCACACACAATGCAAAACAGAATTATGAGGTTGCTTAAATTGTGGCCAGCATTTGGATTTCCTTGAAAAAACAGCAATAACAGCAAAAACAATGCCCCCTCCCCCAAATCTTCCAGGAACCATGAAAAGCTGAGAGTACAGTCGCAAACCTCATTTCGTTCTTGTTTTACTTGGGGGGCTTTTCTAGGGAATCAACATGAAAACAGAGAGACCTCCCTGCCCCTCTTAAGTTCCAAGTACACTTGTTGTGTGATGCTCCATAGTAAACACACATGCTTTTTGGGGTCTTTGCCCTAGCTAGATCTGGAGAGAACTGGGTTTTCTTTTTCGAGGAGCAAACACAGTTGTTCCCCTGCAGCAGGGTTCCCCTGCCATACAGCATATCAAGGGTAGCCAATGTGGTACCCACCATATGGTGTTGGGACTCCCAGATTGCATCATCGCCAGCCAGCATGGCCAATGACCAAGGATGATCAGGGTTGTAGGCTGGCGGCGCCTGCCCATTACACTGGCTACCTCTGCGATACAGTCGTACCTCGGAAGTTGAACACCTTGTGACTTGAATGTTTTGGCTCCCTAACGCCGCAAACCCAGAAGCGAGTGTTCCGGTTTGCGAACGTTCTTTGGAACCCAAATGTCCAATGCGGGTTACACAGGTTCCAATTGGCTGCAGGAGCTTCCTGCCGCCAATCGGAAGCCATGCCTTGGTTTCCAAACGTTTTGGAAGTCGAACGGACTTTCGGAACGGATTCCGTTCGACTTCTGAGGTACGGCTGTATGTGGTTCTTACGGATTGCCACACTACCAGTGTGTACAGAGGGCACCAGATTGAGGAAAGCTGATCTAAAAATTAAAAACGGAATAGACTCGGTGAGGCAAATGGTGAAACGGCATGTGCGAACTGGCCCCATATTCCATTATATACAACTTAGCACTAGGGAATCTGTAGCGGGAGCGGGGAGGGGGACTTTTGATCTATATGCCACATTTAATCCTCCTGGTGATTTGATTCTCCCATCACATATTTTAGGAAATTTGCATTGTTTTGTTACAAAACAATTTTCTATGGAGCGAATTTTTTATAGTATATTAAATCTCACACAGTAACATCTGATGGGGGTGGCCAACTTGAATAAAATATGGGGAGGGGGAGGTATGTATAATTGATCATAAGACGTGGCACATGCACACCATTTGAATGGCAATGCTCATCAACTTTTTGGGGCGTGGCAGACCCCTCAAATATATTTTTTTGGGGGGGACCTCAGCCCCTAGGAGTTGGCTCCTATGCATCTGATGTTTTCTAATTCAAGAATAGCCAACTATTCATCTGGGGCCTAAAAGCAGATCTGAAAGCCCTTTGTCTGCGCCTGATGTAGGGGGCAGATGAAAGAGCAGATAGGTATTACTCTTTTGCACCTTTAATTGCTGTGTGGAAGAGGGGATTTCAGCAACACAATTTACTTAAGGTGCAATAGCCCTGTCTACATTTTCATTTGGCCACCAGATTTTAACCAAGGCTATTATATAGTCTATGCCCATATTTCCACTCATAAGGGGAAAAAATGTTTTCATGTTACAGGAGCCATTCCATACATTGTTACATCTCTCTTTGGGAGTTTATAATGCTCCAGCTATGCTTGAGCACATTGCTCCTTAACTTGTAGCACTCTTATTGGTAGATGTCATCAACTTTAGTACAGAACCTGCCCATTTGTGATGAGATCAGTTTGTGCAGCAAAATATACGTCCCCTCCTCCCTCAACTGCTGAGAATATGGAAGTTGGTTGTCCTTGTTTTCTTTTAACCAATTCCCTGTTCCAACTGTAGTCAACTTTTTTAACAGCAAGGCTTTTTGGGGGGAGGATTAATTTGCTTCTAAAAATGAATAAATCTCTGTCTTGCCAAAAAATAAAAAAAAATCCTATGCATTGTGTAAATTCAGTGATGTTCCTGTTAAATATGCATGTTTTATCAATGCATTTGTGATCTTTGTAGGATTGTTAACCATTGCTGCTATAACCATTTATTGTAGTTAAATGGGGGTAAATGGTACACTTTACTGTGAGGGCTGTGCAAGTTAACAGTTTTATGTGTGACATTACAACTTGTATCTTTTTTATATTTTATTTATATATTTTTAAATCTGGGGCTCATACTAGTGCCTTCTGTAGAAGGAAAATATAATATGTTGTGGTTGATAAATTGTGCCAAATTTTTCAAGTCATGCTGTTCTAAGACATCCGGTCTGTGACCAGGGCAAACAAATAGTTAATGTGTTATTTTGGGGACCAACTTTATATTGTTATTATAAATCATTTAAATAGCACTTTTAAAATGTCCTAGGTGGGTCAGTATGATTCTCATTATACAGTTGGGGAAACCGTGGCTTCCCAGCAGGGTGCATCTAGATGACAGACTTTAACTGGTTTAGTATTCATTTCGTCTTCTCATGGAACCCAAAAAAATCTATTGTAACTGTGAGGGGGCGGGGAATGCTAAGGATATACTGTAACGGAGAATTCTCAGCTATTCACAGTCTAAGATTTTAGTGAAACATTGGCCCTGGGAAAGACTACTTTTTATCTTTACCAAGATAGTTCCTAACAAATTTTCATAAACCCTTCGCCCACAGTGTTGCAGTGTATTTTATGGGAGGTGCTGTAAGCCTGCACGGTGTCTACAACATCATTTAAAGAATGCCACCAAACCACAAAAGTTGGCCACTAACAAGCTCTCAGTTTTGCAAATGGAAACCAGATAAGCAGTTGAGGTTTCCCCCCTAAATTAAATAACATAAAAGTGGGAAAAAATGTTTAGGTGCTTGATGGCAAAGGATTCTTTGTTGGTGAAACAGGAAGTTGCTAACTGAGGAACTCTGGATCCCGGTTAGTTATATGATTTTGTGGAATTCTTTATCTGATTCTTTATTAAGCTTCACGGAGAGCCACATCTCCACAGAAGACCACTTGCTTTGCATTCAGAAGGCCCCAAGTTCAATCCCTGGCAGCTCCAGATAGCTCTAGGAGAGTCTCCTTGTCTGAGATGCTGGAGGGCCAGTTAGTGTGGACCAGGGATGGGGAATATGTGGCCTTCCAGATGTTGGATTCCAGTTCCCATCAGCCCCAGGCAGCATGTCCAATGGTCAGGGATTATGGGAGCTGTAGTCCAGTGTTTCTCAACCTTTTTTGGGCCAAGGCACACTTGTTCCATGAAAAAAATCACGAGGCACACCACCATTAAAAAAGTTAAAACATTTAACTCTGTGCCGCCCTATATTGACTATATAATTATGACTGTAAGAAACACTTGCCAATTGCTGTGTTGGTTGCAATCTCCTGTAATAAGGCTTCACAAGCCGCTGATTTCTCTGCCAGCACAATCCTTTGCTCAGCAAGTTTCAGGTTGAGCTTATCCAGCCAGCTTCTTTAAGTTTGTCTAAAACCACCCTCCCGTGGTGGTGGCTGTTGAGAGCTGCGCTCGCCCCGCATCGTGACCCGGCCGGCTTCCTTTCCGGCGGGTCAGTGCTGTAAATTGGCAGCCGCCAGGCACGTGACAATGCAAATCGCCCTTCTCGTCGCGGCACGTCGCGGCACACCAGCCAGCGTCTCGCGGCACACTAGTGTGCCGCGGAACAGCGGTTGAGAAATGCTGCTGTAGTCCAAAGGAACATAGGTTTCCCATCCTTGGTGTAGACCAGGCACCCCCAAACTCAGCACTCCAGCTGTTTTGGGACTACAATTGCCATCATCCCTGACCACTGGTCCTGTTAGCTAGGGATGATGGGAGATGTAGTCCCAAAATAGCTGAAGGGCCGAGCTTGGGGATGCCTGATGTAGACACTACCAGCCTAGATGGGCTAATGGTCTGTTTTGGTGTAAGGCCATTTCCTATATTCCTGGAATAGGTAAGGTAAAGGATGCAGGTGGCGCTGTGGTCTAAACCACTGAGCCTCTTGGGCTTGCCAATCAGAAGGTCGGTGGTTCGAATCCCCATGACGGAGTGAGCTCCTGTTGATCTGTCCCAGCTCCTGCCAACCTAGCAGTTCGAAAGCATGCCAGTGCAAGTAGATAAATAGGTACCGCCCCAACATTGTTTTGCTTATTCCTAAATGATCTAGAAGAGTGCCTAATGGACGCAGATGGTCACCTTCCAAAAATAGGTATAAGAAGGACCCCCTTGCTGCTTTATGCTGATGACGCGGCCATAATTTCACGCACCAGACCGGGTTTGAAACACCTGTTGATGAAATTTTCTGAATATTGTCTTGGAAATGGCTTAACAATAAATTATGAAAAATCAAAAATCTTAGTATTTGAAAGAAGCTTTTCCCGGTTAAACTGGTCGCTGGATGGCCATGAACTTGAACAGATTAAACATTTCAGCTATTTAGGACTAACATTCCACCATACAAGATCATGGAAGTACCACTGGCAAACCTCCCTTCAAAAGGCGGAGATTACAAAACTAGCCATACTCCGATTCTTCCATACAAAGGGCGGCAAGTATGTACCGGCAGCTCTAAAAGTATTCAATGCAAAAACTGTCCCCCAAATCCTGTATGCAGCAAATGTCTGGCAGAATGGGGACCTGCCTAAGCTAGATGGCTTCCAAGCACAATTTATTCGATCCTTGCTTCAGGTGCCCAATTGTGTGCGAAATTCCATACTCCTGCTAGAAACGGGTGAATGCCCAATTTCAACAAAGGCATGGTGGGCTGCACTAAAACATTGGCTCAAGATTGTAGCATTTGAACTTGGGGAGGGACTGTATAAATACCTGAACAATGAGGAATACATCAGCCAATGGCAGAAAACCATGGCGAGAAAAGCCACTGCTTTAGGTCTGTCACCCACCCAACTCTATTGCCTGGGATATGAAGGTGCCCTAAAGACCTTAAAGCAAAGACTTTGGGATAATTCACACAGTGATCTACGACATCAATCACTTGCGATCTGCAGTCCATTGGCAGTAGGAGTACAATATGGGCATGTCTTTAAGCCAGCAGCCTATATTCAAAACTTGACAGTGCCAAACTACCGAAGGCTGTTCACAAAAGCAAGACTGAATGTATTCCCCTCTGCAGTGCTGGAGGGCAGGATGAGAGGAGTACCCTACCAGGAAAGACTGTGCTCGTGCACCCATGATGTAGATTCTATAAAACACATTGTGCTGCACTGTGGGAAGTTTGAGCAAGCTAGGGCTGAAGTGATTTCACCCCTGCTAGCCTTGCTCCCAGGAAAATCAGAGGATTTCTATATCAGGTTCCTATTGGAAGACCGGTCAAATGCCAGAACACTAGCAGTGGCAAAGTTTTTATCGGTGGTCACAAGAACTAATGTTTCCTATTCCGAATTTGAGTAAGATGTCTGAGTGGTTTGAGGGCGGGGTGTCCCAGCTGTGTATCGCTTGGTAACGAATTGATGGGTCTATGGACCGTAATAAAGATTGTTGTTGTTAAATAGGTACCACTGCAACAGGAAGGTAAACGGCATTTCTGTGCACTCTGGTTTCCGTCACAGTGTCCCGTTGCACCAGAAGTGGTTTAGTCATGCTGGGCCACATGACCCAAAAAGCTGTCAGCCTGAAAGTGAGATGAGCACCGCAATCCCGTAGTTACCATTGATTGGGCGTAGCCATTCAGGGCTCCCTTTACCTTTTATACCCGGAATAGAATGATCATTTGTATAACATCTTAAATTAGTAGCGAAGCTGTAATTCGGAGAGCAGTGCCTTCAGACGAAAGACTTGCAAATTACTTTATTATTTTCATGATGGCCTTGTTTTTGTTTTTAAAAAAACTAATTGCAAAGGCTAAAAGAATGCAATGAAGGACCCTCCAGACCAGTGTTTTATTGCAGTTGTCTGCTGCAACATGTTCTTGACACAACAATAGCACACTAGTGGTGGATTTGTTCTACTTTAGTTAGTTGTGCAACACTTCCTGAATGCTATCACGTTATTGCTGTCTAAAGCGGCTATAGCACAACAAAAGCAGAACGAAAACCAAAGTAGAACGTTTGTTGGATAAAACGTTATGGGATTTCAGCAGGGAGTTAGGGATCTGCACAAACTGGAAATGCATCAGTGTGGCAGCCCCAGAGCGAACAACAGGATTTCCTGCGCAAGTGTAGCCACAAAGATAGTGCTGGCAAGATGGACCTGGCATGCTGCTTGCAATTAAGCACACACATAAGGCGGGGAAGGTGGTTGTGCCAAACACCACCTTTACACTATGCATGACTCTCTTTTTTGTTGTTGTTCCATCCAAAAGCTGATCCAGCTCATGCAGGAATCACTAGGAGTTACTTGCTAAAACGGGAGTTTTATGAAGTGCAAAAAGCTCCTGGTCACAAGCTTCTCAAGGTGATGTGTGCAGTAAAAACAGCAGAAAACAGTTTAGAAATAGGTAAAAGCACCCCCCCCCCCAATTAAAACCCACCCCAGATACTTTTAAAACGAATTCATGGGTGGCACATTGCATTTGCTGTGTGAGAGCAGACCAGCTCTGCCTGTTGAGAATTCTGAAGGCTTCACCGCTGTCGAATGGCAGTCAAATATGCAGAACGTAAGGAGCCACTGCTAGTCCCTCATTGCATATTTGCTTCTCTCTCTCTCTCTCTCTCTCTCTCTCTCTCTCTCTCTCTCTCTCTCTCTCTCTCGGCTAATTTCCCCTGCTCCTATCCCTTTTAATACTTAGGGGAAAGCAGCTGCCAAGGAAAGAGATTAAAAGTAGACTGGCAATCAGATCCTCTGCAAGTTTGGCTTTGAGCACAATCGCCTCCAGCTTCCTTTGCATGCTGGTAGAGGAGTTACCATCAGACACAAATGGCAACTCACAATACATGACTGATGGGATGCATTCAACCCGGTATACGATAAATTGCACAATAATTTCCTTCTCTCACCCCCCCTTTTTATGGAAATATGTAGCTGTGACAACGCAATGATGGCAAAGCACAGAAGGTCCACTTTGTCTCACCGTGGTCCATGCCAATTGCAATCTGATTATGAGAGGCTAGGTGTTTGACTCCGATCGTCAGATTGGCTTTAGGACAGATTCAGGGGAGGTCCCTGAAAGGTCCCATTCCTAGCCAGTTCTGTGCTGCTCAGCCATTTTGTGCAACACTACCGTGCAAAGTGAACTATGGTGCAGCAGAGACTGCAGCACACATTGCTGCACCAGCACAAAAAATGTGGTGCAAAAAACCTTGCAAAAGTAACACAACAGCACCTTCTGTGAGATGCAGAAACAGCCATTGTTGTACCCTGTCCTGAAGACCTGCATACTTGTATGGTTACTTGGCGGTGTAAGCCCACTGGTCTATATCCCTTCAAATAAAATAAAAGGGATATCAAGAGGACTTGAATCTTGAGAAGAAGGGAGGTGCCCCCCGAGTGTCCTAGATTACAGCTCCCTGCCACCCCAGACAATTGGCAATACTGGCTGGGGTTGACAGAACTTGGGACGCCAATGACTGGGGTGCACCAGGTTAGGGAAGACTTTTTTAAAAAATAAATATTTCAGTTCTGAAATAATGAATTGTTTCTATGAATTCAGTCTGTCTTACCTGATGATTGATTTAGGCAGGGAGCTGCACAACTTCTCCTGGTTCTGCGGGGGGGCCCACAGAGCAAGGCAATCAGCCCAGTACAGAGTCAGACCAGTGGTTCAACTAGCTCAGTATTGTCTACACTGACTGGCAGCAGCTTGCCAGGGTTGGGTGTCTCCTATCCCTGCCTGCAGTTGCCGAGGATCCTGGGACCTTCTGAATGCAAAGCAGATGCTCTACCTCTGAGCCATGGCCCTTCCTTTATATAATAATGGGCCAGATGGCCAGACAGTTTGACTTTTTTCTAAGGTAGCTTCCTATGTACTAGGGCAGGGGTCAGCAAACTTTTTCAGCAGGGGGCCGGTCCACTGTCCCTCAGACCTTGTGGGGGGCCGGACTATATTTTGAAAAAAAATATATATGAATGAATTCCTATGCCCCACAAATAACCCAGAGATGCATTTTAAATAAAAGGACACAATCTACTCATGTAAAAACATGCTGATTCCCGGACCGTCCGCAGGCTGGATTTAGAAGGCTATTGGGCCGCATCTGGCCCCCGGGCCTTTGTTTGGAGACCCTGTACTAGGGAAATTCTGAAGCTGAGTGGCATTCAGTTTAGCAAATCTGCAAAACTGAATTTGCTTCCAGTTGACCCGGGTTTATTCAGCTCCTTTTGCAATCTGGGAGGTGGAAAGAGCCTAAAATAAAACGTAAAACATCAGTGGTCTGTAGTGAATTTTTTCATTGGAGAATTGTTGGGGCCAGAGGCACCAGATTGCGGGGTGGGGAGGAGACACATTCCAACATCTTGATGTCATGCGCAAGAGCACCATGCCTCCCTCCCTAAGCCAGGCAGAAACTTTCTGGGCTTTGGGAAGAAGGTGCCAAGGCTCTGAGAGGATGCTGGAGCCCTCTTGCCAGGCGTATGTACTGTATGCCCTGAGACCTCAAATACATGTTACAGCTTACCACAGGGATGCTACTGAAATCAGACAGCTACAATGAACTATTCAACACCAGCCATAATGCGCTGTATCAAGACCACAAAGCAACCTGTGAGATTCCACGTGACTCTCAGTGGCCACCTAGAAAACAGAGCAGAGTTGGATGTGGCATGGAGACTCAACTCTGATCAGTGTTGTGGTTAGTTCTGTATGTTGCAGCTAGGGAACAGCTGGTTTCGAACAATGCCAACATTTATCTGGGGCTGTCAAATTCATATGTGAATGCTATCATTCGCCACATTTTGGAGATTCACAATGGCACATTGAAGGTAGGAAGTTGCAATTCAGCTGTGGCGCTCTAGAGTACATGCAATGCGTATGGTGAAAAAAGACCATAGCTGCCAAGTACCCCGTTTTCCCCGGGAAACCCCCGTTTTTTCATACCGTTTCCCGGTGGTCCCCCTTATCACTTCGTCTCCTGTTATTCTCCCTTATATTCTCCTGCCAGCGGCCATTTCCCCCCCACTGCTTTGCCTATCTATGGGCACAAAAAATGGCCGGCGCCGGCACCAAAAGTCACGTCTACGCATGCCCGGAAGTGCGTAGACATGACTTCCGGTGTCGGCGGCGGCCATTTTTGGTGCCCATAGATGGGCAAAGCGACACTGGAAGTTGCGTCTACTCACTTCCGGACATGCATAGACGTGACTTCCGTTGCCGGCCCCGGCCATTTTTTGTGCCCATAGATGGGCAAAGCGACACCAGAAATTGCGTCTACACAACTTCCGGTGTCACACGGCTGCCGGTCCCGGATTTTGCAGTCCAGGACTTGGCAGGTATGAAAAAGACACGTATAGCCACTTCAAATGTGATGTTGTGCGCTCCCAGTCCACAGTGTTCCATTTGACACACAGCTCTCTAAATGCTAGATTTGTTACAAAAGAAAAGGCACCTGCTGTTAAATCTGATAGCAAACGGGGATATCTGCATGGTAAAGGGAATTTGGGGCACTCTGGGGATTCAAACGAGCTCCCTTCCCCAACTTGTATTGGTTGAGAAATATCCGTCACCCTTCTAAAATCATGATGCAAATTGTGTGCAATTTAGTAGGAAAACAGGGAAGAGCTATATACATAGAAAAAAATATTAGATTACAGTATTCATTTATGATTCTCAAAAGAAAAATGTAGTTGTGTTTTAATTTGATTTTTTTTTAAGTGAGAGCTTGTATTTTACAATGGCCAATTCTGATGTTTTAGTGGGGAAAAACATTTAATGTCATTGTTTACTGCCCATGATTGTATTAAAAAGTTTCATAAATGACTTTTTGAAAGGTTAATTTCATTGGATGCACAGTGTTGACAACTGTTGTGTGGCATTTTATCATTTTAAAATATATGTGAGTAGAGTAACGCTCTGGTGTGCCAGTAATGCTCAGAAGGTACTGCTCTTTATCTAATTTGTATCTCACCCTTCTTCCCTTTAATTTGGGCTAGCATAGATGCGGAAGACCACATTTTATTCCATAGTTTATGCACCATGCAAAAAAGTACTTCCTTTCATCTGTCCTGAATCTTGCCACTTTCAGCTCCGTCAGATAACAATAACTTTGTAACAATTATTTATTATTTATACCCATCCCACCTGGCTGGGTTGCCCCAGCTACTCTGGGCAGCTTCCAACACACATAAAAATAATAAAAATCAAACATTAATACAATCTTATCCAATATAAAAAGTCACGGTAAACTTTAAAATAAATAAGGCAAAATTCAATAAATCCATTAGAATCCAATAGTAAACAGTAAAATTAAACATCAGCAAATAATCATTAAACGGTTTACACTTATCAATTACAATAAAGAATTACTAATCTATAGTCAATAAAATATAACAGCAAATCACAATGCATAAAATACCACAAAGCATACAAAACCATGTTAAAGATTCAAATTGAAAACCAAGGGCACACAACTTATAAATTTTTCTTTTAAAAATATATATCCCTGAACTCCTCTCTTCCCAGCTGCTTCTGTTGTTCTCAAAGTCATGGTCTGGGAAAGATTCCCAAGGCTTGAGGGTGGGGCAAGGCAGGTGGACAAGCCATTGCCTGGTGATCAGCAGAAATTCTCTCTCCCATCAGTTGGGCACCGAGTTCTAGTATTATGAGAGAGGCAAAGATCTGCCCAGCGCCCCCAAATTACCATATTTTCCCGTGTATTCTACGAGGTCGTCCTATACATGGATAGTGCCGTGGGGGGAAGGGGGAGCTGCGCACCCACCAGCCATCTGGTTGGCTGGTGCGCAACTCTCACGCAAGCTGCTGCGGGAGGAGAGCAATCCCTGCAGAAGCTTGGGAGGGAAGATGCATGCCTGCCAGCCATCTGGCACCCCACAGAATTTGGCACCGGAGTGCCCCACATCCCTTGCACCCCTGGGTAAAGACTGCCATGAGAGAGGGAGAAAAACACCCAATCCACTTTCTCCACACAGTGCATAACAGTATACGCCTCTGTCATGTTGCCCGCGTAAGTCTGCTAAGTGTCCCACTGGAGATAAAGGCCAGCTAACACCAGCTATTTAGGACTTCCTTCCCTAGTCCTGAGGCTGAACAGCGTAGGGACAAGGATGCCATCAAATCAATAACAGCAACAACTCCCCTCTGAGGCTAATGGCTTCCTAGCTTTAAAGCGCAGCAGAAGCACAATAGAAAACTGCTAAGGACCTTTGG
This sequence comes from Zootoca vivipara, assembly GCF_963506605.1. NCBI lineage: Eukaryota > Metazoa > Chordata > Lepidosauria > Squamata > Lacertidae > Zootoca > Zootoca vivipara. The sequence goes on from NC_083291.1 coordinate 14,206,408, forward strand.
CTACCCAGACCCCCAGGCCATCGTGACAATAGGTTTACAGGTTGTACAGGCCTAGTTTTGCACGTGGAAAACCAGGTTCAAATCCCTGGTCATCTATGACCCTTCCTGGATAACCAGGGGTAGTCCATCTCTCTCAGCCTATGTTTTGGGCTGGGAGGATAAAACACCATTCTTGAGTTCTCTGGAAGAAAGTAGGGCTGCAATAACATCACAGATCCAAGTCTGCAGGCCTAAGGCAAGGCAGGCAGGCAAAAGACAAATCATGTGGAGTCTCCAACAGGAGTCTTTCCCTTTGCCTGTGTTGTGTTTTACTGTGTGCTGCAAAACCACGGGCAAATTCTTCCCCTGTGATTAAAGAAAGCAGCCGGCTTTGCAGAAAACAGTTCATTAACTTAGCATGCCACCCTACCTAGGCACAGATAGAATACTGTGGTTAATCATGGCATGTGTAGCTAATCCAGAATTAATTGACCATCTCAGTGGATTGCTTTTGGAAAGAAGCTCTCAGCACCATGATCCTAAACCTAAACACATCAACACGAATGTTTTGTATATGGTTTTTTTAAAAAAGAAAAGCCACTCACACAACCAGATTAGCATGTTGGTGATATGGGCAGGGTGGAATTTGTGCAAAGTTCATTAGCATGTGATGAAACAGCTGTGTGATGGGCACTGCCATATGGCCTTTCATATGACATGGACCAGTAAATATGGGCTGCATGCAGGGCTAAGCCAAGGCTGCCACACCTGGAACTATCCCTGGAGTGTTCATTCTCCAACCTAGGAATGGGGTCTTTGCAGCTACTAGTGGCAAAGCCCAGTATCTGAGGCTATGTGTCTCTAAATACCAGTTGCGGGGAAGGACAAGTGAGGAGACTGCAATCACACTCAGGCCCGTGTTGGCCACTGTGAGTATAGGATGCTGGAATAGATGGGCCTTTGGCCTGATCCTGCAGGCTGATCTTACGTTGTTACTTCTAGCCCCTTCCTCCAGCATTGGTGACTTCCAGGTCTTATTGCCAAGTTGGCTATGTCCTAGTCACCAAGAAAACTGCACCCATCAGGGACTTAGCTGTTGGGTTCTTTTCTTCATGGTTTCCCAGTTTCTCGGGGCAGCATCATGGTTTGAGTATTAGGCTTGGTTCTCCAGCTCTCTATCCACCCTACTCTCATTCCAACCTATCAAATAGCTTGGGCTTTTGTGTCAGGGACGGGGAACTTTGTCATACGTGTGGAGGAAGAACTTAAACACGTTGCAGAGTTCCCAAAAAATAGACCAGAGGCAATTTCATCCAGCAGAGCTTGTACTGGTGCTGAAGGCAAATACAGTAAGCATAATGCGCACAAATCCAATACATTCAGGATTGGCACAGTCCATAGAAATCCAGTTGCAGCAGACTTAACAAACTTACAAGAACTGATAATAAGTCCAAAACCTTAACACTAAGCATACTATGTACAGAACACCAGACCAGGAAAAAAAGAGACAGAAAGAGAAAGTGAGTGAAAACCAGGCTCCTTCTGGCCTCAGCATGACCTTGCAGAAGAGATAACAGAAACAGTTTAAAGCAGCTGTACTCAGCTTCTCAGAAGGAATATCCAAAACAAGAACCTCATTTCACACAGAGAAGAAAAACTTCCAGTAGCTTCTTGAATCCTCCTATATTAATCAGAATAGGAACGATCTTTACACATCAGGTCAGTACTTTCTGCACTAAGAAATGCAAACGCCAGATATTGCTGGACTACATCTCCCATTACCCCTGACCTTTGGATTGGACTGATAGGAATTGGAGTCCAACAACATCTGAAGAGCCATGGATCCTTGCTGTAAGAGCGTGAAATGCCGCACATGAAAGCCAGTGTGGTGTTGTGGTTAGTGTTAGACTGACCCCAGGGAGAACTAAGTTCAAGACCCACATCATCTGCAAAACCTATTGGGTTATAGTCACCCCGTGATTATCTCTCAGGTTCACAGGGACTGTTTTTTCCTGAAGGTAAAAGGCAGAGAGGCCTTATATGCTACTCTAAGCTCTTTATGGGAGTGGTGGAATAAAAATCTGATAATCTGAGTACAGAGCAGCCACTGAAAGTGTACTCAGTGTTCTTAAGTGGCATAGAGATGGTACACGCATCAGCCGTAAACTATGACGACACTCCAGTCTTTAAAACTAACCCACTTCCTCTCCTGCTGCTATGGAAGTTTCAGAGCCTCCCTGTCTTCAAATGACTTCATTTTAATTCACCTCAAAGTAGCTCAAGGTTCTTCTGGCACACTGCCTCTTCAGATATGGTCAAGGGAGTGACTCTCGCGATGCAGACCAGAGCAAAATTCTCACTGCAGTTGGAAACGAACCCTTGTTTTGCTTTATAAGTCTTGCCAAGAACAAATGAAACTTGGCTGCTTTCCCTGGAAAGGCGTGTGAGGTTTTAATAAAGAAGAACTAATGGCTTTCTCACCCCCTCTCTTTCTCCCCTGTTTGCATTATTATTGCGCATATTAATATTATAATTACAGATAGTAACATTAATAGGAGCTGCTTTGTAGCACACTGGGAGGAATACTTCGAAAACAGAAAACAAAAGCAAGTTTCTACAGCGTTTTCACATGAAGTCAGATCAGAATTTCATTTTTTAATTAAGTCAGTTTCTGTATTTGGCCTGATATAACCTTATGAACAACCACTAATTCTATTAGGCTCTTAATTGAGTTACGTTCCTGTTGTTGACTACAGTGCTCTTTCTCTTTTTCATGTACCATGAACCACTGTAGATCTGGACCCAATGCAAATCACTGCCAGTGCTTTAGCTACTCGGGGGGGGGGGGATTTTAATCTGTGATAATTTCTTATGCTTGCTGTGATGCAGTTTATTTATTTATTACTGGGACTGGTAAACAGAGGAAGACTTTAAGGGCACCTCCAAACTGTAGCTACTTTTGGGTGGGATTCAATCACATACCAGGAATAAAACTGGTAGCACTTATGCAAAACAAAGCAGGGTTTGATATGGTTTCAAGATGGGGGCCCTGTGTGTTGAGATGCTCTTGTTGCAGGGGGTTGGACTAGATGACTCTTGTGGCCCCTTCTAAATCTATGATTCTAAGTGTGTGTGTTTACAATCGATTGGGAGCGCTTGTGGAATGAATCTGCTTCCCCAAAGGATCAGACTTTTTGCAGTAAGGAAAATGATGCAAAAATGCTCTGGATATGTAACGAAGGCAATCGCCACAGCACAGGAGACTGGCCTGGCTTAATTAGCTTGTGACACTTATAGACCCAGGGAATAGAAGTGTCGGGCACACAATTTAGCACCCCGAGCCTTAATTAAATTCTGACACTTGTTGGGTCGGGAGATTATGGTGGCCTGGGCCCCCACTAACTCACAACAGTATAAAGCATATTTGAAAGTATAGCGTATGCAATAAAATTACAGTGCAGTGATAAAAAGATACTGCTCTTTCGTAAGAGATATTAAGGGCCCTTTCCCAATTTGTGAGTTATCTTTCAGCATATAAACACATTGCAACATCACTGCACATTTGCTATTCTGGCTTTCTCATAGCAGCTGCAGTCTAGTGTCCAAGGATCTGTGGTAGTGAGTCTTAGATAAAGGTAAAGGGACCCCTGACCATTAGGTCCAGTCGTGGCCGACTCTAGGGTTGCAGAGGTCATCTCGCGTTATTGGCCGAGGGAGCCGGCGTACAGCTTCCGGGTCATGTGGCCAGCATGACTAAGCTGCTTCTGGCAAACCAGAGAAGTGCACGGAAACGCCGTTTACCTTCCCGCTGGAGCGGTACCTATTTATCTACTTGCACTTTGACGTGCTTTCGAACTGCTAGGCTGGCAGGAGCTGGGACCAAGCAACGGGAGCTCACCCTGTCGTGGGGATTCGCATCACTGACCTTCTGATCGGCAAGGCTCTGTTTAACCCACAGCACCACCCGTGTCCCAGACAGTGAGTCTTAAGCAGTGCTTTTTTTCTGGGGGGGGGACGCAGGGGTATGCATACCCCTAATTTTTTTGTGAATCTAAGTTTGGCCTCATTGAGAAGCAGTATTTCAATATGAGTAGGAAAATGAGAGTACCCTTAAACATTTTTTTAAGAAAAAAAGCACTGGTCTTAAGTATGCTTAATTGACCACTCAGCTGAATGTGAAAACAACAGAAGACTGTGTATGCCAGTACTCAAATCATGGGGGGGGGGGCAAGAGGGGTTCCTATCCTCTTATCTGCAACACTGTCTAACTTACCACAAGTTAGAGGTGAAGCACTGGCGCCACATTTTGAATCAGGGGGCCCAGCTCCCCCAATATTGGTTGCCTCAGCCACTCTGGGTGGCTTCCAACACATATAAAAACATAATAAAACATTAAACATTAAAAAAAACTTCAGATGTCTTCTAAAGGTTATATAGTTACTCCAACATTCATCCAATGAAAATAGGGACATCCTAAGGAAAAGCAGGACATTCCAGGATCAAATAAGAAATCAGGATGGCTTCTGTAAATCCGGGACTATCCCTGGAATATAGGGACGCTTGGAGGGTCTGAAATGGGTAGGTTTGTGCTATTTAAGTGAATTAAAGTGCTCTGTTGCTCAAATGCAGAAGATCCACCAAGCAAGCAACAACAAAATGCACCAGACTTTTTTGCAGCTTGGATAGCGATGGGGCAGGCAAATGGTTAACAAGAAGACAAATAAATGCATTGCAAACAAATTAAGAGGAATGCTCATAGTTTCATAACTGCAACACAAATATCAGAATTAATATGACTGGACATAGTCTAAGCTCTGCGTGTGTTTTGTGCAATCAAATCAAGATGAATGCTCAGTAAACAGGTCATCTGGAGTGTACACACACAGGCACGCACACGCACACACACACCCACCCAACTCAAGTTTGTTTTTCCCCCAGATCTGAGCAGCTCTGCCAAAGAGAGCAAGAAGCCCGTGGCTCTCCTCTGTGACTTCGGGGCAGCTTGGCCAGTCATTTCCCGTGCCAGAGCATTTGAAGTGCATGATCTCTGAGTGCATTACCATATAGATTTTCTAGCAGAATGTGAAAAAACTATATATAGGGATGCAGAAACAAAATCGGTTATAATGCTGAGCATAAATAGCCTTCACATTCCTTATCATTATAATAGAATTCTCCCCCTCCTGGCAGCTGTAAGTAAGGGTCTCCTTAGATCTTTTCTCAATGCAAAAAGGTCATGCGTCTTTTTTCATCCTCAAAATTTATAGTGCTTAATATTTTTCATCGCTGAGACCACTGAGACAATCTCAATATGAGCTGTGCTGATAATACTTCCCTGAGCCAAAAGCTTCAATAATAAACGTGTGTTTAATGGCTGAAGTGAGATTTCCCTGTGTTGGCTCATGGGGGCTGCAATCCTGCCCCTTTTAAAAGCAATAGGTGTTGTTTTTATTTTATTTTAAAGACTTTCAGTAGGAGCTGGATTGCATCTTCATTGTCTTAATATGCCTTACATTCTTGGCACAACAGCTCTCAGCAGACATATTATAGAAGCAAGACAAATTTTCTTTGCATTTCCCTTCCTCTTTGTTTTTCAGCCTATTCAACAAAGCTCAACAAATTCCCCATCTTCAATTTTGATGATGACTTGAAGTACTTTTGCATCAGTGCGGTGAGCCCAAATACAACAAAAGCAACTCTCTATGCTCTGAATGTGTGGCGATACTGGTGTATGACAAAAGGCCTGAAAGATTACATGGACATTACAAAGGTGAGTGGCCTTGGTTCTGATGGTGTACTGTAACTAGATTCAATCTGCAAGGCAGAAGCCTTATTTATCTGGTGAAACCTGCCCCAAACTGGTGCCCTCCAGGTATTCTGGACTACAACTCCCGTCAGCCTCAGACAGCATGACCTTATGGGAGTTGTAGTCCAAAACAGCTGGAGGGCACAAGCTGAGGAAGGGTTCTGTAGGCTTCCACTTTGTTCCCAGGCTCAATTCAAAGTCCTGGTCTCCATGTTTTCTGCCCATATGGCCTGAGACCAGGATATCTCAAGGACAACCTCCTTCTGTATGAACTTCCCTGCGTTTGTTTGGTTTTGGCATTTGAAGCCCAGTTGATTGTTGTTCTGGCATCTGAAGTACAGCAGTGGGAACGTGAGGCTGCTAGGATTGCCATACGTCCAGAATTTCTTGGATTTTCACTTTCTAAAATATGGCAGCCCTTCCTATCTCAGCAGTGGAATATCCTCCTAACTGACACAGGTAGTTTCTGAACTGAGCGAGAATCTCCCAGGAACCTTTACTCAGCATGCAAGGAGTTGGTGGTGCTGGCAGCTGTCTAACCATAACAGGCGATGGCCAGAGGTGCCAGCTTGTGAGGGCGACTGGAGGGGCCAACGTTGCACGTGTGACGTCAAATATGTCCAGCGTCCCGACGTGATGCAAACGTGATGACAGGAGGAGCCAGGGGAGAAGCTGAACGCAGTGGCCACACAGCTTCAATGGCTGGTGGCCCCTCCTCGTCCTCTTCCTGACACTGTCACTGGCAGGAAGTTGCTTCAACCCACCTTCCTGTCTGCAGCAGCGGCAGCAGGAGGAGGTGAATGAGCTGGCCACTGGAGCTGTGCCGTGCTTGGCTCTGTGCTTCACCTCCATGCTTTGGGGACATTGGGGGGTGGAACCAACCCCCAAAATGGACTTGGCCCCCAGGAGTTGGCACCCCTGGCGATAGCATAGCTAGGGGGGATGGCAGGCAAGTGAGGATGCAGAGGGCAGGCTGTGGCACCAAGGCCTGGCTGGAAGTAGGCCCAAGACCCACTGTTTGAGAAAACTGTGTTCACAGTGTTCACAGTATTCACAGAATGTTCAGCGTGTGGGGCCAACACCATGAAGTCTCTACCACTTTCTTTAATGTATTTTAATCTTTGTTGGAAGCCACCCAGGGTGTCTGGGGAAACCCTGCCAGATGGACAGGGTACAAATAAATTATTATTATTATTATTATTATTATTATTATTATTGATAATAATTTGAGAGGAAACATGCAGGTCCCATTTCTACCCAATTACTAAGTAATATGTCCACCTGCTCCTGCTGATAAATGTATGGCTTATTCTATTGATAGTAAATCACTTTAATATATTAGGCTACCTGTGTTCAGGGTCTTGCTGCTCTGCATTGATCCTCCTCGCTCCTGATCTATCATTAGCCATGTTTTCCGCAAAATTTCTGGCTACAGGCCTGAGAAGTCTCAGTATAGCTTAATAAAGCCTGAGGTACAGATGTGAAATAAGATAGCCGAAATTAATCTTGTGATGAGAGAACACAAAGACAAAGGCTCCTTGCAACTTTCACGGCTTTCAGCATCAAAGGCAATGTTATTCATGCCTTCCTCCTGTTTATGCCAGCATCTCATTATAACCAGCTTAAAGCTTTCCTTTTAATTATGAGCTTTATCGAGGCTGTAAGTAGATCTGAGTGGCAAGGCAGGATGGGAAGTTTCTGCTACTCAGGTGCAATAGGGAAAATGTAAGAGCTGGACAGCTGCTTATTTAATAGCTGGAAAAATCCAGGCTATAGATCTCAGGGCCAAATTAGACACATTGTTTGATATATGTTTTTTTCCTGTCAATGTGCAGAGCTTCTTTAAAAAACAGAAATGCCAATAGCATCAGCTGGGGAGAGGTTGGTAATATCATAGCAGGCATGGAGGGAGAGTTTAACCCTTTCTTCCCCTGCTGAGCCACCGAGGACAATCCCTCACGAAAGCTAGCATTTACGCTGTAGATGTCAATAGATAATTTCCCTCAAAGCAAATTCTAGCTTTAGAAGAGATATTTACCCCAGGGGTTGGGGTTAAATTTCCTATTCTGGACCGTCACCAGCCCTTTGCCCTTTACAAGCAAGCATGTTAAATGCATAGGAGTTAAATGCATTCCAACAAAGATTAAATGCATAGGTGCATTGACCCTATAGGTGCTGCGGCAGAAAGGCATTTGCAGAACAAACAGTTGAAGATGATACATATCTGGAAGCCATGTGCCACAGGTAGCTCAGGGAAGGGGCTACGCTATATGGAAGGTTGGCAGTAGTCTGACCTGGGCGAAAATTCCTTCCTGCCCCCAGATATGGTGATGGGTCAGAGTCTGGGAATAAGTGACCCTAAGGCAATTCTGACTGGGGCATTTCAGTTCCATCCACCTTCCTTTCCGTGGTTCAGGTAGCCAGTGGCGTATTAATAGGGGGGCAGGGGGATGCACCGCCCCAGGCAGCAGGCTGGGTGGGGCTGACCACCTCTGATGGCCGCTGCCACGCAACGTGGCCACCGGCATGGAGGAAAAGCCCTGACGCAAGTGAGGCTGCCTCACTCCGCGGCTTGCTCGCGGGGTTTGCCATGTCGCTGCATCGCTGCATCGCATGCCTCCTATGCATGCGTGCGTCGCGCGTCATGACGTGTGCGTCGTGATGCACGGCGCATGATGCATGCGCGCGACGGACACCCCGCCCCCTCCTGCACAAAGAAGCTATCTTTAGATATCATCTCCATTAGATGGAGCCACCTCCAGCTATGAATTTGGGGTGCCACAAAAAGACAGCAAACGGATAGTTATCTAACACATCATTATTATATTTTTACTGCTGGGGAAGTGGGAGAGGCAATTCTGGAATTTTCTGCCTTTCAAAATAACTTGGCTGGCTTTGGGTACTATGCACCTTGACTTGAAATGTGGGGAGTGCCATTTCTGCTCCTCCTTAGGCAGCAAAATGTCTTGGGCCAGCTCTGTGAACAAGGAATTTGCCATGGTCTTTGGAACCATGAAATAAGTATGTGGTAGAAGGGTCCAAGTTCAATCCCCAGCATCTCCTGGCAAGGCTTGGGCAAAAGACTAATGGAGAGCCTCTGCCAGTGTAGCATGGCTGGCCCACCCATAAGGCAGGATGAAGCCATTACCTCGGGCAGCAGATCCAGACCACTGCCACCACAAGTAGTCCTTGGATCTGATAAGGTCCATTCTCTGCAAAAGATTGGTTTGGCTCTGAGTGCAGTAGTGTAGCATAAGTGGAGCTACAGGGGCAGTTGCCCTGGGCCCAAAATTCTTAGGGGCGCAAAATTTCAAAAGAAAAAGGAAGGAAGTCATAGTAATAATAACAATAATAGTTGTGCACCCTCCCCCTCACACAGAAAATCTCCCAATGTCCACATGGGTTGACTGAAGAGCAGTCAGTTGCTAGCATGTCCTCTGCAAAGGCTTCAGAAAGATACCCGCTCCCAACTAATCCCCCGTCCCACTTTCTGCTGTGCTTGACACTCACAGAGCTCTGCGGCTGCCACTTGGATAGGTCACTAAACTATTGCCCCTTCATTCCAGCCTATCGGCGAGCAGTGCCAAGGATACTTACTTTGCCCCGGGCACTGGCAACCCATGCTACACCACTGTCTGAATGTTAATACTTTAGCTCAGTTCAATTTTTCAGACCCAGCTCTTGTTAAACAAACAAACAAAAAAAGAAGGTGGTCAAGGTGGGCAGGGGAAATCATTCTGTGAGAGTTAATGCAAACACTCCCATTCCTTGCGAGCCAGATCCCAGCTGTGAAGCTGAACGAGCTCCTTGAAGATTTCTATGTCACCGTGAAGAAAACTGACGGCTCTGATTTCCTGGCCACCTCTCTTCATGCTATCCGCCGAGGGTTAGACCGGATCCTGAAGAATGCTGGGATTGGTTTCTCCATCACAAGCGGAAGCTTTGGTTCTTCCACCAAGAAGCTCAAGGAGAAGCTGAGGGTGCTCAGCAAGGCTGGGATGTCTGGTGCCCGCTCTCGCAACATCACCTATTTTTCCCTTTCCAACGAAGAAGAGATGTGGAGGATTGGGTGCTTGGGTGACGGGAGCCCAGTAGCATTGCTGTCCACCGTGGTAAAATACAACAGCCAGTACCTCAACATGAGGACACTTCAGGAACATGCTGATTTAATGTACGGTGACATTGAGCTGCTGAAAGATCCACAGAACCGGCCCTTTTTTGCCAGAACAGACAATGTGAAACGGGAGAAAAGGCTGGGCTCAAACAGAGTGTGCTACGGCCAGATATACCACGACCACTCCAAAGGGCACAAGGTTTGTCCTTACTGCCTCCTTTACAAATACATGTACATCCACCGGCCACCTTCGCAAATGGAAGGCAAGTCCCCTTTCTACCTGACTGCTCGGAAGGAGACTATTGGCATGGGCAGCATCTGGTATGAGGAGCAGAGGATGGGCTTGCGGTCACTGAGGGGGGTCGTCCCAAAGCTGGCCAAAAAGGTCAAGCTTGACCACTGTGAGAACTTCACTTTCATCTCCTTCACCCAGGCCTCCCGGACATTTGGCTCTCTGAACTCTTATCAGTAAGGGCCAAACTAGGTGTGAAGTTAATTGCGTGAATGCAATTGCTCTGCATTTTTGATTTTTTTATAAAAACCTGTAACGAGGTTGGGTGAGAACACGCTGAACAGCATGGATGTTGCAGGTGATGGGTATTGTAGTCTTTTCTCCTCTGCTATGATCCCAGTGATAATTGCCCCAATCCCTGATGCTTCATTTTGGATTGTAAGGAAAACTTCCCTCCATGTGCAAATAGCAGCTGTTTGGGGGGGGGCGGAGAGAGTTATTTTAATCAACTTCACAAAAGTGGGGAAAGGGTTAAACTTATCCACCCATGCTGTTCAGCCTCTCCAACCACTGCTGCTACTTACTTCTTCTTTTTTAAGCAAGTTAATTACATTCACTCAATTAACGTCATGTCAGCCTTCTATCACTTCCAAGACAATTGGACAGCAACAAGAGCCTCTTTCAGTCTGCACACTTGCAGGCTGGCTGTTGTATGAATTTTAATAAGCAGTTGTATATTGTATGACCTGAAGATGTTTCATTAATGAAGTGGCTGCACCTTCATATAAACCAAGAACTCCCCCTAAACTATGTTGATATATTATTAGGACATTGTACTTCTACGTGCGGTGTAAAATTGCTCCAGGAGTCTGATTATCAGTGCCTTTTAGAATAGGCTTTGTAAGCCAACTGATTAAGAGAAGAGGCTCAGTAGCCCAGTAGCTTTTTTATATCACCAACAAGGTAGGTTGTTTGTAAATGTTAAGAATATATATGATATACGGAGATATACTGCACAAAATCTAATATTGCTTCCCCACACACTGACTGTCCTGATGAACTTTTGATCCATTGGAGGCATCCGCTGATGTAAAAGGAGGAGAAGCATTTCCCTTTGACTGTTGCAGTCCTCTGAAAATCTGTTCTAGAGGTTTGGGAGACCCTCCAGTACAGCATGAAAAGTGGTGCTGGGGGGCTGCTGCAGGGGGAAGGGGCGGGAAAGGCTATTGCCTCCCCTCCTCTTCCATTAGCAGACCCCTCTACTGGATCAAAAGCCATTTTGTGACTTTTGATCAGTAGCACTGAATTTCTTCCAGAGTTTGGATGTACAATGAGCCATGGTTAAGGGACAGGCAGTGTAGTGCAGGATTCTGCATGGACTGCCTCCGCCTCTACCTTCTTGTGTGCTAATTCTTGCATCTTCTCCTTTATCCTCCTTCAGCGTCACATATGACTGCTGCAAAACATTTTAATCAGGTTTCAGTGTCATGTGCAACCGCGGCTAATGCACTGAGCATGGTGCATTCATGACAACACCCTCTCCAGTTTGAGACTGTAATTTAATTACCACATTCAGAATTACCCAGGTTAATTTTATCCAGGGTTAACAGGAGATGCTTGCAACTTAAAACCTAAGCAGAGAGAGAGAGAGAGAGAGAGAGAGAGAGAGAGAGAGAGAGAGAGAGGTGTTATGTCTGAATCAGGCCAGAGTGTTTTCCATAGATAAAATGTTTTGGAGAAGTTTGATATTTTCTATCCAGGGAATTAACTTAGGTTGGCTCTGAGCGCGGTTCAAATGAGTTTTTGTATTCATGGAACAAGATTCTCTCCCCCCCCCCCACTTTATGTGCTGCCACAACCCCTAAATCTGCTCTAGAGCATCGGGAGAATTTCCAACGCAGGTTGATGGGGTACACAGTGAGAAGAGAGGGAGGGAAATCCCTGTGGGGAAAGAGATTATTGGGTTGTTTTTGTTTTTATTATGTATTTTATGTTTTTATTTTGTGATTTTATATTGTAACTGCCCTGAGACCTGCAAGTACAGGGCGGTATACACATTTAATAAATAATGAAAATAAATATTAATAATATTGCTCAAGCAGAACTCATTTTCCACACATATACCCCACTTAGGGCTACACCGAATCCCACCCTCTGGTTCTACAGAACATCCATTTATAGCTTTCTTCATTTGTAAGTATTTTATGGGGGGGGGAATTGGCATTAATTAGTTCTGGTTAAAACATTCCTTCGTGGTTAAAACACGAAGAGTCGGACACGACTAAACGACTAAACAACAACAAAAACATTCCTCTCTTGCAGGGATGAGGGGATCTGTAGCCTAACAAATGTCACTGTGTTACAACTTCCATCATCCCTTACTAACCCAACAGCCATGATGACTGGAGCTGATGGCAGTTCGGAGTTCAGGGAGAAGTGGGCACAGATTTTCTATCCTTGCTCTATTGCCTTTCCACCTGAGGCAATTCCAGGAGGCTGGAATAGTGTGGCAGATCGATGGGAGTTGTTACCTATGAATTATATTTTCTACTATGCTGTTTTCGATTTTGTAACCCTAGAGCATACGTCTTTGGAATGAGAGACTTCTAGCAATTAAAGGCTAACATCTCTTGAAGCAGAAGTATTTTTGTTTCCACTTGTGGTTGGCGTTAAGAAGGTTATGTTCCTCTGAATCGCAGGTGTATCCACCTACCTGTTCATTACATCACAAAACACAGGCTCCCCCCCCCCCCATGGACCTTGAAGTTAATAGATACAAGTAGAGATTATGATTTGAACAATCACAAATAAAGGAAAGTTGGTTACCCATTTTTCATCCATCCATGGAGATAGTGGGGAAGGTGATGCAGGAGATTCTAAAGGCCCAACTTTCTCTGGGACCGTCTCTTCCCTCTCTGAGCCTTCCTGAAACTCTTCCTCTGCCTCCTCTTCTCCTGTCTCTGATGGTCTGACCTGTTCCTCTTCCGCTGCCTCATGGGTGGCACAGAACCCCACAAATCACTGCCCCCTTCCCTTGCATCATCCTCCCACTCCCCTTGGCTCCTCTGTCCACCCTTCAGACACCTGCCTGTCTTTGGCATACAGGGGAAGTAAGTCTAATATTTTATAATGAAAATCAGAGTTTGATTGTGTCCGCCCTGCTTTCCCAACAAAAATGCTACCATTCAGTGGATTTGTAACTGGCTGACTGACCGAAGCCAAAGGGTGCTCATCAATGGCTCCTTCTCATCCTGGAGAGTAGTGACTAGTGGGGTGCCACAGGGTTCTGTCTTGGGCCCAGTCTTATTCAACATCTTTATCAATGACTTGGATGATGGGCTTGAGGGCATCCTGAGCAAGTTTGCAGATGACACCAAATTGGGAGGGGTAGCTAATACCCCAGAGGACAGGATCACACTTCAAAATGACCTTAACAAATTAGACAACTGGGCCAAAGCAAACAAGATGAATTTTAACAAGGAGAAATGTAAAGTACTACACTTGGGCAAAAAAATGAAAGGCACAAATACAGGATGAGTGACACCTGGCTTGAGAGCAGTACATGTGAAAAGGATCTAGGAGTCTTGGTAGACCACAAATTTGACATGAGTCAGCAGTGTGATGCAGCAGCTAAAAAAGCCAATGCAATTCTGGGCTGCATCAATAGGAGTATAGCATCTAGATCAAGGGAAGTAATAGTACCATTGTATTCTGCTCTGGTCAGACCTCACCTGGAGTACTGTGTCCAGTTCTGGGCACCACAGTTCAAGAAGGATACTGACAAGCTGGAACGTGTCCAGAAGAGGGCAACCAAAATGGTCAAAGGCCTGGAAACGATGCCTTATGAGGAACGGCTTAGGGAGCTGGGTATGTTTAGCGTGGAGAAGAGAAGGTTAAGGGGTGATATGATAGCCATGTTCAAATATATAAAAGGATGTCATATAGAGGAGGGAGAAAGGTTGTTTTCTGCTGCTCCAGAGAAGCGGACACGGAGCAATGGATTCAAACTACAAGAAAGAAGATTCCACCTAAACATTAGGAAGAACTTCCTGACAGTAAGAGGTGTACGGCTGTGGAATTTGCTACCAAGGAGTGTGGTGGAGTCTCCTCCTTTGGAGGTCTTTAAGCAGAGGCTTGACAGGCATATGTCAAGAATGCTTTGATGGTGTTTCCTGCTTGGCAGGGGGTTGGACTGGATGGCCCTTGTGGTCTCTTCCAACTCTACGATTCTATGATTCTATGATAAATATGACCTAGTACTGTATGTATTAATAGAATGATTGGACTTTTATTATTTTTGGCTCTGATGCCTTCTTCTGAGGGAGATACTGTTTTGACTACAGTTGGCTGTCTAAATCTTGTTAAATCTCATTCCCCATCTTTGAAATTATGCTCTGCAATAGATGGATGGATGGATGGATAGATGAATCGATAGATGGATAGGAAGACAGGCAGACATATCAAAGCACAATAATTTCAGAGACTGGGAGTGAACAGATTTGGAATTAAAATTGTGTGTGTGGATTTATAGTAAAACATATGGATTCATTTTCCCCTTCAAATGTATCCCATATTCTTCAAGTGGAATTATTCTAAATATCACGTTCTCTCTCTCTCATTCTAGATTCAGGAATACAAAATAAATTCTATCTGCTAGCTCTTTAATGAAAGTTAGGAACAATGCAAAAATGGTGCCAAACTGTTGCAAATTCTCCCCTGAAAGGTTTGGCGGTGGAAACAGAAGGGTTTTTTATCATAGGCCAAGAAAATCCCTAAACCACGCGGTCACAATTTCAGCAAAAATCTGACATGCCTATTCAAGAAGTCCCATTAAGTTCATTGTTCAATGTGTATATAGGATTGCTTCCTAAATGGGCCAACAGAATGAGCACACATTCGGTTAAAGAAATGGAATTTTCCTCATATTATCCTCCGAACAACCCTGTCAGGTAGGTATGTCTGACAGAGATATGCCCGAGGCAATTCAGTGAACTTCATCGCTGCACATGGATCCAGTATTGCACAACTTGTAAAACAGATAGGCTCAGTTTTGTCGCTTCCCAACAAGGACCAAGTAGGACATTATTCTGGTGTAGCATTTCAGTAGCATTTAAAAGGACAAAGGGATATTCATGAGCTATCTGGTAAAAGAATCCTCATTTCTTGGAATGAATGGCTATGCAAGATTGGGTTTCGAGTATTGTTATGTTCTCTATTCCAAGGGTATGCAGCTCAAATCTCTCTGAGGTCTACTTTTACATTAGAATTAATTCAAATGGGCTGCATTGCTTCTTTTGCCAGTGAATTCATTTAGTCAATTTAGCTGTGGATAAACTTTTTTGTTGTTGTTTTGGTGGTCACACTATCAGCACAGTGCTTTCTTTTCTTTTCATGTATTCTTAGCGAATCTCTCCCCTGCCTTTCTGTTATCTTTCCCTCTTTTTCTATCTTTGCCCCATAGAATTCACTTTTGATTCTCTCTCGATTACCTCAACTCTCCATTCTGGGCTTCACTTGATCAGGCCATCTGGACAGGTTTTCGATTTGTTTTAAAAGTTGAAGATTTTCAATGCCCCCCCATTGCATTATTGAGAGTTGTTGGCGAGGAGCTCCGAGGACTTTGCTGAAAAAGTGGAATAGGCATGCTTCTAAGAAATACATCTAAATATATATATGTGTGTGTCAGGGGTTCTTGCGACTACTCTAGAGTAACGACTTTCCGCATGACGGTTTTAAACAGTTTTTATTAGTGCAGTCTATTTACAGTGAGACAGGTGTGTAAAAGCATGTCTGCTCATTCCGATGCAGAATCCGGCACTGAACCACCCCGTGACTTTCTCCAACATAAGAGTCTTGGGACAGCAAACCTCCTTCCCCTCCTTCTCCTGCGTAATTCCGGAACCGGAGGAAAGGGTCTACGCTCCATGTTTTCCTTCTCCCCCCTTTCCCCCTCTGTCTCTTCCTCCCTCCTGCCAGAGCCCTGGCCCTCTCTCCCCACTTCCTGACTGGTCTCCTCAGCGTCCTCGCTGCCATCGCTGCTTGGGGAGGAGCTGCTTCTGATGAGGGGAGGAGGTTCTCTATACTCTCTTCCCCTTACAATATGGAATGTTGTTCATTCACTATGCATTTGGATACTTCTAAAGATATCGCAACCAAATTTTGCATACCTGTTCCTAAGGGAAATAAAGGGTCCTGCCTGTGTTTGGATTCAACTGCATGCCATTTTGAATCAAGGCAGCAGACCGAATCTTTCAAAACTGTACTGATGGTGGGGTTTCTTTAGAATTCCCAAGCAATGCCAGGACTGCTAGTAAAAAAAAAAAGGAAGGTGAGCAGATGTGACCAAAGGGGGGGGGGGGCTGGAACTGTGTTTCAGCACATTCCACCAGAAAAAAAGCACTGCCTCTGTTGTTTATCACCAGCATCTGATCAACAGCATTATACTGCCTCTGGATGTGGAGGTTAAACTGCACCTGCTGTTGCTTCTTTTGCCAGCGCATTCTTTTAGTCAATTATGCATTGCGCCTAATTTCCTTTTGTCTTTCTTGATTTCCCTATCAGTCGGTTTTGCTTGGTGACCCTGAGTTCTAATAGAATGTGTGTGTGTGTGGGGGGGGTATCTCTCCAGTTCATTCTGAAGTGGTACAATCTCATAAAAGGCCTGTACACATATCAAGAAAAACAGAAACATTGACAATCCACCACACCCAACTCCCCATCCCACCCACCTCTTTCCCCCCTTCCTCATAATGTCTCAACAAGTAAAATTGATGTGTAAAAATGATGCATGAGACACTGCACTACCTTTGTAACCCACGAAAATCCTTAATAAAAATAATTCTAAAAAAAGGCCTGTACCACATTTGTTTTAGCCTCGGCCCAGTATACCTGAAGGAGCGTCTCCGCCTCCATCATTCTGCCCAGACACTGAGGTCCAGCGCCGAGGGCCTTCTGGTGGTTCCCTCACAGCAAGAAGCAAAGCTACAGGGAACCAGGCAGAGGGCCTTCTCAGTAGTGGCGTCCGCCCTGTGGAACGCCCTTCCATCAGATGTCAAAGAGATAAACAACTACCTGACATTTAGAAGACATCTGAAGGCAGCCCTGTTTAGGGAAGTTTTTAATCTGTGATATTTGATGTATTTTAATGTTTGTTGGAAGCCGCCCAGAGTGGCAGGGGAAGCCCAGCCAGATGGGCAGGGTACAAATAATATATGATGATGATGATGATGATGATGATAATGATGATGATGATGTTCGGTTTCTGTTAATTGGTTCTCATGGGAAACTTACAGATTCTTGCTTCATACAATTAACACAAGGCAGTGTCAATTTACTCTTGGCAGAAAGCCAAGGTCTGCCTGACCTGGAAACTACTCTCTGATTGGTTAACGGCCAGCACTGATCTCTGTTATCTAGGAATGCTAGCACAGTTGTTTCTTGTTAGGTGTTAGGAGTAGAAGTGCTGTGTATATGGTTGGAGAGAGAGAGAGTAAGGATTTATTTTGCTTTGCTTTGTATGCAGAAACTCTGCTGGTTTTATTTTCTTTTAATAAATCCTGTAAATAGTTATTTTGCGTCTAGCCGACTAGTCATTTCCACCTCAACTAGCTTCTGCGCTGTGCAGGAAAACTCTGCTATGTTTGGGCTAAAGCCACTAGAGCTATGCCTGACACTTCAAAATTCTAAGAGTTTGCATCTGTTCTTAGGGCAAGGAGTCACAAATGTTTTGGGGGATATAAACACCAATTAAAACAAAATATATGTCATATTATTTACACAAACACAAATTATAAACTGTCACCTATGTATGCCATCTAGTTTGTTGTGGGAACTCTGCAGGCATATTTGTGGAGGAGACGTATCCTTTCTGTAAAGGAATGACAACAGTCCAGCAATGGAAATACACCATAAGATCCAAATTTGAGGGGAAACCAGCAAACAATATTGCCCAGGACAATATTGTAAAATACAACAAAGTTCATCAAAAGTTTCTGGTTTCTCTAGACTCTTTATTATCTGCATTCCCAGAGATATATTATTTAGTGTTTTCTCTCTCGAAAGCTATCAGCAGCAAAAGTAAACTCTACTATATATTAAGTGGCCGTTATTGGACTTGGGAGACTTTATTTTTGAAAACATCCCTTGTAAAACCTGACCTTTTACAGAGAAAGAAGCTGAGAGCCAATTACTTGGAAAAGGATTGTTATTTTCACACAGTCTTTGTGGCTACCCTCCTGAGAGGTTCAGATTTGCATCGAGAGACAGAAGCTAATTTAATATGAGATATAAGGTGTGTTGATTTCAGTACACTGCTGGCACGGTTTCAGTCACAGCACTGTCTCCCCTCCTACCCTTTGAAGTTTAGGAAGCTGGTGCCATTTTCTTTGAAAAACGTGTCATGGTTATATACTTACAAGTGCTACAGTCAGATGTGAAACATCCTAGGAAGTCTCTGATATCGGAACACCAGGACCGTCAATTATGCAACAAATTCTTTTGATGATTAAGGGATGGGGGCAAAAATAGCCATTTCCAAAATTCTGGGGCTTTAGCTGGCAACACCTGATAAATGTAACATTGCAGGGACACACCAAGGTCAAGAATCTGTCTTTGTTTCCTAGGAATCTGCTAAATTAATCTGATGGTGAGTGTGCCACAAAGAAAACTTTCCTCTTTGGGTAAGGTGGCTGGAAGAATTGAATTTAGTCAGCCAGAGGGAAGGTTAGGCGCATGATAATAGCGCCTAATTTCTCAGGTGTCTCCTGAGAAATCTCTATGTGGGACAAGAAGCTACAGTTAGAACTGGATATGGAACAAGTGATTGGTTCAAAATTGGGGAAGGAGTACGACAAGGTTGTATATTGTCTCCCTGCTTCTTTAACTTATATGCAGAATTCATCATGCGAAAGGCTGGACTAGATGAATCCCAAACCGGAATTAAGATTGCCGGAAGAAATATCAACATCCTAAGATATGCAGCTGACACAACCTTGATGGCAGAAAGTGAGGAGGAATTAAAGAACCTTTTAATGAGGGTGAAAGAGGAGAGCGCAAAATATGGTCTGAAGCTCAACATCAAAAAAACCAAGATCATGGCCACTGGTCCCATCACCTCCTGGCAAATAGAAGGGGAAGATATGGAGGCAGTGAGAGATTTTACTTTCTTGGGCTCCTTGATCACTGCAGATGGTGACAGCAGTCACAAAATTAAAAGATGCCTGCTTCTTGGGAGAAAAGCAATGACAAACCTAGACAGCATCTTAAAAAGCAGAGACATCACCTTGCTGACAAAGGTCCGTATAGTTAAAGCTATGGTTTTCCCGCAAGCTCTGCACTACCCCAAATGGTTCGCCCGTCGCCTTCCCCTCAGCTGTAGGGCGACCGAGTGGGAGGAGGCAGGCAGACTCCTCAGAGGCCCTGCGGAGCGTCCTGCCCCGGCTGGCCCCGCTCCTGGGTGCAGGGCACGCTGCCCCAGGCGCCTGATTGGCTTGCTCCGCTGCTGGCTAGGGATGAATGACACGAGAGGATGACCAAGATGCCAGCACTTCATGTTAGGATGGGAGATGGGTGGGAGCATGGGGGGGGAGAGCATTTGTTTGGGGCCTTTAAAGTTTTACTCGCGACTTTTTATGAGTAACAAACTGAATGATGCTTTAATTTTTGAGTTGGCCATTTATATTGTGTCATAGTGTGTGCCCTTTAAGTTGTGCAATGGAGTGCATCAGCATGGGGTGGCCACATAGAAAGCAGGTCATCCCAAGCTAATATTGGCATGCTTTTTAGCAGCTTGTGCATAAATTTGCAAAGGTGTCTTTCAGTGGGGTAGGCTTAGTTTGGTGAGAATCAAATACAGTCGTACCTTGGAAGTCAAACAGAATCCCTTCCGGCAATCCATTCGACTTCCTAAATATTCGAAAACCAAAGCCCAACTTCTGATTGGCTGCAGGCAGGGGCGGAGGAAGGGGGTGCGGTGGGTGCAGTCCGCCCTGAGTGTCACCACTGAGGGGGGTGACAAAATGCTGGACAGCACTCACCACGGGGCCTGCAGCACGCCCGAGCCACACTTCCCTTCTGGGAGTGACACAGTGGCTTGGGTGCACACAGGCTCTGCGCTGCCCAAACAATCCGCCCACTGCCTCCCACTCCCAGCTGTAGGGCGGCTGAGTGGGAGGAGGCAGACAGACTCCGGAGGCCCCGCGGTCTGCCCTGCCCCTATGGGTGGCTCGCCTTGCCCTTGCCTGCCCCTTTGGCCGGCTCACCCTGCCCTCACTCTGCCCCTATGGACAGCTCACCCCATCCCCAGGTGTGCTGCCCCAGGCGCCCAAGCAGCTTCCTCCTCCACTGGCTGCAGGAAGCTCCTGCAGCTTGTGCATCGGGTTTCGATCATTCAGGAGCCAATTTGTTCGGGAGCCAAGGCGTTCGAGATCCAAGGTATGGCTGTACAGTGGTAACTTGGTTTACGAACTTAATCCGTTCCAGAAATCCGTTCTTAAACCAAAGCGTTCTTAAACCAAGGTGTGCTTTCCCATAGCAGCGGGGGACTCAATTTACAAATGGAACACACCCAACACGAAGCAAAACATGTTCTTATTCCAAGGCAAAGTTCACAAACCAAAACACCTACTTCTGGGTTTGCAGCGTTCTGAATCCAAGTTGTTCATAAACTAAGCTGTTCTTAAACCAAGGTACCCTTCCAGAGCTCATGCAAAATACATGACTTCTGCTAAATGAGCCACCATAGCTGCTAGAGGGATCTGAAAATGTGTGTTGTGGGCTTTCGAGATCCTTCTACCCGTATACTATCTGAAACCAAAGTGGCACATTGCCAGATGTGAGATGTACAGTGGTACCTCGGTTTAAGTACACAATTGGTTCCGGAAGTCTGTACTTAACCTGAAGTGTACTTATCTTGAAGCGAACTTTCCCATCGAAAGTAATGGAAAGTGGAGGCAAGATGGCGACGGGCACGCTGGCACGGAGCTCCTAAAGACGACCAACGTGCCAGCGCCGCCAAAACAGCCCCCGGACACCGAAAAGCCACCAAGACTGCAGCAGCTGCTGCACAAGAACCCAGTGGTCCCGGTGGACCACCTGGAAAGCCGACATCCCTCCCCAGCGACCACGTCGGATCGGCCCCAAGGACACCCGGCCACCGGCGGAGCAAAGCTCCGTGGCGCTCAGGGAAAGCTACACCGCGGAGCGCCGACGCTCCGGCGAAAAGGAGAGCGCTGAAACCTGCATCCCGGAGCGCCGACGCTCCGGTGTAAAAGGAAAAACCCCCGAGCGCGCTGCCGCCGCCGCCACTACTCTCTCCCCCCTGGGACATAGGGAGGAGAGAGAGAGAAAAAAACATACCGGAGGGGAAGGAGAGTCCCCACGTGCACCGCCGCGGCTGCGGCTGCAGCCGCCCTCTCCCCCACCGGGACGGAGGGAGAAGAAGGAGAAAGGACCCGTCCTGCTGTCCCCACCATCGCGCTCTGGACTAGCAGCCCTACCGAGGGATCCCCCACCACTAACAAGGGAGAAGAGGCGAGGTAGGAGGACAAAGGCCGTGGGGGAAACACGAGGCCAAAAAACCCAGGCCCCAGCCCAGCTCTCATCCCACCAACGAGGCCCGTCGGAAAAGACATTGCGTTTGCAATTTCTTGAATTTATTTTTATTTTTATTTTTCATTTTATTTTTTCACTCTTTTTTTTTTCTTTATAAATATTTTTCCTCCAATTTTTTACTACTATTACTATTATTTCCCCCTATTTTTTCTATTTAAAAAAAAACACTCTTTAAAACCTGATTTTTGTCGTTGCTGTCGTTTTACATATATACATATATTAATTGCTGCTCTCAACGGGCGAGACCCAGAGAGAGGCAGCGGGAGATAGGACTCCCGAAGGGAGAAAGAACACTGCTTGAGATCACCCAAGGAGATCTCTGCTTATTTTTTGTCTTCGTTTTTGTTTTGTATTGCTTCTCCCATTTTTACCAACTATCTTTTTTAGCTTTTCAATTTTTATATAACTCCCATTTTGCAATCTCTATTGTTACATTAGCCCCCCCCCCAGCACTCTCTAGTCCTTCTAATTTGGAAAACAAAATAAAAACAGGAAAGGCCCCCCCATTTCCCCCCTCCTTTTCCTCTTCCCCCCCTTTTTTTTTCTAGTATCCCCCTTTTTAAGGGAGGCGCTGCCATTGCAGCCACCTCCTCCACAGAATTTTGCTTTTTTTACCCCCTTTTTGGCTCTGTCTTGTGTGTGTGTGTGTGTGTGTGTGTGTGACCTATAATTTTTATCTCCATTTTACCTTTTAAACCCACCTTACTCTTCTCCCCCCCACACCAGCATCTTTACACCACCTATAACATCCCACTCCCACCCTTAACATACAGAACCCCCCCCCTTAGTTACTAATACCCAATCCCCCCCTTTATGCATTTCCCTTAACTCTCCCTCCCACCACCCCAGCCACCCCGCTTCCCGCCCCCCACATGCTTGCACGACCACTTTATTTTATTTCTTAAATCCACCCCATACCTAACCCCAGCACCTCTCTGTTTAAAAGGGGACCTCTGCCACTGCAGTCATCCCTACTCTGATTTATTGCTAATACCCCATCCCTCACACTTTCAAATACACTGTTCTCCACCCCAGCCCCAGCCCCCAACCTATACCTCACCTAAAGTGTGCCTGCTCCCCGCTCCCTCCCCCCTGATCCCCAACAACTACATACCTATACCCCCACCCACTTTCATCAACAACCCCCCAGCAAACCCTTACCCCACATCAAACCTAAAAGCACCAATACAATATACCACCACTGCTACTACTTTCCCTCCTTCCTCCCTTCCTTCCTCCCTCTCTCTCTACCGCCCTTTCACCCCTTCCCTCCTCCCCACTCCCCCACTTCCCTCCAACCCCCATTTACCTTCCAGTCTCCTCCCCCTCCCCCTTCTTTTTCCCTCCTCCTAAATCCCCTCTCCATCCTCTTTCCCACCCTCTGACACTATACAGTTCTGCTTAAATCTACCTGAAAACGACCCTGCCAAGCTCAAACCCTTTAATTACCTGTTGTGGCTCCACAACCCCACCTTCCACCCCCAACTGGACCCCAACACACACTCCCTGAACACACGAGGGCGCACCACTGAGGAGAACGCGAGAACTCCAGAGAAGCCTGCAATACACAACCCAGGCGACACACAAATGACCGCCTAATTCAAACGCTCTGAATAGCCACCAATCAACGCCTGATCAATCCAACAACCTAACACCACGACTCCCAATCACAACAAACCCCACTCCAAGAAGTCACCAAGCAGACCCCAAACCGAAAACCCCAGGGAAACCACGACAACACCAACCGGGAAAATGGCAAACAGCGCTGAGAACGCAACGCCCCTCCAAGAAGACGACCACCCAATGACTAAAAAAGATCAGAGGGACCTGGAAACAAGACTAATAGAGAGAATAACGAAAGAATTAACAAAACAGTTCACAAAGCAACTGGAGGACACAGTGGCCCCCCTACAGGCACAAATCAATGAACTAACATCCAAACTGGTAGCTCTGGAGAATGAGAACCAAACACAAAAAAGGGCAATAGAGCAACACCAGGAGGAAAACACACATATAAAAAAGAAACTGAACGAACTGGAAACAGAAAACGAAGAGCTGAAAATCAAACAAGCGGACCTTGAAGACCGGAATAGACGCTGCAACATCCGCTTTCGCAACTTTCCGGAAAAAGCGGAAGAGAAAAGCCCAGCGAACCTAATAGTAAGCTGGCTAAAAGACACAGTGCCAAACCTGAAAATTGAGATAGACGACCTGGAAAGGGCGCACAGAGCTCTAAGACCCATGCCAAAACCCAACGACCCCCCAAGGGACATCATCGTGTGCTTCGCACGCTACAAAAAGAAGGAAGAAATCTGGAACTACCTTAGAAATTCGACCAACCTTCAATACAAAAACAATCACATACTGGCCTTACAAGACCTGTCCCAAGATACCCTAAACCGGAGGAAAACCTTACGCCCATGCACCCGAAGCCTCCAAGAAGCAGGGATCAAATACCGTTGGGGCTTCCCCTTCCGCCTCATTGCAACAAAAAACACAGAACAATACACAGCTACCAACAAAACAGAAGCCAGGCAACTACTGAAGGACCTCGGACTCAGCACCCCACCGGAATGGCTCCAAGAGGACCCACCAAGCGTCAGCCAAGACCAAGACAATGAAACAACAGCAAATGGCTGGACAAAAGTCCAAAACAACAAGAAGAAAAAGGCAAAGAATCGAGAGCAACACAAAGCGCGCCAATACAGCCAAACAACACCATCAGGCGCGAAACCTTCCGGCCGACCGTACGACACGAGGAGCCTGACCAAGACCGACCAAGACAACACAGCACAGAGGAACGACCTTACTGCAACAACAACCGCAGCAAAATGAAGCAGCCGGAAGACATCCCAAACTGAAGGACTGGTGACTCTCCCCTCCCCCCCCTCCCCCCTAGGCTATGAACAACACTGACACCAACAACATTCTCCCCCCAGCCCCACACCCCCACAGAAACTGCCACTCCAACACCAGTCCAAACAACCTCAACCACACCCCCCATCACCCAACAACTCACAACACACACCCTCAACACACACACCCCACCCATTCTAAGGAAAAATAACAAATGCAACCTACACTACCCAACCTACGATCAGGCTAAAAGATAAAACCCAATCAGCACAATGGTGGCACCAGAGAGCGCACCAACACTCACACCTACACCCTAACACAAAAATGATGTTGCTATTAATACTGGCAACATTGTTCCCAAACCTTATACCCGACATCCATGTCGCAAAGACGCTTTACATTGTCTCGCTGATCACCCCCCATCGTAAACGACAAGGGGGAAGGCCTGTCTCTGAACACGGCTCTCCACATCAGTTGAGACCCAGGGCCAACCGGCCAAGGGCCGGACGGCCCAAAATACCCCAGATGAACACCCATAAGACTACACATAGGAAACTCTATACAACTTACTCCCTACTCTCTAACCCAAATCTAACTCTAACCCCACTAGCCCCCTACCCACCACACCCTAGGTCAGCGAAACCCCAATGGTTCAGTAAACAACACATAGTGAGAGACACAGGACAACCTGGACGGGTTGGCAAGGAATCGCCTTACACAACAGATAGACGTGATGGCTAGCTTAAAAGCGATTACACTAAATGTGAGGGGGTTGGGAAACCCCATTAAAAGAAAACGCATTACCTCATACATAAACACCATGAAACCACACATCACCTTCCTACAAGAAGTACACAACCCCCCCAAAGGGAACAAACTTCTGAGCGACCCCCGCTTCAGTCAACAATGGGTGGCACAAGGCTCAGGAAAGGCCCGCGGAGTAGCTGTAATACTTAATAAAGACCTAAACTTCAAAGCCACAACAGTCCTGAAGGACAAAAAGGGCAGATTCATTTTCATCAAAGGAACACTAGATGGCAAAATTAAACTGACAATCGGCTCTATATATGCCCCAAATTCAAAACAACTAGAATTCTTCCAGAAGACACTGAACAAACTTCTCTCCTTCATGGAAGGGGAAGCAATCCTAGGAGGCGACCTCAACCTAAATATGAAAGGCATATCCCTAAAAAACATCCAATCTACAACCCCATGGGCAACTTTCCTTCGTGGAAAACCCCCAATAACTAGGGACTCTTACAAGTTAATAAAACTGCTAAAAGACAGGGGTCTCTACGACATTTGGAGTGAACAAAACCCGGGAGACACTACCCACACATTCCAATCTGGACGGCATGGCACAACGTCCAGATTGGACAGCATTCTGCTCACACAGAGTCTAATCCCTTGGGTAGAATCATCAAACATAGGCAACATTAAAATCACAGATCATGCCCCAGTAGAAGTCACTATTAAAATAGGAGAGAGAACACATAATACCCCATCATGGTCCTTTAACCCCATCCTAACCACAAACAAACAAATTAGAGAAAGTCTCACAAAAACCCTCCAAAATTACTTCAAAGAAAATGATGTAGACAACATAACAACCCCCCTCCTATGGGACGCAATGAAAGCAGTCACCAGAGGAGCTTGCATAAAAGAGAAAACACTCCTTAAAAAACAAACCACCACAAAGATTAGTAAACTGGAACAAGAAATTACAACCCTCTCATCACGCTACAAACAAACAGGATCCAAAAAACTTCTTAAACTTATAGAACAAAAGAGAAGAGAAATAGATTCCCTAGAAATTAATAAAACAATGATCAACATTCTATATTCTAAACAACGCTTCTACGAATATGGAGGGAAGAACTCCAAACTATTAGCGAATAGATGCAGGAAAAGAACACTCAAAACAAGAATACACTGTATCACCAAAAAAGACGGCAACACAACATTCTCCCCCAAAGAAATAACTTCAGAATTTGCAGAATTTTACTCTAGTCTATACACATCCCACAACCCACCTGAGAAGGGAATAAAAGAATTCATAGCAGGGCTGACCATGCCTACCTTAACAGATGAAGAACAGGAATACATGGACAGGCCCATCACCCCAGAGGAAATAGACACGGTCCTAAAAAACCTGAAACCACACAAAGCCCCAGGCCCAGACGGCTTCACAGCAGAATTCTATAAGAAATTCAAAGAACCCCTAATGCCACACATGACTCGCCTATTTAACGACATCATGAAAGGGGGGCCCATCCCCCAAACCTGGACCCACTCCAAAATAGTCTCCATCCCAAAACCACTGAAGGACAATCTCAAAGTCGAATCATATCGCCCAATCTCATTAATAAACCAAGACTACAAGATATTCACATCAATCCTGGCCAACCGCTTAAAAAACTTCTTATGCAATTTAGTAGCCCCAGATCAGACTGGCTTCGTCCCTGGTCGCAATATCACAGACCCCATCAGGAAACTGCTGAACCTAATCGAACACAGCAAGGCAACCAAAACCCCACTGACAATCATGTCTCTAGACATCCTCAAGGCCTTTGATTGCCTAGAATGGAAATACCTGTTAGCAGTATTAACTAGCATGAAATTTGGCCCAAACTTTCTACAAGTCCTCAAACAAATATACTCCCAAGCCTCAGCAAAATGCAGAATCAACAACATAGACTCCAATAGCATAAAAATCCAAAGGGGCACAAAACAAGGATGCCCACTATCACCCTTCCTATTTATACTGGCCCTAGAACCGCTAGCAATCCGAATCCGTGCAGCCACAGACATCAAAGGAGTGGAAATAAAAGGCAGAACATATAAAATAGGGCTCTTTGCAGATGACCTAATGGTCACAACATCAGACCCCTTAAACACAGCAATCTCCCTAACCAGAGAACTCAACACATTCGCAACGGTGTCAGGCCTGCGAGTAAACTTTGCAAAATCAGAAGCCATGTGCTTCAACACTCCTCCCCACACCCAGAAAGAACTCACTAATATCACCAAAATAAAACTCTGCCACACCAAGTTCAGATACCTAGGGGTACAAATAACCAAAAATCTCAACAAATTATACCTACACAACTATAAACCCTTGTGGCGACAAATAAACAAAGACCTGAAGAGATGGGACACCATGAATTTCACCCTCTCAGATAAAATGGCAATGATCAAAATGATCACCCTCCCAAAATTAACCTACTTATTCCAAACCCTCCCAGTCTGGATCCCCCCAATTCAACTCCGCAGATGGCAGAGAAAACTGCACTCCTTCATCTTCTCACATAAAAAACCAAGAATAAGCACCAAATACCTGCACCTCCCCACCTCACAAGGAGGATGGGGAATCCCTAACATAGAAACATATTACAGGGCCAATCAAATACGACATATAATCCCGTATATACTGGAAGATGAGACAAAACAATGGATACACTTAGAGAGAGACACAATTGAGAATATCAGCACCACAGCATACCCATTCCTCCCAAACAAACTAAGAAGGATCCCCACAACACTTAATAGGTACACACAAACCATGTTCAAAGCATGGAAAACAGAAACGGACAAACTAACCCCAACCACATCCCCACTACTCCCCCTGGTCTACCATCCATTATTCCACCAGGCAGCACAAAACATCCAAACTAAAACTTGGCAAACCAAAGGCCTATATCGCCTAACAGACTTCTATAAAAATAACATACCTCTGACAACACGAGAAATACAGGATAAACTAGAAGACACCCAAATACCCTGGTTAGCACAACACCAATTACATGCCCTCTTAAACAAGCCAGTAATAAAATCAGCAGCAACAAGACCCCTGACACCTTTTGAAAACCTCCTTCTAACGACAAAGGGTCACGGCAAAGGTATGGTATCTGCAATATATAAAATACTGCACCAAAATTCCACAAACTCAGACGCAATAAAAAAACAATGGGAAGAAGATATAGGCTATGAAATCAACCCCACTCAATGGACCAGAATGTGGTCTAAACCCCCATTTAAATCCATATCAGCAAAAAGGAAAGAACTCACTCTGAAAACCATCTACAGGTGGTACCTAACACCACGAAAACTAGCACTAATACGCCCAGGAACCTCATCAAAATGCTGGAGAGGATGCACATCAACAGGCACATATTTCCACATGTGGTGGGAATGCCCCAAAGCCCAACAATTCTGGAGAACAACCGTAAGAGAAGTAGGTAAAATAACCCAACAAACATTAGAACTTACCCCAGAACTGGCCTTGCTAAACATCTTCCAGGACAATAATGCCCACCTACATCACAAAGAACTCATAACCCACTTACTCTCAGCTACCAGAAACACCATAACCAGACACTGGAAAGACCTGGCAGGAGTAAACATGGACCAATGGTACCAGACGGTATGGGAAATAGCCCTATTAGAAAAATTAACCAATAAGTTGAAATTGACACGGGGTCAAATAGAAGAAGACGGCTTCACCCCAGTATGGTTCCCCTTTATCACATACACAGCGCAACACGACAACGACAGAAATCCACCAACAGCATACAAATCAATATGGCTAACCTGACCCGCCCACCCTACTCACATAAAACAGACCACCACAGCCAACCACAAAAAAAAACTATATCCTAGGCCAACCCCAACAACTCTCACCATCAAAGGAAAACAAATGCACAACAAAGAACCTGCACAACCAATGCTGACAACCCCCCCCAGCACACTTTAAGTAAACTAGAAACATTGTCACACTACCCCCACCCCCTTCCCTTATCTACCGCTCTCCCCCTTTTCCTCCCCAATGTCTCAACAATTGAAACTGATCTGTAAAAATGCTATGAGAGACACTGCCCATGTCTTTGTAAACTGAGAAAACCTTTAATAAAAAAAAAAAAAAAAAAAGAAAGTAATGGAAAGTGGATTAATCCGTTCCAGATGGGTCCGCGGAGTACTCAACCTGAAGTTTACTTAACCCGAAGCATGGGTGTAATTGGTTCTGGAAGTCCGTACTTAACCTGAAGCGTACTTAACCTGAAGCGAACTTTCCCATCAAAAGTAATGGAAAGTGGATTAATCCGTTCCAGACAGGTCCGTGGAGTACTTAAACTGAAAGTACTCAAACCAATGCGTACTTAAACCAAGGTAGGACTGTATTGGCATAATTTTCAGCTCTCCTACCCCACTATTTAGCCCAGGATCCACATAGTATGTTTTGCAGCACAATCATTTACATCAGGGGGTGCCTAACCTTTGCCCCCCCCCCAGATGTTTGTGAATGCCATCTTCTATTTCATCCCTGACCACTGACCATCTTGGCTGGGACTGGTGAGAGTTGGAGTCAACCACATTTGAAGGGTCACAGAGCTACAATTTCTGGCACCAATAACAAACGGGAGTTCCTGGCATTCTTCAGGGGGAATTGTGCATTCAGTGTTTGCTGTTTACGCAGCCTCGTGTTATGCAAGGCTTGCCTTTCTCTGACAGTTAATGATGGCAAAATATTGCAGCCGATTTACATGCATAGGAGTTCCTACCTAGCTTTGATTTCCTGAGGGTATTTCTGTCACTTCTTCCTGCTGCTAGCTGTTTTTTTTCTTCCAGTTCTTTTACCTAGGCCAGACTACAAAGGGATTAGAGACACAATTACATCCCTGAATGTAAACAACAAATATTGCATACTTCAAAAACACTGCTGTTAGCTGGTAAATAATAAATTGCACCCCACCTAGGAAAGATCTGACAATGATTCACAGAATGCTGGCTTCGTTCCTCATAAAAGCCTCTTTCCCTGTTTTGAGAAAGCTGACATATTTATGGTGGGTTTGTAGAATACAGTTTGTAATTCACTGTTAATAATTATTTACAGCAAAATTTCCCCCTTCTGAAGTCGGTAGAGAGCTGTCAAATGGGAAGATTTCACAATTTATATGGGGCTGTGTGCATTAGTCAAGCCCAGGAGTATATTAACTTATGGCTGCCTAGAATCCATTTGACAGCAAATAGATCATGAGAAGCAAAATAGTGTCAGAAACAGGAGGGGCAAGAAAAGGTTTCCATTTTAGAAACAATTTTAAACACCAGACAAAGAAGAAAAAAAAGCATGTCATTCACCGGAGCATTAGATTTTCCTTAGTTTTGAAGAAAACCCCAGTGAATTTTGTACCTAAATAGTTCAGTTCTGGAGTGTGAATTGTGAAACATTTCTACATTTTGTAAGTGAAATATGCTGTACTCCAAGCCATGGAAGAACCACATGGAGCTATATGTAGAGTCCTGAAATCCCATGAAAGGTGAATGACCTGAGCTGCTATATGCGGGATGCAGCAGCAAAAAAAAAAAAAAAAAAAAAAAAAAAAAGCTAATGCTATTCTAGGCTGCATCAACAGAAGTATACTGTCCAGATCATGGGAAGTAATAATACTACTCCATTCTGCCTTCATCAAACCACACCTGGAATACTGTGTCCAAATTTGGGCAGCACAATTTAAGGATGTTGACAAGCTGGAACGTGTGCAGAAGAGGGCAACCAAGATGATCAAGGGTCTGGAAACCAAGCCTTATGAGAAGCGCATGAAGGATGAGTTTAACCTGGGAAAGATGAGACTGAGAAATACAACAGCCATCTTCAAGTATCTCAAGGGTTGTTGCATGGGAAATGGAACAAGCTTGTTTTCTCTTGCTCTGGAGTTGTAGGACTTGAACCAATAGTTTCAAGTTACAAGCATACCTGCCAAGTCCCGGACTGCAGAATCCGGGCCCGGCAGCTTTGCCCAACTTCCGGTGTCGCTTCCGGTGTCGCTTTGTGTCCAGTTCTGGGCACCACAGTTCAAGAAGGATACTGACAAACTGGAACGTGTCCAGAGGAGGGCAACCAAAATGGTCAAAGGCCTGGAAACAATGCCTTATGAGGAACGGCTTAGGGAGCTGGGTATGTTTAGCCTGGAGAAGAGAAGGTTAAGGGGTGATATGATAGCCATGTTCAAATATATGAAAGGATGTCATATAGAGGAGGGAGAAAGGTTGTTTTCTGCTGCTCCAGAGAAGCGGACACGGAGCAATGGATTCAAACTTCAAGAAAGAAGATTCCACCTAAACATTACGGTAGGAAGAACTTCCTGACAGTAAGAGCTGTTCAGCAGTGGAATTTGCTACCAATGAGCGTGGTGGAGTCTCCTTCTTTGGAGGTCTTTAAGCAGAGGCTTGACAGGCATATGTCAAGAATGCTTTGATGGTGTTTCCTGCTTGGCAGGGGGTTGGACTGGATGACCCTTGTGGTCTCTTCCAACTCTATGATTCTATGATCTATGGGCACAAAAAATGGCCGGCGCCAGCAACGGAAGTCACATCTACGCATGTCCGGAAGTGCGTAGACGCAACTTCCGGTGTCGCTTTGCCCATCTATGGGCACCAAAAATGGCCACCGCTGACACCGGACATGCGTAGACGCGACTTTCGGTGCCCATAGATGGGCAAAGCAGGGGGGGGGAATGGCCACCGGCAGGAGAATATAAGGGAGAATAACAGGAGACGAAGTGATACGGGGGACCGCCGGGAAACAGTATGAAAAAATGGGGGTTTCCCGGGGAAAATGGGGTACTTGGCAGCTATGGTTACAAGAAATGAGATTCTGACTAAACATCAGGAAAATACTTTCTGATATTAAGAGCTGTTTGACAGTGGAATTGTCTTCCTTGTGGGCTCTCCTGCCTTGGAGATTTTTAAATAGAGGTTGGATGGCTATTTGTCATGTGTGCTTTAGGTGAGATTCTTGCATTGCAGTGTGTTGGACAGGGGTGGCCAACTCCTGAGAGACTGGTCAGGTCAAGGTTGTTGAGTTTTTTTAGGGAGGAGGAAAGCCCCATTTTTTTAGGGGTTCAGGTAAAAGTTGCTGTGCTTCTTTAGGATGGGAAGCCCTGTCAAAGTTGTTTTGCTTTTTATAGGGGAGCAAAAGTTGTTGAGCTGCTTTAGGGGGAGCCAGCGATCTACCAGTGATCTACCACAGATGTCCAGTGATCTACCAGTAGATCACGATCTACCTGTTGGACGTGCCTGGACAAGATGACCCTCAGTGTCCCTTCAACTCTACAATTCTATGATTCTGTGTGATAAAAGTCATGCAA
Source organism: Zootoca vivipara (assembly GCF_963506605.1). Classification (NCBI taxonomy): domain Eukaryota; kingdom Metazoa; phylum Chordata; class Lepidosauria; order Squamata; family Lacertidae; genus Zootoca; species Zootoca vivipara. Next base: position 14,239,149 of record NC_083291.1, read on the forward strand.
CCTTTCTAAATCTTTGTTCTCATGGCCCCTTCCAGTTCTATGATTCTATGAAATGTAACTGGCTCAAATTATCAAAAGATAAGACTCATACTGAACATAACTGCCCCTTGAGCATGGCTGGCTCCAGTCTTGTGGACCCATGGCTTAGAATGGTCTTCCCCACCCTGGTTCCCACCAGTTGTTTTAAAGGAAAACTCCCATTATATTTCACCAGTAGCCGTACCGGCTAAGGGTGGGCTAACTGAAGTAGGAAGCCAACTACATTTGGATGAGCAATTTTGAGATGAGCAATGACAAAAACGAAGAAGTGAATGGAAGCTTATCCAAATATTGCAACCCAGCAAGAGGGGGGAACATGCACAGGGACGGTGGCTTATGAATGCACAGCTGGGAACTGATGCAACAAGAAGTGTTGGATCGGGGCCAAACTGGACCGGTCTGGGTTGTGTGGTCATGTATATTTTCAACACAATCTTCTGTGGACAGAAGACATGAGAGTAGCTCATTTGCCTAGACATATTGGTGATCTTTTTTTCACAGCTATGGTCATGGCAGTCTTGAAGATTATATGGCTGCATTTCTTTTTCTTCTTATTCAGACTCCCTCTTGTGGCAGAACATGATTAAGAACCCAGTTCTATCCAGTCACGTCAAAATTTGAAACGTGGTTCATTTTAAGAAATCTGCGACATGGGCCCGATGACTTCTCTTCTTTTAAAAACTTCACTCCTGAATCCGCACTTTGGTTGCAGGGGCTCCCCATTCCCCCAAAATTGAAGCCTATTGTTTTGCACGCAAGAAATTGCAGCCATCTCCCACACCCCAGGCAGAGTTATCATGAACAGGGTGTAAGTAATAGGACCCAATTGGAAATTGTACGGTTGTCACTAATCACACAACCTTCCATTCTCACATCTCGTCATGAAATTTTCAGCATTTGTTCCCTTGTTCCCTTAAAGTTGTTGATGTTGTTGTTGTTTACACAACTAAGCAAGTGTGCTGCTTAAGACTTCTATGTGATGGCAATATACACATGTGCCTTTCTTTCTGTGGGTGGGAATCACTGAAGAATATGAAAGGGTGGAAGACAAATTGTTTATCATGGGCTACGTCAGAGATGGAGAATCTGTGGTCCTTCCGATGATGTTGGACTCCACCATGAGAGAACTCATTGTGCCGTACTGAATGATCAATCAATCAATCAATCAATCAATCAATCAATCTTTATTGCGTTCAAAGACCTGACAACAGTTTCATAAGTAGGGTCAGGTAGGGGAGCAAGTCATAAAGTCTAGTGAAGTTTATACTGGAACAGGCCCGTCTTAACCACATCGAGCGCCGTGGCGCAAAAGGTCCCTCCGCCGCCACCCCCCCTAACTCACCGCGGACGCAGAGGAGGGACATGGCATGGGCGGGCCGGGCGCTGAGGGTGGGCTGGGCTCAGGGGCACCGCAGCGGGTGGGCCGGGCTGCCTGGTTGTCCTCCAGGGCACTGGCGCCGCCTCCTCCTGCGCGGAGGCCTCTGCTGGGGGGGCGGTGCCGCGCAGTACCCGGCCTCTTGTCCTCCTTATGCCGTCAGGCTGAGGCCGGGACTCGAACCCGCAGTGGGTGGGAGGGAGGGAGGCAAGGAGCAGGGTGAGCTGGAGGGCGGCCGGGCTGTCTGGCGGGTGCAGCGCGGCGCCCCCTGGTGGCCCGGCACCCTGGCGCATTGCGCCACCCAATCTTGCCTTAGGGCCGGCCCTGTACTGGAACACCGTTCTGTCAGATGTCAAGGAAATAAATACCTATCTGACTTTTAGAAGACATCTGAAGGCAGCCCCGTATAGGCAAGTTTTTAATGTTTGCTGTTTTACTGTGTTTGATGTTTTGATTTGTTGGAAGCTGCCCAGAGAGGCTAGGTCAACCCAGTCAGATGGGTGGGTGGCATATCAATAAATTGTTGCTGTTGCTGTTGCTGTTGTGTTGTTGTTGTTGCTGCTGCTGCAATAACCTGAGTCAAATGTTGTCTTTTACCCCAGTCTTCAGATATTGAAACACACACACAGATGTCACACAAATACTAACATTTGAAAATATTCAAACCCAGGGCAGGCTGGTGATGTAGTAGTCACTTTAATGTTGGTTAAGTATGTGATCTGTGGTCCTGGAAGCCCAATGTTCAAAGCTCACCACAAATATCGATTTCCTAGGTGGCTGAAAGGAAATCACACACACTCCTCCCCCTCTCTCCGACACACACTCATCTGGAACATCAGAATAACAATACTGACCTACTTTACAAGGTTTTTGCAACAACTATGGAAATAATCCATGTAGAACACTGAGATGCTTCAGTGTGCTCTATTGAATTATTTAATGGGCTATACTGAGTGTGTTACTTAATGAGATTGATGGGCATGTGGTAAACTGAACTAAAGGAACAAGGAAAGATTGAAAACCACAATTCAAGTACACAGTAGTAATATCCAACTTTGAAAACTGGAGGAAAGAAAAACAGGGTGCCTGAGAACTCATTTTAAGTAGTTTAATGCCACCACCAAATATATATATATATAATGAAAATGAATAAAAAAGAAATCAGTTTTGAATCCTCTCTTATTCTCACAAACCATTGACTGAAAGTTTGGAGAAGCGGGACCTGCGGCAGTGGGTGATCTTCATTCTACGGACTCCCTGTCTCACTCTGACTCAAGTCGTGGCAACACAGGGAGAATAAGGTTTCCAAAGGCAGAGTCTTGGGTTATAAAGTATCCTGAAGAATGTGCATGAGCATGCTGGAAGAGGAAGAGAAAACATCTAGAAAATGGCACGTGTAATACACGGGAGTAGCCTCCTCATGGCGCTATCCAAGCAATAGGAGGGCATGAAAAACCACAAACCAGATTCAGAGGTGTTGTTGTTGTTGTTTAAAAAAATCTATATCAGAGGTTTCAATCCTAAACACAGTTGGATTTATTTAATCCTTTCGACATCTATGGGATTTAATTCTGTGCGGCACTGCAGTTGAAATCTTGTTAAGAGTCAGGATCTGGAATTCAATCTAAAAGACAGGCGCTAATGCTTATGGGATTGTCTGGAATATCTTCAGGCTGCCTTTGCATCCTCTGCTCCTTGAATTCCAGCCTGACGGGATGCTGGGGAGAAATGAGCCTAAATCTAAAATGAAAAAAAAATGATGTGGTACAGCAGGCATAGGCAAACTCGGCCCTCCAGATGTTTTGAGACTACAATTCCCATCATGCCTGACCACTGTTAGCTAGGGATGGTGGGAGTTGTAGTCCCAAAACATCTGGAGGGCTGAGCTTGCCTATGCCTGTGGTACAAGATGACCAGGCACCAATGCTATTATTAAAGGTAAAAGGACCCCTGACCATTAGGTCCAGTCATGACCGACTCTGGGGTTGTGGTACTCATCTTGCGTTATTGGCCGAGGGAGCCGGCATACAGCTTCCAGGTCATGTGGTCAGCATGACAAAGCCGCTTCTGGTGAACCAGAGCAGCACACAGAAACACCATTTACCAGCGGCGTACTGAGCCTCTCCGTCACCCGGGGCAGCAACCCGCTCTGTCGTGACGCGTGCGCCGTGACGTAACATCGCTACGTCATGACGCATGCACTGGAGCAGCGGTGGCTGTGGCAAATCGCTCCGTAGCGCTTTTGCTTCCTCCTGCTCAGGCAGAGTGGCGAGGAGTGGGCCAGAGAGCGGGTTGCCGCCGCTGCCGCTCCAGTGCCTGCATCCTTGGATCCTGATCCTAGAGCGGCGGCACTGCTGCGGCAAACTGCTCCGTAGTGCTTTTGCTCCTCGCCACTCTGCCTGAGCTTTTGCTCCTCGCCGGGTTTGCTGCTGGGATTGGGATCCGAGGGTCTAGCATTGGGATCTGAGGGTCCGGGTGCTGGAGCGGTGGCGGCGGCAAACCGCTCCGTAGCGCTTTTGCTTCCTCCTGCTCAGGCGGAGCAGTGAGGGGCGGGTCAGAGAGCCCCTCCCTAGCCCGCCCCTCGCCGCTCCGCCTGAGCAGGAAGAACCAATGGGCGCCGGCCGACACAGCCACCCCTCGGAGGGGCAAGGCGAGGCTCCGTTCATTGGCTGCTTCACGTGCCACTCAATAGAGTGGCGGATGGCAGCCAGCAACATCGGGGCCGCCGTCAGTGGGGAGGCGCCGCTAAAGTGGTGTCCCCCCCCAGTGTGGAACCCAGGGCGCACCACCCCCATCACCCCCCCCTTGCGACACCCCTGCCACTTACCTTCCCGCTGTAACAGTACCTATTTCTCTACTTGCACTTTGACGTTCCTTCGAACTGCTAGGTTGGCAGGAGCTGGGACCGAGCAACGGGAGCTCACCCCGTTGCGGGGATTTGAACCGCTGACCTTCTGATTGGCAAGCCCTAGTCTCTGTGGTTTAACCTACAGTGCCACCCCCCCTTATGCTATTATTATTGCATCACAAATAATTCCCAGATATAAAACTATGTTATCAATGTGCAAGTCCTAAAGTTGCAAGAGGCATGTTCGTTTTGGTCCCTAACCACATGAAAAAAGGTCCTTAGGAGCAACAGCTACCAATGCACCAAGACCCCCCCCCCAAAAAAACAACCCCAAACCCAACAAAATACGGATCCTGCCAACCCGAGTCTTATGTGACTGGGACAACTTACCTGCAGAGCGGCCTTTTGCTGTGCCGCTATGTGCTGTTGCTCAGCATGATCGCGGAAATCCTTGTTTAGGGAGGATCTAGCTAGCGAGATGCTACAAGTAACAGAAAGGAAGGGGAAAGAGAGGCATCACAAAAATGCAGCAAAGGTAGCAACCACCACGAGATCATGGGTGAGGTGGGCATTTCAGAGTCAAGAAAGTTCCATGATCTCCTACTTGGAAATGCGAGGCTTGAAATTTTGGGGGGATTCGAACATGCAAGACGGTGTGCGTGAACACACACCAGGCAGACCGTTCTGTTCTGGAACACTCACCCCAGCGGAGGCAGGTCAAGTCAAATGGAAAGGAAAGCCCTGCCCCCAGAGTAAGGCAAAAGGAAGTCAGCTGGAAGTCATGCAGCAGAATGAATGATGCTAGGGGAACCCCCAGCAGGTTTTTGTTTTGTTTTTTTGCTCGTTCACCAGCGCCACCCAATGACTTGCCTAAGTGATACCTGAATAAAACAGCACTACTAACCAGGGGTCCATAGTCTTCAGGATGGGGAGTTCATATGTTTGGAAGAGTGGCTGCAGAACTCTGTATGCAGGAAAAGAGTTTCCCATTGAGATCGAGCCCGGACAAGGTCTCTCCATAGTCAACATGTTGACAAGTTAACAGTGCACAAAAACACTACTACTACACCATGAGCAATAAATCAAGTTCTAGGCTAAACTCTAGGGGGATGGGAAGAGGAAGAACTGATATAAGAGAGAGTCACACTTATTCATTGTTCCATTCAGGTTCCACTTAAACATCTCAGTGGCTTACTGTAAATCTCAGGTCTAGAAAAACTATGATAAGGTCCACTGTCTGGAAGTGTAGGTTTGGAGGTGATGGTGAAAAGGTGTAGACTGGCCACTGCGAGGTTCTGCTACTTTCTTGGGGGGGGGAGTGCCCTGAAATAGCTGGTTATGTGTACTCACTGGGCAAAATACAAATGCATCTCCAACAATGTAGTAACTTGGCACTCCTAATAAAGAGATGAAATCTTCCCCTCTACGTTCACCTGGCGAGGCTTTCCCAACTGCTCTGAAAAACTGGATGTCTACATATGCAATAAAAGTGTTCAGACAAACAAATGCTCCTATGAGCTCTTCGATGTCATTTTATAACAAATATTTGTAAGATGGAGAGAGACAGAGGGACAGAAGGAGCTTTCTGCACCTAGTTCTCTGATAAATTAAGTCGTTTTGGTGCTGAAATAGAGCACTTAAAAAATCAAACAATCACATGCACTTCTCTAAGTTGAGTTTGTGTACATATACACCTAAGAAGGAATAAAACTGTAAAGAACACTGATTTTTTTTTAAGTGTGGAAATGAAGAACTTCTGCTTTCCTTAAAAAAATATTCTGAAAGTATTTTAAAAACTGGGAAAGGGTCATAGCTCAGTGGTAGAGCATCTCCCTTGCTTGAACATCTCAGTTCAATGTCTGGCATCTCCAGGTAGGGATGGGAGTGTGTCCTTCTTGAAACCCTGTAGAGCTGCTGCCAGACGGGTAGAGACAATAATCAGTTAGATGGACCCAGATTTTGTAACACAGAGGGAAAATGTATGGCTTTTATGGGTTCCAGGAACCTACTGAGGTTATTCTACTGGAATTTGATATGTGCTCTAACATTCTCATCTTCTACTGCTGGCAGCCTTCGGTGTTTGCATTTTCATTATTTGTTAATTTATCTAAATAACTTCTATCCCAATTTTCTACACTAAGATGTACTTACAGTGTTCTGTGCTTCTGATCTGCAGCATTGTATTTTAAAGGTTGCTACTGATCTGTTGATAATTTCAATTACCATTTTATTCTATTCATGTTGTATTTTGAGATTGCCGCTAGCCACCCTGGGTGCCAGCAAGAGGAAAGGTTGGGTGTAATAACCAGCCATCAAACAAACAAACAAACAAACAAACAACAAACAAAAACTATATGGTATTATGGTTATTAAGATCAATGTGTTTTAGTGTATTAGCTTAGTGTATTGAGAGCCACCTTTTTCTGAGGAGTGGATGAAAATAGATTATTTTATAATATAAAAAACCAGGGGTTGCTAGTGTGGGACACCCATGCAACCAAAAAGATTCCCAGGTGCCTACAGGGTCCCCCCCCCCCGTGCTGAAATTAGGCTTGAAAGAAGCATTCTATTGTCTGCATGTTGTGCTCACAACAGTTCATCAGGTTTGCGAATGCATTCACAAGCCCAATAAGTTCTGGCAACCACAACTGTATTTAACTTCTCCTCTTCCAGAGGGAAAGAGCAATGGGAGAGGGTCAGAAGACAGAAATCCAAGGCACATGCTGGCTGCCCTCCTCAAAGCTGCTTTTTTGGGGGTACAACTAGTGCACAACTCTGTTGTGAAACGGGCCCATTGGAGGAACATGCAACTGGCATGAGAAAGCTGCATGTGGCTTTCCTCTTTGATCTGAGAGCATGACTGAAACAAAGAGACAGGTCTCTAAACATACTGTACCTGGCTCCGGGGTGATTCGTGGAAGACTGGTTTTGCATCAGCAGCTTCCTCTTCTCTTTGTCGAGCTCAGCCAAGATCGCAACCCTGTTCTTATTCTGAAAGCCTAGGAAGAGTGAGAGGAATGTAAAATGTTACTGATGCATCCTATTTCTCTGAGCCACCGTGTAACCCTACTGGCTTAAAGCCTCTCCCAAGCGAATGATGATGAATATCAATGATGAATATATTAATCTTCAGAGCCAATGAGCACAATCCTTGAAGCCTATTTATAACTTTCCTTTCTCCTCTCCTCATTAACAACATGAAATACCTTCCTAACAATACCATCCACACTAACCATTTAAATAAGTCTTTAATCTCGAGCCTGGCATTCAAGAGCTGTCTGTTTTACACTGCAAGAAGGTTTCTGGTATTAAAAGCACCGCTTCCTCCATTAGAAATACCTGGGCATAGATTCCTGCAGTCTAGAAATGGCAAACATTTGTGACCGGAATAATTTATACAATGGGTGAAACTCTCGTGCCATGGCTGATTTCAGAAAGTTACATGGTAAAATCTTAAGGTTCAGAGTTTTGGTTGTTGGAGGTCTATGCTTGGGAGCCAGTCGTGGTGTAGTAGCTAGGGCGTTGGGCTAGGACCCAGGACACCAGGGTTCAAATGCCCACCCAGCCATAAGGCTCACTGGGTGACCTTGGGCCAGACACTGCCTCTCCGCTAGACATCCGTCCCACAGTTGTTGTAAAGATAAAATGGGAAGAGGGAGGCAACTCACATGCATGACTTTGAGCTTCTTGCAGGGAATGTGCGATGAGACGTACATATTTTACCTCTAAAGTGAACAGCCATTGCTCAGGACACTGAACCAAAGGTAAATTGTTCTGGAAACTCTACAAACCTCATCTTGGTACTCAGTATAACCCTGCAATTAATTGGTGGTAGTGGCTGCCACCGTGAGCTCATTTATGCTTATATTTACTTGCTTTGATATAAGCTAATGGGCTTGCTTTGATGTTTTCCTTATCTGTGGGCTTGGGGTGCTGGGCTCTGAGCCCAGAAAGGGGAACTGTCTGTAAGATTTGGGTATTTGCCACCTGTGCCCTCATCTGGGGAGGTGAAATAATGGGGAGTCCTGGCCAAAGTGATGTACGCTGCTTTGTGTATAAAGAATGTAGGAATAAAAACAATAATATTATATACTGTAATAATAATTTATTATTTATACCCCATCCATCTGGCTGGGTTCCCCCAGCCACTCTGGGCAGCTCCCAACAGAATAATAATAATAATAATAATAATAATAATAATAATAATAATAATAATAAAGCGACAAAACATCAAACATTAAAAACTTCCCTAAACAGGGCTGCCTTCAGATGTTTGCTTGAGCGCAAGCAAGCAATCTCCTTGCTGCAGTCTCACATCTGTAAAGGCTAAGGGACCTGGCAGGCTGATTTGCTGCCATTCTATACCTTTTTTTATTTATTAAAGCACTAGAACTGATCGTGCTGGCATTTTTGACACCCTCCTTTGGCATCCCTGCACCCAGCTGCTGCAATGAGTCCTCCTTCAGAACACTCCACCCTCTACAAGTCAATTGCTGTTAGAGACATTATACCAAACTTTTACTGGCTCAAAAGACAGTCCAGTATTCCATTAAGCCAGTGATTCTCAACCTTAGGTCTCCAGCTGTTTTGGGGTTACAGTTCCCATCATCCCTGACAACTGGTCCTGCTAGCTAGGGATGATGGGAGTTGTAGTCCAAAAGCAGCTGGAGACCCAAGTTTGGGGAAACCCTGCATTAAGCCAATGTACAAATACATGAGAACGCAGTTCTCCCAGGAATGCCTATTTAAGGAGCCAAGCACCCAAACATGGCAAATAAGCAGAGTTGTATAATTGTAGAGCTGGAAGGGACCACAGGGTTCCTGTGCAATGCAGGAATCTTGCAGGACAAAGAGAGGTTGTTTTATTTTTGAATGCCGAGTTAGTACTCTAGCTGAGAAATATCCACACATATGCTTCTTTATTCCTTTAAAAAAATATTCATTTTATAAGAAAAAAGAAAAGAAAAATACAACAAAACAAACAAAACAAACAAACAAACATATAAAACACACACAACTATTTCTTATATATACCTAATTTTCATTAACATCCTCAGGTGACTTCCCTCTGTCCCTTCCTTCTGAAGTTCATTATAATACATCTTTAGCAATTTATTCACCATTTTCTCATCACCAGTTATTAATTTTATTATTCCATTAACTATAACCAATTACTTAAATTCTACATTCATTTAATTCTACCTCCAAATCTTAAATTTAACGCTTATAGCCTATTATTATCTCCACTAAGGGAAATAATTTTCTAAATATTACAATATTTTTTCAAATGTATTTTATATTTTTCCAATCTTCTTCCACCATCTCTTCCTTCTGGTCACAGAGCCTCCCAGTCATTTCAGCGAGTTCCATAAAGGGAAGCTTCTTTATTCCAAATCAGACCAAGGGTCCCCTAAGTCAAGAATGGATCCTGACTGGCCACAGGTCTCTAAGATTTCAGATCCTGGCCTCTCTGTTGCTCTGGAAGCTTGCCTTGGACCAAGGAATAAGCACAGGAAGTGATGTTTTCCTACTCAGTCCAAGCCTCCAAAGTTCACCTCCGAGTCAGGGATTGGCACACTTGACTATGCAAAATTTACAAAATAATCATAATCATAATCACAATCACAGTGTTTTTTTCTAAATGAAATGCAGTAGTACCTCGGGTTACGAACACGATCCGTTCCGGGTCGCAGTTCATATCGCGAAAAGTTCGTAACCCAAACCGCCATTTTGCGCATGCGCAAAGCGCTATTTTCGCGCTTTGCGAATGCGCAAACCGCACACGCGCAGCCGAAAATACTTCCAGGTTTGCGCAGTTCGTAACCCGAGTTGTTCATAACCCGAGGTGTTCGTAACCCGAGGTACGACTGTAGTTTAGGGGTACTCTCATTAAATGCTTCCATCTGAGACTCAGGAAACCCCATGACAGGAAATGAGACCGCCATTGGGAGTAGCAACGGAACTGATGATTCACCGTGCTAGAGAAAAAACTAAATATTTTAAAAAAATATTGTTTTGTCTCTTGTTAGATTCACAAAATGTTTAGGGGTATGCATACCCCCAGAAAAAAACCCACAAATAATAATAAAAAAATAATATTTGTATACACCTTCATCCATAGATCTCAAGGCTGTTCACAACATAAAATTACACTATAAAAAACACAATAAATGTGCTTGACTTGGGCTTTGGGCTGACAGAAATAATGCATGTACTTTCCAGGGTGCTGCAGAATTTTATGGAGGATGTTCTGCCCCCTCGTGCTATTTTCCAGAAAGGGAGGCTAGGGGGTCTCTCCTGGCGGTTGAGATCCTGCCCCCCTGAGCTGGAGCACCAAATTCTGGACCTCAATAATCAACACACAAACTAGCAAAGCTTAGAAACAGAATACAGTAATCCTGCTTCCCCCAACCTGGTGTCTGTCACCTGTTGGTAGACTGCAATTCCCATCATCCTTGGCTATTGGGCATGTTGGTTAGGGCTGATGGGAATTAGAGTCCAGCAACATCAAGAGGGCCCCAGGTTGGGGAAGGTTGGCATAAGCGATTACTGCACCACTTATAATAACCTAATTGCGTCTCGCACAATTACCATCTACAAGCCAATTCTCTCAACCCCTTTCTTTCTTACAACAAACTACATTCTGATGTATTCTCCCACATGTTCAGTAACAATTAAGGAAAATTCATGTCGCTTATTAGATTTCCTATGAATTATTAAAGTATGAATATTTTACTTGCCTCCGATAACTGTGACCACATAGGCAGAATAATGTAAGGCATTATGAAAGTGGTGTCCTTGGGGAAATCTGCACATAAAGACTAATTAATGCCCTCAAGTTGGAGGCTATGTATTAGGACTAGTGATTTAAATGCTAAATAAAAAGGTCCCGGTCCTTACCCTTCACAAAGAATAACACAATCCTGAAATGTACTGTGAGTTTAAATTAGATTAGGGTTGCCACGTCAGGAACATCCCAGACCCTGAGATTTCAGGGCCCATTCTTGAGACCTGAGGCAACCTTGCTGATGGCTTTGGCGATGGAGGTTAATTGGGAGAGTGGAGGGGAAAGGCGAGGGGAGACACCCCCCCAATGCAATAATCTGCAGCCAGCTCCCGTCAGTTTGCTGAAGTTTGTGAGCAACATGTACAGTCTTCTTAATTTTAATATATTTATTAAAAGATATAATTTTAATATATTTAAGGCACTCTCAGCCACCTGGAGACTCAAGCCCTTCACCAGCCACCAGGAGTGGGTCAGGCAAGCTTCGAGACTCCAGGTCAGACCTGGAGGTCTGGCAACCACAATTAGGATAGTTTAATGAGGAGGCAGTGAGAGATTTTGCTTTCTTGGGCTCCATGATTACTGCAGGGGGTGACAGCAGTCACAAAATTAAAAGACGCCTGCTTCTTGGGAGAAAAGCAATGACAAACATCTTAAAAAGCAGAGGCAGCACCTTACCAACAAAGGTCTGTATAGTTAAAGCTATGGTTTTCCCAGTAGTGATGTATGGAAGTGAGAGCTGGACCATAAAAGAAGGCTGATCACCGAAGAATTGGTGCTTTTGAATTGTGGTGCTGGAGGAGACTCTTGAGAGTCCCATGGACTGCAAGAAGATCCAACCGATCCATTCCGAAGGATATCAGCCCTGAGTGCTCACTGGAAGGACAGATCCTGAAGCTGAGGCTCCAATACTTTGGCCACCTCATGAGAAGAGAAGACTCCCTGGAAAAGACCCTGATGTTGGGAAAGATTGAGGGCACAAGGAGAAGGGGACAACAGAGGATGAGATGGTTGGACAGTGTTCTTGAAGCTATGAACATGAGTTTGACCAAACTGCGGGAGGCAGTGGAAGACAGGAGTGCCTGGCGTGCTCTGGTCCATGGGGTCACAAAGAGTCGGACACGACTAAACAATGAGGAAAAGGGTCAACTAACACATATTACAGAAACAGGAAATGTTCTCTGAATGGTTCTCTTTCTATATACTTTCTATATACTGTCACACAAAAACAACCAACAGATCAGTGCTTTATTATTATTATTTTAAGCAGTGATGATGAGAGAAAAGTCCATTTTACAAAACTGATCATTGGGTATAGGCTCCACAACCTTTCCCCATAACAGTCAAGATACACATTCAGAAGCTTCATGTAATAAAATCTTCAATGACAGTAGGATTTCCTTATCCACCTATCAGTTTCCCTATTTTTTCAGCCAATTCACCCAGGGTGATTTACTGCCTTAGGACATTTCCTACATTGATTTCTAATTATTTCTAATGCTGATTTCTAAGCTAGCAGGGATATTTCCTGTTTTTCCACATAAGAGAGAATCTGTGGTCCTAGTTATACGAAAATGCAACATTTACCTTGTCCAGGAGGATTGGAAGCCATCTTGCCAGGTTCCTCCTTAATTTAACAAGAAGCAGCTATAACCTGTTATGTAAAAACCTATCAAAATGAACAGAAATTAATTTGTGAACATAAAGGCATACAACTCAAAAGCTCAGCAATAGCTTCGTCCAACAACCACCAACTCTCGGAAATGGTTGCAAACAATACAAAGTAGAATCTAGGTTGGTTTCATTTCTTTATAGCAGTATTTCCAACGCTGCCAGTTTGTATGATATAAGACGGCAGGCTGCAACAATACAATAAAATATAAAATACCATTAAAACAGTAAAAGACAATTATATCAAACACAAAGATTCACAGATTTATTGCAGCATAAGCTTTCACGGTATAAAGATCAGTTTTTGTTTTATTTAAAAAGGTCATTGCATTGAAACCCTGCACAAAAATGCAGCCGGCAGCAGTGGCGGAGCTTCATGCTCTGGCACCGGGGGGGGGGGGGGCTGGCGCACTTCCTGAGGGTGTAGCGTGCCTCCTGGGGGTGTGGTGCCCAGCGCGGGCAGGGAGGGCAGCCACAATGGCACCCCACCGGGATCGGTGCACTCCCCCCCACTCCTCTTCCTCCACCAATGGCCAGCAGGTTGTTATTGGAGCTGCTACCTGCAAGCAATCAGCCCCCTTTTTGAAACAGCTGCACTGATTTGTTAGCAATGCTCTTAAAAGTCCTTTGAAGGTAAACAGCATTTCTGTGCGCTCTGGCACCTGTCATGGGGTCCCATTGCGCCAGAAGCAGTTTAATTCTGTTGGCCACATGACCCAGAAAGCTGTCTGTGGACAAATGCCGGCTCCCTTGGCCTGAAAGCGAGATGAGCTCTGCAACCCCATAGTCGCCTTTGGCTGGACCTAACCGTCCAGGGGTCCTTTACCTTTTACAGCTAAGGACGAGGATACCCGAAGGCTCACAGGTATGAACCTGCCTACTTTCTGATCTCATCACTGGAGGTCTCCCACCCTGTGTATGCCAACAACCCTTGAAATACATGTCACTCATTGGTACCAGGGGAAATGGCTCCTCAGCAGCTATGCCTTGACTTTGAAACTCTCACCCAAGGGAAGACTTCCTTTTCCAGAAAGCCCTTTTGCTTTTAACTGTGCTGTAAAATTAATTTAACGGGGCGCTTCCTACTGTTATTTCCCCCACTGCTATTCCTATTTAGTAGCTCGTTTTTAAATGTGTATGGTATTGCGGCTTTTATTTTTTACTCATTGCAAGCCACCTTGGTTTTGTCATCGTCCCCCCATGAAAGATGGGATAAAAATGCTTTAAAATAAATAAAATGGACCAATGGGAATCTGGAGTTCCACATATCCAAAGCTCAGTGGCAGCTGGTCACCCATTTGCTCAGAAGAGGAGAGTTAAGCTGGCAAAAAAATACTGGCTCATTTTGTACATCCCACTAGAAACGCTCAGAAGCTAGTTTGCTTCAACTAACCACAGTTCAGGTTAACCTCAGTTTAAGGTTTAGAAAACACAATAAAGTGCAGTTAAACAAAAACAAAAAATGTTTCCAATCTCTTCCTCAAAGATCATCCCAAATTTTGATATCTAGGGTGGTCGAGGTGTGTGTGTGCACACATACCCTTATGCAGGTGTCCTGCACACACCTATGAGCCAATTGCCAGTAGGTAAAGCTAATCTTAGAATGAGATACGGCAATAAGACTCTAAAATAATAATAATAATTTTATTATTTGTACCCCATCCATCTGACTGCATTGCTCTAGCCACTCAGGGCGGCTTCCAACTTATAAAAACAATATATACCAGGCATCCCCAAACTTTGGCCCTCCAGATGTTTTGGACTACAATTCCCATCTTTCCCGACCACTGGTCCTGTTAGCTAGGGTTCATGGGAGTTGTAGGCCAAAACATCTGCAGGGCCGCAGTTTGGGGATGCCTGATATATACTATACAGGGCTGCTTTCATATGTCTCCTAAAGGCGTTCCACAGGGTGGGTGCCACCACCGAGAAGGCCCTCTCTTCCTTAGTTTATTACGCTGGCAATAATGACCAAGCTGTCCTGCCCAGAAAAAGAATAGACAACCTTACTGTTCTCAACCAGTCAAAGCTGAGAAGAGAGTGGAGCAGAGAACCTGGTGGGGATAGCACCTTACAAACACCCCTGTATAAAACAAAAGCTTGCTAAATACATATGCACAACCTTGGGGGGGGGAGCTTTTTTTAAATAAATAAATAAAACCCACTAAAAAGGCTGCAATCCTATACCCACCTACCTGAGACTAAATCCCATCAGACTTACAAAGCTAGTGGATGCGTTATTTGAACAGGCCAGCAGAAATCTCCACTAATTTAACAAGAGGGTTGCCAGACTCAATAGAGGACAGGACTTCTGTGCCTTTAATTGCCCTGCTCTCTTTTGAGTCTGGAAACCTTAAAGAGAAACCAGCAGACCCTTTGCTTGGAAATTAAACAATTTGACATTAAAATAAGATCTGCTTCTACCTTTAAGAGAGCAGGGCAATTGAAGGCACAGAAGTCCTGTCCTCTATTGAGTCTGGCAACCCTATTTAACAATGATTATTTATTACACTTTCTACTAAACTATGCCCAAATCTGTTGCTCCTCTCTGCTCTTATTTGGTAGCCCTGACTCCTCCTCCCTCCCTCCCTTACCCTCCTTTGCATTGAAGTAGGAACAAGGAGGGTTACCATCTCTCCCAATCATTCTTTAATAAATAAAAATAAATCTGCATAGTGGGTAGGCTAGGCTAGGGGACAGAGACTAGCGGATTGAGATGTTCAGTCAATAAATGAAAACAAACAAACAAACAAGCCCCGCCCCAGTTTAAAATACCTGGCAGGTGGGAATCCCAATTCATTCCTATCCTTCACGTGGGTTGTTTGCTCTCCCTTTTATCTTCTTTGCTCTCCCCACCGCGTTTGCACAGATGAGCCCTCCCGCGGCTCCCCCTCTTCCTCGGTTGGGATGCTCCCTCCGAACTTGACGTTTCCGATGAAGGAGTGATGAACTCGCTTTGCCGCGTCTGCGCGTGCGCGCGGCGAAAGGAAACTCGCCTCCCTTTGCTTCCCACCACTCGGATCTCTAGCGGCATCTGAAAAGGTTAGAAGCAACGCTCTAGCCTCTACAGACTCATAAAAAGGGTAGGGGTGCCGCACGTTTGCCAGCTTCCGAGCTGAGTTGGAACTTTCTCGTGATGCTTTGATGCGGACAAACGAGCGACTTAGAAGGGTGGCCGAGGGAGGCAATGTTAGCAAAGACGATCTTTGCTGCTGTGTTTTAGTGAGTGGGATTTCTGGCTGGAAATCCAAATCGGCGCTGTTGAAGAATCCCAACTGTTGTTCAATTACTATTATTATTCTTAAGGACTAGCTACGTTTTGTTTTTTTTTATTGGAGGTCTCTAACTGCATAGTTGCACCGGACTACAATGCGGGGCTGTTGTAAACCACTTCTCTCTTAGGCACGGCGTTTACACACGCGCGCACGCAACCGCAACTTGTAAAACGGAGGTAATAGCAATCGGTTTGCATTTTGCAGAAAATGATAGGTAGGTAGGTGGGCTGAAATGAAATTTAAAACCACATTTTGACATTAAAATAAGATCTGCTTCTACCTTTTGATAGGATGGGGGATGTTACATTGCTGTCCATTCAAAGGCACTCTAAATTTCTGAATTTCTCTGCTGTATTCTCATGGGCGTAGTCAGGATTTATGTTGGGAGGGGGCAGGACACCCACTTGCCATCATTCTCTATCTGGCTCTGTCTAAGCACAGGGTTTTCTAAACTTGGGTCTCCAGCTGTTATTGGACTACAACTCCCATCATTCCTAGCTAGCAGAACCAGTGGTCAGGGATGATGGGAGATGTAGCCCCCAAAACAGCTGGAGACCCCAAGTTTGGTAACAAATTCGGAATGCATAGCTGCCAAGTTATCCCTTATTTTAAGGGATTTTCCCTTATGCTGAATAGGCTTCCTCGCGAGAAAAGGGAAAACTTGGCAGCTATGGGAATGAAATGTTTTGAATTACTTTCTTTTGACCCAAAGTGCTCAGGAAAAGATATCTCAAATCTTTCTACAATTTCTACTTTTTGTTGTTGTCGTTTAGTCGTGTCCGACTCTTCGTGACCCCATGAACCATAGCACGCCAGGCACTCCTGTCTTTTTATTTACAGTATTTATTTGAATTGGGGGGGGGGGCGCAGCTCACTGCCGCCCGTGTGTTTTGCACTGCTGTCCATGCTGGTGGATGGTTTTCAAAAGAAATGGAATCGGAAGAAGCTTGCACGTCACTACTCCAAGCAATGGAAGTCGAGTCTTGTTCTTTTGTAACTCTATGGGAAATAACCCTGAAAGACACGGCAGGACAATGAAACAGGAAGCGAGTGCAAAAAAAAAAAAACCCTCAAGGGAGCAAAGTGGCTATTGGTAACATAGATGCAAGAAAGGGAGAGACTGATACATCCTTCACTCATGGGCAGAATTCTGTGGCTACTTTTGATGCCATGCGTCTGCTGGTTAGAGCATCTCTTTGTGCGCAGAATGTCCGCGGTTCAGTCGATGTGGCTGGGAATGTTCGGTCTGAAACCCTGGAGAGCCGCTGCCAGTCAGTACAGACAATACTGGGCTCTGTGGACTCAGTGAAGGCCAGTATGTACTTTGCATATTTGAAGGGTAAAAGTAACAGGTGCTCATAAGAGACAGTGCAGAAGACCTGGAGTTTATCACTGCAGCTGTGTGGCAATATCACTCCTCGCTCACTCACTTGTCGCTGTTGCTTTGTTATAAATGGCTTTTTGTGGCTGCCTTTCCTTTGCCTAAATTTGTAATGGGAACATAGAAATGTCGCCTAGTTCCCCTCTCTTTCTTTTATACTTTCAGAGTTCTATAGCAGATTTCCCCCCTTGTACTTCCTATAGCAGTATGCTCCCCCCCCCACTAATTTTGTTTCCTCTGATTAATTTTTGTCAGGTACCGGTGTTGGTTAAATGTTTAGTTGGGGTTGGCGGCTACTTTAATTTGGGTATAACTGTAAACTGTTTATTGTTGTTGTTGTTATTGTTATTGGTTTTTACTGATTTATTGGTTTATTTGTTGTTTATATAGGGTATCTTGTTTTTTAAATGTTTGATGCTTTGTTGTGTTTTATATGTTGTAAGCCGCCCAAGGTGGCTGGGGAAACCCAGCCAGATGGGCAGGATGTAAATTAAAATTTATTATTCCATTCCACTACCCCAAAAAGTAGAAGCAAAGGCAAAAGTCATGCCTTTTAAACTAATGTCATACTGTGTGGTTATTATTTTTAAAGCAAACTTGCTTTACCACTACTCATTGTGCTATGGGTGGAGAAATAAACTGGGGGCGAGGTTGCTTAACTCGCTTCCCTCAAGGTATTTTTTTCTGTTCAAAATGGCCTAGAGATGAAGCATCAAGTTGGAGGGATTCTGAGAAGGCTCAGTGGCAGCTGGTCACTCCATTGAAAAGGTTTAAGGCTGAAGTCCCTTTGCCTTTCCCCTCACCTTCAGCTAC
Organism: Zootoca vivipara; assembly: GCF_963506605.1. Lineage (NCBI taxonomy): Eukaryota > Metazoa > Chordata > Lepidosauria > Squamata > Lacertidae > Zootoca > Zootoca vivipara. The sequence continues at coordinate 14,257,335 of NC_083291.1, forward strand.
TCCTCTGCATATGCTGCGATCCTATATTCATTTCCCCGAGAGTAAGCTCCTTGACTGCCTATTTGATTGCTATGGTTTCATATGGTGTCATGGGCTTCGAAGAAACTCGATCTCAGGACGCAACGGAGAAACGCGCTAAGAGGAAGGCACCCTTGGCAAATCCACACTGTGATCAACTCCTGCCAATGTTCCCACTGTGGAAGGATGTGTGGATCCAGAATTGGCCTCCACAGTCACTTACGGACCCATTGTTAAAATCATGTTTATGGAAGACAATCTTACTCGGCTACGAGTGATCGCCAAAGAAGAAGAAAGAAGCTATGGTTTCAAATAATGTCAAAGAAATCCATGAAATTACGAACAGCCTGTAGTTGCAGTTGGCCCAATTTCTCATAATGAGGGTCATATTTTAGTTACGTATGAGTTGGATTCACCTCTTCTCAAAGCTGCTTTAAAAAATAAAATTGGGACAAAGTAAAGTTACATGCAGCTGTACATGCAATACTGCTATAGTTTAATAGCAGCAATCATAGCTGCTATTAGGCACACCTGTAGGATTCCTTATGGTGATTTCACAGGATTTGACGCATCGTGGTGGATCAATGAGCGAAGTGTGTACAGTACCAGTGTTCCAATGACACGCTGTTGCCAGAATAATCCCCACTTGCTTCAGTGTTGCATTTTGAGGTGTTGAAGTAGCATTCTGAGAGTGGCACAGGAAATGGCAATGGATACAAAGGAACATGAGTGTTACACACAACCCAGTCTCTGAACACTAAAAGATCCCAAAGGTTCTCTGCATATCCTGGGTTTGGCTTCCTTCAAATGAAGCGGTGTCTTCGTGATATATCATTTATTTACACGTACATACCATACCCTCCAACATTTCTCTGATGAAAATAGGGACGCCCTATTCCATAATAATTATTATTATTGCCCCAGTCACTCTGGGCAGCTTCCAACATATATAAAAACAGAATAAAGCATTAAATAACTTTCCTATACAGGGCTGCCTTCATGTGTATTCTAAAAGTTGTGTAGTTACTTATTTCCTTGGTTTGGGGGTCACATAACTCCTTACCCTCCAACATGCTTTCAATGAAAATAGGGGCATCCTAAGGAAAAGTGGGACATTCCGGGATCTAATCAGAAACCAGGACGGCTTCTGTAAATCTGGGACTGCCCCTGGACAATAGGGACACTTGGGTGAAATCTAGACACATATAAAAATGCTGTGAAAATGTGTTGTTGTTTTTTTTAAAAAAAGTTTTTACAATACTGTATATATTGAATTTGCTATAAGCTCGCCATTGCCATCCAGTGTCACATTTGTACAATGCACTTAAAACACACTTAAAACGTTATATTTGCAGCTGTATAGCTGAGTCCTTGGGAGGGTCTGATATACAGGCTGTGCAAAATATGATGTTTCAGGCATTAACACTCCAACAGGTCTTGGTCCTCCACTGGCTTTTTTGGCGGGGGGGGGGAGTGGGAGGGACAGCACACCCAAAGCCATAGTTTTGGGTTCAGCACAGAAAGCAAATCAAGTCTGTCTCTCCCTGCATTGTGGTTCAACTGAACTGTCATCTTTATTGTTCTTGCACTCACCATTGAATTCGAACATATTTCATACCTGCCTCCTGAAAATGGATAATGATGGCACCAGGCATGCCTCCCTAGGGAGAGGATTCTGCAAGCAGGGAGCCACCACCTATGTTTCATGTTGCCAGTCAATACCCCTTCCGTGGGAGGGGGCACACCGAGAAGGGCCACCGAGGACAAACATAGGGTAAATATAAATAAAATAAAATAAATCATATACTCACACCTGTTTTCTTATTCCCCTGCCTGCCCTCCGGCGGGCTGTTTTTACATGTGTTTTTCTTTTTTTGAGTACAACCACATGGTTATTGTTATTGTTAATCAATGTTTGATTTAAGTCCTGTCTGTTCTGCAAAGCAACACAAACTGGCTTACACACAAAAAACAATTCAGTGCAACACAAGATAAATTCCAGCCTAAGCAAAAACAATTCACAGCAAAATACACAGCAAGAGAAAGGAATCACAATGCTCAGTTAATTGTAAATAAGTAAAAAGAAGAAGAAAAGAAATAAAAGTAGTTTGTGTCCTGCTTTGGGGATCACTTATGGGTGTGTGCCCAGCAAGTGCCCCACTCTGTCTGCCCTCTGTCTGTTGGCATTGCTCCCAGCGGTATGCTGCCCCCCCAAGCTCCCAAGTGTAAGCTCTGAGATCCGGTACAACACTGGTTCTGGGAAGAAGCCATCCCTGGAGTCCCTCTCGGTTTCTAGGCAGCTGCATGTGCCTTTCTGCTGCAGTGGTTGGGGTTGAAGAGACAAGCTCTGCAAGAAGAGGCCAAATGAAATCACGCCGAGAAGTCTGGTCTGCTGCTGTCCTCTCCTTCCCACCTGAAGGAATATCATGGTGCATCCTTTTCACTCTTGAGCATCATTTCACCTGGATAGAAAAACAAGTAGAACAGGGAGACCTAATTATTCAAGCTAGGATTTATCTAAAAAGGATAAGCCTGAAGGCATTGTTTAGGGGGGGGGATGCAAGTTCAGGCTCAGAGGGACCTGCGGCTCACCAGCTCTTGTTTGACCACAACTCCCATCAAACCCAGGCATCAAGGATGATGGGAATTGTAGTCAGATAACATTGGGAGGGTGACATCTTCCCCATCCGTGATGCAGGTTAGAAAGAAGAATCCCCCCCAATTATACTGAAATTTTGATGTAGTTCTCTCTAGTCTAGGGGCAATTACAGTAATAATAATAATAATAATAATAATAATAATAATAATAATAATAATATATTTATACCCCGCCCATCTGGCTGGGCTTCCCCTGCCACTCGGGGCGGCTTCCAACAAACATTAAAATACATCAAATATCACAGATTAAAAACTTCCCTAAACAGGGCTGCCTTTAGGTATTTTCTAAATGTCAGGTAGTTGTTTATCTCTCTGACCTCTGATGGGAAGGTGTTCCACAGGGCAGGTGCCACTACCAAGAAGGCCCTCTGCCTGGTTCCCTGTAGCTTTGCTTCTCGCAGTGAGGGAACTGCCAGAAGGCCCTCGGAGCTGGACCTCAGTGTCCGGGCAGAACGATGGGGGAGGAGACGCTCCTTCAGGTATACTGGACCGAGGCCATTTAGGGCTTTAAAGGTCAGCACCAACACTTTGAATTGTGCTCGGAAACGTACTGGGAGCCAATGTAGGTCACGGCAGCCGCTCCCAGTCACCAGTCTAGCTGCCGCATTCTGGATTAGTTGTAGTTTCTGGGTCACCTTCAAAGGTAGCCCCACGTAGAGCGCATTGCAGTAATCCAAGCGGGAGATAACCAGAGCATGCACCACTCTGGCGAGGCAGTCCGCAGGCAGGTAGGGTCTCAGCCTGCGTACCAGATGGAGCTGGTAGACAGCTGCCCTGGACACAGAATTAACCTGCGCCTCCATGGACAGCTGTGAGTCCAAAATGACTCCCAGGCTGCGCACCTGTCTTTCAGGGGCACAGTTACCCCGTTTAGGACCAGGGAGTCCTCCACACCTGCCCGCTTCCTGTCCCCCACAAACAGTACTTCTGTCTTGTCAGGATTCAATCTCAATCTGTTAGCCGCCATCCATCCTCCAACCGCCAACAGTATATTAAAAGATGCAGTTTGTAACACTGGGATCAGTGGAAACTCTATTCCTGTGTGTGTGTGTGTGTGTGTGTGTGTGTGTGTGCGCGCGCACATGTTGCCCCCCTCCCAGTCTGTATACAGTCAAACCTCGGTTGTTGAATGTAATCCATTCTGGAAGCCCATTCAGCTTCCGAAATATTTGACAACCAAGGCTCTGCTTCCGATTGGTTGCAGAAGCTTCCTGCACTCAGCGGAAGCTGCACCGGCTTCCGAAAAACATTTACTTCCAGGATTTTGGTGTTCGGGATCTGAAATGTTCCTAAATGGAGGCATTCAGGATCTGAGGTTTGACTGTATATGTGTAAATCATGCAGCTGGGGTGGGAAGGGCTAAATATCTCCTCCCCTGTACACTGCAGTTCTGATTAAAATTTCCCACTTTTTGGGGGGGGGGGTGGATATCGTTTATTGGGCTTAATAATAAAGTAAAGTAAAGTAAAGTAAAATAATAATTTTACACACGCACCCCCAAAAAAATCTGGCCAGGTTTCCCCAGCCACAAACAAGGATCATGGGAATAATAAATGATACAAATAAGCAGACCAAGTTTTCTTGTGTCATTTCTATATTGCAAAAACAGCATAATAAATTTGCCACAAGCCCTCTCCCATGGTTGATAAACAGAAAACATCAATGCTGATGTGACTGCTTGCAGTTCATTCAGCTTCACATGTAGTTAGACTCTCAAATGCAATGAAGCTTCATTAAAAAAAAAATCCCTCTGTGTAAATGTCAACCTTTTGCTGCCTTTGTTTAATTCTGGGTGTCTGTCGAATCCTTGCTGCAAAAGCACAGCTCACTGAAGTCCAAGCAGACCTTAAATCCCAACCGCACAAGTAAAATATCATGTTATTCTCTTTGCTTGACATTGTGCTTTCCAATTTCCCAACTATGGACTGGAAACTGCTGTTTACCAGGCAATAATATTTGCTTAGGTGGCACAGTGTAATCTACTTAGGAAGTGTAAACATTAGGAAGAACTTCATTCCCAATGTAACTTTGATCAGTTTATAAAAAAATTAAAAGCCAGTCTTTCTGCTAGGGATTGGAAGGGTAGTACTGTAGTGTTTAGTGATACATGCGCAGTGCTGCCTTTAACTGGTATATTCAGACGCAAAGCCCTACTGGGTTCAATGGTTCTGACTCCCTTGGAAGTGTGTGCAGGGTTTCAGCCTTCATCTCCACCCCACACACCACCCCAAAGCAGTTTGAAAAAGGTACTGTAATTGCTCACTGTGTGTATACTCAGGGCTTTTTTCAATGTTCTTCAGATGGCAGAATGCACTTTACCAGTCAGTCTCTTTGTTGAGCAGGCAGTTGTAGCTGAAGTCTTGCCATGCTACACTTGGCAAAGCAACCTCTTCCCCAGAAGACTCAAATATATTAAAGGATGCCATATAGAGGAGGGAGAAAGGTTGTTTTCTGCTGCTCCAGAGAAGCGGACACAGAGCAATGGATTCAAACTACGAGAAAGAGGATTCCACCTAAACATTAGGAAGAACTTCCTGACAGTAAGAGCTGTTCGGCAGTGGAATTTGCTGCCAAGGAGTGTGGTGGAGTCTCCTTCTTTGGAGGTCTTTAAGCAGAGGCTTGACAGCCATCTGTCAGGAATGCTTTGATGGTGTTTCCTGCTTGGCAGGGGGTTGGAATGGATGGCCCCTGTGGTCTCTTCCAACTCTATGATTCTACTTTGAAGGGCACCGGGCCTTCAAGCTCTTGTGCAGGGAGAGGCTGTTCCCATTAACTACTATCAAACTCTGTTTTAACTGGAAATATTGGGGGTTGGAGTGCTGAACCTGGAACCTTCCACGCTAAGCATATGCTCTGGCATTATTACCTCTACTTGGAAAAGAAGCCTTGCAATGCTTCTGGCACCTCTCTGAGTATCTGAAGCTTGTGGATCTGCTCAAAGATCTTGTCCGCTATGTCTTCTGCCTGGAAAGATGAAACAACGGCAAGCATCAGGCTACCTTTGAGCAGAAAAGGGTGCAGGTTTCTCTGCTCTGAGGTGAGATCTCTTTTCTCCTGCTTTGAGTGGGGAATATTTTTCAGCCTGAGGGCCACATTGCCTCAGAGACAACCTTCCAGGGGCCAATAGTGGGTGGGACAACAGGTGGGTCTGCAGGAGTTCGCCTTTGGGGGTGAAGTCAAACAGTTGAGGCTTCCGGTTGACCACGCCATCTTGCTCAGACGGGGGTCCGCACAGCGGAGCGGACCTCGGCGCTTCAGAGGTGGAGGGAATCGTTCCAGCGAAACGAAACCTCCTTAAAAGCCCCAAATCGTGCTTTTTGGGGACAGATTTTGCCTGGCGGCGCCAAAAGCGGGCTCTCTCCTCCCCGGATCGGCTTTGTTTAAGCCCCCGAGAGCGAGGAGGTGAACCGCGGCGGACAGGCTGACATTGCTGCTCTGAGAGTGCGAAGCTGCGAGTCTGGGAAGTGGAGGTGGCCAATTCTTCAAAGAACATTCAGCAAATGAATAGACTGTGAGTAATTTGGATTCTTTGGAATGTAAATTAAGGCAACAATTTGGACCTGGGAGAGAGGGGAAAAGAGGAAGCCACCCCCCCCACGGTAACATAAGAGACAGTAAACAGAAACCCGAAGCCGTAAACAGAAGATTTTAACTTAAAAGGATTCCTCAAAGGCATCAAAGAGAATCTCCCCTAAATGCAGGGTAAAAGGGGAGAGAGACTGTTGTGATTGCCCTGCAGAATGAAGTTAAGACTAAGAAAGACCTTTCTTTTTCTCGGGAGCCGGCAGCCCAGAAAACCCAGTGAGCTGACCAGGATTTATAGTTAAATTTTATTTCTATCTTTATCTCTGGACTTTTTGGGAATTTTTTTTGGTTTATATGCTTTTGAAATGTGAGTTTGAACTTTATTTTTAAGAATGCAGCCAGCTTGTTAAAATGGAGTCGAGAAAATAGACTGCGATCATATTCCACCCCATGTGACAAGTTTTGACCTTGACAGGACTGAACTATGTCAACAAAAAGGTACCCGCCTGAGTTTCAGCGGACTGTTTTGACCTTAATGTGGGAAACAAGAATAGAACTATGTCAAGAGGAGACACAACGGCTAGTGTTACAGCAACAATTCCAGATTGTGATGACAGAATATGATTTCCTAGAAGATGAAGCTTTTGAAACTGAAGAAGATGAATGTGAGAATGACAATGATGACGACTGTGATGATTTAACACAAAATGAAGCCCATCACAAAAAAAATGATGATTTTACTCTACAAAAAGTTGGATGGAGTGCCTCCCCTTTGAGGGGGGCACGACTGGATTTACTGGAACTCCAGAATGACCACAGGGAAGAAGGAAAAATTAAGCAGAGAAGAGAAGAAGCTCAGGGGTCTGATATGGAGGCCTGGATGGCAAAAGACTGCAAACAGGGGGTGGGGTGAAGGGAAAGTGAAGTGGTGATTGTAAGGATGGGTTAATAGGACTATAACTGGACTGCTGACTATGGAACTTGCTGGATTGGAGGGGTGGAGCAGGTACTCGGGGGGAGTAAGGTTAGTTTGGGAATAGTTATAGGTTTAAAAAGTGAATTGATTCTGGAAAAAGGTGAAAATATGGAGGCCTATAGAGGGGTAAAAATTAGGCACGGGAAGAAAAAATGGGAGTTTGATTTCTCAGTGATTGGACAATAGGCGAAAATGATAATAGTTTAAAAGTGGTATAAGATATAAAGGTGTATGTTATAAAATATGAACTATGAAACTGTTGAAGATGATAAATAAGGGAGGAAAACCGGGGAAGGGTGGGAGGGTGGGGAAGCCCACAAAATATGGTTTAACAATTATGAATTTAACAATTATGATGAATTTTTTTTTTGTCTTTTTTCCTTTTTGTCTTTTTTTTTCCTCTTCTCTTTTTTCTCTTTTTCTCTTTTTGTATTTTCTTTTTTTTTTGGTATGACAATAGATGGTTGGATGGATGAACTCCTGCGTACTGCCCTGGTTCACTGGAGCTCCCTGGTGGCAGGGGGGGGCTTGGGGGGCAGGGGAGGGGGAGGAGGACAGAAACCCAATCATAAAATGGACCACTTCTGACTGATCACCTGCGTGGGATACTTCTGTGGCAGGGGAGGACCCATGGAGGGGGGTGGGAAGAAGGTGGAAAAGGTGTTTATGTATGTACCATCTTTTGTAATTTGTAAAAACCAATAAAAATTATGTTAAAAAAAAAAAAAAGAAGTCAAACAGTTGAGCTAGCAGCATTGAAATGACCTCCTCAGGGTCCAAGCCTGGGCCACATTCTAAGACCTCATGCTTGCTGATGTGGTCCAAAGGAAAGCAGAGCAAAACGTTTGGCGCTAGCTTGGCTGTAGGAGTTACCGAAGGGAAACATACAAGGAGCCATCTAACCATCTTAGGGACTCCACTCTGGAGTTGTTAGGGTTAACTCCTTAACCTTTTCTTCTCCCAAGGATATCCTGCAAGGCAGCAGAAGATCAGAGTTTTCCTCCTCCTAGATCAGGCTTCCTCAACCTCGGACCTCCAGATGTTTTTGGCCTACAACTCCCATGATCCCTAGCTAGCAGGACCAGTGGTCAGAGATGCTGGGAATTGTAGTCTCAAAACATCTGGAGGGCCGGGGTTGAGGAAGCCGGTCCTAGATGCCCCCCCTCCCCAGGTGGACGAGCCTCATCTGTTCCTTACTTCCCTCTACAGCACATGCAGAAACCACCTTCTTGACCGCTGGACCAACTACCGTGTTTCTCCAAAAATAAGACACGTCTTACATTTATTTCTCCTTAAAAAAACCCCACAGTGGCTTATTTTCAGGGGATGTCTTATTTTTTATTACGCGTCCAGCCTCGCCTCTTCCTTGGGGCCCTCCAGAACTGCGGCTATCACTATGTCTTATTTTCGGGGTATGGCTTATATTGCGCAAATGCTTAGAAATCCTGCTATGGCTTATTTTATGGGTATGTCTTATTTTAGGAGAAACAGGGTATTGGTCTCATCCACTCAATCTGCCAGAGAATGTGTTCACATGCAGGGGAAGTCCCTAGCTCACTGATGATTTGAGACCCGTTGGCTATCCTCACCTGGTTTAGCCAGCTAGTCAAATCTGTTTTCTGGGATGTGGCCACTGTCACATGCTGACAGCTTCTAGGAGCCACAGGTAAGAGCTGAGTGCAGGGTGGGGACCAAAAGTGGACATTGTACCCCAGAAGAAGGCGTGTCACCCACCAGAGGTACTGCCCCTCCCCTAACACCTCATACACCCTAGTAGGCTACAGTCCAGCCATCAGTGGCACCATCTTGCCCCCACGACTGCAGATACCCAGGGCCCAACTGATGTCTTGGTGGCAAAGCAGTTTCTGATGTTTGGAAGCCTATCTTGGTAGCTCACCTTATCCCCCATTATCTCATTGGCCTTCCCCAGGTGGGAAAACAATAGGAGGATCCCAGCCTCTCTTATCCTTAGCTCAGGATTATAAATGGCCAGCAAAGATGTCTCCAGAAAGGTTCTCTTCTGATCTTCTGTGAAGATGTTTCCGAACACCTACAATTAAAAGTGTCCACATTTTTAAGTTAGCGTGGCAGAAGTGTACACACACAAACACACACACTTGAATGGAACAAGTGGAGAGCTATAAGAAAAGTTACAGTGTCTTCTTTTCCTAAGGCCCCTCCAAATGGGTGTCATTATGGTTGTATTCTGCGACATATTATTCTTGACATAGGAGGTGCATTTATTCTGCTTTAGCTTGCTCTGCAATGTTTCCTCAGTGCCACCACATGATTGCTGTCAAGCAGCAAAAGCGGGACAACAATAAACGGGGACAGTTGTTGTATGGAAAGCTACGGAATTTCAGCAAGACAGTGTGCGCTGACTGGAAATGAGCGGTGTGGCTACCTCAAAATGTTTGCGGTTGCAAACAGTCCTTCAAGCGGGATTATGTGTCACCACCCCAATAGCTTCATGAGCACAAATAATCATGAATGGAAAGGATCTCTGGAGGGATCTGGTGTCCATCATAGGAGTCCTCCTGTGAAGGGCTCCACCCAACATAGAATTAGGAGCTGTGTAGTACTGGTTGGGCTTGAGCAGGGAAGAGTATAATGAGAAGAGAGGAAGAAAAAGACATATTTCTTTCTTTCCTAACCCCCATCCTCAGGAGAACTTATCCCATTCTTCCAAATAAGTCTGAAGAGCTTTGCTTTAGGGATGGTTGCTACTTTCAAATCTGAGTATATTATTGCTCAAGCTTGTAAGGGTGGGGTAGGCTTCTAAAGTGTGGGGAAGGGATTAGGTGCCATGTTTCGATTTCAAGCAAGCTAACTCCCTTTCCCTTTCTTCCCTCCCCGCGAGCAGAACCACAAAACCTGCTGGGCCCTGGGTGCTACTAAGCATGCCCAGTCAAAATGAAGTCTCCCCCTCTCCCTTTCAGGTTGTAAACAGATACATTTCTACATATCTAGGTAAAGGTAAAGGTAAAGGGACCCCTGACCATTAGGTCCAGTCGTGACCGACTCTGGGGTTGCGCGCTCATCTCGCATTATTGGCCGAGGGAGCCGGCGTATAGCTTCCAGGTCATGTGGCCAGCATGACAAAACCGCTTCTGGCAACCCAGAGCAGCACATGGAAACACCATTTACCTTCCCACTGTAGTGGTACCTATTTATCTAGAGAGTCCCTCAAATCTGCATAAACCATCATCTTGTCCATGGTGGCCCCGTTTTGCTGCCAAAGTGGTAGACAGGGGTCAGGGTTTCCCAAACTCGAATCTCCAGTTGTTTTTGGACTACACTTCCCATCATTCCTGACCAATGGTCCTGCTAACAAGGGGTGGTGGGAGTTGTAGTCCAAAATCAGCTGGCGACCCAAGTTTGGGAAACTATGGCATAGGGCCACCAAGATCGTTCTTGAAAGGAACAGTGCTGTGGTCAGAGGGCCCTGTTATGAGCACCACCGATACTGAGGGCTTGTCCACACTTGGGCTTGTCCTGAGCCTAGAAAGCACAGGTCTGAGTGGTTTTCAGCTTGTCCTATGCTTTCTTAGCACGGGTCCAAGTGGTTTCCCATTGCCCTGCAGCTTTCCCAGGGAAAACCCACTCTTTAGCAATGAATCAAGGCAAATATCAATCACTGAAAACCCGATTGACGTTTGTTCCGATTCAGCTCCAAAGAGCGGATTTTCCCCAGGGGAAAGCGGAAGTATGGACGAGCCTCTTCTACACCAGCCTAATTCTGGGAAAACATGAGGCATTTCCATTGGGTGTGAACTTGTCCATATTTAATGCTGCCTCAGAGGTATATTCTTACCTCACCCACCCTGCAGGAATCCATGTAAGCCAGCATTTTCTGGTCTTCGTAATTGTGGCACCACAGTTCTTCAGCCTCACTCACGCTCAGCCCTGACAAGGAGACAGCAGAAGTACCTCTGTTTCTGTCTACGTAATGGGTTTCTTTGACATTACGACCTGGGATCTTCGGAAGATAACTGCTATCTATGCAAGGATCTGTGAGGTATCCTAAGATTCCCCCACCCCCCCAAAAAGGGGATTTGTCCAATCCCATTTGTTCCTGCCATGGTCCGAAGCAAGACTTGATAAATAAAGATTTGCATCTGGGTTAGGAGAAGCTATGTCAAATACTTTGTGGCCTTAATTGCTACACTTATGTTGCCTGGCGTGCTATGGCCCATGGGGTCACGAAGAGTTGGACACGACTAAACGACTAAACAACAACAATGTTTATATATGGAGTGTGGCCTATGGGAGAAGACAAGGACAGCATGAAACGCAACAGTGAGCAGGCTGCCCGGTGGTTGTTTTTTGCAGGTATCAGCTTTCTTGTGGAAGAATTAATATATGAAAAGAAGGGAGGTCATTTCTCAGTTAAGTCCTAATTCCTGTGGGAAACTTTGCCCTCTATACAAGTTAAGAGAAACTAGAACAAGTTAAGAGAAACTAGAACAATGACACCTTTCAGCATGGGTGAGATTAGCTCAATGCTACAGTGCTGAAACAATAAGCCTGGAAAGAGTTTATAAGATGTGATAAGCATGAATTGCCCTACCTTAAGCACAGGGGGATAGGTGAAGGTGGGGAGGGGGGCCTTAGGGTCAGAAACAGGTCCTACCATTAAGAAGAGTGAGGGGGTCACCTAGGCAACTGGTTGTGGGTGTCTGCTAGCTAAACTGCTAGCTATTTAATTTACCACGACTTGGGTTTTTACTCCTAGGAAGACAGAGTTGTGGGATTTTCAACCTCTAGTGTCAAAATAATTTGAGTAGCCTTGACTAGGTAAGTGTGTGTGTGTGTGTGTGTGTGTGTGTGTGTGTGTGTGTGTAAAATTTGCACACCACCCTCCATCCGTAGATCTCAGGGCATTTCACAACACAAAATTACAACACACGCAACACTTATGATTTATAACAAAATTATGGTATAAAAATGTCCTGGGCCAGGCATGGTTCAGATGTATCTCCAACTCGCTTTGAAACATCTTGAGGAGATACATCCTCAATGGAAAATATTCTAAAGGGATGAGACACTGTATATGGATTTTCATGACACCGTATTATTGGCTGTTGGAAGCAATATGTGGCCTCCCAACAAGGGGCTGCTGGCCTCATGTTTTCAAACCAACTTACCCATCTGATGGAGCAGCAGCTCATAAAGGCAGCTGATGGTCAACCTGGCCTGGTTGCTCACCCCTTCCATCGTATCTGTGATACAGATTCCAAACTGTGCCACATGGTGTCCCAAGGCAGGAAGCTCACTGGACTTCTGCAGGGACAGAAGACAACAGAGATCTCCACCCATATTTTGTGGTCTGCTTCTCCCCTTGTTTCAACTGCTAGCCTGTGAGGAAGACAGGTCCTTAGCAGGAATCCATGCTGTGGACACATTCCCATGAACATGGAGAAGGGGAAATGACAGGTTGGACCCACTTCGCCTAGTACTTATAATAATATAATAATCACTTTATTATTTGTACCCCGCCCATCTGACTGGCTTTTCCCCAGCCACTCTGGATGCCTTCCAACGAATATAAAAGCATAATAAGACATCAAACTCGTATCTCCTTATCGGGGCTGCCGTATTGAGCCAGGTTCTAGGGGTACTCACGTTGAACTCTGGCAGCAGAAGAGCATGTCGCAACACAGTGGTACTGCAGAGGACAGACCTGGACCTCTCTTGGGGATTGTGGGAATGAATCCAGAAGTTGATGTGCTGAGGAAAGAAGCAGAAGCTCAGAATGGCTGCAGCATCTGGTCTGAGACCTACACACCACACATTGATGGTGTGTGGCCCCCACAAACATCTCTTCTTCCTCTCTGCCCCCTTATTTGATCCTGAAAAATTCTAAATGGACTCTGCATTCGTCAAGCTGATGCTGGTCTGTTGCATCCTTTAAGCCATGTTTCTATACTGTTGCCTGGCGGGTGATGCTGCTGACTAGAAGAATGCCTACAATGATATTCCCATGAGATGTATTTACATGAAACATTGTTTATTGTGCGCTCTCTCTCTCTCTCTCTCTCTCTCTCTCTCTCTCTCTCTCTCTCTCTCTCTCTCTCTCTCTGATTTATGTGAACAATGAAGATGAAGAGCTGGCTATAAATACATTAAGCAAATATTCATAAATGCTTTCCCTGCCATGCCAGACTCTCCATCATATAAATGGCAAGATAAAGTGCCTCTCTCTTCCCTTTAACCCACTCACCTCCAGCATAAACAGCAGGTGGCTTGTAGTTGGAACCTCAGACAGCAAACTCTTCAGCATGGTCTCCATTGTGTCTGCAGACGATTGGTAGAGAGCCTGAAGGGAAAGAGAGCCAAAGGCTACTGCAGGGTTTCGAGCTGTTTTTTGGACTACAACCCCCATCATCCCTAGCTAGCAGGACCAGTTGTCAGGGATCTTGGGAACCGTAGTCCAAAAACGGCTGGAGACCCGAATTTGGGAAACCCTGGGCTCATGTGTAGAGCAGGAGTGGGGAACCTGTGTCCCTCCAGATGTTGCTGAACTTCAACTCGCATCATTTCCAGCCTGCATGGACAATGGTGAGGAACGATGGGAGTTATAGTCCAACAAGATGATCTGGAGGACCATAGGTTAGCCACTCCTGGTGTAGAGGCTGAATTCCTTTTCCCACTAACAAATAAGACGACAATCAGGCTGCCACTTCCAGAGGAGTACCCATGTTAAGTCTGTTGCAGGGGAAACAACAGATTCCTGTGGCCTTTGTGGACCAGAGTTCCACTTCATCAGATACTTGAAAGGTTGTCCTCAGTTGGCAGGTAAGAACATAAGATGTGTTCTGATGGAGCGGACCAAAGAAGGCCCACCTAGTCTGGCATCCTCTTCCCAACCAGATGCAAGCAGGACCTGAGTGTAGCATTGCTCCTCCCAGAAACTGGTACTCAGAGGCACACTGCCTTCAGCAGTGGTGGTATAACCTAGATGCAGTGGGCTCAAATGTCACGAGACGCAAAAAAAAAAAAAAAAGAGAAGTCTACAGCAGATCAAGTTGAAAAATATAGGCAGATGGGCTACAGAAAACTGTGTAGCTCAGCCTGTCCAAGGAAGACCCTTCTTTGGGAAGCAGATTCAGTATAACAAGATGGACTGTGTGATGTACTCCCCATCCTTGTTTTTCTGTTACTTACATCTGCCTGCTGTAGCCCTGGGGATGGATTGTCTCTCAGCAATATGAGCAAAACTAAAGGCACAGTGCACCATAGAGCCAGAAAAAGGATTCTCTCTTTCCCCAGTATTCATAAGAAACCCTGATCAGAATTTACCTGGCTGTGAGGATTTTCCAAATCTGTTTCCATGTTAAAAATGCCATGGAGAGCCAGCCGCAAGATACCAGACAATTGATCAGGATCAAATGGGGGCTTCATTTTGCTGGCAGGACCAAAGGAAAAGCAACTGGTTATTATGCTGGTTGAGAGGAGGGGCTGTGAAATAGAGAAAAACGCAAATCCTCTTCTCCCTTTAAAAGTGGGGGGCTCCTCTTTCCTCCATGGAATCTTTCCCTCCACGTTCTCCTAAGTGAGCCAGCAATGTCATGTAGATGCTGCACATGCCTGGAAATGGCAAGTTTCAGTACTCTCGCCAGATATCATGATGCTCGGTGTGCAAATCCCACTGAGAATCAGAGAACTGTAGAGTTGGAAGGGACCCTGAGGGTCATCTAGTCCAAGGGTAGTCAACCTTTTTAAACCTACCACCCACTAATGCATCTTTCTTGATGGTAAAATTTCCTTACCGCCCACCAATGCTCGACGGAAGGAGGATTCAGCTTGTGCCGTAGAACCCCCTACCACCCACCTAGAATCCTGAAACACCCACTAGTGGGTGGTAGGGACCAGGTTGACACCCCCGGGTCTAGTCCTCCTCCTTGCAATGCAGGGATATGCAGCTATCCCATACAGGGATCAAACCTGCAACATTGCCATTATCAGCACAGCGCTCTAACCAACTGAGCTATGTCCAAGAAAAAGGTAAGTGGGGTTTTCTCCTTAATGAGGGCTATATGCTGAGCATCACTTTCCTGGCTGAGGATCCTATGGCTATATACCTTAAACTTACATCAGTACCATGTTTTTAATGCACATTTAAAACACATGGGTTTCCCCAAACTGTAGTTTACCCCTCACAGAGCTACAATTCCCAGCACCCTTAACAACCAGAAACCCATTGGTTTTTAAAACAAACAGGAGGGGATCATAGAACTTTGTGCGAAATGTAGTTTGAGTCTGAGGGGGAGCCGAGGATTTATGGGTTTATTCCAGCAATGGCGTGGGAGGTGAGAAATGCAACTGAAAAGAAACCCCTGCCCTCCCCCAATGATGTAGTTGAGAAATACCAGTGCTAGAGCCAGTCTGGATGTCATTGTCATAGGTAGACTTGGTACCTGAGGTTGTAGACCGTGAGCATTGAGCAGGACAGGAGGAACGATGGCACAGAGTGAACAGGCAGCGTCTCCATCACCATCTGGGAGCGAGCGGCACATGTAGGATGAAAGGGGAGAGTCATTGCTGTGCAACACTTTCCTCCCAGGTTCTATTACTCAGCTGCAGTGGTGTAGCAGGGGTTGCCAGCGCCCGGGGCCATGAGGAGTGGGATGGGAGGGGTGCATTCAACTGCCTAACGGCATCTGCGTCACCCAGGAGATCGCAGCCACAGAGATAAGAAAACAAGAGTTGTTTCGTTGTCTGGAGAGGTCACTTCCTGGTTTGCACGGAGAAACGGTTTTCAATGGAGACCAGTGGTGGAAGTAAACAGCTGCATCAAAGCAGCACCGGGTATTGAAATTTTGCACCCCCTAACAATCTTGCGCCTGGGGCAACCGCCCCTGTGGTCCCCTCACACTACACCACGGCTCAGCTGCGTTTGTCACTTTCCCCCATCTAGTCGTCTTCCGCAAACCTCCAAGCCGACATTAGACCTTCAGGAAATCATTGTTATTATTATTTTTACAATAGATTTTGGCCATCCTGTTCTAATATGGCTGCACACTTCTCTCCTTTCTGCCACAGCCACATCTCCTCCCTCCCCTGGGTTCTTCTGTACTCCTCAACATTGAACACACAAGGCGAGTCCACCCATCATGCTTTAGCTGCCTATCTGCCCCCCAGGATTCCTGGTGCCAGATATCTCACTCACCAGAAGAGCTTCCACCAACTCATTCTTAGTGTATGGGAGATCCAAGGTGTCCTTGCCATTTTTCTGCGCAGCCAAGCAACTAGCAGAGAGGGCACGGAGGAAGCTAATGTTCTCCTCATTGTCCAGGAAACTCTGGAAAAGATTATTCGTTCAAGATGCCCCTACTCCTATGTGAGAATGTCAACAAAATCTTGCAGAGCGACACTGTCCAGCATTTCCCCCCACCCCACTCCCTTCCACCCAATTTCCATTTCCTCCACCCACAAATCTCAGTCATCATTCCAAGACCACTGAGCGTGCTGTATCCTTATTGAGCTGGGTTGTGTTTTTTTGAGGGGGGGAACCCCCTTAGGGTGGTTTTTTTGGGGGGTAAAGGTTGGGGCTAACTTCTGTGTGGATGCTGCTGTTTTGGCTATGTAAACTATGGCAATCACAGCCTGAACCAGGAGCTGCTGGCATGGTAAGCAGCCGCCACCTGACCACCCAACAGCTGAGTTGCTGTTGCTTACAGAGAGGAGCAGGGGAAGTTGATGAGTTTTAACTCCGGAAGTGTCCAAATTCTGTCCAAACTAAGCTTCCTAGAGCAAAATATACACCAGGAGGCTTAGTTTGGGCAGAATCCAGTATATACTTCCAGGATGAACACTAAATGAGCGTTCTGGTAAGTGGGCCACTGCAGCTGCTAGAGCAGAGCTTTCCAAACTTTTCATGTTGATGTGCATCATTTTATGACACAGTAATTCAGTTTCACTAGCAAACCGGAGCTTAAACGCACGACACACCTGCCCACTGCAGCCGACAAACCAATGTGCTGTGACACACAGTTTGGAAAGCTCTGCGCTAGAGGGCCGTGAAAATGTGTGCCATGGGCTTTTTAGACTTGTGTACCCATGTACTATGGATGCGGGTGGCACTGTGGTCTAAACCACAGAGCCTAGGGCTTGCCGATCAGAAGGTCAGCAGTTCGAATCCCTGCGACGGGGTGAGCTCCCGTTGCTTGGTCCCTGCTCCTGCCAACGTAGCAGTTTGAAAGTACGTCAAGTGCAAGTAGATAAATGGTACCACTCCAGAGGGAAGGTAAACAGTGTTTCTGTGTGCTGCTCTGGTTTGCCAGAAGCGGCTTAGTCATGCTGGCCACATGACCCAGAAGATGTACGCCGCCTCCCTCGGCCAGTAAAGCGAGATGAGCGCCACAACCCCAGAGTAATCCGCGACTGGTCAGGGGTCCCTTTACGTTTACCCATGTACTATCTGAAGCCAAAGGGGTGCCTTGGTTGCCAGGTGCAACCCCCCCCCCCCCGTTCTCCTACCCTCACTATAAACCCTGACCTTTGATACATTGCATTTCCACGATATATAATGAGAAGCAGAGCCTGCAACAAAATATTGCACTGTACTCTCACCTCCTACTGTAATGGGAGTACTCTTCCTAATGGAGCTAGCCATGCCTTCTCCAGCAAGCTGTTCTGTCTCCACCTTGAGTTACTGCCCTCCCCACCTTGCCAAGCTCTCAGCATTCCTGGGTTACTGGGCAAAACCTGAAATTCTCAGAGTCCAGCCTGAGAATGCGGAGACTTCCCCCTTGTTTTTCAGTGGCTCCATTTCAGCTGCCATGTTGTTGGCACTGAGCTCCTGGAGTCACTATCAGAGACAGTAGCTATATGTCTGGACAGTGTATCCTTGTTTCATTTTTTTTGCTTAGCTACATTTTATGCAGTTTTTGTTTTGAGTAGTTTCACAGTCTCTACCAAAATTGTGACTACAGTGGTACCTCGGGTTAAGCACTTAATTGCAGACATTTTTATTTGCCCACAAACTGGCTGAATGATGGCTTAATTCTGTTCTCCTTAATTTTCATACTGAGTCTTATACTGCTGTTCTGTTCTCTGCTTGTTTTACATGGCGATTGTATGCTGGTGTTTGGCTATTCTTGCTTCTGTGCCACCCTGATGGTTTTACAGACTAAAAACAAATATTTCAAACAAACAGTGGGCTCTCTGGAGGCAAATAACAGTGATGGATGTCATCTAGGGTCAGGTGTGGGGAAGCTTTGGCCCTCAAGAAAGTCCTCAAGACTCAACTTCAACTTCCACCAGTCCCAGCAAGCATAGTCAATGGCCAGGAAATGTAGTTCAAGCAACATTTTGGGGAACTAAAGCTTCCCAATATCTGTCTTGGATTTTATGCTCCATCACTTTCACAGTTTCTTAAGGGTCTTGGGATATTTCTGATGCAAGGGATGGGTTGATGGGAAATGAAAACAGTATTTTATCCTGGTGGTCTTTCTTACTGGTAAGTTTTTATTAGCTCTGTGAGGTTGCCATCCTTAAGAAACTCCCAGGATTCTTTGGGAGAAAGCCATGACTGTTAAAGTGGTGCAAGAGTACTGCTCTTTAGTGCTCAATCGGAGCTAACAGGAATTTGGGTTTCCCCCAGATTGCTATTTTTTCTGATATATCACTGAAGAGCAGGTTTTCCTTTGGAACGGAGCAGAACAAAGGGGGAAACTCCTTGGACCCATGCTTAGAAAGCATGGGTCAAGCAGGAAACTGCCAGGACTTGTGCTTTCTTGATCAATAATTGCAGTCACCTGTGTATGACAGTTGTGTACATTTTACAATTTTGTGTGTGTGCTCTAAGCCGCCGTGGGCGGGGTATAAATAATAAAATCATCCTCATCATCATTCAGTGCATGGTGCGGAAATGACCATGTGCTAAGGGTCTTGCAAACACAAATTTCACTTCAAAAACAGGAAGGGAGGGAGGGAGGGGAAGTTTGTACCTGTTCTCCACCACAATTAGTTGTTTCCATCATATTAACGATGATGTCAAGATCTGATAAGTTCTCCTGCTCTGAATAGAGCGAGGGCATCGACTGGATCGCAGATTCCAAGGTACTGAATGATGAAATTACTGCAGAAGATATGGCAGAAGCAGAGAGAATTTAGTGGGCCTTTTTTTAGTGGGTACTCCTGGAGTACCAGAACCTCTCTTCTTCTTCTTTTGCTGCCCAGGGCAGGCATTTTAGCCTGGCACCCACAGCACTCATGTCAAAACAGCACTGGAAAACCAGTATTTCCATACTTCATCAAAAAGGGGTGCAGCCAGCGCCGGATTTAGGTTTGATGAAGCCCTAAGCTACTGGAGGTAACCCTTTATATGGGGCCTTTTATATGTCCAGCTGTCCTTCGTCAACAATAAATTGTCACTGTTTTTTGTGCTCAGTATATATGGTAATTTATGGACCTAATAGGTATCTAAAGCCATTTGCACATAACAAAATATGTATTTTATCAAAGTAATTGTTGAACTGAAATACAATTAAGAAGAAGTATATTAATAGTGAAATAATGATTAAGCTCCAACTTAAAATGTTTTTAATCATAACAAACTTCATAATGCAAACACATTGGCATCTGGCAATAACAAAAGTTCGTTTAGAAACACAATTTACAAAGACTCATAATCTAGTCTCTAGAAACTTACTATAACATGAAATAATAAAAGGTGTAAATATATGATGCAAACTACTAATAATTATAAATAGCAGAATGTAGGCACTCTCTCTATATAAATGAGTAAACCAGTGGTATCTTAGGGCAGGCACCCCCAAACTGCGGCCCTCCAGATGTTTTGGCCTACAACTCCCATGTTCCCTAGCTAAGAGGACCAGTGGTCAGGGAAGATGGGAATTGTAGTCCAAAACATCTGGAGAGCCAAAGTTTGGGGATGCCTGTTTTAGGGAGCATGTTAGCAGGCGGGATCCATTACTTACATCATAGGAGCCTATACAATGAAATGAAAGTTGGGAAAGCTTAATGTTTTAGGAGCAGCAATAGAGGGAGGGAAAAAAGAAGGAATATCTGCATGGGTGGGAAGTCAGATTGTACTTTTTGTGCTGAATTTGTGTTAATTTGGTAACAATTTTTTGAAAATTATGGAAAATCAGTAAAAATAATTGGCAAAATATATATATTAGCAGCATCCAAATGGACTGCTTGTAGACACAGACTCCCTTTGGGTAAATATAATGATGGAATGACTTTTTACAGAATATATGAGGTTATTATAAATAAATTAGTTTTAGGATAATAAGACTACACATATTAGTATATCAATGTAGGGACATGCATTTCTCTTTTTATTTCCAATCAGGTTCTTCTTTTTTTCTTTTTACCACATTTTAAATGAATTAAATTCTTCTAATAAAGTACAGTACAGGTGAAACTCAGAAAATTAGAATATTGTCAAAAAGTGCATTTATTTCAGTAATGCAACTTAAAAGGTGAAACCAATATATGAGATAGATGCATGACATGCAAAGCAAGATATGTCAAGCCTTTATTTGTTGTAATTTTAATTATTTATCGTTAGGCGGGTCAATTATAAATGGAATGTAATTAATGAAATGTAATAGCGATGCTTATTTTTGTATTATCGTAACTATTTGTTTTATTACTGTGAAATTTCCAAAATAAAGCATTTGAAAAAATAAAAATAAAAATAAGTTGGATTACTGAAATAAATGCACTTTTCGATGATATTCTAATTTTCCGAGTTTCACCTGTAAGCATAAGTATAGATACTTAATTTCTCTCCGCCCATTGGGAAAACAACCCTTCCTTCAATAGGCCCATTTGGTGCCATCATCGCAATGGAAACAGCCCTTGCAACCAGGCTCCACGCCTCTGCCGCCGCCTTTGTGACTGACCCAATTCACCAGATTCTTGGCTTTGACTGAACAACATCCTTTAAAGCCCCGCCCCCAGGTACCTCCTTACCTAGGGAACCCCCAATTGTACTTGTGGTCTCTGGGGTGGTGCTCACAAGTACTGAGGAGTTGCGGGTTGTCGCGGTACGGACATCGAGCCGATCAACGTGCTTCTTCTCCTCCGGTCCTGGGTCTTCCTTCTCCTGTAGCGGTTTAAAGCTTTGGGGGTTGGTCTTGCAGTTCCCACAGCAGTCCCAGAGTGGTCTTACATTTTCCCCATCCCCTACTGAAACACCCCTGTGTGCTCTGCCAAGGTGAAACCTCCAGGATTTGGAAGGTACTTTCTTCTGATCCTTGGATTCACGGCCCATAGCTTGCGTCCTGTGGTAGGGTGTGCATGGCCTGTCCCTGGGACGGGTCTCCAAGGAAACCTCAGGAGCACTTACGGTTTCCTCTTCCGCTGGAGCAGCATTGGTGTTCCTACTTGAAAGGAGGGCCCTCAGTCTTCCCAACCTAGAACAGAGTGGGGGGAAACTGAGGAACGGGGCTTGTGGTGCCTCCTTATTTTACTGAGCTTGGACTACCTCAACCCTCCAGGACGGGGGAACCAGTGGCCCTCCATAACTCTCTCATCATCCCTGACCACAGGCCAGAACATCACAAGAATGACCTCTTCCCATACAAACCCCACACCCACTGAGATCATCGTTGCAGGCCTTGCTTCATGTGCACCCACCATCTGAAGGCTAGTAAGTTACAACACAAAGAAAAGGCAAGCTATTTACTTGATCCGTTGAAGGTAGGTCTATCTTTTGAAAACAAACCCTGCCATGGCCGGGGAGGAAGGAACTCCTTAGAACTGCTCTGAACTGTCATGGCTCATGGTATTTGGTTGTCTGAGGCAGTTTGGCAGAAGCCAGTTGGGTTAGCAGCTGAATTTGAGGGCAGCGGAGTAGTGTAAAGGGACCCCTGACCATTAGGTCCAGTCGTGACCGACTCTGGGGTTGCGGCGCTCATCTTGCGTTATTGGCCAAGGGAGCCGGCGTACAGCTTCCAGGTCATGTGGCCAGCATGACTAAGCAGCTTCTGGCAAACCAGAGCACTGCACGGAAATGCCGTTTACCTTCCCGCTGTAGTGGTACCTATTTATCTACTTGCACTCTGATGTGCTTTCGAACTGCTAGGTTGGCAGGAGCTGGGACCGAACAACTGGAGCTCACCCCATCACGGGGATTTGAACCGCGGACCTTCTGATCGGCAAGCCCTAGGCTCAGTGGTTTAACCCACAGTGCCACCCGCGTCCCGCAGAGTAGTGTAGGGGATGCATAATATGTACGGCTCTCACGCAGCAACTGGGGAATAGCAGGGAGGCTGCCGTGGCTGCTCCCCAGCGCCTGCTGCCTAAGGGAATTGCCGCATTCTGCCCAATGGTAGGACTGTTCCAAATGGTTAGTGTTAGAACCAGAGTACAGAGCTGCTAAGAGATCCTACTTACATCTCTGAATATCGAATTCCCCCCTGTCACATTCACTCTCTTCACGAAGTGTTGTCCGGAGGCTTCTTAATCACCTGGACAAGGTATAGAAAACAAAATGGTTTTTAGACTAAACAAATTGCTGCCACCAGCCAAATCGGGAACAAATGCAACACCCATGTTCCCCCTATATGTGATCCGACATGAACACACAATCCCCATGTACATCATTTCAAACTGATTTTTTAGTGTGGCAGCAACTACATTTTACAACTCTCTGCCTATTGAAACCTGGCAGGTATCTCTTATTCCTCTTTCTCTCTTTTAACCTGTTATCTAATCTTTTTTATTTTTTATTTTTCTTTCCTTCGCCCCCTTTTTGTGTTTTTATTATAATCTAGATAGAAGTCTTTGTTTGGTTAAAAAAGGGAAAAGATATTAAGCTTTGTATTTTCTCTCTATAAACAATAAAATCTATTTCTTTACTTATTTGAAGAAAGATACCTGGCAGGTGTCATTGCTATACTCTTTCCGGTGCTGACTTAACATATTTTTATTTAGGCAAACCTATCCAGACATTTAGTAGTTTCATGTGTTTTAATTTGTTTTTTAGCTCACTGTTGATTTTAATTAGTTGTTGAATGTTTTTTCCCCTTATAAGGTTATTTTTAGCCGCTTTTAATCGACAAATTTACTTTTCCATAAACCGCTTTGAGGTTTTATTACGATCAATGAGTATGAAACCCCCCTCAAAAAATAAACAATTTTCTACTGATTTGACAAGTCAGTCCAAAGCACACACATGTTCTCTATGTTAGGATCATTGGATGTTGTCTCAGTTATCCCCTTTGCTCTTCACCCCAATCTGTTCCTCTAGGCCACAGGCACGGCCAAACTTGGGACTACAACTCCCATCACCCCTAGCTAACAGGACCAGTGGTCAGGGATGACGGGAATTGTAGTCCTAAAACACCTGGAGGGCCGAAGTTTGGCCATGCCTGCCCTAGGGGCTCCTCAATAGGAGCTCAGCTTTGGGGCGAGTCCAGTATCAGCTGGTGATAAGACCTTCTTTACAGTTTACAGAGTTTTCTAGATCTGCACCACCTCAATCTCCTGACCTATAATGCGAGTACACCATAATGCGAGACTCAAAATATAGCAGTTATGGGGGGGAAATGCCAACAAAATGGGAGAAAAAAATCATCAAGCACTTACTCTCATAAAAGACCTCTGGTTATCTGACAGGTGAGCCAGCAGGGGGAAATGTCACAATGGAGGACATGTGACAGTTACCTTAGCAACCTGGGCATTGTTTTTCTTAATATTACCCTGGCCTTCTTTTTATTCATTAAGCCTGCTATGTATTGCGTCTCTGTTTTCTTTCCGTTTGGCCTTGATGGTTTGTACCTGCACCTGCTATGCATAGGCAACTGGAATTCTCCCCCTCTTCATACCTGGGGTCCCATTACATGCTCCTTCTGGCAATTATGTGCATAAAGGATTCAAACCAGCTCAAAGGCAGCTGCTACGCTGCTCATCCACGCCACGGTTTCATTATGTGTGTTACTGGAGTAGAAGGGGAATGTGCCTTTGGGCATGGGGAGCTGTAGGAAAAACAAACAGATTTGTGTGTCGTGGACATAGCTGCCAAGTTTTCCCTTTTCTCGCGAGGAAGCCTATTCAGCATAAGGGAAAATCCCTTAAAAAAAGGGATAACTTGGCAGCTATGGTCGTGGATGCACATATCAATTAATGCAATTGTCGTTGCTGTTTGTGCTTTCAATCCTGGCCTCCTTAGCAAAGGAAACCTATTTCCTATCTCCTATCCTATCTCAGAGGTCCACCTCCTGCTCCTACCAGAAAGAAAATGGGATTTGAACATTCAAATGTGAACATTCATATATCAGACCTTTCAAGTGTCCCTATTTTCCAGATAAAGTCCTGGCTTTACAGAAGCCGTCCCAGTTTCTGATTTGATCACAGGATGCCCCACTTTTCCTTAGCGGGAAGTCCCCATTTTCATCGGAGAAATGTTGGAGGGTATGGAGTTATGCGACCCCCGAGCCAAGGAGATATATAACTATACAACCTTTGGAAGACATCTGAAGGCAGCCCTGTACAAGGAAGTTTTTTTAAAAAATGTTTCATGTTACTATGTTGGAAGCTGCCCAGAGTGGCTGGGGCAACCCAGTCAGATGGACAGGGTATAAATAATAAAATGAAGATGAAACAACAGGACGTCCCTATTTTCATCGGAGAAATGTTGGAGGGTATGATATATATGAATGGTGTTTTTGTGTTTTTAATGCTGTAATGTAGTTCTGCTTATGTTTTCAAATGTGTTGTAAATCACTTGGAGATGTGACTTACAACACTACATTCACAAACAAACACACACCGACTAGCATCAACTATTGGGCCTCAGCTTCTGGCTGGCAGGGCAATCGCAATACATTTTGCTACCTGAGGCAGCAGAATCTTGCTTCAACACTGAGATGAGATGCTGCCCTGTCCTGGAGGCAGTAGACTAGGTTGGGTGGCACAAGGGAAATAGAGGGCTACTGGATGTTCTGCCCTGATTCTGCTGTCTGAGGAAGCTGCCTCACTCTAATTGTCTTGTAGGGCTAGCACTAGCATTAGGTAGAGGGGGGAAATGACAACCATTTCTTCTAAAACATATATCCTAGGTTTTGCACAGTGAAGAAGAAGAAGAAGAAGAAGAAGAAGAAGAAGAAGAAGAAGAAGAAGAAGAAGAAGAAGAAGAAGAAGAAGAAGAAGAAGAAGAAGATTTGGGCCTTCGTACTCCCTTTGTGTGGAGGACTGTAAAAATAGGGTTATGCTAAGAAAGGATTTAAAGAAAATGTACCAAAATTATTATTGCTATTGATTTATAAAAAAGCATAGTCTGTTTTTTGCCCCAAAAAGTGATTTCTGCCCTAAAATTCTGCAATCCTTAAAGCCAAGCACAACTTGAAATGTAGCTGTACAAACCAAGCAATATGAAAATCCCAGGATACTGTAGAGATGTTTCACAATAACTGAAAGTAGGTTTGCCAGCTGCTCCCAAATACTTGTTCCTGTGCCTTTTAAAGAACCATGAGTGGCAGAAATTAGTAGCAGGTTAAGCTTTCTGGGCCTGGAGATAAATATTACCACCTGCGAATCCTGACAAATTAAACAGCTGACAAAGTCACAAGAGCAGGGGATGGTAATAAATAAAGGTAGCCACTTTAATGGGAAGGCACACTGCAATATTATCCAGCTTTTCTCACTATATTCAGCAAACTGTGAGCCGATCCCTTATGTTAGGGTTCCCATATTTCAAAAGGTGAAAATCCGGACACAGCTGAGCTTGGGTGGGGAGCTGTTGACATTTTTGAGCTATGTCCAGAATTTCCTGGACATTTTGCTGATTTCCACCCGGACACTGCTTATGACTGCAGTATTCTGGGTTTGTCTGGGAAATTCGGACGTACGGAAATACCTACGATCCCCTATGTAGACAGTTGATATTAATAACATTTTATTATATGCAATAAAAACTATGGCATTTTGGTTGTTGTTTTGAAGGAGAATGAACCACGGGGTGGCCTTGAATGGCTTTCCATGACAAGGGATATGAAAATATACTACCCTGTGGATATTTTCCCATCAGTGCAAAATGTTACCAGCAATTGACCCAGGCCCTGCTGAGGATAAAAGCCCCCTTTTATTAAAATGGTATGCTTCTACCAAGTTAATGCTGTGTTATTTTTCCCCCCTACCTAGTGTTTTGGAAATGTTGTTTGATAGACAACACTTTGACAAGTATCTGTAGTTATACAGACTATTCATAGTGTGAAGGCAGAATCCCCAATAACTTGCTGGAATAAATGCTTTCATTAATTTAAATGAGGGTGATCAGATGTGGAAGAGGGCAGTGCTCCTGCACCTTTAATAGCTGTGTAGGAGAGGGGATTTCAGCAAGTGTCATGGGATTGCCTCTTCTGCAATATTAAAGCTGCAGAAGTCTCTTTTTCCCCCTGGTCACCCTAATTTCAACAGAATTAACTGCTGAGGAACTGTTCATTAATATTTTAATGTTCTCTCTCATTGCTGGTGTCAGTAGTTGTGTTAGTCCTCATTTAATCTGTGATAGCACGTGATTTCACAAATAGTTTTTGCATTTAGGAATAGTTTTAAATTATTTCGCCAGATGGAGTTGCTAGCTTTCGAAAGCTCCACCCAGCTCCCTTGAATAGCAGTTTAAATTGCAACGATTAGCAAGCAATAATGCTTAGGTCCATGCCATTCAAAGCTTCACTTGCTGATTTCTGCCTTTCCAACCCCATGAAGGGGATGGGAGCAGACCAGCTGGCAATGATACAGCCTAGTGCTTGTAAAAAATAATCTTAAGGCATTTTGCGTAAGAAGCAGTTAAATAATTATCAGCTGGTAAAGGGATCTGCAGGTAGGGTTGCCAGACTCAATAGAGGACAGGACTTCTGTGCCTTTAATCGCCCTGCTCTCTTTTGAGTCTGGAAACCAGCAGACCCTTTGTTTAATTTCCAAGCAAAGGGTCTGCTGGTTTCTCTTTAAGGTTTCCAGACTCAAAAGAGAGCAGGGCAATTAAAGGCACAGAAGTCCTGTCCACTATTGAGTCTGGCAACCCTATCTGCAGGTGTAGAAAGAGAAAGAGGACTTTTCCTGCTAACCTGTTTATTGAACAGTCACTCTGATTTGCTTGCTCAAAGCTTTTGTGGATGTTAGGCTGTGTCTGGTCTTTATTGAGCATTCATTCTGATTTATTTACAGGGAGGTTATAATGACAATGAGCATTTCACCTGAATTGTTTGCCATGGCAGTTATAAACCTTCCCATTACTCATTTGTTCATCCCACACAACAGAGCACTTTAATCCACTTTAATTGTGCGAACCTAAATTTCCTGGATGTGTTTTTCATCCCTCCTGCAAAATACTGTCTGAAGGCAACCGGAAAGAGAGGGCAAAATCTGTGAAGATGCGGAATACAACAAGAGATACAAAGAGGCAGAAGAACACAGGGAAATATAGAAAAGTGCAAATGTTGCCAGCTGCCCTTTGCAAGGAGACGTGTATCTATCCACAAATAAAAACAGAAGTAGTAAAGTTACAGGTAGGTAGCCGTGTTGGTCTGCCATAGTCAAAACAAAATAAAAAAATTCCTTCCAGTAGCACCTTAGAGACCAACTAAGTTTGTCATTGGTATGAGCTTTCGTGTGCATGCACACTTCTTCAGATAGCTTTCTTTAGAAGTACTAAAAGACATGAAATGTATGAATAGCTTTTGGGCGGAAGGTTCTAGAAGGTTTGCTGTTCCAAGAGACATGAGAGTCAGTGTTTTGGGTGGGCTAAATATTGTATCAGGACTGGGCACAATTTTATCACTGCTGCTGCTGCTGCTGCTACCGTACTAGTCCTAGTTTAGGGGTCAGCAACCTTTTTTAGCTGTGGGCCGGTCCAGTGTCTCTCAGACCTGGGGGGGGGGGTTGGACTATTTTTTTTGGGGGGGGGGAATAAACTAATTCCTATGCCCCACAAATAACCCAGAGATGCATTTTAAATAAAAGCACACATTCCACTCATGTAAAAACACCAGGTGGGCCCCACAAATAACCCAGAGATGCTTTTTAAATAAAAGGACACATTCTACTCATGTAAAAACATGCTGATTCCATGGGCTGGATTGAGAAGGCGTTTGGGCCGCATCCGGCCCACGGGCCTTAGGTTGCCTACCCTTGTCCCAGAGTGCGGTCTGAAGGCATGGGAGCTGCAGCCTTGTTGAAGCTTAGCAGGCCTGGGACTGGCTAGTGCTTGGAAGGTGATTGTATGCAAACCACATGCAGCGCTTCCTGTTTGGCCACCTGAGGCGAATAGGCCACCGCACTGCCTCCCTTACATGGCTTGCACAGTGGGGCATGTGAAGCAATGCCAGTGACTTCCAAAGAGATCTTGTGAGATCTCACCAAAGTCTTACAAGATCTCTTGTGTTCTGTGAAATCTCATGAGATTTCAGTGAGATCTTGCGAGATTTTGGTGAGCTCTTTGCTCATGGAGGAGCCACCTGTTGGCTTCCCTGCCATCTTGGGTTCCACAGGGGAAGAAAGGCAGGCTGTGAGTGTGTGAAAATACAAATTATTTCCATATGTAATTGACTTTTCCATAGTGCAAGTCTCATTGCAACCATTCCTCCGATCAATCACCATTTACTCCTGCTTTATATGTGGATTACTGAGGTGCAAAGAGAAGCACTTGTCCAGGCTGGATCTACAGCAACAGGGGGCATCGGAGTTAAGATAGGTATCCACCAGAGATCTTCATAGTTGTGGCACTCCAGGGGTAGAACCAGGGTAGCCAGTAGCATAGTGTGGGAAGGGCCAAAGGAGCGGTCGTCCCAGATGCAAAATTGTTAGGGGTGTAAATTTTTAACACCTGGTGCTGCCTCAATAAAGCTGCACACTTCCGTCGCTGGGCTCCATTGAAAATGGTTTCTCCATATGAACCAGGAAGTGACCTCTCCAGACAACAGAATGACTTCTTTTCTTATCTCTGTGGCTGTGATTTCCTGGGTGATGCAGATGCCATTAGATAGTTGAATGTGCATGTGTTCTCCATCCATTCCCCTTCCTCCATGTGGCCCCGGGCGCTGGCAACCCATGCTACACCATTAAGTTGTAGAGGGAAAGGACAGACTTCCCACAGCTTTAAGTGTGGTGTAGTGATTTTAGCCAGGAATTTTGTCATGCAAGCTACACCTGCTGAAATTTCCACTTCTACACAGCTATTAAAGGTGCAGGAGCCCCATATGATGTAGCTCTTTCTGGGCCAAGCCCAAATTCTGCTTTCCCAATGCAAATATAGAGAAGCATAGCATTCTTGATGCAGTTATGATGAGTCTGTTTCTGTGGCCATGCCGCTTATCAACTTTGTTTTTTTATAGCACTGGGCTCTTAGAATCATAGAATCATAGAATCATAGAGTTGGAAGAGACCACAAGGGCCATCCAGTCCAACCCCCTGCCAAGCAGGAAACACCATCAAAGCATTCCTGACAGATGGCTGTCAAGCCTCTGCTTAAAGACCTCCAAAGAAGGAGACTCCACCACACTCCTTGGCAGCAAATTCCACTGCCGAACAGCTCTTACTGTCAGGAAGTTCTTCCTAATGTTTAGGTGGAATCTTCTTTCTTGTAGTTTGAATCCGTTGCTCCGTGTCCGCTTCTCTGGAGCAGCAGAAAACAATATTTCTCCCTCCTTTATATGACATCCTTTTATATATTTGAACATGGTTATCATATCACCCCTTAACCTTCTCTTCTCCAGGCTAAACATACCCAGCTCCCTAAGCCGTTCCTCATAAGGCATCGTTTCCAGGCCTTTGACCATTTTGGTTGCCCTCTTCTGGACACGTTCCAGCTTATCAGTATCCTTCTTGAACTGTGGTGCCCAGAACTGGACACAATACTCCAGGTGAGGTCTTGTGTGGGACCAAGAGGAAAGTCAGGGTGGGGAGAACCTTGACCCAATCTGGTGGGCATGGGTGAGTTTTAAAACCAGGACAGAACTTGGTGGGTCAAGAGTGAAGTCATGATGGAACCTGATAGTCCTGGATAAGGCGAAGTAGAAACCTGTTTGGTTACAGGTGAAGAGCCAAGGCAGAATCTCAAATTCACTTGCTTTTCAGACATCCTACTAATCTGATCAAATACAGGAGTGAGGAATCTATAACCCACCCAATGTTGACAGACTCTAACTCACATCAGCCCCGGGCAGCACAGGCCATGTTGAGGTGTGGTGGGCACTGGAGTCCAACATCTGAGGCCCAAAAGTTATCCAACCCGGAAATACAGTTTAATGGGTAAAACCATTAAAATACTGGCCGATTGGCATCCCTATGATGACCTGTAAGGAAACGTCACCTGTTTTAAAGTCATCTCAGTCACTTTAGCAAGACGTTATCTTTCCTGTCTGCACATCGCAGAATACATAGTCACTTGGCATTTGGAATCAAGGAATGTCTTTTTCTTATGCAGTTAGTGTCAAATGTAAAGATAAAGCTGATGTTTATCAGAGAAAAGGCCCACAGAGGACTATTTGAATCAAACGAAGCCGGAGAAGATTAGCAAGTGGAAAAAACAGAGAGAGAGAGAGAGTGCACTATGTCAGATATGCTTTATTCACAGGAAGAATAAATCAGAGTTAATTGGATCTTGGAGATTTTGCGATGTGCTGTTTGTAAGAAACTATTATAACACGGCTCACTGGAAGGACAGATCCTGAAGCTGAGGCTCCAATACTTTGGCCACCTCATGAGAAGAGAAGACTCCCTGGAAAAGACCCTGATGTTGGGAAAGATGGATGGCACTAGGAGAAGGGGACGACAGAGGACGAGATGGTTGGACAGTGTTCTTGAAGCCACCAACATGAGTTTGACTAAAGCACGGGAGGCATTGGAAGACAGGAGTGCCTGGTGTGCTCTGGTCCATGGGGTCACAAAGAGTCGGACACGACTAAACAACTAAACAGCAACAATTATAACATGAGCTATTCCTCGTTTTGATTGATTAAATGTGTGTGCGTGTGTGTGTGTGTGTGTGTGTGTACCGGTAATACTAATATATCTATTGAAACCAGTGAAAATGGGTAAGCATGTATATGTCAAATAATATCAAAGCAGCTACAGTGACTGGAGGATGCAGGGGAGATGGCTGAAGCTTTTGTCGCTGGTGGTGGGGCAGGGGGCAAACAAATGGACAGTGGTAGCAATGGAGAGGAGGGATGTGAACCTGCTCAGCAACGGGAAGCCCACTGAAGGCCATCACACCCAAATCCCCATGTCCCCCCACCCCCACCCCCAAGGACAAACCCTTAGAACCACTCCAAAGATCTATTGTGGCTTACAGCTGCACATGTGAAGCGACTTTACTGAAAAAGTGTGTAGGCACTCCAGGGATGGTGCGATGGATACCTGTGACGGTCTATTCACATGTGCACACACACAAATCATCGCTGCCTGGGTGCTCTGCATGTCGGAACCAGCACCAAAGGAATGGAATGGGGTTGGGGAGGGAGATAACCGCACGCCCTCCATACCAGCAAATTGAATGCACATGGCACATTTAAAAACATCTCCTCAGGGACTATAACTCACTCAGCAGAGCAGGGGATGGGGTGGGGGTTGAGCCCCAAGTTGGGCAAAACATTCCTGGGTTGCAGGTAGGGTTGCCACCTGTCCTGTATTACTCAGGATTGTCCTGTATAATGCCCAATTGTCCTGTATTTCAATATAAAATGCTACATTCTGTATTGATACAGTTTTGCCCTGCACTCCAGGTCTTCTCTCTCTCCTCCCCACCCCGCCAGGGATCCTCTCCAAATACTGTACATGTGTTTGAAAGGGTGTACGAAAGGTCATGTATTTTTATCTTCTGGGTAGCCAACACATACAGATTTACAAATTCGTGTGTATGTGTGTGCATGGGTGACAAATGCCAGATCATCTTGTTAGGCTGAAGTTGATTGTAATGGATTGCTTTGAAGTCACTTCAGCACCGGGTGTTTTTTTGGGGGGGTGTGTTATCGCCCCCCCCCCGTATTTTGCCAGAACAAAGGTGGCAGCCTTACCGTAGTTACAGGGGGGCGGTCTAGAGGACCCTTGGGGTCCCTTCTAACCATTCTACGATTCTCAAAACCAGGGAGGGGAACAGCGCAACCTTAACCCCCGTCTACTCAGAAGTAAGACCTGTTGAGTGTCCTGGGGTAAGCGGGTTTAGAATTGACCAGCAGCATAACAAGGCAACCGGTAGGCGCCGCGGCTGCCGCGGCTGCCGCAGATCCCTCCTCCGCCTATGGCTGCTCTCCTTCTCTCGGCGCGGGGAGGGCGGAGCCTCGGCGCTTAGTCTCTCCGGGGGAAATTGCTTCGAGGAGCCGCGGCTGCCGCTGCCGCCGCCGCTGCTGCAACGTCGAGTCTTTCCGAGGCGCGCGCGGGGGGGAGTTTCCTGCGTGGGGCGGGCCGGGGGCGGCTCCGGGCGCGCAAAAGGCGCGGGGCGGAGAAGGCGCGCGGGGCTCTGCCCGTCACGGCCGCTTCCCTCCGCCCCTTTCCCGGCCAGCCCAGGAACGGAGCGTCCGCGCGGCCTCCGGACGGTCGCTCGCTCGCTCGGCGAGGCTTCTTCCCCTCCTTCTCCTCTCGGGTCGGGCTCCGTGGCCCTCGCTGCTCCGCCTCCGCCATGTCCGCAGCCGCGGGCGGCGGCGGGGCGGGCACCCCCAAAGCGCTGCCTTCGTCGGGACCCAAGTCTCTGCGGGAGATGCCGCACCCGCTGGCCGCCTCCAGCAGCGAGGAGGCGGGCGCCGAGCTGACGCCCAGCCCGGACTTGCAGCTGCCGCGCAGCATCGCCGATAAGGTAGCGGCCGCCGGTGGGGCCTGCGCGGGGCGAGGGCGAGGGTTGGGCTCGGTTCTTCTGCTGGCTTCCGGGCGTTTTGGGTCGTTTGAATGCGTTTCTTTGCCGTGCCTGGACAGCTGGGTTGCTCAGGGCTGCAAGAGAGTAAGCTCCTGTGTAGGAAACGTGCAAAAAGCAAGGGGGGAGGCATGTGTGCAAGAGGGACTTCAGCGTGGGAGCCAACTCCTTGGGGCTGAGGACCCTTCCCCCTCAAAAAATATTTGAGCCCCCCCCCCCAGTTGATGGACATTGCCATTCGAATGATGTGCATGCACCGTGTCATGTGATCAATTGTGTAAGGCGGGGCTTACCTGAGTCTCCCCCCCATTTTTATTCAAGTTGGCACCCCTGGACTTTCCACCAACATCTTGCCCCGTTTGCTAAGTTGGTGAAATGGTGGGAATTTTTTTTTTTTTAAAGTCCTCTTCCAGCCTTTTTCGCCTGTTCTCCTCTCCTTTTGTGTTTGTGTGTAGTGGGTAAGCAACCCATCTGAGTTTATTTTGGCTTCTACACAGCAAAGGCAAGAATTGGAAAACAACAAAGCAACTTGTGTTTTGTGCTGGTAATAAGGACACAGTAATTTGTGATGGTGTGTTGACTCATCTGTGTTGAAAGTACGTGGAGGACACTTGTGCGGAGGTTGCGTTTGCAGTGCTGTCACAAATGCAGGCTGTGTTGCAAGCGCGGGGCGCAGTGAAGCAATCCCTGGTTTGGTGCCAGGCTTTTCCCCCCTATCTGCCAGGTTGGTGTGTATTGGTTTGTGCACCTGACCCTGATGACCCAAATGGGTTGGCTTCCTTTTCTTGAGTTGCCTCTGTTCCACCTTTAAGACAAGTTCTCCCTGGGGGAGTCGATGGTATATTTAAGAACAATCCAACACTACTGCCAGTTAGGTGTGTCCACCATAAACCCTTACCTGTTGGGAAAGGTTCTCGGAACCTGCATCGCTTACACCTCTTTGATTCCCAACTTAGGACGACTGAAGAAGTGCAGAGATGATCAAGGCCTGTATTTGCTGGCACTTTGGGATATTCTTAACTGACAGTAAATGGCATGTGGATGTCTTGGAAGTTGGTTCTCGGAGCCCCAAATGGTAGATTGACTAAAGAGCTTGGGACAGATGCCCAGGCATTAAGCTAGTTCCTGACCTCATTTTAGACATAGGTGTCTTCTTGGATGTATACTGAATACTCAAGACCATGGGTAGGCAAACTAAGGCCCGAGGGCTGGATCCAGCCCAATTGCCTTTTAAATCCGGCCCGTGGATGGTCCGGGAATCAGCATGTTTTTACATGAGTAGAATATGTCCTTTTATTTAAAACACGTCTCTGGGTTATTTGTGGGGCCTGCCTGGTGTTTTTACATGAGTGGAGTGTGTGCTTTTATTTAAAATGCATCTGTGGGTTATTTGTGGGGCATAGGAATTCACCCCCCCCAAAAAAATATAGTCCGGCCCTCCACAAGGTCTGAGGGACAGTGTTTGCTGACCCCTGCTCAAGACACTATAGTCTGAGGCTCTGACAACATCTTATAACTGGCAAGAGAGAAGATTCTCCCCCAATTAAGCATAGCTTGAGCTGTGTAATAACCGTATAACTTGAGCTGCAAAATATTGGTGCCTAAAGCAACCAGAAAGGGACCCAGGTGGCGCTGTGGGTTAAACCACAGAGCCTAGGGCTTGCTGATCAGAAGGTTGGCAGTTCGAATCCCTGCAACGGGGTAAGCTCCCGTTGCTCAGTCCCTGCTCCTGCCCACCTAGCAGTTCGAAAGCAAGTAGATAAATAGGGACCGCTCCGGCGGGAAGGTAAATGGCGTTTCCGTGCGCTGCTCTGGTTCGCTAGAAGCAGCTTTGTCATGCTGGCCACATGACCAGGAAGCCGGTTCCTTTGGCCTATAGAGCGAGATGAGCGTCTCAACCCCAGAGTCAGACACGATTGGACCTGATGGTCAGGGGCCCTTTACCTTTTTTTAAAAAAAGCAACCAGAGGCATAGCAGTACTGTAGTCTGAATTTATTTATTTATTTGCAAGTTTATTTACAAGCTTTTCGAGCAACATCCTCCACAGAGCAGCTTACAAATTCCTGGAAGTAAGTCTAGAGCACTGGCCTTGCTCCCTTTCCAAAAGCCACTGCACTTTCCCTCCCCTGTGTTCTGTTATGAGTACCTCACTTCAGCTGGGGCTTCCTATGCTGATCCTCAGATTTGTAGGGGCAGAAGGCAGAGGAAGACGGACTACCGGTATATATGAAGCTGGATCAGGCGACACGCAGAGCCACCACTGGACAAGTTGCAAGTAAGAAAGCAGGCATGCTCTTCATTTGCCTCTATGCACTAGCCTCCAGTGCTCCTGTGGTTGCTTGCTTCCCGAGTACCGCAGCTGGTTGCTGTGTTGTGACCTGAGAAGGGATAAGTGGAAGCAGTCCAGCTTCATAGCTTTTTTCCCCAGGTGTTGTTGTCAAGAGAGGTCATGCGTTTGCAGACTGCAGGGGAAAGTTTGTGGCTTGCCTTGAGAATTCTGGCAGGTGCAACTGTGCAACAAATGTACAGTAATACCTCAGGTTGTGAACGTGATCCGTGCAGGAGGCGCGTTCGCAACCTGCAGTGCTGCGCATGCGCGTGATGCAATTCGGCACTTCTGCACATGACATCATTTTGTGTTTCTGCACATGCGCGAGCGCCGAAACCCGGAAGTAACCCGTTCCGGTACTTTCAGGTTCGGTGCAGAGCGCAACCCGAAAATACGTGACCCGCAGCGTTCACAACCCGAGGTATGACTGTATTGGTTTTGAGTCCTTTCTCAGGACGCGTCGGAAAGGACTCTGCAAAATACGCTGGAGAAGAGCCACCTTGTGTGTGTTCCACGCACCAATTCAAAACTCCGCAGATCTGTTGTGGTTTTAACTGCTGCAAGCGGGGGCAGTGTAGTAATTAACCACCTTGAGAGGCTTACACAAGCGGCAGTTCCGCATGGTACAACATCATGTAATTGGCTTCCCATGAGGCATCAATCTTGTACCAGGTGTGTGAACAAACAATAGGCCTCCGTTCCTTATACCTGGGCTACATGATGATGGAAGGATTGAGTTACCCTGGGCTGCATTGCTTTGTTGACAGCAAGCCAGTGGATTTCAAGCTGCCTACCTTTAGGGACCCTTTTCATCCTTGCCTTCCAAAGGACTCTTGTGTGACAGCTCCGGTCAGGATCCCTGCTTGTTCCTTTTAGGTCATGAAGGGTTGATTTAAGTTCCACAGCCTGCTTTTTCTTAGCTGTGTGGGAGCTGCTGCTGCTGCTACTGCATGAATTGTCCCATCTGTGCCACTCAGATAAGGTTGGAAGCACTACATCAGATAAGTTGCTGATGTGGAAGGAGAGAATTGGCTCTGGGTGGGCAAACTAAGGCCCGGGGGCCGAATCCGGTCCAATCGCCTTCTAAATCCGGCCCATGGACGGTCCGGGAATTAGAGTGTTTTTACATGAGTAGAATCTGCCCTTTTATTTAAAATGCATCTCTGGGTTATTTGTGGGACATAGGAATTCGTTCACCCCCCCAAAAAAAATATAGTCCAGCCCCCCACAAGGTCTGAGGGCAGTGGACTGGCCCTCTGTTGAAAAAGTTTGCTGACCCTGGTATTGGCCTTTTCCTGATCTGGAGCAAGTTCTCAGCCTAGCTCAAGGGTGTCATCTGAACTAGCCACGTGGTTAACTGAGAATCAATCACAGTCAGTCCATCATTTTAAAAACAAGACTTTAGAGCTGTCTTGCCCCAAAATGGCAACAAGACATTCCGTTTTGGTGACTGCAACCTTGGTTTATGGAGTCATTTGGCACCTAGATCATATATCTGAGTTTTTAACACTGCACCAGCCCCAGACTTCTTGGGTCACTGCTGTACCTTGTGCCGAGACAAGGGACAACAGGAGTGTAGTTTCAGGCAGTTGAACTGAGCGAGCGGTTTGGGGTCAAACCTGGCCAGAAGCTCCATCCCCCCGTCCCCCATGGAGACGTTATGTAGGAAAACATACTTAGAAGCCACTAACTCATTCCAGAGCCGAACCTTGATATCAAAATAGATCTTTATAAAGGCTCCAACTGTGGCTTGAAGTAAACCCTGCTCTCCCCCTGCTCTCCCCCTATCTTGAAGACACACTGACATCTTGACTGTGTTTGACAACAATTTAGCAGTTTTCGCAAGCATGCTTAATACAGAGAGACAGCAGCTATCCAGTTAGGCCTGCATATAAAAAGGTCTGTTCAAGCCCTCTTCCCGGGATTTGGACCTGAAGGCTGCACCTCTCTTTCTTGAAATGTGTGGACTGTGGAAGCTTCATTGAGATCTGCTGTTATGGCCCATACCTGCTGAGAAGCAGAGCTGGGTAGGGGTTTTTTTTTTTTGTGTGTGTGTGTGTGTGTCTTCGCAATGCAGTTTGGAACATGGCACCTTCATTATTTAGAGGCTGGCATTAGAAGAATCCTTGTGTAGCAGCCAAACAACGTTCATTTGCTGCCATCCAATTTCTCTACACTTGGTTGGTATGTGACTATGAGTGTTCCTTTAAGGCATCGGTCCTAGATAATAGGCATCAACTTTGTACTGCTGGGAATCTGGGTGGTGGAGGATTGATGTTGACCAGGCACCCCCAAACTGCGACTCTCCAGATGTTTTGGCCTACAATAGTCATGATGACCTACAAAGCGAAGATATCTGGCTTAAAGGAACCCTCAGCCAACCATTTGCTCACTTCTGGAAAAGTCTCTGTCCTGACTTCTGTGGAAACTGGTAGGGAGGAGCAATTTGTTCTAGAGCAACTCGACATGTACAAGGGATACATACACAACAGCACTGCGATACCTGCTATCTCTTGCACACACTAAGTGTACAGTGTGTGTACATATGTTCCCATCCTTTCACTGGCTGAATTTGAAACAAGTAGTATCTGTTTCAGTCGGTGTAGCACAGTGGCATTTAGCAACTCATGCCTGAACTGGGAGGTCCCCAGTTCAAATGCATCTCCATCAAACTTGCAAGCTATTCTTCAGCAAGCTGTTCTGTTGGCCTCCACCCATAATAAGGGCAAAAATGCTGGTGTGCCTTGTTCCAAGGAGCCACGAGACCGTGTCTGTGAAATGCACTGAAGTATCCAAGGCAGCAGTTTCCAGACTTCAGTGTCTGTACGTGTGCACCACTTGAATTTTGCTGGGAGCCTCGGCGCATCTCTTAATTAGCTGCTTTCTCCGGTGGTGGCATCATCAAAACCAGCACGGCATTAGGAAAGTCATGGACCCCCTAGGACAGAGTGCTGAGAAGGGCTCTTTGAACTGGTATATAGTAGAGAAAAAATTGTAGACAGCACCAGCGTAATGTGAAAACTCACAGGCCCTCGGCCCTTTGCTAGCCCACTCTGTTGGATAAAATTGAACCTTGTCAAAATGGCCTTGATCTCCGTTGCCAAAAAATATTAAGTCCAGGGCAAAATACTGAAATAAATTATTTTTAACTGGTCTGCAGCTTTTTTTATAGACCACCTGCTTGGGAACTCCATTCCATGAGCCCCTATTTGAAACCTCTGATCGAATGCAGTCTGCAAATGCTGAGTTGTACTGGCCCTTCTTGCATGTCTACTCCTAATCATGCAAAAGGGAAGCAAGATTGCACTATCGTGCTAAACATGCAGCAGTGGGGGTTGCAGATTGTAGAATGTCTGGCCGCGCGCGGCCAGGACCCACAGCACCCATTTCCTCTCCATACACTTGGTATAAGCATGAATGCAACTTGCGAAACAGGCTTGTGTTTGGTGGAGAGCTGTCACCCACAGCCCTAGTATCTGGTTTACCAAGAGATTTTCTGTAGCCAACCATGTACTGTACCCATAAGTACTTGCAGCAACTGCAAGGCATGATGGTGAATGGCAACATCTTTAGGGTTTTTTTTCACCCTTTGCTTTCTAAGTGTACATTCCCTGGCAAAATAGAAAAGAAAAGAAAATACTGCATGTAACTTTTCTGGTGAAGCTGTTTGCGGGAGTTCAATCCCCCTGGACTTGTGTGTCAGTGCCGTAGTATGTTGTTTATTGAAGAGTTTAGATCTACTTTTGCAATGTCATGAGGCCTTGTGTTTACGTGCTGGCCTGGTAGTCATAGGCTGCTAGGAATAGGTGAGGGGATGATGGAGGAGGAGGAGGAGGAGGAGTGGAGCAATCTCTCTTCCTCTTCTGCACCCAGCATAGACACTGGGCTATAACAGGCAGTAAGTCCCAGCCCTGAACATCCAGTGTAGAAAGGAAGTGTTTCATCCCTCCATGCAGCAGGCTAGTGATTTGGGGGATGCGGGGAAGTTCAGTGTTAGAAACTAGGATAGAAAAGCTATTTGCCACATGGCTCCTGCGACCTTGGTTATGGGCACAGAAAGACTAGTCGCCATTTTGCCATTTTTACAGAGGTGACTTACGCTGCGGTGCGGGAAGCGGTGCAGCAACCCTACTATGGAGTCGGGTAGAGAGGCATTTCTCCTCCTGTACCCTCAGCATCAGTGGCAGCAATTTTATTCTTGAGTCTCAGTCGCCATACACGACGACAAGGCTTCTTGAAATGTTCACATTCTGGCAATCCCCAGTTACAAAATGCGCCTGGCTAATTTCTAACACTGGGGCAGTTGAATACAGTTTTGGCTTATTTACAAGTCTGTCATAAACCGTATAAAATGAATGCCCTTCTTTTACACAAGTACAGTGGTACCTCGCAAGACAAATGCCCTTCAAGATGAATTTTTCGCAAGATGAATGCGTCTTGCGATCTGATGGTGACTCGCAAGACGAATTCGTTTTGCGAAAAATTCATCTTGCGAATCGCGGTTTCCCATAGGAATGCATTGAAATTTAATTAATTTTTCCTATGGGCAAAAAAAGAAATTCCAATGCATTCCTATGGGAAACCGCGATTCGCAAGACGAATTTTTCGCAAAACGAATAGACTCATGGAACAAATTAAATTCGTCTTGCAAGGCACCACTGTATTAAGATGCCCGCAGACTTGACAACCACTTAAATATTGTGATTGCTAGATTTCTAATCAAATGCACAAAATTGCTGCACATTTAGATGAATAAGCACTCTGGCTAATTCTCCCACCCCCTTTTATACAGGCTATCAGTTGTCACGAATGATAACAATATATCATCTAGTACAGGCATCCCCAAACTTCAGCCCTCCATATGTTTTGGACTACAATTCCCATCATCCCTGACCACTGGTCCTCTTAGCTAGGGATCATGGGAGTTGTAGGCCAAAACTTCTGGAGGGCCACAGTTTGGAGATGCCTGATCTAGTAGCAGTCAGTTTCCCTTGGAATGCCAGTTGGCCAATGAGAGGGCAAATACTGCTGTGCTCAAGTCCTCCTTATGGATTTTCCAAAAGGTATGTGGTTGACCGCCATGAAAATAGAATGCTGGACTAGATGGGTTGAATTACTTCCCTGTCCCTTTAATACGTTACAGTAGCTTTCTCCATATTGATATTGGCTAAAGAGGATGAAGTTGATTAACTGCAAATTGTTCTTGGATGCAGTCCAGTGCAAGATCTATAATTTTAAAAGCCGTAGGGATATCTGAAGGGTTCCCCCCTGACTTGTGGAATAAAAGCATTGAAGTGGGCCCGTTACAAGAAAATGGATCTTTTTATTTAAGTGCGGTGGCGCTACATAATTTCTTTTTTTTTAATATTGAAAAAGTTGAGGCTTCTTTTGAAGATTGGTCTTCTGAGATGCTTCAGAATGGTGGTTGTGTGCATCATAGTCACTACACTGGTTTAGATGAAAACCCTAACTGGTCTTGTCAACTTCAGTCCTGATGTTAAAGAATTAGGAAGGATTTTTGGCTTCCCAAATAGATGTAAGCTTGAATCTCCATGAGTCCCCAGTTTATTGCAGTGCAGTGGATGATATTGGATGTGGTTTGATTTCAGGCTGCAAAACTGTTCCCGTTCCGTATGGTAATGGATTTATGTGTTGGCTGGATTATTTCCCATATTGGCACCAGGAGCCTTGCTTGGATGGTAGAGAGACAAGCATAGAGAATACTCACATCATCTGAACTAGTTGCGATCTGTAAACTCTAGTTGCATCATGAGATTCAGCCGTAGAAGCATCATTCTGCAGAAGCCACCAGGCTGCAGAGGTGATTTATGAATCTGGCCTGAACATGAACCTCCTGAAGCTTTGTGAACGAGTGATGATATTTTAGCCTAACCTAATCTTGTGGACGGGGGTGGCGCTGTGGGTTAAACCACAGAGCCTAGGGCTTGCCAATCAGAAGGTCGGCGGTTCAAATCCCTGCGACGGGGTGAGCTCCCATTGCTCGGTCCCAGCTCCTGCCAACCTAGCCATTTGAAAGCACGTCAAAGTGCAAGTAGATAAATAGGGAAGGTAAACGGCGTTTCCGTGTGCTGCTCTGGTTTGCCAGAAGCAGCTTTGTCATGCTGGCCACATGACCTGGAAGCTGTACGCCGGCTCCCTTGGCCAATAACGTGAGATGAGCGCCGCAACCCCAGAGTAGGTGACGACTGGACCTAATGGTCAGGGGTCCCTTTACCTTTAATCTTGCAGATATGTTGGAATAAATTAAGAACCATGTGGCACATGTTTTCTCATTAAACAATCTAAAGATATTATGATTGGCAAGTGAAATCTGCTTCTCTGAAGCAATTCATTCACTGCCATACAATTTTTTTTAAATGACCATTGCCTGTCACAGCTTGTCTCTCTTTAACCAAATGGCTAATACAGCTTTGCTTCCCCTCCTACTGTCTGGATTTGGGATGGAGTTGGGAGACCATTAGTCCATCGTGGGAGAGAGCGGCATGGGGTGCTTTCACTGGACATTTTAAAGTGCAAATTGTTGTGTAATAGGCTTAGGAAAATCTTGACGGAGCTTAAATTATGTCGTGGAACCACTTGGCACATTCTTCTGCTTCACTTCATTCATAATATTTTAATAAAACCACCCTGGTTTTTATATCCTGTTCCTCAAATAATTTGCTTAGACCTTTCATTGATTGCAGCGGGGCTTGATTTCTAATTGTGTTATTAAAGTTAACAGTTTTCACCCATAACATTGGAATTCAGAATCACCTGGTGGAAATGACTGATAAGGGAAGCCAGGACAGAAATGTCTTCACAGACAGAAAATCAGCTTACAAAATTCACTGTCCCAAGATACAATGATGCTGACTGTGAAACTGGACAGCTTTTTTTTTTTTAAGCAGACTAATTCATGACATGGAGCCTATTTGTTCAGAGGCAGTTCACATCTTAAGCTCAAATGCTGTGGACAAACGGGGAAGGTTTTTGCTTTTATAATCTGGGAGCTTTCCGGGGAAAATCTGCACAATGTTGTTGTTTAGTCGTGTCCGACTCTTCGTGACCCCATGGACCAGTGCACGCCAGGCATTCCTGTCTTCCAATGCCTCCCGCAGTTTGGTCAAACTCATGTTCGTAGCTTCGAGAACACTGTCCAACCATCTCATCCTCTGTCGTCCCCTTCTCCTTGTGCCCTCAATCTTTCCCAACATCAGGGTCTTTTCCAAGGATTCTTCTCTTCTCTTGAGGTGGCCAAAGTATTGGAGCCTCAGCTTCAGGATCTGTCCTTCCAATGAGCACTCAGGGCTGATTTCCTTAAGAACTTAAGCTATTGCAGTCTTACTGTTCTTGGGGGCAAAATAAACTAACCCCCTTAGTAGAGATATCTCGTGCTTGAAAGGGATTTCCCAAGATGGTGCACATATTCAGATTCCCAGAGGATACCTGCTGATGTCACCCATTGGGGGGAAACAGTCCATTGGAACTTTCCCTCCTCCATGGTAGAATCATAGAGTTGGAAGGTACCTTGAGGGTCATCTAGTCCAACCCCCTGCAATGCAGGAATCTTTCACCCAACGTGGGTCTCGATCCCACAATCCTGAGATTAAGAGTCTCATGCCCTATTGGCTGAGCCAATTTAGAAAGAGGAGTGGCTTCTCATTTCCTGTTGTACTTTTTTAAAGAAGTTGGCAGGGGGGTACTGCTAGTGTTTTCTGCACAGCCCCCTGCTTTCAGTGTGTGCAGCTGAGTGGATTCTCTTCCCCAAGTGTGGATTTTTTTGGTGTGTGGGGGGGTTGCAGGAAAGGGAGAAAAACAGCCCATCCTTTGCTTTGCTGCTCTCAGGAGGAAACAAGAGGTGTCTTCTTTCCCACGAGCAAGGCTTCTTTTGCTGGAAGGGCAGGGCTGCTTGCCACTGCTTGGCTCCCAGTACGTTTCCAAGTACAATTCAAAGTGTTGGTGCTGACCTTAAAAGCCCTAAACAGCTTTGGCCCAGTATACCTGAAGGAGCATCTCCACTCCCATCGTTCAGCCTGGACACTGAGGTCCAGCTCCGAGGGCCTTCTGGCGGTTCCCTCATTGTGAGATGTGAGGTTACAGGGAACCAGGCAGAGGGCCTTCTCGGTAGCGGCACCCACCCTGTGGACTGCCTTCCCATCAGATGTCAAGAAAATAAACAACTACAGTGCTACCTCGACTTACAAACGACTCAACAATCGAATTTTTCGACTTACGAATGGGGCAAATGGCAGCATGCTTACGAATTTCTTGACATCCGAAAGGAAGCCGTGGCGGTTTTAGATAGGGTTTTTTCGACACAAATTTTTAGATGGGGTTGCTTTGACTTACAATTTTTTCCGTTTCGAATGCATTCCTATGGGAAATCGCATTTCCAATGGCGCTTTTCGACTTACGGGTTTTTCAACCTATGAAGGTGCCGTCGGAACGGATTTAATTCATAAGTCGAGGCAAGACTGTACCTGACTTTTAGAAGACATCTGAAGGCAGTCCTGTTTAGGGAAGTTTTTAATGTCTGATGTTTTATTGCATTACCATTACCATTACCATTAATTCTGTTAGGAACTACCTAGAGTGGCTGGGGAAACCCAGCTGGATGGGCGGAGTATAAATAATAAATTATTATTATTACATGCAGACGGGTTCTTCAATACTGGGGAGCAGCAGGCAGATGGATGGGTGGCAGTCCTGCCTGAGGAGGAATCCAACTGATATCTGTCACC
Source organism: Zootoca vivipara (assembly GCF_963506605.1). Classification (NCBI taxonomy): domain Eukaryota; kingdom Metazoa; phylum Chordata; class Lepidosauria; order Squamata; family Lacertidae; genus Zootoca; species Zootoca vivipara. Next base: position 14,301,411 of record NC_083291.1, read on the forward strand.
CAGGCCATCATTTTTAAAAGTAGCAGCTATCAAAACAAGGTTTAAGTGGTAGAATAGAAATGGGTGCAGTGAAGAGAATCTCGCACATTTGTGACTGATGTTCTTCTTTGCCACTTAAATACGAAGCAATACGCCAGGTGGCATGATAGCAGCCTCTGCGTGGTATTTAATGAGTGTCAAGTCTGCCTGTGTCATTGAAGGATTGTATGTGATGGATGCAAACGTTTTAGCACTGCGGCAGAATCCTCTTTCTATTAATAAAAGGATTTCAGGGTAACACTGCAATCCCTCTCTCCTCCTGTGCTTATTTTGGAGAAATGAGCTTCTTCTTCTTCTTCTTCTTCTTCTTCTTCTTCTTCTTCTTCTTCTTCTTCTTCTTCTTCTTCTTCTTCTTCTTCTTCTTCTTCTTCTCAGCAAATCTGCTAACCTCTGGGATAACTTACATAATGTGGCCAGTCAAAAGCTGACAAATCCTACGCATGAGCCAGAAAAGACAGGGGCGGTAGTACTCGAATAAGGGAACATATGAGCTGTATGTGACGTAAAAAGGGTTATTCAAACTTGCAATTCATATAGGAGCCGAGGGAAGAAGCTGAACATCAGTTCTGTAGTTTGTGGTACCAAATTATTTTTGATGCATGCAGCACCGAGGCAAGGCAACAATTTGTGATCTTTTGGAACTGTTTATGTTTGTGTAGGGGTTGCTATATTCCAAACATTGAAAATCCGGACAGAAAAGTTGTTGAGCTTATTTTGGCAAAGATCTTGAGCAGGCACCCCCAAACTTCGGCCCTCCAGATGTTTTGGACTACAATTCCCACCATCCCTGACCACTGGTCCTCTTAGCTAGGGATCATGGGAGTTGTAGTCCAAAACATCTGGAGGGCCGCAGTTTGGGGATGCCTGGTGATCTTGAGCAACATCGGTAAAAAAGAGAGAGGGATGTTTTTGAGCTACAGTGGTACCTCGCTAGACGAATGCCTCACGAGACGAAAAACTCGCAAAACGAAAGCATTTTGCGATTTCAATGGAGACTCGCAAGACGAAGTTTCCTATGGCGCGTTTCACAAGATGAATTTTTTCGTCCCATAGGGTGCCTCACAAGACGATCCCCCCCGTCTTGCGAGGCACCCTATGGGAAACCGCACTTCAATGCGTTCCTATGGGAGCCGCTTCGCAAAATGAATTTTTCGCTATACGAAGCGACTCGCGGAATGAATTAAATTCGTCTTGCGTGGCACCACTTTATTTCTAAGGAAAGTCAGCACTGCTAACATGGGCTGGCATATGTCAGGATTTTCCCAGACACAGCAGTATTCCAGATATGTCCAGGAAATTCTGGCTGTAGGGCGGCCTTGTGCCTATATTAGATGTAAAACTAGTGAATCTGTCTCCTATTGGCCAGGTACAAATTAAGTTGCCATTTGCATGCAATGCTAAACCATGATTTTAGTAGTACATAGACAATCCTCAGTGAGCCTGTATGCTGCTCCCCTGCTTCTTGTGCACCCGCCCAAGAGGAGGACTTTACCAGAGTTTAGTTCTACTGGAAACCAATGTGCTGTTTGGATTCAGACTGTGCATGGGTAAAAAGGTAAAGGTAAAGGACAAGGACCCCTGTCAGGTCCAGTCACAGACGACTCTGGGCGCTCATCTCACTTTACTAGCCGAGGGAGCCGGCGTACAGCTTCCGGGTCATGTGGCCAGCATGACAAAGCCGCTTCTGGGGAACCAGAGCAGCACATGGAAATGCTGTTTACCTTCCTGCCGGAGTGGTACCTATTTATCTACTTGCACTTTGATGTGCTTTCGAACTGCTACGGTAGGTTGCCAGGAGCAGGGACCGAGCAACGGGAGCTCACCCCATCGCAGGGATTTGAACCACCTAATGCAGGGTTTTTTCTCAGCCGGAACAGAGTTCCGGCATCACTCAGGTGTGTGTCATTGCCATTATAAGAGAACAAAGGAGGAGTTCATGGTGAGTTCTGGCACCTCTTTTTCTAGAAAAATAGCACTGTTTAAATATATGGTGTTAATGTGACCACAGTGACAAATTGGGGTAAGTTTTGTTGTTTAAAACTTAATAGAAGATGCTCCCTTATGAAACAGTTATTTCTGTGCTTGGAGTTGTGTTAAATACATTGCACATGACATATGACAAATAGCCTTTCCGCTCCTTCTGAACTTGCAATGTTGCCTTTTGGAAGTTATAGGTAGCTAGAGAGTTTGAAGTAGAGGATTTCTCATCCTGCTGGTTATCTCCCATTGCTACTCTTCTCTAACGGTTGCAAGGAAGAAGGGAAGATTAACTGCTAAGAGACACAGAGTGCACACTGGGGCTAAGCAGATGCAAAAAGTCCAGCTGGCATTTCTTCTTCAAATGTCTTGAGTAGGGAGACTTGTATGCTTTTTCATCTGTCAAATAAAAAAAGAGAATTGTGTAACTAAGTTGAGATATTCTAATCAACTCTGAAAAAGTCCAGGGCCTGTGCTGTTTTTTTAAAATTATATATGCACTTCTCAAAAGAAAGTGCTGGCTGGTGTTAGGAGGATTTTCTAGATTAACAGAGGCACTCAACATTCCAAAGGCCCAGATAATGATTCTGAAATGCAAGCAGAAGCTGGCAAAAAATGTTGCAGTGCAGAGCGTTCCTAGAATCATAGAGTTGGAAGGGGCCAGAAGGGTCATCTAGAGTAGTGTTTCCCAACCTTGGACTTTTAGCTGTTTTTGTACTACAACTCCCACCATTCCTAGCTAGCAAGACCGATGGTCGGGGAGGCTGGGAATTGTAGTCTGAAAACGGCTGGAGACCCAGGTTTGGGAAACGATCTAGAGCAGGCATGGCTCTCCAGATATTTTGGGACGACAACTCCCATCATCCCTAGCTAACAGGACCAGTGGTCAGGGATGGTGGGAATTGTAGTCCCCAAATATCTGGAGGGCAAAATCTAGAGCAAAAGTCATGCTGGCCACAAGACCCGGAAAAACTGTCTGCGGACAAATGGCAGCTCCCTCGGCCTGTAAAGCGAGATGAGCGCCGCAACCCCTGCATTGTTCGCAGCTGGACTTAACTGTCAGGGGTCCTTTACCTTTACATTTTTACCCATGTACTTATTGAATCCAAAGGGGGCATTGGTTTCCAGATGTGGACTCCCCCCCCAGCTCTCCTATCCCAGTAAGGAAAGCTTTTATAAATGAAGAGTGCTTGCAGTTTCTTTTCTTTTCTTTTCAGACTGTTGAAATACATGATTTGATTGTGTGGGAAGGTGGAATAGTTTCGTGTTTTTTTTAAAAGCAACACAACAATTAATACCTTATGGACTAGAAACCCTTTTGGCCTTATTTGCCTAGCAGTACTAAAACTGAAGCTTGTTTCCTCTTAATAATTAATACCACATACATACAACAGAGCAGCACCATCTGCATCATTCATAAATTCTCAGATGAGCTGGCATTTATAGAAGAGAAATACAGGGAAATAAAAGTCAGAAAAGACCAGCTGAACTCCTTCCGATTCCTGTTGCCACAACACTCCATGTTCTGATAACAAATACTTTCATGCATCTCTATCTTGTCTCGTTTTCTGTAAACAACTTGTGTTTTTTCAGATAATTCTGTCTTCTGCAAAAGTCAGGGGGAAAAAATTGTAGGTGTGTGTTTTGAGACATGAAGAACAATCCTTTTGTACTCCCCATGCAGTTCTATGTAGTTATACCATTTGTTACTTAGAAAACACCCAAATTCTTCTACAAGCAGGTCCAAGAATTCATATATATATAACCACCACCTTCAGTTGACTGCTAAGAAGTGTTGGGTCAAATCTGAATCACACACGCTTGATTATACACTCTTATAAAATGTGCTAAATTAATATAGGGAGCACTGTGACTCTGATAGGAGACCAATGCCTAGGGTTTAGGACTCAGGAGTTCTGTAAAATTGGTGCATTATATGGGGCACAGGAATTCATTCAATTTTATTTTTATTTTCAAAATATAGTTCGGTCCCCCACAAGGTCTGAGGGACAGTGAACCAGCCCCCTGCTGAAAAAGTTTGCTGACCCCTGCGAGTCTATACCTTCTATGTGAAAGCCTCCATCTTCACAAAAAAGTTACATTGGTAACTGAAGCAGTATGTTTACAGCAAAAAAAACAAGAAAGAGTCTGATGCCAGTTGTTATTTAAATTAAGCTACCCAAGGTTCAAATGAGGACAAGAGAAAAAGCCTCACCAAGTTATGTATTCTTGGAAAACACATACACACAAAAGATGTTCTTTGCTAAACAATAAACCGCAAAATAAACTTTGAGGACAGCAGATGCTTATCACTCGTGTATTTAAAGGCTGTGTCCTTGTCTTCATGCTATCCCTATTAAGGAGTGTGCAGTTTTTCTCTGCCACAAACTACCCTCATGCTAGGTTTTCTAGAAAAATAATGCCATGAACTGCAGGAAACACTTGATCAGAGGCTGCCAGGTCTTTCCAACTTTTCCATTTGTGAACTTACAAGTCCTGCAAATTTTGAATTCTACTTTTAAAACCTGCTGAATCAAAATGCACAACTGATATTTAAAATGGCTATATTTCATCAAGTGAAGGTTAGTTATTGACTCATGCATCTTGCATTGAATTGCACTGTTAGTTTATTTCAGTACCAGTAACTTTGGGGGGGGGGCTGCACCTCCCCCCCCCCAAAAAAAAGTATGGGAAAGTGTAGCTGCCACTTTCGGTTTCAAAATGAACAGGGTCACTATATTCGGACAGCCATGGCTGGCCAAAAAGAGTCACAGATAGAGACTGTAAAAGACAGCTTCCTATGTGCCACACATCAGCAAATGCCTCAGGTGTCATGAAGGGAGAGATCGGAACTAGACACTTCCATTCATTGCTATGGCTAAAAATGGCAGCTAACATTAAATAAAATCTGGCTTTCGAGCCAGAAGAACTAAAGCAGGCATCCCCAAACTTCGGCCCTCCAGATGTTTTGGACTACAATTCCCATCATCCCTGACCACTGGTCCTGTTAGCTAGGGATCATGGGAGTTGTAGGCCAAAACATCTGGAGGGCCGCAGTTTGGGGATGCCTGAACTAAAGACTCTCACACTGCTTGGGATCTGCAGAAGCCCCTCATGCTGTTACATCTCGCTGGGGAACAAATTTTTTGTTGCATTGACACCTGCAGTTGTTCTAACCTAATTTCAACGTGCTGATTTCATATCTGAAGTCGGTTTTGTTCTGTAAGCTCTAGTTTTTTTTTGCAATTCATGTTTTTCACTTTTCACCATAATCTTCATTTTTTGCAATGCAAGAATTCAATATTTTATTAAACACATGGTCAAAGTAGTACAATATGCAGGTATCAATGCAAAAAAAAAATTGTTTCCCAGTGTTATAAATGTAAGTGACTTATATAGCATGAACATGACATGTATATCAATGTACAGTTGAAGGTATGCAAAAATGTATTCCCTTGGGTACAGTATATACACAAGCTGCTGTTATTCAGGTAACAATTTGTGCTTGTATTTGAAAATATTTACCTTCAGTATTCAATGCCTTCACGAACTGTTTCATCAAGCCATCTTTTCTCATGTCTCCTATGTCAAATAAAAAAACCTGGGCTTGGTTTTTGTGAACTTCTGTATTGCATAGTGTAGTGGTTCAAAGCAGGCAGTATAGGCCCGTCTTAACCACATCGAGCGCCGTGGCGCAAAGGTCCCTCCGCCGCCACCCCCCAACTTACCCTGGACGCAGAGGAGGGACATGGCATGGGCGGGCCGGGCGCTGAGGGTGGGCCGGGTTCACGGGCACCGCAGCGGGTGGGCTGGGATGCCTGGTTGTCCTCTGGGGCGCCGGCGCCTCCTGCGTGTAGGCCTCTGCTGGGGGGGCGGTGCTGCGCAGCGCCCAGCCTCTTCTCCTTCTCATGCCCCTGACCTGACCCGCCAGGCTGAGGCTGGGACTCGAACCCGCGGCAGGCGGGCGGGCGGGAGGCAAGGAGCAGGGCGAGCGGGAGGGTGGCCGGGCTGTCTAGCGGGCGCAGCGCGGGTGCAACGCGGCGCCCCGGCGCATTGCGCCACTCAGCCTTGCCTTAGGGCCGGCCCTGAGGCAGTATATAGTTTGACTCTCCTCCAATATGAACTGACTTCCCTCAGTCTGTTGTGGGGAGTCATTGTAAGGATCACAACAGAGTCATATTTAATAGAATTGTAGAATTGTGGAGTTGGAAGGGACCCCCAAGGGTCATCTTGTCCAAACCCCTGCAAGGCAGGAATTATTTGCCCCATGTGAGGCTTGATCCCAAAACCCTGGGATTAGGAGCCTCATGCTCTATAGTGCTGAACAATGAAGCAAATACATGCTAAGTATTGCTCGTCAAGCATGGGGGGTTCAGCAAAATGCATTGGTTTTTTGAACTTCTTACCTAGTCTGCCTGTGTGGGTGATGCTTTTAAATATCAGAAATGGATTCTTTCTGCTGCTGGTTTTCCTCCTCCTCCTCCTTCATACCTGCCATTTTGCATTTCCCCCCAGGACCTCAGTCTGCCCAATGGTACTCCTGTAGACACTTCAAGCCCAGCCTCTTCTTCCTCACTTCTGAACAGACTGCAGCTGGATGATGACTTGGATGGGGAGATGAGAGACCTCTTTGTCACTGTTGATGATCCCAAGAAACACGTCTGTACGATGGAGACTTATATCACGTACAGGGTCACAACCAAGGTAATACAATGTAGCTTTCTTCCTGCGCATTGTGGCTTTCAGCTCTCTCTTCTCTGTTTCGTTTCAGGTCTAGGCTAGTTTTCTAGACTGGTAGCTGGAATCTTTTGTGCATGGATGAGACCTCACTGAGTAGATACACTCTTTCTTCTGTAGCAGTGTTCAGGCACTAGTAGGGCTGGGCAATATATCAATATATTGTCCAAAACCAGTATGGAGTCCATGTCATGATATCAGTTTCATGATTTTTGACGTGGCAATATATTGCAGATCACAATGTGTGTTAGGGCTGGGCGATATATATAACCCAAAACCAGTTTGACGTCCATATCATGATATTTGTTTCATAATTTTTGATGTGGCAGTATATTGCAAATTCTGATGTATGTGTGTGTGTGTGCTATGCAAAAATCACAATGTTGGGAAAATCAGCCAATGCCATATAGCTCAATTGTTATTTTAGACATCGTGATATATCAGTTTATCACAGTGTTTAGCTGGTGATATATCACGATGTTGGAAACCAGATATCGCCCAGCTCTAATGCATATTTATATGACAAACAGATGCAAAATAGAGGCATTGTCCTAGAGAATGTTTTTTCAGTGGCCCATCTTTAATGTTTGAAGTGCTGTTAAGCATTGCAAGTTAAGTAGCTTTTCTGCTTGTAACCTTGCTATTGCTGAAGCAATTTCTATCTCACAGAGTGCAAACTGCAAATAGGCAGCATTACCAAGGATAAATGGGTTGTCTGACATGAACTGCTAAGCAGCATGGTTAAGATGTACTGCTAAATCAAGTGTTTCCTACAGGATATTTCTCTTTTCCCTCTGTATTGATCGCCTTATGAAACCCACCCCATTCAAGGTTATTTTGCACAACTGGCTTTACACAGTAAGCTCACACTTTAGTTGTGGTTCATAGAATCATAGCATTGTAGAGTTGGAAGGGATCCTGGTTGGTTGGGGGGGGGAGTCATTTGGCCACCCCCTTGCAATGCAGAAATCTCAGCTAAAGCATCCATGGCAGATGGCCACCCGACCTCTGCTTAAAAACCTCCAAGGAAGGAGAGCCCACCACCTCCCGAGGGAGACCGTTCCACTGTCAAACAGCTCTTACTGTCAGAAAGTTCTTTCTGATGTTTAATTGGAATCTCCTTTCTTGTTCATACACCTTATTTGAGACTGGGACCATTCGTTTGTTTGTGTGTGTGCGTGCGTGCTCGCGGTGATATTGTGTGTAGTCCACATTTACTTCCAAATACTTTGTGACAGGCCTCTCCTCTCACCCATTCAAGTTAGGATGGGTTAGCACATTGCATCAAAGGAAGCTGTCATGCCCACTTTATGGCTTAATATCTGTATTGTATGCCTTTAGCTGTCATGGCTTCTCTGGAAAATCCAATGTTTAAAGTGGCAAGTGTTAAAACATTCTGTTAGATCTACAGATTTCTTCCTAGTTTCAAGGAATCCCTGGGGAGAGCTTTAGTCATCTGCTTTATTAAACCCACTTGGCTTTCTCATAGCGCTGAGAACTTGTGGAACTTTGTATTGTGTGGTTAATAACATTTGCAGAGCTGTGTTTTTTGCTTAAGATAGTTCTTTGACTTCTAAGTTCCACAGTTTTCTTGACTCACTACTAGCTTAGAGAATTTTCTCTCGTAGGCATGGGCTATGGGCCTCTATGGTTGAGAGCACGCAACTTATTTCACTCTCCCCACTCTGCTTGCCACAAGAATGTAAGAATTTTCCAGGTCGTGCTGCCATTGCTGGTGTTCGACAGTCTTGCATGCATTTGTAGTTTGTGGAATGCGATTCTCCCTCTCCATGAATATTTCTATTGCTTGTATACTTCTGTGTGAAATGAGTACAAGTGCCTTGTATTGGATAATGCCTCTAAACTCACAAGCAATGTATGCTTGTTTTTTGATGGTGTTGTGTGCAAAAGCAAGAGAGAGTAGAGAATATTGGCATTCACCTCAGAAATATTCCCATTCATTTTGAACAATTCTGCCCAGTTTGTGGTAGAACAATGGGGAAAGCAAGTTTGCTGCCATCTATCCTGAAGAACTTCAGTCTCCATTATGGGTGAAATACTTCAATTTTAGTTGTATCCAACTAAGTTTTACTCAGAAGAGTCCCCCTGAAATTAAAGGACCTAAGTTAGTCATGTCTTTTAATTTTAATGGGTTATGTCCAAATGTGACTGATGTTGGATGTTGGATAGAACCATTGGTATAGAAACAAGATTAACATGAAGAGACAGTGTTGTTGTTGTTGTTGTTGTTGTTTCCAGTGTGCTGGCTCTTGTTTTCCCCAGCAAAGCATGAATTTAGTGTCGGACATAGAGATGCTAAGAGGGGCTGCAAGGAGAGGAATTCCCATTAAGCAGGGAAAGTTCTTGTGCTAAAACGACACAGCTTTGTTGGGATACAACCCTAAGTGTTAATTTTCCAGGGAAAAAAGGGAATGCATCCATCAAAGATATAAAAAATTCATAGGCTCAGCTACTATGTTAAGGCTATCTTTTACCTTTTCCATTCCTCAAGGAATGTTCCATTCAAATAACTAAAAGTTGACATATCCATCATTGTTGTTGTTGTTGTTGTTTAGTCGTTTAGTCGTGTCCGACTCTTCGTGACCCCGTGGACCATAGCACGCCAGGCACTCCTGTCTTCCACTGCCTCCCGCAGTTTGGTCAAACTCATGTTCGTAGCTTCGAGAACACTGTCCAACCATCTCATCCTCTGTCGTCCCCTTCTCCTAGTGCCCTCCATCTTTCCCAACATCAGGGTCTTTTCCAAGGATTCTTCTCTTCTCATGAGGTGGCCAAAGTATTGGAGCCTCAGCTTCACGACCTGTCCTTCCAGTGAGCATTCAGGGCTGTTTTCCTTCAGAATGGATAGGTTGGATCTTCTTGCAGTCCATGGGACTCTCAAGCGTCTCCTCCAGCACCATAATTCAAAAGCATCAATTCTTCGGCGATCAGCCTTCTTTATGGTCCAGCTCTCACTTCCATACATCACTATTGGGAAAACCATAGCTTTAACTATACGGACACTTGTCCAATAAGTCCTTCCCTTGCCTTGCCTTGCCCTCCCCTTTATTTTCTGCCCCTTAGTTTTTATGTTTTAAAAAAATGCTTGATATTTGATGTTAACTTTTGTATATTGCTTCCCCCCCTCAAGCTTTAATAAAAAGAGCTTTCAAAAAAAGGGCACCTGTCCAAATTCAATATTGAGTTGATTCCCAGGTTGCGCATCTTAAGTTGCCAGAGGCATATGAAAATAAAATTTGTTTGTTTCTTTGCTAATGCTTGAATGGCTCGGCTTGAAGTATGGCTGATAAATTTGGCTTCAAGCAAGTAAAGAAGTCAACGTTTGGTAAAATAATAATAATAATAATAATAATAATAACAATAATAACAATAACAACACAGATAATGCAAATACTAGTGACTTAAGCATTTTTTTTACTTACCCTGGCTGATTTCTCTTGCTCGCTTTCCCCTTTTGTTTCATTTTTATTCTTAGACCACACGTGCAGAGTTTGACTTGCCAGAGTATTCCATGCGCCGAAGATACCAGGATTTTGACTGGCTCAGGAATAAACTGGAGGAATCTCAACCCACTCATCTCATTCCCGTAGGTAGTAAGTCTGGGCCACTATATTTTGGAACAAATAATACACTTATAAGAAGTGCACATTTCTGCTTTTTCAGCAGCAATGGATTCAAGGTGTGTTTAAAATGAAAGAGAGATAAAGAAAACGCTTGCCTCAATTATTTTGTGGGGGAAATGCAAAACAGAACACTCCAAAACAATTCTGCCTGAACTAATTTATACTTCATATATTCTGACGTTACAGGTCTACATTGCAGCTGCTTACTTGCACTGTTTTCTGATCCTCAGAATCCTTACTCTGTGGCTAAATTTGATTTCTTCAAGGAGAAGAAAAACAGGATTTTTTTTAAAAAAAGTTACAAATAGCTAATACTTTTTTTAAATTTTACTAATATCATAATGTGTGTAGGTTATACATCCATTATGACATGATAGTGGTGGTATCTTTTAATTTTAAAAAAATCTCTTTATTTTTCAGAAGTATTGTGTGTAGCATTTAATTAAAACCGAAAACAGTACACAATAACAGATAAAAATTTACTGAAACAGCATGTTAGATCAACAATAACTTTTCTGATGTAGAACCCTTACTCACTTCCTGTGGGCTAAGATTCAAAGACCTGCCACACCACAAGTAATGTTTCTCAGTTCTTCCTGAATTGTCTGCTGGTATGATGCTCCCAAAAATATGTTTGGGTAGGGGGACTTGCACAGCTAACAAGCTACCTGGCCCAACACTTTCGGGTTGTGTGTGTTTGTGCTCCATGTTTGCCTAATTTGGGTTCACTGGTTGGTATAAAACATTCATTGTACCCACAGTAGACCCATTGAATTCAATGGACCTAAAATACTTAAGCCCATTGACTAAAGTGGGTTTATTCTGCATATTATTTCATTAGATCTCTCTAACAACAACATGATGCTACTCAGAATGCATTCCGAGTCAGCGAAGCTTCAAAAATCCATCTTTCAAGAAAGCTTCCTCTGAATGGGTGAACACTACTTCGACTTCCTTTCAGAAACAATTACTGCTTAAACTTATTTTTAGGTGAAAAGGTGCAAGTCAGCAGTTTCTTCTGGCCCAGTGATGTCTCGTAGCATCTGTGCTGTGCTCTCCAACTCTCTCGGTGCACTGATGAACTATGAAAATACTGTTACAAAATATTTGCTTCGGTTTTTTAAAAAAACTTTTGTTTACTATTGTAGTGGAAGAAAAACTTGAACGTGCACATTTTCTAAAACATCGAAGCTTGAGGATAGAGATTTTCTTGTCCCCCTAAGCTTCTAAGATTTTTTTTCCCCTGTTCCCTTCCAGCCTCTTCCAGAGAAATTTGTGGTCAAAGGAGTTGTTGATCGCTTTTCAGAAGAATTTGTTGAGACTAGGAGGAAGGCCTTGGATAAATTTTTGAAAAGGATTGCTGATCATCCTGTGCTTTCTTTTAACGAACACTTTCATGTGTTTCTTACTGCCAAAGTAAGTAAAGCGAACTGTGTTTCAATGGATGTGTTCAGAGGTGGAAGCCTTTGTTTAGAAAACGATGAAAGATTGCTTAACAATGTTTATATCTTTTTCAGCTTGCCTTAAGCTTAGCATTTGAAAGAGCACACTAGAGTCTAGCGCAGGGGTCCCCAAACTTACGTCGCCGAGGGCCGGTGCCGCCAGCACCAATTGCGCTGTGGGCTGTAGCACGTGGGAGCGTGCACCCATACGTGTGTGCACTCACGATTTCCAGCACACTTCCGGGTCACCGGAACACCAGAAATAGCTTGTGCGCATGCACATGGGCCTCTTCCGACCCAGAAGCGCGCCAGAAATGACGCTTGTGCATGCGCGCAAGCTATTTCCGATGCTCCAGCAACCCGGAAGTGGGCAGCCGCACTGTTAAGAGCAGGCAGCAGCAGTGGGTGGCGGGGGCCGCATAAAAGAGCCTCGCGGGCTGCATCCGGCCCCCAGGCCTTAGTTTGGGGAAGCCTGGTCTAGCGCCTTCATTATACACCTTTAGGCTCCAGGCAAAAACGTTCATTTTCAACCAGGCCTTTGGTTGATTTAATTGACATCCTATGCCCTTTTAAAATATGGGTGTTTATTTTTATTTTTTTGCAGGGAGGAGGTTTATTCGGTAGTCGTTTTTAATTTTGATTACGTATTTTGTGGTGTTATATTTTGTTTTTATTCTGTGAACCGCCCTGAGACCTCCAGGTATAGGGAAGTATATAAATGCAAACAAACAAACAAACAGCTAGGACAGAGATTGGATACAGGGGAAACGGAGAGGTTTGCTTTCAAGAAAGAGAGAAGACTGAGCTGTGGGTGGGTGGGAGAACCAAACAGAAATAAGATAACCTACTGTGAACAGACCAAAGGCTTGGCTACTCTAGAATTCAGTTTCCCTCAATGATTAATCAGACTTATTTGGGAAGCCCACAGGAAAGTCATCTAACCTGTCAGCCGCCCCCACATGTTTTGGTAGGAAGTCGCATAGTTTCTCTTCCTCCTTCCCTCACCTGTTATAAATATCTGCTTTGTGCAATGTTACTGCCCTGGTGTGACTTCTGCTGCTTGATTCTGGTTGTTGTTATACATCAAAATGCAGATGAGGCCTAAGTTCAGCACAGCCCTAAGAGTGTAACTTCTGCAAATGTTTTTCCTTTGGAAGAAGCAAAAAACAACGCCTCTTAATGGGAGTTTTGGAGCATTAACACAGGTTGTAAGGGCCTGTAACTCTGTGCAGTCCACAGAATAGAATAGACTGAAACTCTACTTTCCCCAACAAATATACAATAGTACCTCGGAAGTAGAGCAGAATCCGTTCCGGAAGTCCGTTCGACTTCCAGAACGTCCAGAAACCAAGCCACGGCTTCTGATTGGATGCAGGAAGCTCCTGCAGCCAATCGGAAGCTGCGGAAGCCACGTTGGATGTTCGGGTTACAAAAAATGTTCGCAAACTGGAACACTCACTTCCAGGTTTGTGGCATTCGGGAGGCAAAACGTTTGACTCCCACGGCATTTGGCTTCCAAGGTACGATTGTATTTGGAAGACATAAACATAATCTAATAGCTAATTGGCTGCTCTTGTCACCCATAGGATCTTCATGCTTATAAAAAGCAGGGAATGGCCTTGCTTTCTAAGATGGGAGAATCAGTAAAATATGTCACAGGAAGCTATAAACTCAGAAGTCGACCGGTGGAGTTTGCTGCCATTGGTGACTACCTAGATACTTTTTCTCTGAAGCTTGGAACCATTGACAGAATAGCACAGCGAATTATCAAGGAGGAAGTAGGTGAGTAGTATGTGCAGCTTTTCTTTATAACTCTTGCTCCGCTAGCAAAGGCTGGATGCCAGCAGTGGGGGAACCTCTGGCCCCCTAGAAAATGCCTGGACTCCCAACTCCCATCAGCTGAGCCAAAGTGCCAGGTGGTCAAACATAATGGGGATTATACCGTGTTTCTCATATTATAAGTCATGTCTTATAATCTTTTTTTCCTCAAGAAAATAAGCCTATGGCTTATTTTCGGGGGGTGTCTTATTATTTTTTAAAAAATTACAGTATGGTACCTCCCCTGTCTGGCGCCCGGAACTGGCTGCTGCTGCGCTGCTGGGCGCGTTGTCGGAGCTTCAGCAGGGCACGCTGCTGGGTCCCGCCGGGTCGGGGCTTCACGCGGCGCGCGCTGCGGCTCTTGCCGGATCCCGGCTTGGAGCAGCGCGCGCTGCGGCTCTTGCTGCGTCCTGCCGCCGGGTTGGGGCTTGGAGCAGCGCCAGCGCCAAGCGCCAACCCAGCGGCGGGACCGGCGGGATCTGCAGCGCGCGCGACAGGAAGAGGAGGGACCAGCGAGTGGCAGCCGCGGCGGCCAATGAAGGCTCGGCCGGGTGTTTTTTGTCATTGTAGCTGCGTCCCGCTGCGTCCCTCCTCTTCCTGTCGCGGCTCGGCGCCCGGAACTGGCTGCTGCTGTGCGCGTTGTCGGCGCTTCAGCAGGGCACGCTGCTGGGTCCCGCCGGGTCGGGGCTCCACGCGGCGCGCGCTGAGGCTCTTGCCGGGTCTCGCCGCCGGGTCGGGGCTCGGAGCAGCGCGCGCTGCGGCTCTTGCTGCGTCCCGCCGGGTCGGGGCTTGGAGCAGCACGCACTGCGGCTCTTGCCAGTCCCGCCGCCGGGTCAGCGCTTGGCGCGGTGCATGCTGCTGGACATTTTGGAGGGGCAGCAGCAGCTGGTTCCGGGCGCTGACAGGCATCTTCCTCTTCCATGGCGCCATCCAGACCTGCTCCCACCACTACGGCTTATTTTTGGGGTATGTCTTATATTTCTTCAACTCAGGAAAATCCTGCCATGGCTTATTTTGTAGGGATGACTTAAAATATGAGAAACACGGTAGTCTGGCTATGTCTGGGATGCCATAGGTTCCCATCCCCAGTATATACGCTTTCAGAATATGTGTTGCATATGGAATCAAAAGTATAATTACTTCTATTGCTCATAGCTCAAATTCTGCTCGCGAGTTCATCAAACTATAATATTTCTTTCAGTAGTCCAAAAAGGTGTCCATTCTTCCACAAACTCTGTAGTGGTTATGACTTAATAGATAGTGCAGCAGAAGGTGAGAAACAACAACTTCATGGAAAACGGGGAAGTTGATAAATTTGAGAAAAGACAAAATTGTGTTTGGATTGTGTCACAGTGGCCGGAGTGGACTACTTCAGAGTAACGACGCTACGCAGCTCTGCATTTTATTCTTTTATTGGTGCTGCGTATTTACAGTGCTCAAGTCATTGCTATTTACACGGAGCGATGTTGTCAGTCGGTTTCAGAACCTCCTAATGGCTTTTGGCGCGTCTTTCTCCAACACAAAAGCTTTGGCAGACCCATCCTCTTGCCCCTCCTCTTCCTGCGTAATTCTGGAGTTGGGGGGATGGGTCTTCCCCCCTTACTTGCCCCTTCCTGTCCCACCTGGGACCCTGGCTCCTCTACCTTGCCTGAGCCTCGGACACGACTTCCTGCTTCCCCACTGGAATCGGAACTCTCCCTGCTTTCCCCTTTGCTCGGGGACGGGCTTGAACTCAGGAGGGGAGGGACTTCGCGATATCCCCTGTCCCTCACATCCACCCCCCTCCCAAGCTCTCCTTCACCCCTCCCCAGGCCCCCCCCATGTGTCGGTGACGACTGGAAGCCTAAAAACTCGGTGCTCTCCGAGCCCGTTGGTGTGAACACCTCCCCCCAGTCCTGCGAGCCCCCCCCTTCCGCCTGGGAGGACGGGAATCCCAAAAAGTCCGTGGCGTCAGAGCTGGTGGGGGTAAAAATGTTTTGCCAATCTGCTCCTTCCTCTGACTGGGTGGATCTTGGCGACACCCATACCTCATCCTCTGGTTCCTCAAACTCCGCTTCCCAGCGCCATGGTGAGCTGTTCTCCCGTGCCTCCCCCTCCTCCCCCTCCCTTTCCATGTGCCAGGGCTTGGGTCTGTGGGGAAAGAGGGCGTGAAATTCTTCCACCAAGAATTCCTCCTGTATCTGAGTGGCGGGAACCCATTCATTCTGGGACGGTGGAGCATCCTCCCATGCCATGAGGTACTCCAGGCCCCCCACCCCCCACCTTGAATCCAGGATGGCCGTGGCCTCATTGAGTTGCTCCCTGCTTTCCCTCTCCCCCCCTCCCTCGGGGGTTTGTTCGCTGTCTCTGAGCCTGCTGCTTTCCCTGTACGGCGACAGCAGCGATCTATGAAACACTGGATGCACCCTCATGTCCTCTGGCAGTGCCAGCCTGTATGCCACCGGGTTGACCTGTTGCGTGACAGTGAAGGGGCCCAGCCATTTGGGTGCCAGCTTTTTGCACCTCCCTCTGGTGGGAAGGCCCTCCGAGGACAACCACACCTTGTCCCCCACCCTGATGACCTCCCCTTGTCGCCTGTGGCGATCTGCCCCCTTTTTGTACGCTTCCTTGGCCCTCTCCAAGTGTTCTCTGAGCTGCTGGTGCACCGTCTCCAGTTCCTCTGCCCAATCCTCAGCCTGTGGGCCCTCCTCCTCCTCCTCCCTCTCCCTCTCTGGGAAAGATCTGAGGTCGCGCCCGTAATTGGCCTTAAAGGGCGACACCCCTGTGGAGACGTGCACTGCATTGTTGTAGGCAAATTCTGCTAGTGGCAAGCGATCCACCCAGTCCGTTTGCCGCTGGCTGACGTAGCATCTCAGGTACTGCTGCAGAATGGCGTTGACCCTCTCCGCTTGTCCGTTGGTCTGCGGGTGTCTAGCCGTCGACAAGCTGACCTCCACCTGCAGGAGGTTCATGAGCCGCCGCCAGAACCTGGAAACAAATTGGCGGCCACGATCCGAAATAACCCTTAAAGGTAATCCATGCAGTCTGAAAATGTGATCAACAAACAGTTTGGCTGTCTCTTCTGCCGAGACTGCCCTGGCACACGGTATAAAGTGACACATTTTGGACATGAGGTCCACCACCACCAACACTGCAGTCTTACCCCTGGACGAAGGCAGATCTGTGATGAAGTCCATGGACACCACTTCCCACGGCCTGTGTGGTGTGGCTAAGGGCTCCAGCAACCCTGGTGGCGCTGCTCTGACCACCTTCGCCCGCTGGCAGGTGGTACAGCCCCTTACATAGTCTCGAACATCTTCCCTCACCCCTGGCCACCAGAAGTGTCTCATGACTAGGTGAGTGGTCTTGTCCCTTCCAAAATGCCCCGCTGTAGGGTTGTCGTGCATCTGCTTGAGGACCGTACGTCGAAGCTGGGTGGTGGGTAGGTACAGCGCACCCTTGTAGAAAAGCAGCCCTCTGCGTTCTGCAAAGTCTTTTGCCTGCTCCCTCCCCCCTCTCAGTTCTCTGAAGATGCGGTTGGCAAATTCATCCGCTGCCGTCAGTGCTGTGAGTTCTGCCTCGCTCACCACTGCTGCTCCGCAGGACCATGCCGACGGGGGGAAAATGTGCCTTGGGGCTGGTGGCGCCTCCTCCTCCATGTACTCTGGCTTGCGGGAGAGGGCATCCGCCCTGACATTCTGCTCTCCTGGGATGTAGTGTATGGAGAAGTTGAAGTTCGAGAAGAACTCCGCCCACCGTATCTGCCGCTGGTTGAGCACCCTGGCAGTTCTCCAGAACTCCAGGTTCTTGTGGTCTGTGCACACCTGGATGGGGTGCTTGGCGCCCACCAGGAAGTGTCTCCAGTGCTGGAACGCCGCGTGGATCGCAAGAAGTTCCCGATCAAAAACTGTGTAGTTTCGCTCGGGCTGGGTCAACTTCCTGGAGAAGAAGGCACAGGGTCTCCACTCTCTGTTGGCGTCCAGTTGCAACAAAATGGCGCCCACAGCCTTATCAGAAGCATCGGTTTCAATGCGTAGGGGCGCGTCCTGAACCACGTGGAACAGGTTCTGGTCTGAGGCGAACACCCTCTTGAGGCTTTCGAACGCTGCTTGCGCCTCTGGTGTCCACCTGAACTTCTGCTTGCCTCTCAGGCAGTCAGTGATGGGAGCCGTAACTCGAGAGAAGTTCTTGATGAACTTCCTGTAGAAGTTGGCAAAGCCTAGTAGGCGTTGGGCATCTTTGCGCGTCCTGGGGCTGTGCCAGTCCAGGATGGTCTGCACCTTGTCCTTGTCCATTGCCAGCCCCTTGTCTGACAGCTTGTAGCCCAGGAAGTCCACCTCCTTGGTGTGAAACTTGCACTTCTCCAGCTTCACATACAGGTGGTTCTCCTTCAGGCGCTGTAACACCTCCCTGACGTCCTTCACGTGCTGCACTGGGTCGTTGGAGTAAATAAGGATGTCATCCAGAAAGACCAAGCATTTCCTGAAGAGTAGGGACCCCAGGACGTGGTGCATGAAGGCCTGGAAGCATGCTGAGCCCCCTTGCAACCCGAAGGGCATCACCAGATATTCAAAAGAGCCCAGAGGCGTGAACATCGTGGTTTTCCACTCATCGCCTTCCCGGATCCTGATCAAGTTGTACGCCCCCCTCAGGTCTAGCTTGGTGAAAATCTTGCCTCTGCGTGCCGCTGTCAGGAGATCATCCACTCTGGGCATGGGGAAAGCCACTGGCTCTGTCACCGAATTCAGCCGTCTAAAATCCACCACAAGACGGCGCTGTTGCGTGTCTTTCTTGTCCACCCAGAAGACCGGGCTGCCCCCTGCTGCCTTGCTTTCTCTGATGAACCCCCGCTTGAGGTTCTTGTCGATAAAAGCGCGCAGATCCTCCAGTTCCTGGTCTGACATGGCGTACAGCTTGGCTGGGGGTATAGTTGCCCCAGGCACCAGGTTGATCTGGCAGTCAAAAGGCCTGTGTGGGGGCAGGTGGTCGGACTCCGCTTCACTGAAGACCTCCTGCAGGTCCCAGTATGGTTTGGGTATCGCCTCACCCCCTTTGACGTGCATGGTGGCCACCGTGGCTATCGGAGGCCCCTCCCCTGGATGGTGCTGCATGCAATGTTCCAGGCAAAAGTCCGATCCAAAAGTGATGCACCTCTGATGCCAACTTATGGAGGGGTCGTGGCGCGCCAGCCAGCTCATGCCCAAAACGATTGGGGGGTCTGAGATGGTGGTGACGTTGAATGCCAGTGTCTCTGAGTGCCTTCCAACCGTCATTCTCATGGGGGGGGTTTGATGAGTGATGGCCCCTCCCAGCAGCTCTCTGCCGTCAATGGTTGCCACGTGCAGAGGAAAATCCAGCTGCAGAAGCTGGATCTGGTGCTCTTCTGCAAAGTTTCTCGAGAAGAAGTTGGCTGAGGCACCACTGTCAATTAGGGCGAGGACCGTCAATGGATAGCCATTTGGGAGCGTGAGCGTCACTTCTAGAACCACTCCTGCTCTGGGAGGGGTGGGCTGGCTCTGCTCCTCTCTGTGCGGGTGGGTGGGCTGGGGCTGTTGTCTGCTGACTGTGCCTGGCTGCCGCCCCTTGTCTCCTGCAGCCAGGCTTTCCCGTTTCCCTGCTGTGGTGCTGCGTCAGTGGGGGAGGGCACAACCGTTCCCGCCTTTCCTTGCCACTCCCTGCGATGTGGGCAGTCTCTGACGAGATGCTGGGGGGAGTTGCAGAGAAAGCAATTCCCACCCCTTCCCTCCTTGCGTCTTGGCGCCGCTGGGGTTTGAAAAGCCCGCGCGCGCGCGCTATCAATCTGCATGGGTTCCTGGTCCTGACTGGCCCCAGGCGTGGCTTGAAAGGGTTGTTGAGGGAGTGGCTTCTCCTGCGACCGTGGGAACCAAGCCCGCTTTGCGCGCGTTGCTTGCTTGTCGCTCCATCTGGATTCCTGCCTCACCCCCACCGCCAGAGCCGCTTTGCTCAGTTGATCCATATTACTGGGCTTTGGACCTCTCGAGAGCTCATCCTTCACCTCCTCATGCAACCCCAAGTAAAACGCCGCTTGCATTGGGGCA
Organism: Zootoca vivipara; assembly: GCF_963506605.1. Lineage (NCBI taxonomy): Eukaryota > Metazoa > Chordata > Lepidosauria > Squamata > Lacertidae > Zootoca > Zootoca vivipara. Next base: position 14,321,106 of record NC_083291.1, read on the forward strand.
GACTCCAGATCCCACCCCAATCTGTGCACCAGCATGGTGAATTTCGCCCAATACGCGCGAACTGTCATATTTCCTTGGCGTAAATTATGAAGTTCCTCCTTAGTCTGGTCCATATGACTATCGGACGAATACATCGTTTTCAAACCTTCTAGAAATAGTTTGACATTCTTCATGCAAGGATTCCTTGTTGCAATTAACGGTCTTAGCCACTCCCTGGCCGCCCCTGTAAGGTGCTCCACAATAAACGCTACTCTGTGCTCATCATCAGGGAACTCATCGTGGTGCAGCTCAAGAGCATACACAATCTCAGTCTCAAAGCCCTGAAACTCCTTCGGGTCTCCATTGAACTTGCTTACTAGGGTCCCGGCTCTCCTTCCTGGCAGCACTTGGACTTGGGGTGCCCCTCCCGCCTTGTTTTTCTCTGCATCCAGCTTGTTTTGGAGGTCTACCGCCACCGCCCTTAAATGCTGCTCTTTTTCCTGGAGCTCTCTCACCTGTTCCGCAAGTTGTAGCCGGTCGTCCTGGACCTTCTTAGTCTCCTCTTTAGCTGCCTTCAATTCTCCCTGCGCCTGCAGCGACAGCTGTTGCAGTTCTAGCTGGGCTTGCTCAGCGATCTGCCGCCACTTCTCCGCCTCTGACACGCTCATCCCGGCAACTCCAAAGTAGCCCAAAAATGATTAGGAGGTTGCTGTCACAGTGGCCGGAGTGGACTACTTCAGAGTAACGACGCTACGCAGCTCTGCATTTTATTCTTTTATTGGTGCTGCGTATTTACAGTGCTCAAGTCATTGCTATTTACACGGAGCGATGTTGTCAGTCGGTTTCAGAACCTCCTAATGGCTTTTGGCGCGTCTTTCTCCAACACAAAAGCTTTGGCAGACCCATCCTCTTGCCCCTCCTCTTCCTGCGTAATTCTGGAGTTGGGGGGATGGGTCTTCCCCCCTTACTTGCCCCTTCCTGTCCCACCTGGGACCCTGGCTCCTCTACCTTGCCTGAGCCTCGGACACGACTTCCTGCTTCCCCACTGGAATCGGAACTCTCCCTGCTTTCCCCTTTGCTCGGGGACGGGCTTGAACTCAGGAGGGGAGGGACTTCGCGATATCCCCTGTCCCTCACAGATTGTATATTTTTAAAATGTTGAAACTTAATAAAATTTAATTGAAAAAGGGAAATAAAAATGTATGGAGTGTGCATTCAGAATGGCTAAATTCCTCTTTGTTGTTCTTTGTCCTCCTGCATCTTAAGTTGTAACAAGATGCTTACAGCAATTACCCAAAGGTCCTAGACCTTCCTTTGTAGGTTCTGACAATTTTATCATTGTCATTTTCCTTATAACAATAAGGAAACAATAAGTTTCTGATCTGAAAGTTAGGCTTGGTGACTTTCAAAACCAATTCACAAACCCTCTGGTGCCTTCTCAAAACCCAGAAACCAGAACTTTCCTGCCTTTTGTTTTCATAGCATCGTTCTCTTGCAGAATACCTTGTGGAGCTCCGAGAGTATGGTCCTGTTTACTCAACCTGGAGTGGGTTAGAGAAAGAGCTGTCGGAGCCTCTTGAAGGAGTGTCTGCCTGCATTGGGAATTGCTGTACGGCACTTGAGGAACTCAGCGAAGACATGACCGAAGACTTCCTTCCTGTCCTAAGAGAGTATATGCTGTACTCGGAGTCCATGAAGGTAACCTGGGATTTGTGGCAGGCAGGTGTTTGTATCTAGGAAAACAGCTTTCCCAGAAATGCCAGCATGTGGACATTTTGTGGGCATAAAACTACTGCATCCCCTTCAGGAGATCTCTGTGTGGCCTCTTCTACCTGCAGCTGCCATTTTGACACAAAATGGTTCCAGAAATTATATATACAGATAAATTACCCCAAGCGTTCAAAATCATGGAGCTCAGGCAGATGTAACACTGGCTTCCTGCTAATCTTGGTTAGCAAAGTCAGAACTATTCCCAGAAAGGATGTGGTTCCTCCCCTGGAACAAATTCCACCGTCCCTCTTTTAATATGGCAGACATTTGACTTCGTCTTTCTGGCTATTGAATGGTTCAGCCAGTTAGGACCACGTAACACGGATCTTGAAGGAACTCCTCTGGTTGCTGCTTTGCTACTGGGTTAAATTGAAGGTATAACTGACAACTTATAGAAACTCCATCCAGAGCAGCGTGTTGGGGAAGGGGGGGCAGGATTGTCCTGTCTGGCAAGCTGATTGCCATAGTGTGATGTTGGTTCTTAACCAGGGTTCATTGCAACATAGCCTCTGAAATTGATTTTCATCCTGCAGTTCTTCAGATCCTGACTTACTGCCACACTTTGCTAGCCCTAACCATGATGAATCTGGGTGCGACCATATTACGTAGTAGTAATGTTAGCTGTGATTGAGGATAGAAGATGTAATAATCTTTTTTCTAGGTGTGGGATGGAGTGCAGGTTGCAGGTGCTGCCTCTCAATTCTGGCTAAGCATGGTTAGCAGAGGGGCAATGTGTAGCCCCCATAGATGACAGGTGAGTTCGCTAGCATACCAAATACTTGAAAATCCTTACCTCCAGAGTATACCTGTGTGTGTGTGTGTGTATCCATGGTGGTGTTAGCCTTGTGACAAGAATACAGAAAATTAAAAAGTTCTGCCCACCCCCCAAAGCATAGTTACATATTATTCATTATCTGTTGTTCTACAAACATTGAAGCCAATGTATTGATACCGGTACAATGGTAGGGGATTTCTTAAAGCTGTACAAAGTTGTAATTTCTCAAGGGACAGGAGACGGCAGCTGACTGCACTGCACCCACGAGAATTCCTCTGCATGCTTTCAGCTGCTCAGGCATATATATATATATATATATATATATATATATATATATATATACACACACACACACACACACACACACACACACACACACACACCAAAAAAGCCCAACCGTTAACCCCATTTACCTAATATCCAAGCATTCCTTGGGGAACTGTTTGTACTAACTGTGCCCAGAATGCTTTATATCATCCTAACAGTTCCTACTCCTTGTAATAGCAAGTCAGCATGAAAATGATACATAGCAGGCCCTGTGAAACTTCCCACAGGTTATATATCATAATCGGTGCATTAGAGAGACATTTGGGCAACCCCTTTCATACAGCGGCCACATGCGACTTCTCAAAGCAGTGAAGGCTGCACCATGATGGTAAGAAGAGAAGAACAATTACAGGGCAAGGGGATATGCAGGTGTAACGGATTGACACGGTTTTGAAATATTTATTCCTACCTGGCTGGAAAAGAGTTAATCCACCTCTAGCCTGACTGACATAACATTCTGGTGGGGGCGGGACTGTTCCCAGTTTAAAAGGAGGGAGCAGCGGTTTTGTCAGTTGAGGAGAGGGAGAGGGAGTGGGTAGGTGTGAAGAAGAAAGTTGAGAGGCCAGGATAGTGGGGATCTAGATGAGGTTCAGGAAGGCTCGATGTTAAACGTTTGACAGAGATTATCTACAACCGAAACGTAGCTTATAAACACATGAAACATTAAAGGAACAACTATGTTCTAAGGTTAATAAAATTCTTCTCTTTTGTGCCCAGAAGTATCGTCATTATTTTTCCAGCAAGGTATCAGGACTCACAGAAGTGGTAACTCATTAGAGGACAAAACTTACCTCAGGAAAAGAGGTAACACTGAGGAGGCTTAGAAAGATAACCTGGGGTGTCAACAAGTTGCCAGCATGGAAAGGGCAAACTTTTGCAGTAGGGGGAATCAAGCCGAGAGAGACCCTTTACTGGTGGCAGGAGGTTATTCTATCAAACAGCCTAGAGTTTTTCTTTGATACCAGGCCACGTGAGCTGGAAGGAGAGTCTCTTATAAACCCACAAGAATAAAGGGGTTTATTTGGAGGAGGCGGGAGAAGAGTGTGGGTGGCTTCACCTCTGGATTCCTGTGTCGCATTTTACTAATAGAGATTGGGACATTCGTCGCAGCAGGTTTGCAGAAGAAAGTAATATCCCATCTTCATGGCTAATCAGTCCCCATAACACCTGGAAGCGGCCTGTTACACCCAGTGTTCGAAACTCCCATTGTTCTAGGCGTATTTTGCGACAGGGAATTTCATTAGTGCAAGCAGTTTCTGAGCTCTGGACACAGTGCTTCACCTAAGATTTCAGATTAAAACTGCAGAGTGGAAGGAAAGGAGGGCCTTTTTCTGCCTCCCCACTTCCAGTTACTCTCTGAAGACTGGAGAAGGGACCCTCTTAAGAATATTAAGGGGGTGGGCAGGGGAAGGACTAGACCATGTAAAAATGAACACAATATTTTATCATTTTCTGCTTTGTATTCTTGTTATCAAAAAAGCACACCCAGACATTCCGTTGTTGCGCTCAGAACCTAGGTTTAAGGTGTCGTTTAGCTCCTAGCTTTCCTATCTCAGTTTCTATCACTGGTTAAAGGTAAAGGTACCCCTGACTGTTAGGTCCAGTTGTGGACAACTCTGGGGTTGTGCACTCGTCTCGCTTTATAGGCTGAGGGAGCCGGCGTTTGTCCGCAGACAGCTTCTGGGTCATGTGACCATAATCCTATATAATAAAGTCCCTGTGTCTCTGCGTCCAGATTCCCTGTGTCCCTGTGTCCGCGCCACTGCGCATGTGCCCCACGGACACAGGGACTGGACGAAGAGACTGGACGCGCACACACACACTCCCCCCCCCATCCCTCTGCCTCCTCCAACTGCCGCTCTCGGCCGGACAGCGCCTCACTGCACTTGCGCTAAAGCGTGAGGAGGAGGCGGCTGCCTTTTCCCCCTTCCCCCCTACGCTCCTCCCCCCGGTGCTGCTTCCAGCCAAACCAGGCCAGGGCGGGGAAGGAGCCTCTCCTCCCTGGCGTAGCGCCTCGGTGCCGGCTGAGGGAGGCAGGGCGTGTCGGGGAAGTGAGGGTGGAGGCCGGCAGAGGTGAATGGGAGGAGGTTTGTGCGTGTGTGTGAGAGGGAGAGAGGGAGGGGGGACGTGGAGGGAGGCGCTTGCGCCCCTTTATCTCTCCCGCCTTTCCCCTGGGCTGAGGGCTCGGGCGGCCGTTGCTGCTGCCGCCGCGCCTCTTTATGGGAGCGGAGCCCCGCTGGGCGCCCCTCTGGGCTCCCTCGCTCCGTGACGGGGAAGTTGCGCCGCTGCCGCCAGTGGCAAGCCCTGTGCGTGTGTGTGAGGGGGAGACTGGACGAGGAGGCGGCGCCCCGGCCCCGGCTTCTCCACCGTTGCTGCTGCCGCTGCCGAGACACGTGCTCTAGCACCCGTTATTTTAACGGGCTTCAAGATACTAGTAATAATAATAATATGAAGACAGGCGTGCCTGGCGTGCTATGGTCCATGGGGTCACGAAGAGTCGGACACGACTAAACGACTAAACAACAACAACCCCGCCCATCTGGCTGGGTTTCCCCAGCCATTCTGGACGGCTTCCAACAGAATATTAAAACACAATAGTATATTAAACATTAAAAGCTTCCCTAAACAGAGCTGCCTTCAGGTGTCTTCTAAAAGTCTGGTAGTTGTTTTTCTCTTTGACATCTGGTGGGAGGGCGTTCCACAGCATGACTAAGCCGCTTCTGGCGAACCAGAGCGGCACACAGAAACACCGTTTACCTTCCCACTGGAGTGGTACATATTTATCTACTTGCACTTTGACGTGCTTTCGAACTGCTAGGTTGGCAGGAGCAGGGACCGAACAACGGGAGCTTACCCCATTGTGGGGATTTGAACCGCCGACCTTCTGATCAGCAAGCCCTAGGCCCTGTGGTTTAGAGCACAGCGCCACCCACATCCCTTCTAACACTGGTTACGCCTATTTAAAATCCTGCAGACCTTTTCTTTCTGTCGGCAAACAAATGTGTATTGTCCCAGTCCTGTCTGTTTGCTAGCCATGTGCCTTTCAAACGCAATATATTAATGATTAAACCGTAAGTTTGAATCTCCACATATTCTGCAGGCAGATTTCTTTTAGCCGAAGGCAGCTAGTTTATTAGCATTTTTACATACCTACACCAAAGCAGAAATACCTGTTCAATTGGAAGGGCTTCTCTACCTCTCTAATAACTATAGGAAAATGTTGCACACTACTGTGATTCTCCCAGAGCAAATAAAGCTGTGCCTTTTAAATTGCAAAAAGCATTCATGCTAGAGATGTCACACATCCTAAGTTATTGGATCACATCAGCAGTTAAGTGCATATCTTTCAGCTATTGAATGGATCACAAAATTGGTAGGTGATATTATGGCCAGGTTTAAAGAAACTTCAGCACTAGATTTACCTACCTGCCTTCCTTTTCAGTGTCAGATTTGCACACAGAGCAGCTAAAAACAACCCCTGCAGTTAACGTATCTGATCAGAACGGTCCCATGATTTGAAGAAAGACTTTGGCATCACTGGAGTACTGAAAAGTTCTGTTTGGGTTAGGGATGTCATTGTCAGATAAAGGTGAAGGTAAAAATACCCCTGACCGTTAGGTCCAGTCGCGAATGACTCTGGGGTTGCGGCACTCATTTCACTTTACTGGCTGAGGGAGCCGGCGTACAACTTCCAGGTCATGTGGCCAGCATGATCAAGCTGCTTCTGGCGAACCAGAGCAGTGCACGGAAACGCAGTTTACCTTCCCACCAGAGCGGTACCTATTTATCTACTGCACTTTGATGTGCTTTTGAACTGCTAGGTTGGCAGGAGCAGGGACCGAACAATGGGAGCTCACCCTGTTGCAGGGATTCGAACCGCCGACCTTCTGATCGGCAAGCCCTAGGCTCTGTGGTTTAGACCACAGTGCCACCTGCGTCCCCTGTATCCCCCACAGACAGAGACCCTATGATTGTCAGATAGGATGTCCAAAAAAGGGCTGTGAAATAGCTGCCCTTTATTTGTTGCGCTGCAGTTTGCTGGCTCACATGAATGAAAAGGTGCTTCTTTAAGACGGTTTCCTTCCGCTGCCTTTATATAAATGGTTTCCAAATAAATTTATTGCTGAAAAGCATAACTGGGCGAAATGGGTTTTGATGGGCGAATAACAAGTTGTTCTGCACATTTGTTGACGCCTCTCCTGCCCACAAGCCAATAAAACCAAACCTTGTAACTGCAAAACCTCTTGGAACAGTTTCAGTGATAGCTGCTAGGCAGGGCTGCCTGTATATGCGATCTGATTCATATGTTGCTTGCTAGATCCTACCCTCACCATATCTTTAAAGTTTAGAGGTAGGTAGCAAACCTGAGAGTGAGCACCAGCCATTCAGAATTGCTTTAATAGCATTTCAGGGGATGTGCTTGCTATCTCAAAGCCAAAGTATTTAGTTTGGGGGACAGGCAGATTTAAATAGAATGCCTTGCTGTAATAAGGATTATTTCACTGACTCAGTAGTAGTGATCCTTCCGGTCTACCTGTGCAATCTGGAACACCCCAAATAACAACAATAACTTATTATTTATAAACAACAATAGCAGCAGCAGCAATTTATTATTTATACCCTGCCCATCTGACTGGGTTTCCCCAGCTACTCTGGGCAGCTTACAACAAAATATTAAAAATACAATAAAACATCAAACATTAAAAACTTCCATAAACAGGGCTGCTTTCCGATGTCTTCTAAAAGTCAGATAGTTGTTTATTTCCTTGACATCTGATGGAAGGGCATTCCACAGGGCAGGCGCCACTACCGAGAAGATCCTCTTCCTGTTTCCCTTTAACTTTGCTTCTCTCAGTGAAGGAACTGCCAGAAGGCCCTTGGAATTGGACCTCAGTGTCCGGGCTGAATGATGGGGGTGGAGACGCTCCTTCAGGTATACTGGGCTGAGGCCGTTTAGGGCTTTAAAGGTCAGCACCCACACTTTGAATTGTGTTCAGAAATGTGCTGGGAGCCAATGTTGGTATTTTAGGACTGGTGTTATATGGTTTTGGCCACTCCCAGTCTAGCTGCTGCATTCTGGATTAGTTGTAGTTTCCAGGTCACCTTCAAAGGAAGCCCCACGTAGAGCACATTGCAGTAGTCCAAGTAGGAGATAACCAGGGCACGTACCACTCTGGGAAGACACAGCACAAGCAGGTAGGGTTGAAACACTAGGAGAATGCTCTCCCCATTGCTGGCTGCTGAACTTTCCCCCCCCCCAGCAGCCAGGAAATCAACCTGGACCTTCATTTCTGACCTTCTAGAACAGTGGTTCCCAGATTTTGCTGAACTACAACTCTCATCAGCCCCCAACCAGCTTGGCCAATGGGAGTTGTGATTCAGCAACAGCTGGAGGCCCACAGCTGGTCTAATGCAAGAAGATAATGCAACTGTCATCACCCTTCCTAGCCAGTAGACTTCCACTGCTGACACCTAAGTGGTGCTGGTTTCAAGTGGATTACGGCTGGCTCGGTGTGACAAGCTGAAGTTCTTATGGAATGTGTGTGGGAGGGGCGACATAACCCTTGCATCTCCTCTGATTGCATCCTGTCTCTCTTTCCTCCTCCCCTTTAGAATGTGTTGAAGAAAAGAGATCAAGTTCAAGCAGAATATGAAGCCAAACTGGAAGCTGTGGTCTTAAAAAGAGAAGACCGCCCCAAGGTTAGTCCTCTTTGGAACCGCTCTTGGACAGCCAAGTCTCTCGCTGCATTGTCTTCAGCAAGATTAAAAAGCTTTTGTGGAACCTTGAAAAGGGCAGAAAATAGTGGTGACTAAAAAGCAATTTATTGGACTGCAAACTGGATTCTTGGACTTGATCCATTTTGTGAGGGAAAGATCCTTTGTTTGGGTAGGAGGGGTCCTTGGGACACAAGGAAGCAAACTGCTCAGTACCACAAACAATTGAATATCCCAGGTTGGCCAATTGGTGGTCTGATGCTTTTAATTGTTACAAGGCGTAATAAAAATATATACGCAGATTTGATCAATAATTATTGATATTCATTGCTTGTGTAAGAAGAGATACCAAAAAAAGTGGCAACACGTCGACCAATTCCAATGGGCGAAATATATCTATTTTTATCTTTATAAACTATAACGACATGCGAGACAGTGATCTAAGGTAGTCATACTGTTTCGGTTTGGTCTTCTTCAGTTTTTTAACTACAAAAAATAAATCAAATAAATATATATCATTAATTATGTCATACATTACATTAAGGCCCAATGGCCAGCATGAACACGAGTCTATACAGTCCATAATATCTTAACAATGAAAAAATACAGAAAAATACAAAAATAAAACATACCTTAGTGTTTGTATACAATCTGCGGAACAGGGGTCATACCTGAAGCAGGAAATGAAGCAGGAAATGGAAAGCTTAATATACAGTTCCACCACAGGTTAATCAAGAAGAGGTGGCAATTATACTTTCCCTCTCCTGTCAGCCAGCTTTGGATTATCTCACAGCATGTGTTGGCTGGCTTTGGGGCAGGTATGAGGAACCTTTGGCCTTCTGGATTTTGGACTGGAGCACCCATCACCCTTGACCATTGGCCATGCTGGCTGGGGCGGACAGGTGTTGGAGATCAACAACATCTGCAGGACCATGGGGTTTCCATTCCTGGTCTCAATTTAAGGTTTTATGAAAGAACCTATGTTAAGGTTCTTTTCACATAGATTGAATTGAGTTATCCATTAGTGGGGTAACTACGTTTGTCAATTTATTTCTGGAGAATAAAAGCTGTTGATGCTTGAATGCACATTGATTCCTTAACCGATGAATAAGCAGCAGAGGACTTATCCACCTTGCCACCAATATTTAAAAGCTTTAGAAATTAGTAATTATATTAATTCACTTTGAAGTTAATCTTTTTCTTTTCATCTTAGGCACAACCTCCTTTAATTAATGCAATTTTATTTGAAAGCAGTGACAACTAATAGGTTTGCTTTGCCAGTTAGAGCCTCTCCACTTCGTCGTTTGTTTAAGCTAATAGAACAATTAACAATTTAAGCTCTGGATTTATCTCATCTGTGCTCCACTGGTCCTCAAAGGTCTTCAGGGCAGTGTGTGTTAGGAGCTATGTTTCAGCCTTGGAACAGTCCTGTGAAGTAAGTTAGAGTAGACTGAAAGGCTGGTCCAAGGCTAGCCAGTGAATTCTGTAGCTGCGTTGGGGGAAATCTGAAGCCAGGTGACTGGTCCAAATTAATCGCATTGTGTAGCCAAAACACCACTGGCTATGTAGCCTTATTTGCTAATAAAGGGTCCTTAAGTTGCGCCCAAGCAGGGACAGGGACAGTCAATAATGACACCGAGGGTTGAATCCAGAGAAAGAATTTAATTCTTAAATTTAAGAGACTCTTGGTGATCAAGCTTCACGACAAGAGTAAAGAGACACAAATTTGCAAAGATTCTTATACACTTCTTGGGCTCCTTTCCCCCTCCTCTGTAAATGTGTGCACGCAAGGGGGTCACAGGTTACAAGTCCATATAAGGATCTTCCTGTGTCCAGTTCTTCTTGTAAACACATGCTGACTCATGCTACCCCGGTAGCATCCTCAAGCAGCCTTGAGTGGGGGGCTTGAGTCCCTGACTATCTTGCCTGTTCTGTGCGTCAGACTGATAGCGTCAGACAAGGCCAGCCATCCGGCCTTGATAGCAAGCTGGGCATCCTGTTCCTTTTGCTTACATTACACTTTGGCACACAGAGAGAGGCAAAAAAAAAAAAAAGCGCATTTTAAGCAAGACATCCCAGGGATATGGGGGGGGCTAAGCCATACAATCAGAATTATACAATGCAACTATATGATCAGATTTAGCTCAATAATACAATTGGCAAATCTCTCCCTTCAGCTATACAAAGATCTCTTGTTGTCTCCCTAGCTGAAAGCTGAAAGGAAATATGACATAATAATAATAATAATAATAATAATAATAATAATAATAATAATAATAATAATTTATTTACACCCAGCCCATCTGGTTGCTTCCAACACAGAGACACATAATAAAACCTCAAACATCAAAAACTTCCTGATACAGGGCTGTATTCATATGTCTTCTAAAGGTGGTGTAGTTCTTTATTTCCTTGACATAAAGGGTGTTCCACAGGGAGGGCACCACTACCGAGAAGGCCCTCTGCCTGGTTCTCTGTCACTTCGTTTCTTGCAGTGAGGGAACCAGCAGAATGATGACCTCAGTGTCCTGGCTGAACGATGGGGGTGGAGATGCTGCTTCATCAGGTATACAGGGCCGAGGCCTTTCAGGGCTTTAAAGCTCAGCACCGACACTTTGAATTGTGCTCAGAAACATACTGGCAGCCAGTGTAGATTCTTGGGAATAAAAGCGTTATCCCTTGACACTTGTCCAAGATGCTGGAGTGGCTGAGGCAAGGGCTGCATGTCAGACCCCCATCACTCCTGCCTCAAATGATTTTCCCCCGAAGCTGAACACCCGAGGGCTTAAGTCGGGGAAAGCAAATGTGGAGCCTTCTTTTTCTTTAAAAACAACAACACATAACTTTTTTTTATTATTCTTTTTCAAAGATATACAAAAATATGTACCCATTACAAAGTAACTTTTTAATAATATACTGATACGAAACAGCTACTTCGTCTAAAAGAGAAGCAAGTCAGAAGGAAGAAAATACAAGGAAAGGAGAAACGTAAAGAAAGAGAAAGCGGGAGAAAATGAAAAGGGGCGGGGAAAAACTAAAGAAGGATAAATAATAAAATTACAAATAAATGATTAAATAATGATGATAATAATGTTGACATGCACAAATGAAAATAACACAAAGGAACAAGGGGAGGGAGGGGAGGGAAGTCGGGGGATTCAATGGATCCCAAAATATGGATTAATATTAAAAGTGAATATAGATGTTTTAATTGTTTTATTTTGTGTTTTCCCTTTTCAATGTAATGATTGTTGAGAAAAATCAATAAAATAATAATAATAATAATAATAATAATAATAATAATAATAATAATAATAGGACTTCTAGTCCAAGAAAATTCCTTAACTTCTGTCTGCAACAGCATTGGGGGATTCCTTTTTTCCGCTCTCTTCCCAGGTGCCCACTGAGGTCGAAAAGTGTCAGGACCGCGTGGAATGCTTCAACGCAGACCTGAAGGCGGATATGGACCGGTGGCAGAACAACAAGCGCCAAGACTTTCGGCAGCTGTTGATGGGAATGGCAGACAAAAACATCCAATATTACGAGAAGGTAATTCTCCAAGGTTGCTGCTGTTATGTAGTGAAACGACTGCCGTGCAGTTTGGTGGAACTTCCTGATTACGAGAGTTTAGCAGAGCTGAATGCTTTAGAGTGCGCTTCTTGCTTACCACCATTGAGTTTTGTTTTAGCTTTTTCACACTGTCACTATTTATGCTGAATGTTCTCGTACCAGGATGGGGGACTAAATAGAGGGGCAAAATGTAGCTCTCCAGGCCACTCTGCCCTCTTTCCTCAGGCCACATCCCTCGCCAGCCTTGCTCCACATCCTCCTCAAGTGTTTTTGCCTGGCTGGAATCTGTCTTTGAATTCAAATAACGCTTTCTGATTAGCATGTGCCACCGTCCTAAAGGTTGTCTAAAATGCATCTGCCATCAACCGAATGCCCTGGGCTCCCCAATCCCTCTCATCACCAAGGAAACCTAATAAAAGCATAGATGAATAACCCAACAACATGACGCTTACACAAAAGCCATAACACATAATGTGCAAAAAAGAGAGAAAAATCATTTCTCCCCCTATTTTCTCCTACCTATCTCTCCCCACAACCTCAAAATGCCCACGATAGAAGCATCTCACACCGAATGTAACTGACCTGTAGATAGGACTCTATGAACTGTAAACAGAGACGGTATATGTACCTTCATTACCCAGGAAAATCAGTCAGTGAAAACAATTTTGAAAAAAATAAAAATAAAATTGCAGCTGCTAGGTTCGTAAGCAGCGCTGTGCAATGGTGCATGTTTCACTGGTCTTGAAAGAGCAGCATTCCCTGCCAGTGAGCTACTACGCCCAGTTCAAGGTTCAGAGGCATACAAAGCTCTCAGTGGTTTGAGGCCCAGGCAGTGGTGTGCTGTCAGTGGACTGAGGGGACTCCTTCCACCGGGGACCTCCACCGGGGACCTCCTTCCCAAAGCCCAGGAAGCTTCTGCCCGGCTTAGGAAGGGAGGCGCGATGCCAGTGTGGTGTAGTGGTTAAGAGCAGTGGACTCGTAATCTGGTGAACCGGGTTCGCTGCTGGGTGACCTTGGGCTAGTCACACTTCTTTGAAGTCTCTCAGCCCCACTCACCTCACAGAGTGTTTGTTGTGGGGGAGGAAGGGAAAGGAGAATGTTAGCCGCTTTGAGACTCCTTTGGGTAGTGATAAAGCAGGATATCAAATCCAAACTCCTCCTCAAACTGCTCCTGAGTGCGACGTCAGGACGCCCCTCTCCATCACCCTCGCAAGGTGTTGCCTCTGTTCCCCCATGAAACATTTCACCGCAGGCCCCTGGGTAGCTAAAAGAGCACCCCTCTCAACCACAGTGTCCTTTCTTTAGGGCCTTCTGGAAGTGGCTCATTTTAAATGGAAGCACTGATGGGTTTGCCATTCTGTGTCTTTGTTTTAAACAGTGCCTTACGGCGTGGGAATCTATTATACCACTTTTGCAAGATAAGCCTGAGACCAAATAAGAAATCGCATCTTTCCCCTCCCTTTTCCTCCCTGCACCACGGACTTCTGACCAAGTGACGGTACCACTAAACATACTGGAGATACACTATGCACGACTTGGCGTCAGTTTGGGGTTTTCCCACCCCACCCCCTGGAGGAACAACTACCTGTGCTGAACCTCGGGACTGATCCAACTTGGAAAAAGTTTGGAACTGTACATTTTTGTGCCACCTTTTTATTAAACCATCCAAGTTGGCCTTGAATGCTCCTACTCGCGATCCTTGGCTGACGGCAAAGGAACTACAGGAACTTTTCTCCTTTTTGGACCGCTTTATATTGAATGAAGTTGATACGAGGAACACTACAATAATAATAAGGATGGTGATGATAATTATGATGATGGTAATAATAATAATAAAGGACTCTTAAAAATGCAAGGTGCCAACACATCGTTATTGTCCTTCCTTTTCCTTGTTAGTTTAGTAAGGAGCGGTTGGCCATGAAACTGCAGCTGTTCACTCTTCAAAGTCTGTTGGATTTCTCCCCCCTCCTCCCACCCTCCATATGGCTGACAGAAGACACTTGCTGGATTCTCAAAGGTCTCTTTGAATTAACTTGGGCTTTGTGGATGGGAAGGTCAGGTCTACAGGGCAAAAGTTGCAATGCACAGGAAACCTGCAGAATATTTCAGAGGTGGTCTTGTGGCTATGGCGTGTAGTCAGTTAGGTTCCAGAGCCTTTGAGCCATTTATTGGGGATGGGGAAGTTGTTTGGGGTGTTGCGTGCCTCCCAAAGTCTGTACATGAGACTATTCATCTTTTCTTCCTTTATTTTTTAAATCGAACCTTTTCTGCATTTTTTTGAATTGCTAGTGTTTGCCATGTGATAGATGTTGTTTCACAGTGACCCCCAAGTCTCACCTTGGGCTTTCTTTAAAAAACAAAAAAACAAAAAGCCAGTGAAACTGCTCTTAAACATGTCCAAGGGGAGCGCAGCTGAAGAGAGACCTCTCACAACAAGCAACCGTTTTTCTTTCCACTGCCTTTCATTAGGATGGCTGTGTATGTACCATTATGGGCGGAGACCTAGTATTGTGGCTCGGAGATTGAGCTATGAACTGACAAACCTTTGGTTCAAATTTCATGTCTGCCATGAACTTGCTAGCCACTACCTCTCAGTACAGTGGTACCTCTGGTTACAAACTTAATTTGTTCCGGAGGTTCGTTCTTAACCTGAAACTGTACTTAACCTGAGGTACCACTTTAGCTAATGGGGCCTACCGCTGCCACTACAACGCCGCCACACAATTTCTATTCTCATCTGAGGTAAAGTTCTTAACCTGAGGTACTACTTCCGGGTTAGCGGTGTTTGTAACCCAAGGTGTTTGTATCCAAGGTACTGCTGTATCCCTCATTTTTAATAAGTGGATACTACTAAATTACCTTGCAAAGGGAATAGAAGGATATTGAGATTGCACATGAAGCTGTTGACTCAAAAAGGCACTAAATAAGTGCTAGGTATTTGACAGAGTGGGGACTGTCTTTTTAAAAGTACTAAGTGGATTTTAGGGATGTGGGTGGTGCTGTGGGATAACCACAGAGCCTAGGGCTTGCCGATTAGAAGGTTGGCGGTTCGAATCCCCGCGACGGGGTGAGCTCCCGTTGCTTGGTCCCAGCTCCTGCCAACCTAGCAGTTTGAAAGCATGTCAAAGTGCAAGTAGATAAATAGGCACCACTACAGCGGGAAGGTAAACAGTGTTTCCGTGTGCTGCTCTGGTTGGCGGGAAGCGGCTTAGTCATGCTGGCCACATGACCTGGAAGCTGTACGCCGGCTCCCTCGGCCAATAATACGAGATGAGCGCCACAACCCCAGAGTCGGTCACGGCTGGACCTAATGGTCAGGGGTCCCTTTACCTTTAAGTGGATTTTACTCAGCTTTACAAGCATTTGTGCTGGGGAGTGACAATAAGCAATTTTGTGCATTTTTTTTTACTTGTGCTGTGCTATTTTTTTTTAAAATCCCCTGCCCTTGCCATCTGTTCCAATAAACACTCAATGGATGCAACCGAGACTCTGTTTTGAAAATAAATGTTAGCAATTAATACTTAGAAACAGTCTTTTTATTAGCAAGGAAGGAATCGCTACCTCTCTGTAGATATGTGTACAATAGTTTGGAGTTATTTCTCATTTGGATTAGCAAAGGTTCCAGAACGGGTGGTGTTCAAAAGTATCAAGCAATACTTTGGTTTTGTGTCAACTTGTGGGATCAAGAATATTTAGAAACATGGAAATTGCCAGCATGTAACTTAATACCTTGGAAGGAATAAGAAGTATGGGCTGTGTGTAACAGGGTTTATGATAGAGACATGGTCACTAGGAGGGATGCTAGAGGCCATCCGTTCCAATCCCACTTACTCAATCCAGGACCTGCAATATAATATCCCTGACACATGGCTGTCCAGCTTTTGCTTAGACACTTCCAGTGACCTGCCACCTTCCAAGGCAGTCTACCAGCTCTCAGTCTCTTTTAATCTCCCAAAGCATCGCCTTCCAATTTTGACACCATAGAGAATCCACGAGCTCTAAAATAAAAGAGAGATTGTGCACTGGATTGTCTGTTTCCAAGATCATAAGTAACTGGAATCTCTGGGTGAAAGAAAGAAAAATCTTTTCTCACATACAGACATAACAAGTCAAATTTTTATTGAATGGATAAGGTGTTTTGCTTTGAGTTCCCATTCTATCATAAAGGCTCGTGTACAAATTGAATGTCTTATGATTTCTCAATGCAGAAATTGGATGTTAAGAGGACATGCGTGCCCTTCAATAGATTGTATTGTTGATGAGATAACAAAACTTAGATTGTAATGTTGGCTGTGTTCACTTCTGAAATCAAACTTCTTAATGCTTGCTCTCTCGGTTTCAATGTCCTCCTGTATGGTTTTTAAATAAAAAAAAGCCTGTTGCAGGCAGCAGGGCACAATTGGCAAGATGCTAGGAGCTCCTGTCTTTGCAGTTGGAGTAGAAGCTGTTGTTTATCAGGCTGAAGGGGCAAAGCTTTGAACAGAGGCAATGATACAGTTTGCATTGTGTATTGAAAAGTGCTCTTGCTACAGTTCATATGGATTGGGTTTCATGTTTAGGAAAGGGTCATGGCCATTTTTATTTTAAGTACATGTAGCACAGAGGCCTGCCTACTGATCTGTGCTTGAGAGGTTTTTTTGTGTGTGTGCGAAGAGTGAACATACCTCCGATTCTCACCACCCAGCAGTGGTGTAACATGGGTTGCTAGTGCCCGGGGCAAGGCAGGTATCCTTGGCACTGCCTGATAGGCTGGAACAAAGGGGCAATACCTCAGCGGCCTACCCGAGTAGCAGTTGCAGTGCCCCGTGAGTGTTGAGCATGCTGGAGTGTGGGACAGGGGATTGGTCGGAAGCAGATATCTTTCTAAAACCCATGCAGAGGACGTTCTAGCAACTGGCCACCACCCAAATCTGCTCCTCAGTCTGCCTATGTGGACATTGGTTTATTTTCTCTGTGAGGGCAAGGGCACACTATTCTTTATTTATTATTACTACTTTCTTCTTTTGAAATTTTGCGCCCCTAAGAATTTTGCACCCAGGGCAATTGTCCCTACGCCACTGCCACCTGGAGAGGTGATCTGTATTGCTGAGTCCGGTTCTCCCTCCTCTGAAAAGAAAGGAAGGTTTAGTGGGCACAGTAGCCCATGTGTAGCCCGTTGTTGCATGTGATGATCTGGACAGTGAATCCATCTGTGTGTATATGAAACCAAACACACTTATGATTCTAATGTATTCTGAAAGGGTGTCTTGGCTTAGATTGTTTCGAAGCTGAGACAGGCAGTGTAAAAAGCCTTAGCTTTTTGTAATTATAGTAGGCACTTCAGACCCTATAAAGCTATACTGGGGTGTCAGTTTTAGATTAACATACTCAGTGCCCCACACATATTATAAATCATTTTAGTTCCACTAGCTGTTTGTTCTTTTTTTCCAAACTTTTTCTTACTCTGAACAAATAAAGGTCTTTTCACAAAGATAACCGCCCTTCCTTTTTTTTTTAAAGGCAAACTGTTTGCTCTTGCCCAAATATTTTTGTACATGTGAAATCAGAGTGATTCTCCACCCTCATGGAATCAGTAAACATATAAATGTCAAAACATTTTGCAGACACTTTATGATCAGCATTAAAAATAGTTGCATTCTTAACATAGTGGACTCTCCCTTTCCAAACACTAATTTGCACACGGTGCAATTTGGAGCAAAACAGTTTTGGATGACCATCTTCCTATCATAGCTAGACTTTTAGGTATACTCAAAAGTTGCTTATTTAAACTTGCATTTTATGTCCAAATTTTAAAATTTGGGTTCACTGGCTTCCCATTTTAACGTGTATCTCTAAGCTTTTCTCAAAGACTCTCTCTAGGTGCAGCTGAGCATTTCTGAGTCACCTTCAAAGGTAGCCCCTTGTAGAGCGTGTTGCAGTAGTCCAGGGCATGTACCACTCTGGCGAGACAGTGAGCAGATAGGTAGGGGCTACCGTTTGTGCAATAAGGCTTACTTCTTCTCCCTGCACTTGAGGGGGTTGGGAGAACCCTGCCCCCCCCAATGATGCACAGGGAGAGGAGAGGAGGGGTGTTTCTGCCTGCTAAGCTGGCATCCTGGAATGTTCAACCTAGTGTGATGTTGAATTCCTTGGAGTCCAGCAACT
This sequence comes from Zootoca vivipara, assembly GCF_963506605.1. NCBI lineage: Eukaryota > Metazoa > Chordata > Lepidosauria > Squamata > Lacertidae > Zootoca > Zootoca vivipara. Next base: position 14,339,386 of record NC_083291.1, read on the forward strand.
TCTTAGAGACACGAGTTCCCCACCCCTGCTATAGCGACAGACACAATCATGGCACCCGGCAGCATCTCTCTGAATGGGTTTTGAGCCATGCCAGTATCTGAAAAGAGATGCAAGTTCAAGGTGAAAGAGCAAAACTCTGGAACTTGAGCCTTGAGATTCTCCAGGTGTTGCTGGACTCTCACCCCCAATTGTTGGCCATGCTAGCTGATGGGAGTTGTAGTCCACAGCATCTGGAGGGCTACAGTTTCCCCACCCACTTCTAAAGATTGCTATTTAGGGAAATGGTTTGATGCATGGAAGGGAGGATGGGAGATTAGACTGTCTCTGTTGCCAAGTATTTTCTGCAGTTCATCTGCTAGAGACCCATGTGGAGTGTGTTGCTCCCGGAGTCTGTTTTCGTCTGTGTTTTAGTAACTGTTGGCAGAAGTTAAGCTGATGATGAATAGCATGGAATACATCCTTGCAGTCTTTCAGTCCCCATCTGTGCTTTTTAATAGCTAAAGTGAAAGCAGTAGTAAAAAGGAAGAAAATAAATATTCACGGCCAAACCAAGGAAAGGATTGCAAACCCAAAGTGGCAGCTTCCGATTAGTCATCAGCAAAACACAAGCACACCAGCCATCCCAAACATAGCCCACATGGGGATGAATGTGTATGTATTGTGAGCTAAATTTGACCACCAAAATGGAAGCTGCAGGTGACTTCTTGGTTCTATTCCTCTCCTCTCTCAGCACTTCCAGTTTACATATCAACTAAGCACACAGTGAACCCATTTCCCTTCTTGTTTTGGGAGACAGGCAGGATATTCCCAGCAGGTAGTTCTTCTCTGTATGCCCCACCAAGGCTAAAGTCAGCTGAGTTTGTGCATGGTGGGGCTTTCTGAGGGAGCTTCCCCGTGAATTGGGTTCTCCAGGTCTGTCCAGGTGCTAGCATGTGGTTCGCTCACTTTTATCCTTTTTTATATGCCTATGTACAAAATAATAATAAGTACTGTGCTGTGTTGACTCTGTGGTTTGTTTGTTTTTAAGGCAAAATAATTTATAATGCTTGATCAACTCTTTGTGTGTATAAGGATGGTTTCTTTGACAAAAAAAGAGGACTGGATCAATAAATGGATTAAATTGCTTTACCAGTCAATGTGATGCTTTTGGTGTGTGTTGTGTTCGCCTATGATGCCTGAGAATTGAAGACTTGAATACTGGTGATGACACCGCCCCGCCTCCCAAAACCCTTTTGCCTTTCTAACACCAGGCATCATTGCAGCCAAAGTGGAATGATTTTTACATCCTACTGATTTTTGAATGGAACAGGTGAACTAAGAACCCTGCACCTAGGGCCTTGCTTACAGCACCAACATAGATTAGGTGGTCAGAGGAGAAGTTGTGGGAACTATAGTTCACCTCTAGAATTCCCAGCACCCTTCACAAACTACAGCTGCCAGGATTCAGTGGGGGGTAGGTGAGCTTTGTGCTTTAAATGCACTGTGTAGATGTGACCTCTTTGTCCTCGTTTCATGTTGTGAGTTCCAGCACCATGTTTACAACCCCTGCCTCCCGAATAGATAAATGGCAATAATCCAAGCTGTACTGTAACAGAGACAGAATCATGGTACCCAGGTGGCTTTAGACAAGGGTATAATGGAGCAGAGCCCTGCTGAGTTGCAGCACAGTGTGATAAATAGTCTGTTGGGGGAAAGAGACAGACGATAGATAGATAGATAGATAGATAGATAGATAGATAGATAGATAGATAGATAGATAATATAATATATTTATACCCTGCACATCTGGCTGGGTTTCCCCAGCCACTCTGGGCAGCTTCCAGCAGAAAAAATGAAATAAAATAATCTATTAAACCCCTAAACAGGGCTGCCTTCAGATGCCTTCTAAAAATCTGGTAGCTGTTTTTCTCTTTGACATCTGATGGGAGGGCGTTCCACAGGGTGGGCGCCACCACTGAGAAGGCCCTCTGCCTGGTTCCCTGCAACTTTTGTTCTTGCAATGAGGGAACCACCAGAAGGCCCTCGGTATTGGACCTCAGTGTCCGGGCAGAACGATGGGGGTGGAGACGCTCCTTTAGGTATACTGGACCGAGGCCATTTAGGGCTTTAAAGGTCAGCACCAACACTTTGAACTGTGCTCGGAAACGTACTGGGAGCCAATGTAGATATTTCAAGACCGGTGTTATGTGGTCTCGGCGGCCGCTCCCAGTCACCAGTCTAGCTGCCGCATTCTGGATTAGTTGTAGTTTCCAGATCACCTTCAAAGGTAGCCCCATGTATAGCGCATTGCAGTAGTCCAAGCGGGAGATGACCAGAGCATGCACCACTCTGGCGAGACAGTCTGCAGTCAGGTAGGGTCTCAGCCTGCGTACCAGATGGAGCTGATAGACAGCTGCCCTGGACACAGAATTGACCTGTGCCTCCATGGACAGCTGTGAGTCCAGAATGACTCCCAGGCTGCGCACCTGTTCCTTCAGGGGCACAGTTACCCCGTTTAGGACCAGGGAGTCCTCCACACCTGCCCGCCTCCTGTCCACCACAAACAGTACTTCTGTCTTGTCAGGATTCAACCTCAATCTGCATATAATCTCTCTCTCTCTCTCTCTCTCTCTCTCTCTCTCTCTCTCTCTCTCTCCCCCCTCTCTCTCTCTCTGGGATGCAGGTGGTGCTGTGGGTTAAACCACAGAGCCTAGGGCTTGCCGATCAGAAGGTCGGCGGTTCAAATCCCCGTGACAGGGTGAGCTCCCGTTGTTTGGTCCCAGCTCCTGCCCACCTAGCAGTTCAAAACCATGTCAAAGTGCAAGTAGATAAATAGGTAATGTTCCAGCAGGAAGGTAAATGGTGTTTCCGTGTGCTGCTCTGGTTCACCAGAAGTGGCTTAGTTATGCTGGCCACATGACCCAGAAGCTGTCTGCGGACAAATGTCAGCTCTCTCGGCCTATAGAGCAAGATGAGCGCCTCAACCCCAGAGTCATTCGCGACTGGACCTAACGGTCAGGGGTAACCTTTACCTTTATATATATAATAAATCTAGCTTGCTAAAGTGTATTATACTCACTCCTGAGTGGAATTGCTGACTGGCTGGTCCAGCCACTGTTAAGAGGATTATAGAACATTGCTTCTATTCCCCTAGCAAGGAAGTGTGAGCAACTGCTCTCCTCCCTCCTCAGCACCTGTTGTTGTAAGAACACCTGTAAAAATGTGAAGTCGCACATTGAAGCGAAGACATGCACATGAAGAAGCAGAAGTCTGTGGCCCCATAAACATTCCAACTCATACTATGAAAGCTAACAACAACAGTTTTATTATTTATACCCCACCCATCTGACCGGGTGGCCCCAGCCACTCTGGGCATCTTCCATCAAAATATAAAAACGTAATAAAACATCAAACATTTTGAAAAAAACTTCCCTTCATATTCTTCTAAAAGTTGTGCAGTTCTTTATCTCCTTGACATCTGACAAGAGGGTGTTCCACAGGGAGGGCGCCACTGCTGAGAAACCCCTCTGCCTGGGAACTTCACTTCTGGCCATGAGGGAACTGCCAGAAGGACCTCAGAGCTGGATCTCAAATGCTACTGCGACTTCAGTGAGATAGATGAATAGAGCTGGAAGGGGTCATTGGAAGCCATATAGTCTAACCCAATTGCTCAACGCGGGCAATCGAGAGCTAGTGCAGCTTCTGTCCCGCTTCTGTTTGAAGGCCTCTAGTGTGGCATGTTCTGCTCTAGAAAGAGGGTAGCAAGACCCTTGTTGCTTAGGGAGGGGAGAACATTTGCTTTCAGAGCTGGAGTGATGCGGACGAGGGAATTGGCATTAGCGACGGCAACCTTTTTGGGTGGAAGGAGAACCATGCTACAGAGACAATGCCACCTCTCTAGGTGCCAATTGTCTCGCTTGTTGCATCTTGATTTTAACTTGCAGTACCACCCCCTTGAAACGCTACGGAGACCAGTCAGTAGATACTGAACATCTCTCTCCGTGCAGGTAATTGCAAGACGCAGGCCATCTTTCAAGCAGCCCAACTGCTGGGCCCCTCAAGTCATGCTCTTGATTTGTATGTCCGCTTCTGAAATAGGTACGGCCGCTTCCTTCTGCTCTCAGTCCGTTAAAATCTCAAGTGAACCAGATGTTGCCTTTTGCTTCCATGCTATAATACTGCAGCGGAGAGAGAAAGAAGCAAAACACAGGAATTAATGTGTAAAAATCAAAGGGGTAAGTGTGCCTGTTCTTAATCCTAAGAACAGGTTTGAAATGTACAGTTTTTCTGTTTGGAAGTCATATGTTTTTAAAAATTATTGCCCCAAACCAAAGTAGCATAATCAGTGACCAGATGGCTTATAAAATAGAAAGTATTAGGGAGAAGTGGGACCTGCAACAAGGTCACACTCACATTATACATTTAAAGCACTAGGATGATACTTTTGCTGTAGTTTGTTAAGGGTGCTGAGAGTTTTCAGGTAACCTCGATTCTCACAGAGCTACAGTTCCCAGAGTGGTTCAAATCAACCCCTCTCCCCAGGGATTGTAGCTTTGTGAAAGGAACTGGACTACCTAACAACCCTCAGCATTTTTTATTTTGGTACTTCTGCAAACCTTTCCCTTATATGTGTGGATAATGCTCTCCAGCTCACAAGAGTCTGCTGTGGAGGATGAGTTTAACTTGGCAAAGGTGGCTGAGAAAAGGGTAGCAGGTGTCTCCATCTGCTGGCAGATTGAGAAGTAACACCTTGTATGCAGCCGGTTGCCTTAGCTGTGTGCATGAGCAAGAATCGCCTCCAAGAGGTCACACATGCATAGGCCGGCTGCAAATAAATAAATGTGTGTGGGATCAATAGATCGTCTAGTCAGTGCAACCCTTTGCCAGTGTAGGAACTCCACTGCTACGGCATGACTTCTAGGTTAGCCATGCAACCCATGCTTTGAAAAAAGCTTTTCACTTTTGTGGACTTCCTTGCAAAACTGTACGGTGGTACCTTGGTTCTCAAACGGCTCAGTTGCCCAACAAATCGGCTCCCAAACACCGCAAACCCGGAAGTAGGTGTTCCGGTTTGCAGACGTTTTTTGGAAACTGAACGTCCGACGTGGCTTCCGCTTGAGTGCAGGAAGCTCCTGCAGCCAATCGGAAGCGGCGCCTTGATTTTCAAATGGTTTTGGAAGTTGAACACACTTCTGGAACGGATTAAATTTGAGAACCAAGGGACACAGGTTGATGGAGAGTCTGCCAAATTTCAAGAGTAGCCAGCTATACAGGGGAAATGCTCGCAATTTGGCAATTTGCCCAGCCATTACCACCTTCTAGAACTCACAAAGGTGTTTGGGAAAGCAACATGCTACTACTACTGCTAATAATAATAATAATAATAATAATAATAATAATAATAATACCACACCCATCTGACTGGGTCACCCCAGCCACTCTGGGTGGCTTCCAACAAATAGAAAAACATAATAAAACATCAAATATTAAAAGCTTCCCCATATAGGGCTGCCTTCACATGTCTTCTAATGGCTGTATAGTTACTTAACTCCTTGACATCTGATGGGAGGGCGTTCTACAGGGTGGGTGCCACCACTGAGAAGGCCCTCTGCCAGAATGATGGGGGTGGAGACGCCCCTTTAGGTATAAGGGGCCAAGGCTGGGGCTTTAAAGGCCAGCACCAACACTTTGAATTGTGCTCAGAAACGTGCTGGGAGCCAATCACAACAGTCTTATACTGTGTGTGCCCCTCTCAATATCACTTCTGATAAAAGAATATTTCAAAGAAGACTGGAAACCTTTTCTAGTCTTTATAAAAAGTTATTTCCCATACACGAAGGGCACAGCAGGGTTTGAAATGTAAGAAAATAGCAGGACGTATTAAGAAACATGTTCGAGAGGATGAAATTCGATAAAACAGAAACTTAAAACACAATTGTATGCAATTTGGGTTATGAACATGGATGTTGGGTGAGCGGCGAGTCACTAGTTTTGTTGAATTGGAATATAATTGTTGAGTAACAAATGTAACTCTCTATATGTAAAAAATAAAAAAATAAAATATTATAAAAGAGAACTAATCACTTCTAAAACAGGCAAAACTAATTGTTTTGAAAACAGCAAGCCAACCGAAAGATACCAATTACACACAGAAACACAAAGTAGACCTAGAATAATAAACAGGAGCTAAAAGTTCAATAAAACCCCTGATCAAATAAAATAGTTATTATGAGCCACACACAGATACAGAAATGATCCTCTTGAAAGGGCAGGCTCTCAGAATAGCAGAATAGCAGGCTCTCAGAATAGCAGGCTCTCAGATTTGCCTTGCTTACCTGATAGGGATGAGGCTCAGGCATCCTATACCACATGACAACAGGAAGCAGAACCCGCTGAACCACTCCAAGGTGTTTTGGTAGATCTTGTTATAGACAGTTGATGTCACAACACCGGTGATCACCAGTGAAAGCTGCAGCAAGACAAACACCTTTCCTAGAAACAAGAGTGGGAGTGGAACACAATGAAATAACAATGAAATAACACTCAAATACTACGTTAAACAGTGTTGCTTTTTATTCATCACTTTCCGAGCTTTCTAAATTTTTAAAAGGTGGCCAAGGTGGAGCTATATCACGCTGAAAGTGAGCTAAAGAGCCCCTGAGTAATTAAGGGCTTTTTAAAATCGCATCTCTTTTGGCTTCTGAAAAGTGAGCTGATAAATAATAAACAGCTTATTTCTGCTACCTGGCAGCAGATGGGAGCCCAGAATTTATTGCAGCCCAAAAAGAAGTGACTGTAAAAGAAACCTGGGCACAGTACCGTTATAGGGTTTTGGGGGGGGGCTTAAATCCTAAAAATTGATAAATGGTAGAATTTTAATTAATTGGGGTATAGATGAAAGTAGAAGCTGCAGAACTGTGCCAGACAAGGAATCCCTGGGCTGGATTATGCAAACCAGCCTGGCTGGCCTAGCAAACAGCAAATCTCTTATCATGATAAAAAGGGGTCGATGGACCACCTGAGAGGAATCCTTTGGCCTGGAGAGACAGGTGTTGCCAAGGCTGTTTGTTTGAGGTGGCAGGAAAAGAGAATTTTTGAACAAGGTGTTCTGGGAAGAAGAGAGAGAGAAGAGACTGGGATCCATCTTGGGCAGGCTGGCTGCACTGCTGTGGGGGGCATGCTCCTCTTGAAATGACCATGCTGTAAGACCTGGAACCCATCCATGCAGATTGAAGGTGTAAATAGGTGAACAGGTCATTATATATATATATATATATAAAGCTACGACAGTCTCCACCATGTCTTAATTCTTAATTCTCCAAAGGAACATAGACCTGGGGTGAGTGCCTGGAACCCTCTGGGATCTTGCTATTGTTTAGGAGAGAGTGGAGATGGCACCCAACTTCTGTAGCAATACATTTGCTAGTACGTAGTGCTACTTAGAATCATAGAGTTGGAAGAGACCACAAGGGCCATCCAGTCCAACCCCCTGCCAAGCAGGAAACACCATCAAAGCATTCCTGACAGAAGGCTGTCAAGCCTCCGCTTAAAGACCTCCAAAGAAGGAGACTCCACCACACTCCTTGGCAGCAAATTCCACTGTCAAACAGCTCTTACTGTCAGGAAGTTCTTCCTAATGTTTAGGTGGAATCTTCTTTCTTGTAGCTTGATCCATTGCTCCATGTCCGCTTCTCTGGAGCAGCAGAAAACAATATTTCTCCCTCCTCCATATGACATCCTTTCATATATTTGAACATGGCTATCATATCACCCCTTAACCTTCTCTTCTCCAGGCTAAACATACCCAGCTCCCTAAGCCGTTCCTCATAAGGCATTGTTTCCAGGCCTTTGACCGTTTTGGATGCCCTCCTCTTGACACGTTCCAGCTTCTCAGTATCCTTCTTGAACTGTGGTGCCCAGAACTGGACACAGTATTCCAGGTGAGGTCTGACCAGATAGTGGTACTATTACTTCCCTTGATCTAGATACTATACTCCTATTGATGCAGCCCAGAATTGCATTGGCTTTTTTAGCTGCTGCGTCACACTGTTGACTCATGTCAAGTTTGTGGTCTACGAAGACTCCTAGATCCTTTTCACATGTACTGCTCTCAAGCCAGACTCTGGCTGTTACAGTCTCCCATCCTGTATTTGTGCCTTTCATTATTATTTTTTGCCGAAGTGTAGTACTTTACATTTCTCTCTGTTAAAATTCATCTTGTTTGCTTTGGCCCAGTTGTCTAATCTGTTAAGGTCATTTTGAAGTATGATCCTGTCCTCTGGGGTATTAGCCACCCCTCCCAATTTGGTGTCATCTGCAAACTTGCTCAGGATGCCCTCAAGCCCATCATCCAAGGCATTGATAAAGATGTTGATTAAGACTGGGCCCAAGACAGAACCCTGTGGCACCCTTATTAGGGGAGGGGAGAGACTCTGTGTTGGGCAGCAGGAAATGGATTTTGTAACCCAAGAAAATCTTTAATAAAACCATTTTTTTAAAGGAACCAAGCCTGGCTTTAGCATCTAGTACCATCAGGCAGATGGGACCCAGGTGGCGCTGTGGTTAAACCACTGAGCCTAGGGCTTGCTGATCAGAAGGTCGGCGGTTCGAATCCCTGTGACGGGGTGAGCTCCCGTTGTTCGGTCCCAGCTCCTGCCAACCTAGCAGTTCGAAAGCACGTCAAAATGCAAGTAGATAAATAGGAACCGCTATAGCGGGAAGGTAAACGGTGTTTCCATGTGCTGCTCTGGTTTGCCAGAAGCGGCTTTGTCATGCTGGCCACATGACCTGGAAGCTATACGCCGGCTCCCTCGGCCAATAATGCGAGATGAGCGCGCAACCCCAGAGTCGGTCACGACTGGACCTAATGGTCAGGGGTCCTTTACCTTTTACCTTACCATCAGGCAGCTTGCTGAGAGACCATTAATTCAGTCTGTTCTAAGTTAGATGCCTGCACCATTAGGTTAATCTATTGATCACCCATGTCATGTGCGATGATGATAGTTGAAAGATAGAGGCGAGGGAATCTATCCTTCTTAGATCCACTACACAAAATGATAGAAATGTGTCTGTCTTCATAGCCTTATTCCGAATGAAATAAGTATTTATTCATTTTTTGCATTTAAACTAACAATGCGAAGATGTTCAAAGCAGCAACTTACCATAGGAAGTTCCTTCTATGTGTTTCGACAGCAAAGATCTGATGGTCGGCAAGGGAATGAGGGCAAACAGCATCACACCACGGGCTGGAGCAGAAGAGAATGGAATGGAGAGGGTTCATGTAATCATCAGACAAAACTTCCAGTGCCTAGCGATTGAAGTAGTGTACTAGCTAAAGCTTAAAAAGCACAAGCTAGAAGCTTAATGACCCCTAGGGCTGAATCTTGGAATTGTAAAGTTGGAAGGGACCACAAGGGTCATCTAGTCCAACCCCCTGCAATGCAGGAATCTTTTGCCCAACGTGGGGCTCAAACCCATGTCCCTGAGATCATGCAGAAGATTGTGCTGTAAGATCTTTTCCGTCAGGTAAGCGCTCTGGGAATCTTGCAAACATAAACTTTCTACCAGGAAATGTCTTCTAACTCTGCTCTGCTTCCCGCATTTGGAACAATAGCCTATTGTTGACTGCAGTCCGGCAAACAGCTGGCACCCTCCAGATGTTTGGATTAATGCTCCCACCAGCTTGAGCAAGCATGACTGGTAGTAGTCAGGGGTAATGCGAGTTGTCGTTCAAAACAGCTGGAAAGCACCAGGTCAGGAAAAGCAGCTATACATAGTCCCAGCACATGTGCAAAAATGGAACAATACAGGTTGAACTGGAACGGGAAGGACAAGGAAGTGCCTTTTAGCATTGAGCAACGTTTCTGAGGAAGGTATTAATAGCTTTCTGCCAACGTAGTGCGGAATACCAGAACGAGAGTGCATGGTTTGTGGTTGCTATGTGATACCCTTTGGAAACAGGTTTGGCTTAGCTACACCCACATGTTTTGCTCTGAGATCTTCAGAGAGAGACACAACAAGCAAGGATATTTTTTTTGCCACCAAGGCTGGCGATGCCCATTATCAGTGCAGCCTGTCACCTGCGCTACATCACAACTTCCTGCATGCATCAAATGATTGCAACCTGTACTCTTTCTCTCTTCACTTTCCCATTATATTCTTTTATATTCTTATTACTTTTTGCTCAATGTCGGCAAAAATCCGGAGTTTGCTCCCCAACATGCAATCTGAACTGGGAAACACTTCCGTGTTGTGAACTGTCCTGAGATCTACGGGTGGTAGGGCGGTATACAAATTTAATAAATAATACGGATATATATTTTATCGCCTTATTCTGCTGCATACGGCAGTTAATGCTGCACTTCCCCACGATGCAGGACAGAACTGGATGCAGAATCTGGCATCATGGCAACCTTAGCTTTAGAGTTACTAGCCCTCATGATTACTAAAGGCATGTTTGGAATTGTACGGCTAATGCCTGGTGGAATCTCAAAAGCGAGAGGGATGGGTGGGCAAGACTGCCAATGAGCTGGTGGTGATGCTCTGAGGGTCTGCACAGCTCCTTTGTCAAGCCTAGAAGAAGCGTGCAATATACTATTGTGTGAATCTCTAAAATTTATAAAAGTCTCAGAACTCGAGGTTTTATCAATGCAGAATCTGACTTGCTTGGGTCGGTGCCCAAAGAGGATCCTGGGTACCTCATGTAAGCCACATGAGAATAGAAGCGCAATAGACCCACTGAGTTAGGATGGCTCTACTCACCAATGTAAAACAGGTACGTCCATCGCACAAAGGCCATGATGAGGATGCCGGCTGAGAAAGACACGATCCCCATCATAATCATGGTGGTGTCTCTGAAAACCCTGGAGAACATAAAAACTCCTAGGAAGCTGGTGATAAAGATCAGAAAGCCAGCAGCGTTGGCATAGCCAATATATACCGGCCCCCAGCTCAGGGGCTCCTTCAAGAGAAAAAGTGGCAGCACATCCATGGCTCCCGCCACAGTTGAGTCATACATTATGGCAGCCACAAAAAGCATGGCAATGATGAGCTTGGAAGGTACCATAGAGGAGCAACTCTCGTGGAAGTGAGGCTCTCCGTCATCATCCTCAGCCAGCTTGATGTCAGGATGGTTTGGCTCTGCAGAAGCAAGAGGACAAGACCTTGCAGGCTTGGGGACCCTGAGGACAAAGAGGCTGTAGAGGAGGCAGAAAGCGTATAAGGCAACGCTGCAAGAAACCAGGACTGCGCCGTGGCGGTAGCTGAGGTGGAAGCTGACAAAGAGGTGCCCAGAAGCAATGCTCCCCACGAAGCCAGCTATGCCGTAGATGAGCTCGACGATGATAAGGCGAAGTGATCGCCTGCTCTCGGAGGAGCCCTTAGACACCAGAGCCATGACGCTGGCCCAGTATGTGGTGAAGCCTCCAGACAGCCCGTGCAACACAGCAGCCCCATACATCACCTCAATGGGCCACATCCGCAGGATGAGGAGGAGCAGCAGGATCCGGGAGAGCAAATAGCCCAGGAGAGGCACGCAGATGGAGATCTTCCTGCTCTTCAGGTCGCCCAGCTTAGCCAGGCCGTAAGCCGACAGCAGCGGCGTCAAGCCGTCGAGAAGCTTGTAGATAATGAAGAAGTTGGAGATGGCTTTCTGCTGAGAATTCTCGTTGGCTTGCGCCGAGGAGTTGGTGTGGTTGTAGTAGTTCTTCACCACTAGCAGCAGCCCGGTGTCGTAGAAAGAGCTTGCAAGCTGAGCCCCGGCAACGACAGGCTCAATCCAGGTCCTCATCTCCATCCCACCAAGCATGGTCACGGGAAGCTTCTGCTTGTTGATCCCTTTGGTTGGGGCAGAAAAAGAAGGCTGGGAGCCAGTTCAGGGTTTCTGGTTTTGGTTATGAAAGCAAGACTCCTTATATTCGCTTCAGAGGCAGAGGGCTGTTCAGGAGTCAGGGCAGAGACTGCTTTTAGGATAGCTCAGTCCACACAGGCAAGCACTCACCTCTCTCTCTCTCTCTCTCTCTCTCTCTCTCTCTCTCTCTCTCTCTCTCTCTCTCTCTCTCTCTCTCTGTTTGGAGTCCGCCTACACTCTCTTACTCTTCCTGGTGTGGCTTCATGAGGTCACATGGTCCTCCTGCCTGGGGAATTTTCCCTTCTCAGGGGAAGTGAAAGCAGTTTGGTCAGTTTCTTTTCAGCCAAAAAGTCATGGGTGTAGTCAAGGGGGGGGGTAGGCAGGGGCCAGCTTCCACCTCCCTAGATCAAGTAAAACAATAGAAAAACTAACTGACCAAGCACGTCAGTTTTGCCCCCCCTAACAAAGTCCTGTCACACACACCACCCAACCATGGCACTTTCCCTAGAATGTAGCTCCTGGACTGTGTGTATGTTTGAGGGTACTGGGTGACAGGGTAGGATTACAAGCCCTTTGGAAACACACACACACACACACACACACACACACACACACACACACACACACGGATGGGAAAAATAGATAATGACAGGAACAGATACCCTTTCTCTAATAGTTCCCAAAGCAGGCTTGTACCAGCATAGTTGAGAGGCAAGTGAAAGGGACAATTAGAAAGAGGGAGAGGCAGGGAGAGAACAAGGTGGAGTGAATATTGGCATTTGTCAAGACATCAATTAATATTAGGCAGGTTCCTTTGCTGTGTTGTTTTCAATGTCTCCTGAAGTTTTTTGTTTGTTGTTTGCTTAGGCAAACCTACCCAAATGTATATTTCACCCATGTTGTTTCCCCCCCCAATGGATATTTAAATTTTTTTTTTAATCTATGCCATTCTAAATTGTTATTGATATTAATGTTGTATTTTTAGTTTTATGATTTATGTGGATTTATTTATTGTTTATGACTTCTGTTATGTTTGTAATTATGTAAATCTTGAATAAAACTGTATTAAAAAGAGAGAGTTTGGTTTTGTGGTAGAAGTGACAGGCTTGCATTCCAGAAAGAAACCCAGTGTTCTCTCGGCCTCCCCATGCTGACTCTTAACCATTTTGGTAATAAAATAAAAATAAAAATAAATTGCTTGTTGTTTTATTTATAATAAAAATGACATTTTTTAAAAAATTGCAAGCGGCACCAGGTATTTGGGTGACACCTGTCTATCAGCCTTGCAGGGCACCTGGTTTCTGCTACAGTCTTGTGGAGTGCAAAATAATATTTGGACAGAACACAGGGGTGCATCTTCCAAAATAGCCACTCTCCTCTAAGATCCTTACATAATAACTACTTTGGCAAGGATCAAACAGCCCAATCCCTTGGGCTTTCCGTAGCAAAGAGTTAACTGTGCTTCCATACCTACTGTGTAGCAAAATAGCCCTCAAACATCCACCATGCACATCAATTGTCTCATTAAAAAGAAGAAGAAAACAACACTGCCCCTTATTTTCCCTCTCTTCTTTTCTGGATCAATAGCTGTCTTTGCTGCACAGTCTGATGATCAATTGCTGCTCTCAGCCCATTTATCTTGTCTGTCCTAGAAGCAACCCCTCCAACCTGGCTCCATAAACACGGGAAAGAACCTCTTGGGGTGAGTAAATTGCACAACGGAGAAGCGCCTTTACCAATCAACCTCATTCGGTTTTGCAAATAGGGCAAAGGCGTGGGACTAGAGGGAGGCCCCGGCATATATACTTGGGAGACCAGCAATTCCCAAACTGTTTCCAGATATAGGGATCACAGTGAGCTGTAACATACCTGAAGGATGATTAAAAGCAAACAGAGGTGACTGGTGCTTTATCATCTGGGAGGGGTGATTCCAAGAACAGCAAGGAGAGGCTGGCAAGCAAGAGTCTGTGGTCAAGGTATTATAGGTGAAGAGAAGGAATGTTCCTTGTGCAGTTGTAACCCCGCTGTTGGGCACATAGGAAGGTGGCTTTCAAAAGGTCAGGCTAATTGCGCACCTGAGCCCAATCCTGCCTGCTCTGACTGGCAGCAGCACTTCAAGGTCTCAAGCAGGAATTTCGCCCAAGGCAACTTGGAGATTCCAGGAATCTGGGAGGACCTTTTACCTGCAAGAAATATACTCTACTGCCGAGCCCTTCTCACACTTAAGGTTGCTGCTGGAGTTCCTCACCTTCTTGAAGCTGACCCAGAAACTCCAGTGGGTGCAGAATGCCGCAGTGAGGCTCCTTACGGGGTCCCAGCCGTGGGATCACATTCATCCAGTGCTTTACCAGCTGCACTGGCTCCCGGTGGAGTACAGGATCAGACTTAAGGTGCTGGTTTTGACCTTTAAAGCCCTAGGCGGCTTCGGACCCTCGTACCTACGGGACCGCCTCTCCTGGTATGTCCCGCGGAGGACCTTAAGGTCCACAAATAACAATATTTTGGAGATCCCGAGCCATAAGGTGGCTAGATTGGCCTCAACTAGGGCCAGGGCCTTTTCAGTATTGGCCCCAACTTGGTGGAACGCTCTCTCCCATGATGGAGCTGTTCCGCCTGGCCTTTGGGTTTTGATTTGGGCCATGTTAAAATGAGGCTGCATTTTAAAACAATTTTTAAATCTAAATTGTATTTTAATCTGCATTTTAATCAATTGTTTTTCTTTCTTTTACGTTTTATTGTAATTTTATTGATGTCAGCTGCCTGAACCCGGCTCTCACTAGGGAGGGTGGGGTAGAAATAAAAAAAATTTCTTCTTCTTCTTCTTCTCCTTGGGTAGGGAGCTTGTTGGACTCCAATTTGGAACCATCACACAATAAAGCCACATACAGCAGAAAAAATAGGACCAGTGATGCTAAATTAAGGAGCAATGGACACGCCCCCCCATGGGCGTTATCACTCTAGGTTTGGGTCACAGGTCTGTTTCTCACATGGCTAGTGGGGCTTCCCCTACACTCGTGATTCTCCATAGTGACGGTAGCACATCATCCCATTTGCACTAGGCTGGGTTTGTTCTCATCAGCCAAGCTGAGGCCGAGGCCCATGACCACACTCCCAGCTGTAATCACTCAAGCCAGCAAAAAGGCCCATTTCTGCAAGCAGAAACTGTCAAACAGGTGCAGAGAACAAGCACCTTTACTGGCTGAGAGGAAAATGGGGCAGGCGCCAGGATGTTGTCATTTCCCAAACTTCTGATAGGGTTATGCTGAATCACAGGCATGCTTTGTGCTTAGAGAGGTTGGCTTGCAGAAGGTGTGGTAGAAGAATGGCCTAATGCCAGAGGAGTCTTCCATTTTCCCCCAATGTGTCACTCCTAGTTGGAAGGAGAACAGTGACTCATGCAGAGACAAGCAGGGGGTGATTAATTCTGCTGTGTCCCTGTATAAATGCTCCAACCTCAGTGAAAGCAGACAAGTTAGCATTATTAGTGCCCAGCAGACTTTGAGAAGACACAGGGCTGGAAGACGCAGTGACTCATGCAGATACTCAATGGGCAGCTCAATGGGCTCACAAGAAACTTTGACCACTTAATTGCTTTAGTTTTTCAAAAACTGTCTGCTAACCACCGATGAAACGCAAAATAATAATAATAATAATAATAATAATAATAATAATAATAATAATAATAAAAAGAATTGGTGATATAAAACATCTAGCACATTAGTGGTTTCCCCACACAATTTAGGAAGGGAGCTGATGCTTCAGTTGGGGCTTGATGCTATGAGACCAATTGTACAATTGAAGAATTGGTTAAATTGTGCCCTAGGTGGCATTACAGTGCATGCATCCATCTGAAATCCCCGATTCAAACTTGTGTTTTCTACAAGAGCAGTTCCCCAATACAATTGGAAATTTGTATTTTTTTTTTGACCTATTGTTGCATCAGTATATCGGTCATCAAAAGAAGCTGCCCTCTCAGGGATGTTATGGGCACTTAGAAACGAGAAATGAAAGCTTTTTGGCTTGGCTTCACAGTTAAGTGAGAGAGGAAGGGAGAGTTAGGCCTTCTCTTTCCATGCTCCCAAATCTTAAAGTGAAAAACAGACACTTGCATACCGAAGAAGTCCAATGTGACATAATGGAGCTTACTCCAGAGTAAGTACATTTGGACTGCAGCCTAACTCCAAGGGACTAGGTTAGTCGCAACTAACTTCAATCCCAGAGCTTTTCATGGACCAGCAGCATGATTTACTTTTGCTGGCATGGTAAAGGTAAAAAGGTAAAGGACCCTTGGATGGTTAAGTCCAGTCAAAGGCGACTATGGGTTTGCGGTGCTAATCTCACTTTCAGGCCAAGGGAGCTGGTGTTTGTCCACAGAGAGCTTTCCGGGTCATGCGGCCAGCATGACTAAATCGCTTCTGGCTCAATGAAACACTGTGATGGAAACCAGAGCGCACGGAAACACCGTTTACCTTCCCACTGCAGTGGTACCTATTTATCTACTTGCACTGACATGCTTTCGAACTGCTAGGTTGGCAGAAGCTGGGCCAGAACAATGGGAGCTCACCCCGTCTCACGTATTCAAACTGCTGACCTTCTGATCGGCAAGCCCAAAAGGTTCAGTGGTTTAGACCACAGCGCCACCCGCTGGCATGAGGCCTTCCTCTGTGGGTGAATGTATGGGGACAAAAAAAAAGCAGCACACACCTCCCTACACGAGAGGTGCAGGACTCTCCACTGCTCAAACACAGACAGGACAATGTGCAAAGAGGAAGCAAATTGGTTTTGTTGCTTTCCCATAACACGAACCTGCCTCTAGCCTACCTCAGGTATGCACTGAAAGTCTAGTGCTCATTTCTTCACCCACCTTCTGCAATGGGGAAAAATATGCCCATGTTTGTGTGGTTATTTGAAGGCTTAATTCCACTTTAAATAAAATTGTCTGTGCACACCAGAATTCCAGGTTATTTCAAGGGCTAGGTGGAGAAAGACTAAACAGCAGTTTGCTCTCAAGGATTTCATGGTACTGCCTTTCCATGCAGATTCACAAGTAGCCCGTGGGCAGCCAATGTCTATATTCTTAGAGGCTTTATTTTAATGGGTTGTTTGGCTGTGTAAGAAAAGTTGGTACCATCCAACCATATATATGTTCATGGAGCATATGTTGTGTATATAAAGTGAGGAAATCCTCCCTCCCAGCTTTTCCAAACAAGCCGATTTCCTTTCCAGCTGAAAATGAGGGGCGAAATCTTTACATCTCAATGGAAACATGACAGGGTCACGGGGAAGGTGGCTGAGAAGACAAGTTCTGCAGGCCTAATCTGGCCTATGGGCTGCTTGCCAGCAGGCCACACCGAGCCAAAGTCATGGCAAACGCTCGATCCAAAGGGCACTGCAAACAATGCGCCACCCCCACAACCCCCTTCGCTTTCAGATAAGAAACACAAGACAAGTTTAAGTTTTAATGAGAAAATAAGTGTATACTTGCATTGTATGCCTCACAGTCACTATAAAACAGAAGCAAGGTACAGCAATGAAGTGGTTAAACATATACAAGAAGCCACGTTATTTTGCAACAAGAGTGGTTGGTTATTTGCAACGACGCAGTTGCAACGGTATTCTGCAATGGATCCTTCTGGACTGGGAGTGAAATGGTCAGAACTGGTCTGAGGAAACTGCTCTGCAGTTAAGAGGGGGGAAACAGAATCCTGGACATCATCACAAATTGTAATCCTTAACTATTAGTCAATGCCCAGTTCAATTTTTTCAGTATTTGCTTCAAAAAATAAATAAATCTTAACTCTTTGTATGTGCCTGGAAGCAAAGCTTATTCTGCATGAATTTGTTGTTGTTTTTGAATATATTTGCATGTACTGGCATATATTTAAAGACATTATGGAGCGGTGGTGGGAATAATGAAGAGATGAGTCCATTGCTCCACTATCAAAGCACTTGCTGAAAATGGTAGCTAAGGTTCCCTAATTCCTGAAAAAGAAACTGTCCTTTGTCAGTAGTTTACAATAATAACCATCAAAAACCTGTGTTGCGGGAATAGCATAACGAATCAAGCCTCTCTTTCCTTTTAGCAAAGTTATCCCATGATGCCACGATACCCATCTCAGATTTTTGCTTCCGGGGGGAAAGCACAGAGTGGGTGGGGAATGGAACAAGATATGTAGAGACAAATGAAACGTATGTTTTGAAGTGGCTTTTTTATTTTTGTTTCTAGAAAATAGAGAATTTTCCCTTAACAACTCCTTGCCCTTTCACCTTGAGTTGACTACAACCTTGTAAAGGAGGAGAAAGCACCTCATTCCAAGCAAATGTATTATCTTTGGCTTTACCTCCCCTGTAAGAAAACCACCATTTCTCAACAAGGGTTGTGTGTAATGTAAGCTGATCACCCACCTTCTTCTCCACGCTCCATCTTTCAAAGCATTTTGCCCACTGCTGGCTTAAAAACATCTTCAGCACAGAATCCAACTGCTTTGTCATAATCCTGAGATTTTTTTTTTTAACCTCACTTTTGAAAGACACAGTCTTTTGGAGTAAAAAAATAAATAAATCCCAACTTGATTGTACAGGCAGTTTCTGCTAAAAGGTTCAGAAAACATTGAAAAATGTTGGGTGGCCCTTGCAGGCAAGGAAGAAAGTAAGTTCTAAATTCTGGCCTCCGGCCCTTTCTGCTTTTGAATCCACTGTGTTGCATCTCTCCCCCTCTCTCTTTCAACATACCTATTTTTCCTTTCATCCCATTAGCTGAATTCCTCTTTCCTGTGCAGCATTTAAGCCTCGGTAAAACACCTATCGTACAACCCAGCCAAAATTAAACACTAAAAAGAAAGCAAAACCCTCCACTGATTTAAATAAGCAACAGCTAAATGCGTAGTCCTATGGAAATCTATAGGACAACAGCAACTAACTTTGGCTGGTTTGTGGCCCAAATTCTCATTTTTTTAAAAAAAGTAATCAGTAAAGTGTGCAAACCAATAATATAAATATCATTTATGTAAAATATTTTCTGATTGCAAAATCTGCAAAGGGCATAGGATCCACCATGCTTTCTAACGTGTAACCCAGGAGTGTTGCCGATGCACAGAATTTGGATTCTCCTATTGGCAGGGAAGGCTCCCCTTGCATACACAAAACTCTTATTTTCAATTCTTTATGACTGGACTGGCTCCTCTATATACGCGAGGAGCTTGGTTTGGAGGTTTGCATCAGAATTCAGTACAGATGTTATCCAAGCAGCTGGTTTATGTATAGCCAAATCTTTCTACTTTAGTTTCTGCACACAGGACAGAATCCTTGCCAAGGCTGTTGTGTTCATACTACTCTAGTTTATATTTAGACATTTCAACATGAAATCTCCTTGTTCGTCTAAACAGCAGAATACAAAGATCCTGTTCATAACATGAAACATAAAATAAAATGGAAACAGAAGAGAAAGTTGTGGAGGGCTGGTTTTTTGTTTTGCCTCCTCTTAAAAATCAATGAAAAGTAATTTTTAGTTAAGATGCATGTACCATTCTTGAGTTGCCTAAAATGTGACAAGCTCTAGTCCAGAAAATTTTGGGATTCCATCACTAAACACATTCTACTGCATTTCTTGAACACAACAAGAGAAAACCAGCAGCCTCTAACACTACACCAGACGGCAAAGCATAAGAATAAATACTGCATTTCTTTTCTAAATGTCAAGATTACAAAACTGTTCAATACTTTTGGATATGTTAACTCATGCAAATACCATGTCAGTTCAGCTTAGTTATTAACAAATACTGCATCAGTTTTAGTGCCTTTTTATATCCCTTTTAATAAAAGAAAACAACAACACATGTTTATACCCCTAGAGCTGGCAAACAGCTTTGGAGAAAATAATCTCTACACCCACATTTCTTTGTCTTCACCGCTTTACTTCACACGCACACAAGCAAACACACTCACAATCACTCCATATTCCTTTGTCACCGATTCCCACCCTACACTCAAACTAAAGCTGCAATATTATCTTTTAGCGCTGAAAACACTGTTTGAACAGCAAAAATAGTCCTTTGGCCCTGGCTCCTCTCTTCCCAACTCTCTCCGTTCCCTTCTCCAACTTTTCATTTTCCTGGTCACGCAAAACATTTCTGCCCTTCCCGTTCTATTAACTAAGACCTTTACCTAGCATAAGTATAGTTAAAGATACCATTATTTTTCTTTCATATCCTTCTCTGTAACATTCCGACTCGATGTGTCAGTTATTGCCTTGAGTAAAAATATTTTCAATGGTTCAGATGCTCCCCGTATCTTTCCAACTCAGCCCGACTCTTCTTCCAATGGTCCTTTTCATGTTAAACACAGATGATAATGCCAGTAAGCGCTGAGAAACAAAGAGGAGGCCAAACTGCTCACTTCAGGCATATAGACCCACTAAAACTAAGATATTCTTATTTGGCATTTCTCTCTTCTATGCTACCTATGGATTGTGCAGCACTGTTAAAAGGAAACATTATTAAGCATACTGATTATGTGAGGAGGGAAAAGGGGATGGCAAATCTTCAACAAAAACCACCCCATTATAAGTTAAGAGAAAAGCGAACAATCTGCCATCTCTCCCCAAAAACCCTTTCAAAAATAAACAGCAAAAAACAATACACCGTATTTTATGGCTAAATGTATGGGATTGTACATTCACATTTGCAAGTTAACAGCCTTTGTTTTTTGTTGTTTTCTAATAAAAACAAACAAACAAAAAACTTTTAAATTAACAGAAAGCCTTCCAAATCCCCCCCCCCTATTTGTTAACAGCAAAAATGAAAATAAACCTTGCTATATTATGGCTGTCTAGGATATATCAGAGTAACAGCCCTCTTCTCAACGCTACACATGGGATGATGAAGAGCTGCTGTCAAGCCCAAACAGCTTGAACAATTGTTTGTTTCCATGTGAGGTGCCCTCTTGTGGTGAAATACTATCTAGGCCAAACTCTTCCTGTTCCACATACAAGGCTGGGAAGAAGACAATATTCAGAAAGGAACACGTGTTCGTTCTGCTCGCTCTGAAATGTGTCCTCTTGGGTTGTCGCTGCTGCCGCCACTTCTTGACACGGCCATGATATCAGAACCAAGGTTGCTTCTTCAGGGCCCTTTTCTTTTTGTTGTGTGTATTGGGGGGGGGGAAGTAGCAGGTGCTTTTCCTTAGTATAACTTTTCTGCGTGTTTTGTGCGTATATCTATGCATATATGAATTGCTTCTGTTTAAACATGGGTTGCAGAGAGATCGATACGCTTGTAATAAATACCGGATTAAAATGCTGAAGCTTTCCTTTTAAAAAAATTAAAACTTTGTTCTTCTATTTGGTTTCTTCGTCTCTGCATTTTTTTGTTTTGTTTTTAACTGCTCTTTTATTTTGCCAAGAGAACTATTCATTTTCTTCTCGGTTAGCATAAATGCCTGCTTCCCACCGCAGCGCCAGGGCACTCTTTCTGCGGTTGACTCTCGTAGCCTCAAGGACCTGAGGGGGGGGGGAGAGAGAGAGTGAGAGAGAGAGAATAGTTTATTCAGTTACCAATCTCAAATTCTCCTGAAAAGCGCAGCCACTGAACAGTTCTGTGCACTTAAAAAGTTTGCATCAATAGAGTTTTGGTTAACTTGAAATACATATCAGCCTTGCAGCATTCTGCATTTCTTACTCCCTGGGATAAAAAAAGCATGTCAGCACAGCTACAGGCTAAAACGTTTGAATTTAAGCATGTCAATGGAAAAGCCAGCATGCAAGGAAGAGCACAGCAACATCGGGATGAATTGCAATCTCATCGTGAAACAACACAAGCAGTGGCAGGAACAAGGCATTTTGCTGCCTGTGGTGGAACAGCAAATGTCACGCTCGCCCACCACCAATCCCGTATCAAGTTATTTTGGCACCTGAGACAGAACAGCTAACAAATGTCCCTCTTCCCCAGCTGTAAAAGGCAATAATAATATATTTAAGTAACTTAAAATTTGGCTCCCCTTTCCTGACACTCAAAAAAAAAAGCTGCCTGAGGTCTGCAGCTTATTTTGCCTAACGGCAGGGCTGTGGCAGCGTCAGGCTCACAGAGGAACCCAGAGTTGCCGTGGCCTTATATACAATGAATGCACTTCATCCGCAGATGATCAAAGCCCAAGACTAAGAACCGCAGAAGGCTTTTCTCTCCCCTGCTCCACCTGTGACTTTACAAAGCCTTTTGGAAATACTCGATCAGGTCTTAATCATATGCTCCATGTTTTCCGATGATCGAAAGTTGCTTTTGTTTTTAAACCACGAAACGAACTTGTGAGGCTGGGACAAAAAAGCAAGCAAGCACTGCGTCTACACACTTTAGAGGAGAGCTGAGCTGTTTGCAGAGGGGCACCTATTGTCCTTCTGCTGCAAGCTAAAGCTGACTTGCAGTTGACCTTCCATGCTATTTGGGGGATGCAGTACTTTTTCTCTGTGTACAACTATGTTTCATCCATGCCAATGGGTGTGCAATATCTGCTGGGGTTGGAAAGTGGGAGGTCCAATTCACTTGAGTTGGCCATTAAAAAAAAGAATACTGCAAGAGACTGTTAATTATTGTTTTTGAATATTTAACTATTGTACTGCCCAAATACTACTTTACTGCCAAGAAATGAAGTATTTGACATTTGTTTTGGATTGGAAGGGTAGACTGGCAATGTTTAATTGCAGGGTGTGTGGGAGTTCTTAACACGTCTCCATTTGTTTGTATGGGATAGGGAAAGGTTATATCTCTAAAAAAATGATGGTCGGTGGGACCAAAATCCACCACCCAGCAAGGAACTGCTTGTACCATAGGTCCTCACTGGCTTGTGGGTCTTTAACCCCATTTGCCATTTTCAGGGGCACAGCCTCCTGGCACCCAGTGGGTACGAATGAATGATGGCGTCATGGGGATGCCCCATAGGAAGTGAGGGGGTAAGGGGATTGGCAATGCCATGCTAGTGTGTGAGGAGTGCTAAGAAGTTGGAAAGTTCTGGCTTAGAATCTCTCTTGACCCACAAAATCACTTGGAGGCCTTAGGCAAGCTACTATTTCCTCATCCTCAGCCCTGGTTCCATTTGTAATACGGGGGGCGGGGAGGGGGGCGGGGAGAACCTTATTTCACAGAGTAGTTGTGAGGGTTACTGAGTGAGTACCTAAAGTCCTTTAAACACTTCAGAGCACCATGTAAATTGATAAGTACTGTCGTGGTCTAAAAACTTGGCTGGCTAGAAACAGGCGTTTGCCTTTTTGTCTCTGGAAATTTCATTTTAAACTCAGGTAGTCTCTCATTCCTATTATCAGGCCACTCACTTTAGCCAGCAACAAAATAGAAAAGACCTGGGATGAGGGCTGGAGCCCACGGGATCCCAAGATACGAAAACAGGTAAAAACGAGAACAAGGGATGTAGCTTTGTTATAAATGTTACATACCCCTGAGACACAACACCCTGGCACTTTCTTGGGAATTTCCTGTGAGGGAAGTTCTCTAGGGCAGCTTATTGTATTGAGAACAGCTCTTTAAAAACAGGAGACCCACAATGGTTTTTAAGATTGCAGTTCCTAAAAATGGAACTTAACCTGGGTGATCATTTGTAGGATTGCACTGTTAGTATCTTAAAAGGTGGTTGCCCGTGTGGCGTGATCATCTCTGGTCAAGCAATAAACCTGGAAAAATCTCGCCGAAATCGCACAAGCATGCATGTGCGACCTTGCCAGAAACTGGTGTGGTCTCATCCAGAATTGGCACTGATGTTGACGCCAATTTCCATTTGCCTCATGCAGCGAAATGGGATGTGTTGCCCCCAGTGTGTGTGTGTGGGGGGGGGAGGGAAAATAAAAATTTAAAGTGGAGGAATGCTTCCCCCCCCCCTAAAAAAAATTTGCAATGCTAAGCTGGGAAAGCTATGAAATCATACGATTTGGAAAACAAACTTTTTTGGCTCATTATATCTAAGTGAACCTGGGTGTGCCATTTACAGGAATTTGCGGCCAAACACAGCTCTCAGTCAAAGGGACCAGCATAACAGGTGTGCTTGTGGCACACCTAAAGGCATTTAGGTTGTGAACCTTGAGCATAATACATGAAGCGGTCAAAATAAAACCGTTTGGGAGGAGTATAACTAATTACACTTGAATAATGGAAGCTTTGTCATAGATTGTTCTGCCCTTTTAAGAAGACTCAGATGCATCTTTTAGTAACATTTATAACTTGTGGCTAGAAGACTTAATCATAGAATTTTTGAGTTGGAAGGGACCACAATGGTCACCTAGTCCAACCCTCACCCAGCAACGCACAAATCTTTTGTCCAACATGGGGCTCAAACCCACAACCCTGAGATTTAAAGTCTCATGCTCTAGCAACTGAGCTAACTTCTACATATGTTGCAATGCAGTCCAGCCACAGTTAAGCAATGAATGAAGTCCCATTCATTTCAGAAGTAAATGCATGCATTTAATATCCTCCATTACAATCAATGGTGCTTACATCTGGCTGAATCGTGCTCATTTTTTTTTTTACATTTTCAAAATGCTGCATTTAGCAAACGAATACTACTGTTTACTATATGTGATAACCTCTAAAAATAATACAAATAACTATAAGGTACAGTTACAAATTCAACAGCAAGCAGAAATGTTTCTGAGAGGGAGGGCCATAGCTCTGTTGCAGAATATCTGCTTTGCATGGAGGAAGTCCCAGGTTCAAGCCCTGTCATCTCCAGGCAGGGCTGTGAGAGACCTCTGTTGGAAACCCTGAGAGAGTCACTGACAGTCAGTGTAGACCAGGCACCCCCCAACTCGGCCCTCCAGATGTTTTGGGACTACAATTCCCATCATCCCTGACCACTGGTCCTGTTAGCTAGGGATGGTGGGAGTTGTAGTCCCAAAACACCTGGAGGGCCGAGTTTGGGGATGCCTGGTGTAGACAATACTGTGTGAGATGGTCTGACTCCATATCGTCAGCTTCCTCTATTCTTGATCTCTGCTGCTCATAACCTGTTCAATGAACAAATGAGAGGGTACTACTGGCCATAAATTCATATTTGTGCTGTGCCCTGCAGTTTGCTTCTGTAAAGAAAGAACGAGATAGCAGAAGAATATTGCTCAAACAAACTGCAGAAGGTTGTTTTTTTCAAGTCTGCTGCCTGGCGGCAATACGGAGACAATGCAGATGAACCCCGGTGGTGGAAAAAACCGAAACTGATACCCCCACCACCCAAGCAAAGCAGTCCAAAAGGTTATGAAAAATAAAAATATGGAATCTGACATTTGAGGCCCAATTAAAAAGTCTTTTGTCATTATACTTTTTCTGAGGTTTAGGGGATTCTGATTTGAAGAAATGCGGCAAACCTAATCCATCTAATTTAGGTTTGGGGGGAGGCTTATAGCTTTTCCACCAAACTCCACTGGAAAGTTCAGGCTCCCCCCCCCCCCCCGCCGGACCTCTGCCTTTCCCTTGCCCACCATAGCTGCCAAGTTTTCCCTTTTCTCGCGAGGAAGCCTATTCAGCATAAGGGAAAATCCCTTAAAAAAGGGATAACTTGGCAGCTATGTTGCCCACATATATGTGAAGCCTACCAGAGTTCTTGTAGTAGATCAGAGAGGAAATGGACCTACACAATCTTAAAAACTCATGAGTTAGCAATGCAATATTTCAGTTTCAGAAGAAGTATCTGAAGAAGTGTGCATGCACACGAAAGCTCATACCAATGACAAACTTAGTTGGTCTCTAAGGTGCTACTGGAAGGATTTTTTTAAAATTTTGTTTCAGAACTGAAGAGCTGCTACTCCTGCTGAGAACTTTTGAAAGTAGAGGGGGACCAGACCTGGTGATGCTGAACTTTGTCCAAAAGTGGTGCTCAGCCCTACTTCCTTCATTTCTATGGGTTGCCAGGATGCTATGTAAGTGAAGTGCAAAAATCTTCTGCTTGAGCCACACTGCTTGACCTTTAAGGACAGCTATGTTGCAATAAGGGCTGGGCAGCCATTAGTGATTTTAATAATAACAATAATAATTCTATTATTTACACCCTGCCCATCTGGCTGGGTTTCCTTAGCCACTCTGGGTGGCGACCGTTAGCATGGCAGCATCAGTGATTGCCACGACACTGCAATAGGAATGCGATCAAGTTCAAGTGCTATCGCAATGACAGCACTGGAGCCGAAAACACTTTACAGTGGTGCCTCACTTAACGAATGCCCTGCTTAACGGAATTTCCGCTTAACGAAAGGATTTTTCGAGCGGAGGTTGCCTCGCTAGACGAATTCGTTTTATGAAAAATTCGTCTAGCGAATCGCGGTTTCCCATAGGAATGCATTGAAATTCAATTAATGCGTTCCTATGGGCAAAAAAAATTTCAATAAAATTTCAATGCATTCCTATGGGATTCGCTAGACAATTTTTCGTTATAAGAAAAGACCCATGGAACGAATTAAATTCGTCTAGCGAGGCGCCACTGTAATTACTTCACTGAATGGTACGCATGGGGCTGTAAATCTAGTGCACAGTTTACAGACACACACACCCCGCTTTAAATTGGGGAAATCAAGGCAGTGCCCTCCAGTTGCTGTGGTCTACAGCTTCCAATAGCCCCAGCCGGTATGACAATCAAATAGCCAGGAATGATAGTAATTGTAGTTCAGAACATATGGAGGGCATCACTCTTGATTACTCCCCACATTAAGTCATGAGGATGAACATCACACCACCACATGAATGCAGCCATAGTCATAATTCAAATATTGTGACCTGAATCTTGAAAGTGGTCCTATATGGAATGTTCTTCTTGCCCCACTGTAAACAGAATCCCAAAACTGAGGCTAGGTACTAGTTGCCATCATCATTTCCAGCAGACATGGGAAACCTGTGGCCCTCCAGAGGTTGCTGGACTACAACTCCCATCATTCATGACCACTGGCCATCCTGGCTGGGACTGATGGAAGTTCGAGTGCAAGTATCTGGAGGGCCATAGGTCCCTAATTCCTGGTTTAGGGACATGGGAACCAGCTGCCCTTCCCATCACACATTTTGTTCAAATTCATTGCCTAGTCCAAAAAAGGGGGAAATAAAGAAAAGGAATTTAAGGCCCAGTTGGGTGAAAATGCTCGGTGTGGTGGTGGAACGGTACTTTGGAAAAAACCAAAGGCCTTCATCTTTCAAGCCATCACTTCAGTGGTTATGCAAACAGCAATGGAAAGCAAACTGCAGCAGCATGCGTTTGAAATCCTCATGCAAAAATAAAAAAAGATGTTAAGCAAAGGCAAGTGCTTGAAAAGTACCTCAGAGGTAACCTTGTTAGACAGTAATTTACAGGTGTACTGCCAGAAAAGGAAAAGACCATCATTAGTTCATAAAGAAAAGACAGAGAGAGTTCAAATTAAACTGAGAACTAGCATCTATCTCACAGTTCAGCTAAATTAGCTTTACAGTGCAATTCTATTCACGTCTACTCAGATCTAAATCCTCCTGAGTTCAGTGGTGCTTAGGATTGCAGCCTGGATTGTTACCAACCCCCACCCCTCAAAAAAAACCCAACCTAAAAAACAATCCTGCTTAGACAAGCAAAATAGTAGCCAATTTAAGAATAAAAACAATACAAGGAAGCTGTTTGTCAGTCACCACTGCATTAACCGTTTTGGCAATCTAAGTGATTAATTATGGTACAATTAAATTTATTATTTTAGTCTATTCATTATTTGAAATAATAATAGCAGCAGCAGTAGTAATCATCATCATCATCACCACCATATGCCATTTTATCTGATTCCTCCAGAAAAGGCAGGCAGAGAAAGGAAGAGATCTCTTCCCTTTAGCTATGGAAGTGTTTCAAATGTCCAGTTAGTGCTTTGTATCCAGTTGGTGCTAAATATATACTTGGTCTTGCTAATTGTGCCACAACTGTTATTTCTGAATGAACGGCCGTATAAACATATAAACAGGAGGTCTGGGGGGGTGGGCATGGCCCAGGAAGACACATGCATTGGCACATGAGCTCCCAGCTCTCAGGTGCGTCTCAAAATCTACTTCTCATGAAGCATTTAGATCTACCAGTTCCACTAACCTCCACGAGGAGCACATCTGTGAAGCTCCCTGTGCCAGGCGGCTATTGATTTTGTACTCACTAGACTTCAGTTGGCACTGTTCAGAAAATTCGCTGTCATTCTGCCAACATAAAAAGCCAACTTCCTACAAGTAAAAAATCACCAGCGATTGCACAAGGCAAGGAACATGCAGCAAAACCCTCCCCAGTGTTGAACTGCCGCTCGAGTACAAAGAACAGACGTACGGATTGCGTGCAGCACATTTTACGGTCAACAACGGCTCTGCTGCAGTTTTCGACTTCAGCTTTCAAGCAAAATGTCATCTCTATGGAATTTTGCCTTGAACTTAACACTGGGTGTGGTACAAGCTGTGATGATAAAAACAGGAGGGTTGTTTGGGAGGAGGTAAACAGACAATATTTGTGCTGTAGTTATGTTGCTCACGGCAGGGTCTCGTAGCTCTGTGCCTCGGTCCCAAGTGCCCCACTGATTTCACAGAAACATCTAAGCGAGAGGATCCGTCTGCATCTAAGTATGGCATTTTAGCTCCACAGTGGAGTCATGAGGACAGTGAACACACTGTTACTGCTAGGACCCCCTTCTGTCCTGCACAAAAGTATCTGACCCTGTGGGGGGGGGAGTGTCACTTCTCATTTCTGAGAGAAAGAAAAGGGTTCCTTTTGTACATGCTGCAAGGTGTGGTTAAGGGATCAAATAAATTCATACCTGATCCTACAGCCACAAAATATGGCTTTGATTAAGAGCAACGCCCAATAACCTTGGCAAGTTTTTCAGGTATTCGTGCTATCACTGCTTTTCCTTTATAAAAGCTCTCAACAGAAGGGTACCATTTAAAAAGACCCTTTTCATAATGGAACCCATAATAAGTGTGCCTGAAACTGGCCCTGTACATTGCCTTCTCGTGCTGAATTCTGGAAAGGTGATCTAGAAAAGTTTTAGAAACTAGAAAAGTTTTTTTTAAAAAAACCTACTGCGTGCAAAAAATAAATAAATGGCATTGGGGCGGAGGAAACAGAATATGCTTACGCTGTTCTCATCCATCCTCTCCCGCCTCTTGGTTTTGTGACTTTCATAATCTTCCATAAGAGTCTGCATCAGGTTCTTGGGTCTTTGGGATCCTCCTGATTCGTCTGATGCTGAGTCGGAATGCGAGGGGGGACCTTCAGCGGTTGGGGATGGAGGTGGCTTGATCTTCTCTATTTTACCTGCAAAGACCCAATCAGAATTTCCTTCTCTAGGTAACAGACTCGCAAGCAAGATTCTGGAAAAAAAACACCAACGCCCCAAGAACCACACCACCATACTTCCAAAAGGAAAGAGAACTGAAATTAAGCATGGGCTGAAGAGATAATGACTGAGTCAAGGTAGTTTGCTCTTCTCATTAAGAAAGAAGGTCCAGGACAGAATTTTTGCATTCAGATTCTCAAACTTTTTATTTATTTAAGAAAGGTTTCTGTGAATCTTGACAGATGATGGTACTTTAGGTCAGAGGTAGAGCTGCCTTTGGAGCTGGTTATGGTATAGAGGCCTTCATTCCTGCCTTCCTCTCAAGTTCTATGCTACTGTTCCAATGCACTTTCATATACAGTGGAACCTTGGTTTTTGAACTTAATCTGTTCCGGAAGACCGTTTGACATCCGAAAACCGAGGATGAAAGAGCTGGCTGCAAAGTCAATGGGGGGAAAATGAAAAAATGTGCGTTGGAAGCCGTTCGACTTCCGAAGCACGTTCGAAATTGGAAGCAATTATTTCCGGGGTTTTTGGCGTTTGGGTTCCGAATTGTTCAGCTTCCAAGACACTTGACAACTGAGGTTTGACTGTACAATGGAACCTTGGTTTCCGAACGGCTTAGCTGAAACAAATCGGCTCCTGAACACCGAAAACCCGGAAGTGTTCCAGTTTTCAAACGTTTTTTGGAAGCGGAACCTTCCATGTGGCTGTTGGCTATTGTTTCCGGGATGCCTGCGCCAATTGGAAGCCGTGCCTTGGTTTTTGAAAGTTTCGGGAGTTGAACAGACTTCCGGAACGGATTAAGTTTGAGAACCAAGGTTCCACTGTATACCAAAGTGCACTGGGCCCTGCACTAGATTTTGCCCTCTCAATCAATGAACTTGGCAAGCCTGCCTGGAAAGTGGGCCACCACTGCTATGACCTAGGAAATATCAGTCACAGTAAAGTCTAATGTGCACAGCCACAAATGGATAGAAGTGAAGTTCCGCCGGCAAGGTTGAACAAGTTTTAATGCCACAACAAAAACTGCTGATCGTATCACAGCAGGGGAAACACCTCTACAGTATTTTCACTGCTCTAAAAATGATGGATTGTTGTGGATTTATGCTTCCTGGATAAGACATTGAATGTGCTTTTTTGTGTGCATTTGAGCATATAATAACTGCTTGCTAGGTTCATCGGCTTCAGTGTAGGGGAGGGCAAGTTTGCTAGCAAGGTTTAGTTGCCTTATGTTGTTTATATGCAAGGCTAAATTGCAAAAAAAATGCAACATATTTAAAACAACATGCTAAAGGTAAAGGTAAAGGGACCCCTGACCATTAGGTCCAGTCATGACCGACTCTGGGGTTGCGCGCTCATCTCGCATTATTGGCCGAGGGAGCCGGCGTATAGCTTCCAGGTCATGTGGCCAGCATGACAAAGCCGCTTCTGGCAAACCAGAGCAGCACATGGAAACGCCGTTTACCTTCCCGCTGTAGCGGTTCCTATTTATCTACTTGCATTTTGATGTGCTTTCGAACTGCTAGGTTGGCAGGAGCTGGGACCAAGCAATAGGAGCTCACCCCGTCGCAGGGATTCGAACCGCCGACCTTCTGATCGGCAAGCCCTAGGCTCAGTGGTTTAGCCCACAGCGCCACCTGGGTCCCTTTTAAAAACAACATGCTACTACTCTTTAAATAGCAATTTGAGATGCGGGTATATCTGAGGAATGGAGTCTGAAAGAAGCGGAAGGGAAAGACGCTTCCCCCTTACCGACATGATTGCCTTGGTCACCAGCTTTTGCATCAGTGTCAGTGGTGGGAAAGGTTTGACCTAGATCTTATTGTACTCCAGCTCCTATCATCTGTAACCACTGGCCATGGTGTCTGCAGCTGATAAACGAGTTTAGAGTCCAACATGATTAGTAGTTCACATGATCAAAAAGAGATAATAGCAGACATCTATCATCTATCTATCTATCTATCTATCATCTATCTATCTATCTATCTATCTATCTATCTATCTATCTATCTATCTATCATCTCTCTATCTCTCTGAATAGGTTAACAAATTACCCAGGCTACATTTTCCTCATTTCTATGTACCCAACGTACACAAAAATCTTAAGAGAAGCTCAACCAATGAGCCAGAATGACTATGGCCACTAGAGGTCAGGGACAGAGCAGAAACAGAGAAATATCTGCTTAGAATGAATAGTCGGTTTAAGAAAGAAGTGAACATCAACATGACTTACAGCTGAGGTTCATTTTTTTTTATATTTACCACAATGGGAAGAGCTCAGCTACATTAATAGGTGGTTTCAGATAACCTGGATGGAACTAGCAAACACCATGGTTCTAACGGAATGCAGCCTTGTATTATATAGGAGACCAAGCGTGCTTATTCTTGAGTTTGTAGATATGATACAGAGAGCCTACAGATGTTGCTGAACTCCCATCACCCCTGGCAAGCATGACCAATGGCCAGGGATGATGGGAGTTGTAGTTTTGCAACATCTGGAGGGACAAAGATTCCCCACCCCTGCTACAGATTTTTTTAAAAAATTCTGCTACCAGAAGAACTGCAAATGTCATCTCCCCCCCCCCAAAAAAAACAATCAATGGATTATAAACAAAGCAAGCATTTCTACTACGGTACTCATCCTGGGCAGAAACTTGTACAATATCTTTAGAAGATTTGCCTGGGAATTAAATTAAATTTGCTCATTACAAAAGAAAATCTGATTGTACAGAGATCTTGGGCCATTAAAATTGTCTGTTATACTCTGCCAGTATTATATCTGTGTTTTTTGCAGAATCTAGCCAAGGTTAAGAATCTTTAAGTGCCACAGGTTTCAATGGGTTAAGTTCATGCTTTGTTTCCCTCTCCAACTGAAATTAACCAAACTTTGAAGTGTTCAACCTGAAACGGATTGTCTCCATTGGGACTAGGATAAAAATAGCAATAAAGGTGTATATCACATCGGCAAAAATATGCAGAGATCAACCACTGGAGGTCCACCTAAAGGTAAAGGTAAAGGGACCCCTGACCATTAGGTCCAGTCGTGACCGACTCTGGGGTTGCACGCTCATCTCGCATTATTGGCCGAGGGAGCCGGCGTATAGCTTCCAGGTCATATGGCCAGCATGACAAAGCCGCTTCTGGCAAACCAGAGCAGCACATGGAAACGCCGTTTACCTTCCCGCTGTAGCGGTTCCTATTTATCTACTTGCATTTTGACGTGCTTTTGAACTGCTAGGTTGGCAGGAGCTGGGACCAAGCAACGGGAGCTCACCCCGTCACAGGGATTCGAACCGCCGACCTTCTGATCAGCAAGCCCTAGGCTCAGTGTTTTAACCACAGCGCCACCTGGGTCGGAGGACCACCTAGTTCTTGCTAATTGCTGGGATTCTTGGAGAACAGATGAAGTCTAGCTTCGGTGTTGCATGGTAAGGGGAACCTGTGTCCCTCCAGATGTTTCTGGGGTACAGCTCCCATAAGCTTTGACCATCAACCATACTGTCTAGGATTTCTAAGACTTCTACAAACTTTGGAAGGGCCAGTTTCCCCATCTGTGCTGTATTTTTGCATAGTATCATGATGATCCACTGATAGGCACTATCCTTAAAAAGCAAGAATACATAATTAGAATGTCTTGACAGTGCAGAAACAAATCTGCATTTAAGTGGTCCACAGTATGAAACTCTTGCTGAAGGTATTAAGAAAGACTGCAATGGATCAGACCAAGGTCTGCTTAGACCAGTATTCTCTGCAAGTATCCCAGCAAACAGAAGGCTGTGCATGGTTTACTAACGGCCTGCCATCCACCTTGTGCTCACCTCTGTGGCAAACTCGTTCCCATCACTTTACATACCAAAATAACCTAGTTAGCAAGAATGGGATTTCAGCTGCGAAAATAATGTTGAGCTATGGCTGAATGAGCTGGTTTGTTCAATGCACACATAAGTTTCCTGGCAAAATACTGAAAATCTTTTCCCCATCCCTTTAAGACCCTTCTCGGAATTCACCTTCCACTTGCATCCTTTAATCTCTGATCTATTGGGATGGAGAATGGCAGTCCCAGGGGCCTCAGAGATCTCCCCAGTTAATTTATTTATTTATAGTACAATAGATGTCTACTGAGAAGTATGCATGCTTGAGTTCAGTGGGGCTTTCTCACAGGTAAAATGGGTACCACATTTTCCGGTGTATAAGACGACTGGGCGTATAAGACGACCCCCAACTTTTCCAGTTAAAATATAGAGTTTGGAATATACTCGCCATATAAGACTACCCCTCTTCCTACGATCATCCGTGGGCTGGACATGCCCGCGCTGCCCATATCCAAAATGTCCGCAGCGCCAGAAATCGCTTCTGCGCATGTCTGGAAGCCAAAAATCGCGTCTGGACATGCGCAGAAGCGATTTCCGGCACTGCGCTGCCCATTTCCAAAATGTCCGCAGCGCCAGAAATCACTTCTGTGGCTGCGTATAAGACTACTCCCAATTTTTGAGAAGATTTTCCTGGGTTAAAAAGTCGTTTTATACGCCGGAAATTATGGTATATAGGATTTGCAGCCTTAGATGTATGTACACACGGGGGGTGAGCTGGAGCTGAAGCGAAAACAGCAACCTGCTTTCTGTCTTTGTGAAGCAACTGTTTATTCATGAACACTAATAGGGGTCATAAATGGAGGCTTGAGGAAAGCTACAGCTGCCATGAGGCATCAGTCATATCCTGTTAGGAATTTCCTGGTGTTCACAGATGAGACATTTGGTACACATGGATGGTTCCGTCCCTCACCGAAAGCTGCACAATGCCCTGAGTGTAACAAAAGAATACAAGGGTAGTAAATTCTTCCTCAGCTCAGTTATATCTGTGAAGAAAATGATACCGAGATCAGAGAAAGTGGCAAAGGTGTGTTATGCGGTTAGCTGGAGGGTGCGAACTCTATAGACACTGTAAAATGTAGTCCAATAAGAGCAATGCATTAAAAGCAGCAAAGAACTGAAAATGAAATAAGTGCATATCTGGTTTTCTGCAGAGAATTATACTAAAATAGTCAACATGTTTGAGCTGTAAGTTGTAGTTGTTCAAGCTGCATCTGAAGAAGTCCATGAAAATGTATCCCACAATACATTCGCCAGCCTTTTTAGATGCCAAAAGGCGCTTGGTTATTATTACAGTGCCATGCACTTGATAACATCTTATAGACATTAAATATTCTAAAATAATCATAAATCCTATCCCGAAAGCAATAATAGACGCACACAAAAAGAACAATAATTTCTAGTGATCCACAAGATTTCTAATAAGCTTCTACCTTATTGTCCCAGTGCATAACAAAGACAATTTTACATCAAAACTTCTATTACTTTTTCTCTCTTCTTGGTGTTTAACAATATCAGTAAATTTTAGAATATACACCCAAAATTATTAGTATCCAATTTCTCAGTGTTGGGTTACCTCTCTGCTTCCAACAAGTTTTAAAAAAACATGGCCAATATAACATTCAAATCAGGACTCAGCTACAAAAGTAAAAAAAAAACCCAACGATTTGAATGCACTATAAACATGCAACACCAGATGGCGACAGAGAGCAGAAAATTTTATATGCATTTTCCCATAGGGATTTTTTCTTTGATTATAACAATCTAATTTTTGACTTATTTATACCGTTTTCCCCCTGTGATACACAGAACATCTAAGGAATGCTACAGAGGGAGAAGGATAAAATGCACTACATACAGAGGTATACCCACCAATACATACATTACTTTTCTGTTCACTTCACTCTTGCACTCATCCTATTTGGCTTTGTCTTTCTAACCAACCAACCTGTATATTTTCCCCAGAACCTTCACTCTTCTCTAAATAAAGATGAATCCAGGTTTACCTCCCTTTCAACCGTATCTTGCATTTCACCAGCATTTTACTAGCATCTAGATTTCCTGCAAATTGCAAAACAACCCTTCCCTGACCTACATAATCTGTGCAGTTCACCACTTTCTTGAAACCTGAAAATATGACTGAGAAGCAAATTCCATTCCCAACTAGCAAAGAGATGTATAAGGCTTTATTGTTAGCCATTTGCCAGGGTAAAAAAAAAGATGATTTATTCACCTTCTTTGTTACTTGGAAAGTTGTAAAATACAGTACAGTGAGAATATTTATTAACTTAAAGGAATAATGCAAGCCAGGGCCGGATTTAGGTTTGATGAGGCCCTAAGCTACTGAAGGTAATAGGGCCCTTTATATGTCCAGCTGTCTTTTGTGAACAACAAATTGTCACTGTTTTTTGTGTTGAATATATGCTATATGGTAATTTATGGACCTAATAGGTATCTAAAGCCATTTGCACATAACAAAATATCAAAGTAATTGTTGAGCTTAACTTATATTTTGGAAATTTACATCCAGTTTTTCCCCCTTTAATTTTTTTCGGGGCCCCCAAGAGAGTGGGACCCTAAGCTATAGCTTGTTTAGCTTATACGTAAATCTGGCACTGATGCAAGCACATGTTTGGAAATGCTATTGAAGATGGGTCTAGCAGTCTTCCCAGAGTTGCTGACATTGAAATGCAGCCAGTCAGCTTGCCCACTTTTAATCAGGTTTGTTCTCAAAGCAGAAGCTCGCAGTTCTAATTTCTGGAGGTTCCTTAAACTTGACATCTTACAACAGATGACATTAAGGTCAGGAGTGAATGCCACATGGAAAAATAACTTTGAAGGCGCACCCACTCCTTTGTAGCCTATTTCCCTCCCCTCTATCATTTGATCTACATTGTTCTACATCTACATCATTTATCTTTCTAGGAAGTAGCACAGATAGTTATTAGATCTACTGATATCAATAGGAAAGTTACGCCCATGCTTTCCATCCCTTACTGGAATCAAAGGAAACAAAAGTACCCAAAATTATTGGGATGGTGGACCACCACTTATTTACATTTCAAAAGCAGATGGCAATGATATAAACTGCCTTTCCCGTATGCACCTTCCCATGCCGTAATATATTCAGTTGAGGCTCTTCATGAAGTTCCCTCATTCATACAGGCAAGATATCCCGCAGTACGCAACAGATTCTCTGGAATTCCCATTCCTAGGGAACTCAGAGAGATTCACTCACCCCACTGCATAATTAGCCGACCCCCTGCCATAAGATGTAGTGAGTGACTTCAAAAAACAAAAGCAAATGCAGTGATCTATCAATGGCAACTAGCCGTGATCACTCAACAGAATGGCAGGATCAGGGCCAGATGATGGAGACAAACAAATGAGGGGGAAATAATGTCATGTTCTGTCATGTGCACCCTGGAGACATCTGGATGTCATTTTTGCTAACAGGATGCAGGGAATAGGTGGGACCCTTGGTCTGATCCAGCAAAGCTTGCTCTGCTAGAGGAGTTCTTTGTCAGGGTGAAAGTTTGAAACCAAACAGAAAGGCTGTAGTCGGAGAGCAACCGAATCTCCACCAGGGATAGCCAATTTGGTGCCCCAACCCAGATGTTGGAGGACTACAACCCCCATCATACATGGCCATGCTGGCTGTCACTGATGGGAACTGGAGTCCAGTAACAAACATATCAAGGGTACCATGCTGGCTGTCGCTGGTCTGCATCTATTTTGCCAATTAAGGACAAAGTGTTAGGCTCTTACCTGGTGCAGTTCTGTAAGACACAGTTCTGGTGGGTAGAGGAGGCGCACTCTTTGCAACAGGGCTGCGTGCCAGCTGCATGCCCTGCCTTTGTCTTTTCAGTTCTTCCTCTCTTTCTTGGGCTGCTCGGATTTCTTCTTCTATCATAGACAAAGTCCTCTGCTTTTTTGACCTTAGTTTGAAAGGCCCTACTGTCACCTCCGCTTCTTGCATAGCCAGAATGGAAGCCGTGCTCCTTAGCTCAGCGGCTTCTGAATACTTGCTGAAATAGCTGACTTCTGGCTTGGTTTCCTCCACAGTGACTGGTCTGGTGGTGTGAGCAGCAGGAGATGGCTGTGGAGCTTGCCTTTCCCTGAGTACAGAGTCTTGAGCTGCAGAAGTCTTTGGTGCTGAATCTCGCTTTTCTTGCACAGGAGAGGACACCTGAGGTGGCTGAAATGTTGGATTGTGCAGTTTCTCAGAGCATGGTGCCTTGACTACTTCCTCCTCCTGTTCCTTGACCTGGAGGTTCTTTAGCTCTGCAGTGGATTGCTTAAAACTTGCTTTGTCAGCCTGCTCGGCTATGGCTTGCTGGATGGCGTTTTGGACCAGTAGGCCAGCCTGGTATTCCAACTGCTCATCAATGAGCATGGAGTCAAGTAACGGTGAAGATGGAGAATAAAAGCCGTGGTCGCTAAGTGACTTGAAAACACCGTCTCCTCGACAGTCGGAAGGAGTGTTAGCCTGAGGGGTCTGGGGCAAGGAGAAATCGGTGAGCGAATTTTCTTGAAGGACATTCATTGTCTCGTTGGAGGCACCACTGTCACTTATATTGTCCATGCTGAAGTCATTTGAAAGTGTTTCCAAAACAGTTGTATCCTGAGATCTCACAGACAGTTCATCCAGCCCAGAGTCCAGTTCCTCTGGAGGGGAAGACACATTGACTGACCTCGAGAACTGATCTAAGGTGCCCTGCTCATCATCTCGCACCACTGTAAAGACTGCCTTTGCACTCGTGAACTCACCATCATCCAACCATCCCTTTGTAGCATCGCCATGCTTCGTGGCATCACTGTATGGAGAGACTCTCACTGAGTCACCAGAGATGTCCTGAACGCTATTGTCATCTAAGATGCAAGACACCTTCTCAGCTTTTACAACAGTTATATCGTTGTTACCAACTAGCAAAGTCTGCCCACATGGAGAGACAGGCTTTGTAGCTGAGGCTGTTCGCCGGTCCATTTGAGATGGACCTATTGGCTTGTAGAAGGGTTGTATGGTGAACATTTTGGGGGTCCCTGATCTCTTGGGTGCTGCTGTTATGTCATTTGGCGGGCCTGAATTTTCCATTAACTGGAACTGCTTCCGTGCAGCTGAAAAATCTATTTGCTCCGTGACAACATCGACCTTTTTACTGCTAGCCGGATCAGGTGCTGCAGACAAATGGGAGACATGTTTCACAGGCATTGGTGGCTGCTGCTGCTGCTTCTCTTTGCGTTCCTTGTATTTTTTGTGAGACTCCAGGTGTTCCTCATCTAGCTGCTCCTCCAGAGTCTTCTCCTGGGGAGGGTTCCACCACTTTGCTGCTATACCCGGGTTCTTCTTGACAGCCTGGCTTCGAATGAGCTCCCGCCTCTCTTTCTCCAGCTCCATCATTTCCTCGGAGGGCCTCACTTTACGCACTCTGTAATTCTCCCTTGGATCCTCCTCCTCAAAGAGCTTTGATGGCTTCTTGTCTTCATGAAACGCTCTAAGCTCAAACTTAGCCTCTTTCTTAATGGTGGCCAACGTCGCTTCTCCATCCTTGGAAGACCGCGAGCTTGTGGAAGAGCATGGACTCACTGGCACTTTCAGGCTGTCACAGTGTTCCTCTTGCAGGATGCCCATGGAGTGGCCGTTTGGCTTAAGCTTCCCAGGCGCGACGTTTATTCCACTGTGCTCCACAGCTGGAGCCACTTGCCCACGAACTACAATGATTCCGCTTTCGTTGGGTGCTCTGGAATCATTAGCAAGGTGAACAGATGGACCAGAGCCATCCACAAGAATGGATGCGCTTGGCTCAGGGGAGGAGGAAGTCATTCCATTAAAGGGGTTATCAGAAGCTGAATCGCAACAGTTTGCTTCTAGCACTTCATCGAGGTACCTGATCTCTTTAGCAACCTCACTGTCCAACGATTCGTGCCTGTCTTTAAGTCCATTGTGGCTTGCAGCAGGGGAAGCGAAGTGAGTTTGGTTGTCCGCTGCGCGCGCTGAAGTCCCCACTGTGATGCTTCTACGTTCGGAGGCCAGGGCTTCTATTTCCATCCTCTCTCCCTTTGCCGCATGGACACCAACAGGGTCCAGGAAATTGGCACGGTATCGGTCTGTCTCTTTTCTCAACTTGATGTCATCCTCAGAGAGCCTAGATGATTTCTAAAGAGGAAATAGAAAGGGAGGGGGAAGCAACTATGAAGTTCTGTGGAAAAATAAGATTCATTGTAATGCAAAAAAGAGAGAGCAACCCCCACCCCCAGCAACCCCACCCCCTGTAAATCATTATATGAGAACGGGAAACAAATTCTTCAAGAAAAGAAAGAGAATATGCTTTGCACATGATACATTGGTACCTCTGGTTACGAACTCAATTCATTCCGGAGGTCCGTTCTTAAGCTGAAACCGTTTTATCCTGAGGCGCGCTTTCACTAATGGGGCTTCCTACTGCACGCACACCTCTGGCGTGCGATTTCTGTTCGCATCCTAGAGCAAAGTTTGCAACCAGGAGCAGCTACTTCCAGGTTAGCAGAGTTCATAACCCGAAGCGTTCGTAACCCGAGGTTACCACTGTACATGCAAAACGTTATAATAATTATATAACCACACTTGAAATCCAGGAAAATATCCACCTTCATTATCTCCCATCTGGACTCGTTATTGTTGCTACCTACTAATTGGTATTTGCAACAGCTTGTTTTGTCACTGAGCTCCAATATGATGGTGTCGACTGACTTAAAAACAAAGAACTGTACAACAACAGTTGACTTTCGCATTTCAATATTTCATAGCACTTTTGAGACGCAGTGAATTTAAATGTGTTCTGCAGCTGAGGAAGAGGACATGCACACAGTTCATTGTTTTAAAGTGACAGAAAGCCCAGTGAGAGGCAGGGCGGCTTTTTGTTGTTGTTGTTGCTTATTTATTTAATTTAAAGGCATTTATAAGCTGCTCATTTAAAAAACACCTCTAAGCAGTATACAACAACATTAAATCAATAAAAAAGGTTAAAACAGAAATATAGCACAAAATTGTTAAACCAGCAGTATAAAAAGCATATGAAAACAAAAACGAAATAAAACCAGGTCCCGTTCTTATGGATCAGGGAAAGCCTGGGCAAAATAATATGCCTCCAAAAGCGACATGAAGCACCTGATGCTTCAGGTATGGTAGAGGGAAGCACACCCCATAATAGTACATGGACAATAACAGGAAATGCCAGTTTTCAAATCACCACCTATAACATGCCATATTTTTCCGTGTATAACATTTTCTGTATATACATGTTTTGGGGGACTACAATTTAAGAAAATGGGGGGAGATGGCCCAGAGTTGTTGAGTGGTTTTTTTTGGGTGGGGGGATGCAGATAATCACTCACACGAATAGAGAACGCTGCAAAACACACCACCGTCTGCAAGATGGCAGCCAGCCACCGCTAATCGCACACCCACTGGCCGCAATGGCAGCCAATCCACAACAGCCCTGGACGCAGCCAACAATAACCCACCCAATTGCCACTGCCGCAGCCAATCCAAAACATACACCATTCACCCAGCCAATCGCCACAGAAAAACTCCTGCTCGAGGCTGCAACCAACCATTTTTTAACAATCTTTTAGAATTAAAAAAGCCCTCATCTTATACCCAGAAAACTATGGTACCCTCCAACATTTCTCCAATAAAAATAGGAACGTCCCATAGAAGAAGAAGAAGAAGAAGAAGAAGAAGAAGAAGAGAGAAGAAGAAGAAGAAGAAGAAGAAGAAGAAGAAGAAGAAGAAGAAGAAGAAGAAGAAGAAGAAGAAGAAGAAGAAGAAGACCCCACCCATCGGACAGGGTTGTCCCAGTCACCCTGGGCGGCTTCTAACTTATATAAAAACATAGTAAAACATTAAACATTTTTTTAAAAAACAACTTCCCTATACAGGGCTGCCTTCAGATGAATTCTATAGGTTGCATAGTTACCTATCCCCTTGGGTCAGGGGTCACACAACTCCAAACCCGCCAACATTTCTCCAATGAAATGGATCTAATCAGAAACCAGGAAAAATTCTGTAAATCCAGGAATGTCCCTAGAAAATAGGGGTGCTTGAAGGGTTTGCTTTAGTATTCTGTAGGGTACAATGCCACAAAGAGAATTTCCCCAGATGATATGTGTGATCTTACAGGGCTATGGGGCAGTCTTTCAGGTATTGTCACTTTGAGAAATTACAACTTGGGTTTCTTAACTTTTGCATTATAGTGTGGATAAATACAATAGGCCAAAATCCACAGTGCTACTTTAGGCACACCCAAATTATTGAACACTTTCTTTAAGCAACAGACCTCTTTCTTTCTCTCTCCCTCCCACTTCGAACTCCATCACAATCACTTTTGAGCACTCGTGCAAATTTCAAACGTGGCTTGCTGGGCTGCTATTCAATGAAGGTAAGCCTAAAGCTCCTCTGAGCAAGTGGATCTGTGGTCAAGGATGATGGGATTTGTAGTCCAAAACCAGCTGGAGACCCAAGTTTGGGAAACCCTGATTTAGAAGATTCCTCAGAACTAGAACTTTAATTTACACTTCATAAATGAGGAAATTCTTCCAGAATACTGGATAAAGGGTGGGATCCAATTGTCCCATTCTGTGAATGGAAGGGCTTTTGTGTCTATGAATGCCTATGCTTGTGCAAGAGAGAGGTAATTTTCACATTCACATTCCCCTTGACCGTTAAGTCCAGTCACGGATGAGTCTGGGGTTGCGGCGCTCATCTTGCTTTACTGGCCAAGGGAGCTGCCGTTTGTCCGCAGACAGGTCATGTGGCCAGCATGACTAAGCCGCTTCTAGCGAACCAGAGCAGCGCATGGAAACGCCGTTTACCTTCCTGCCGGAGTGGCATCTGTTTATCTACTTGTACTTTGACATGCTTTCGAACTGCTAGGTTGGCAGGAGCTGGGACCGAACAACGGGAGCTCACCCCGTCGTGGGGTATTGAACCGCCGACCTTCTGATCGGCAAGCCCAAGAGGCTCAGTGGTTTAGACCACAGCGCCCCCTGTGCCCCCCCTACAGACCCGGAAAACCAGTTTCATGGGATTGTGGAAGGTGGTGTAGAAGTCTGCAGAGGGAGTCAGCAAAGATCACTTCCCCTTTCAGTTAACAGAGGCATTCATTAAATCAAAAGCTTTTCTGTTCATGGAAAGTCTTTTTCCTTTCACATAAGGGCACAATTAGATAGGTGAGTGCTTGCAATGCATTCTATCTGGTCACCTGTGGTGAAAAACCAAGTCTCCAGGTGACCAGGCAGGAAAATTCTATTCATTCACTTCTCTCCTTCTTTAAGGCTACAAACATTTAGTATAGGTAGGCAGTTGGTTTAATGAAACTTTTTAATGGGCTGGTAGCATCTATTTACTTATTTGCAAGACTGGTATTGAAAATGCTGTATTTTGATGTTCGGGGAAGAGCACTGAATAATAATAATAATAATAATAATAATAATAATAATAATAATAATAAATTATTTATACCCCGCCCATTTGGCTGGGTTTCCCCAGCCACTCTGGGCGGCTTCCAACCAAATATTAAAAACAATACAGCATCAAACATTTAAAACTTCCCTAAACAGAATTTTTTTGTGTGTCGAGATGACAAGGCCAAACCCCACAAACTATCCATCAACTTCAACTTTCCAATCCCACCTTCAATTTTAAAGCCATCCAGTTGACTTCTTCCAAGGTTCTGATGAACTGCTGTCTATATAGATAAATGTCCGCTCAGAATACAGGATAGCTTCCTAAAGACAGTACAATAAATCAACGACAGCTCCTTATTTAAAATAGCACATGCTGAAAAATAGCACATGCTGAAAAAGAATTAATGTTTTAGTGTACAGGTTTAGAACCCACTACAGATTTATTTACATCCCGAGGGAATTTGGCATGGCTAAGGAATTAAAAGGTTTCAAAATTAAAATGACAAGTTAGGACTGTGAACCACACTGCTTATTCACAATAGTTTCTTTATTACGAACTGCGACTTCTGTAGCTATTAATAAATATGGCACAAGGTCTGAAAAACATACACACTCTCCTTGATTTCTTATGCCCCTACTAAATAGAAAGGAAGGGGTGGTTGGTGTTTTTTTTTCCTTCCAAGGCAATGAATGAAAGACCTATATGTTGAAAGTGTGCAGTAACTTGTAGAAATCAGGAAATAAATTAAACATTGCTCTTTTGAAAAGTTTTATTACAAGCAAAATAAAAAAACAAAAATGCGGCTTGAAATTAGAACCAACACAAATCAAGGAAAAAACCCTGCAATTGCAGAATTTGTGTTTGCATTTAAAATTTGCAGTTGTCACATTCTTTGGTTTTGCCCCAGTTTAGATACTGGATGCCAAATATGGCTGTGATCTAGCGACAGTTAAAACCGACATTACTTTTATTTCATGTTTAGCAACCATGTCTGGGATTTAATTTTATTTGTAGTGCTGAGGGAAGATTCTCATTAGGACAACAGTGTTGGAGAAGGGGGTGTTAACCTCCCTAGCCATGTTCCTGACAAATATCCCCTCTCTGCAAAGAGCATAAGAAAAAAAGCTGCATTTAGTGCAAATGGGAGCATTTAAGGGAGGTCCCCCCCCCCTGCCACCACTTATTGCAACAGAGCAATTTTTATCCGTTTGAACGCTGCTCATATAGCTCAGCTGGTAGAGCATGAGACTCTTAATCTCAGGGTTGTGGGTTTGAGCCCCACTTTGAGCGAAAGATTCCTGCATTGCAGGAGATTGGAAGAGATTAACTTTGTGGTCCTTTCCAACTCTAGTATCTGTGATTTCTATAGTAACGAATATATAGTCTTGCAAGATCTGAGAGTTCTT
Organism: Zootoca vivipara; assembly: GCF_963506605.1. NCBI lineage: Eukaryota > Metazoa > Chordata > Lepidosauria > Squamata > Lacertidae > Zootoca > Zootoca vivipara. The sequence goes on from NC_083291.1 coordinate 14,383,232, forward strand.
GCGCTTCTACAGATACTACGACTACAAAGGACCATGAGGGGTTATTTCCCTGTATCCTTTCCTAGACATGTTGTGTTGCAGACAAGCCTGCTTCCGTATAAACATTCAGAGTTTAGATATGTTCACAGAGATCCCAGTGACGCATCAAACATCACCGTAGCCTCTGGCCAATAAAGCTATCAGACCATTGTTTATATAGAACTAAAGCTCTCATCAGTTTAGAACTGTGATCATGAACAGGCACACTGCAAGCTGGGGAAAAATATATGCTTCCTAAGGACACTAGATGAGATGCTTCTCAAGGTTCCTTTCCTCCCCGCAAAAAGCATAGATGATTTTCATGAAGGGCTTTGGGGTTTGCTTATATAGACATATCAATGGACTCTGCCTGCAAGAGATCTATGGACAAGCGGAATCCAACTGGTGGTTCATATGTAGCATGGACATAGACAAGACGCTGCATGTGTAGGCAGTGGCAAAGGACTTGTGGATGCACCCCTTATAACAGGAGAAGCATCTGAAGCAGTTGCTAGGTACAGTTAACCATGGTTCGGTCCTAACCCTGTTTTAAAACCCTGGCTTCCAGTTCTGGCTAAGGAGAGAGAACTCTGCTCAGAATAAGCACATGCACACATAACGATAAATCATGGTGAAGGTGATGAAAGAAGCAGAAAGAGAATTTACACCAGAAAAGGGAGGGGGGGAGAGAGGGCACCTGCACCCCACTCCCAATCTCTTATCTGTGGGGGTGATCTGGAATGTTATGTCTTTTCCCCACAAGCACCCTCTAGATCAGGCATCCCCAAACTGCGGCCCTCCAGATGTTTTGGTCTAAAACTCCCATGATCCCTAGCTAACAGGACCAGTGGTCAGGGATGATGGGGATTGTAGTCTAAAACATCTGGAGGGCTGAAGTTTGGGGGTGCCTGAACTAGATGTTCTCATCTACAGCACCCATCAGCCACAGCGAGTATGGCCAATGATCAGGGAGGACGAGAATTATAATCCAGAACAACTGGAGGGTATCAAGTCGCCTACCGCTGCCGAATACTGTTATTCTCTGTCAGTGTCACTACACTCAATAATTACATGGTGTTTGGGGGGGGGGAGAGGAGGAATCTCCCGCGACCACCATTCTGCTCAAAATTTCCTCTCTCTGAAATATATTTTCTCTAAGAAAAACAACCATGCAATATGTGGTTTCATCCTTACAATGGGAAGACAAGGCCACTCTGTTCACAGAGAAAAGGTCATCTGCCCTGTTACCGAAGTCTTGGTGCAATACAAACTATTAAAATAAAACAGATGTTGCTTTGCAAGCTTGTTCCATTTCCCTGATTGCTTTTGTTGCGGTCATTTGTAACATAGTTTGACTACTAGTTAGTGAAATAATTAGAGAAGAAACCCCATACTAATAATATTCCTATTACATAATTATCTCATATACATCTGATTACTTAAATTGTAGGTCCTAAAATCAGGACATGCAATTTTGGCATTATACAGTTCCTGAAGGTCATGCCATTGTGACCATCCTTTTAATTAAAACACATGTTTACATCTCCAGATGTACAAGAGGCTAATGAAAATAGTTGCCCAGAAGCCTCTAACCAACACAAGATTAAAAACAGCAGATACAGAGACTGAATGAATAAATAAAACATTGTTTTAAATAATGCAAACATGATGCAACCAGAGTTTTCTATGTCATTTATTTCAATCGGTGTGTTTAGGGCATGCATAGCCATTGTGATGTCCCACAGATTTCTATGGGAAAGGTCTAAGTCTGATTTGACCATGCCCCATATAAATGTGACATATTATTGGGTCAAAATAAATACCCAGGTAAAGTGAGAAAAATAGGTCCTAATATTACCCATTAAAGGTAAAGGTAAAGGGACCCCTGACCATTAGGTCCAGTCGTGACCGACTCTGGGGTTGCGCGCTCATCTCGCATTATTGGCCGAGGGAGCCGGCGTATAGCTTCCAGGTCATGTGGCCAGCATGACAAAGCCGCTTCTGGCAAACCAGAGCAGCACATGGAAACGCCATTTACCTTCCCGCTGTAGCGGTTCCTATTTATCTACTTGCATTTTGACGTGCTTTCGAACTGCTAGGTTGGCAGGAGCTGGGACCAAGCAACGGGAGCTCACCCCGTCACAGGGATTCGAACCGCCGACCTTCTGATCAGCAAGCCCTAGGCTCAGTGGTTTAACCACAGCGCCACCTGGGTCCCTAATATTACCCATTAGAACCCACTAAAATAAATGAGAATTACTTCTGCATAGTAAATCAGAACTCAGCTGTAGCACCGTTAAAGCAGCTTCTGCAATATATATAGAGAGAGGGGGGGGAGGGAGAGAATATGTCGCCCACATGACTGAGTTTCCCCAGCCACTCTCGGCAGCTCCCAACAGAACATTAAAAGCACAATAAAACATCAAACATTAAAAACTTCCCTGAACAGGGCTGCCTTCAGATGTCTTCAGTCAGGTAGTTGTTTATTTCCTTGACATCTGATGGGAGGGCATTCCACAGGGCAGGCGCCACCACCCAGAAGGCCCTCTGCCTGGTTCCCTATAACCTCACTTCTCACAGTGAGGGAACCGCCAGAAGGCCCTCAGAGCTGGATCTCAGTGTCTGGGCTGAACGATGGGGGTGAAGATGCTCATTCAACAGTTAGGGTTTCTCTTTCACACTGTCACATAGACTCTAGAGTAGGACCATGAGTATCTATAAAGGTAGCAGCCTTTCTAGAATATGGGTGCTCTTGCCATAGGAATAAGGAGGGATAATATAAACCAGGCATTGGCAACCTCCGGCCCATGGGCCGGATATGGCCCACAGAGGCCATTTATCCAGCCCACGAACCGCCCGGTCACCGAGCTGCCTGCTTGGCAAGTCCCCCACGTGCTGCGCTAAACCGGCGCGGCAACTCGCAGAGCAGCGCCGGAAATGGCGCCTGCGCAGAAACCAAAAATCACTTCTGCGCAGGCGCAATTTCCGGCATCTGCGCAGCCTCAGAGGCGATTTCCGGCGCTGCAAACATGTGCAGAAGCGATTTCCAGTGCCCCGGGTATGGGCAGCGCGGCGCCGGAAATCCCTTCTGCGCATGTCCGGCCCACGGATGATAGTTTGTGGGAATGCTCCAACTCACAGCCGGAAAACGTTGCCGATGCCTGATATAAACTTTTGAGAATACATAGGATGAGGCTTGAATAACGTATTAAGACACCCGGGCTTGAAGATGCTTGTAATTACTAATTAGGTCAATGGGGGCGAAAGTCCCTTTTGAGAATCCACACTTCCTTGCCATCAGTTAAAAAGTGATGCCAGTGATAGTAAAACAAAGAAAAAATAATCTGACTGGTTTTTTGTCCTTACGGGAGCCCATTCCTGCAATGGAATTCTACCTTCCCCTCTGAACAGACCACACAAACAGACTTGTTTCCCCACATTAGCATATAGCTTCAGTGCTCAAAAGTCCTACTGATGCCATCTTGAAGTAATCAGAATTAAAACTCAGTAGGAGTTATTTTTAGTAAGTGTAGCGTTTTCTTCCACACTCACATGCCTTGTTTTGCCTTTTGATTCCAGCTGCTATGCAGCAGTGACATTTATGCAATGTACTGTAGTAAAACTGCAACTATTTGTGGCTTTTGAAAGCTATTAGCATATTCCCTCCCACCCCCCTTCCTGGAATTCCTATTCCACAAAATGTTAAGTGTCTGAGAAGCAGAGCATGTATGGAAATCAGAAAAGTGGTAGTACAGGGATCAAAAAGCAAAACAGCCAACAACTTTGTATTGCTTGCAAGCTCTTGTCATGCAAGAACCTGTGTAAGCTGGGTCTTGCCATTGCATCCAACTGTTTCAATAGGGCCAAATTTTTGGTAGGATGTCAAGGAACTTCCAATGATCAGGATGGAAGAAAAAGAATCTGCTGGTTGGACATTTGGGACCTTAAGGCCAAACTGTTGTGCTTTCCAGAATGGACCCAACCAGGAAGAAATAGGATGAGGGACATCCAGCCTTCAGATGGTCTTTTGTTTTGATTCAGCCAGGGAAAGCAGTGAGACAAAAGGAAAACCTATCAGGCCCAGTGTTAGAAACTCAGATATGTAAGCTAGGGGTGAAATGGCTGCAGTCGCCAAAACAGAATGTCTAGTTGCCATTTTGGGGAAGGCAGCTCTAAAGTCCTACTTTTCAAATGATGGATTGACTGTGATTGGTTCTCAGTTAAACATCTGGCTAGCTCAGATGACAATCTTGAGCTAGGTTAAGAGCTTTGAGAACTTAAAGAAGAAAAGTCACTTGATCCAGGGACAGTCCGCATTATATATTTGCCTATTCCAACCTCTTTTTCTTAATGGTGACACGGACCATTCATAACGTAAGAATATTCTTTACAATTGTGAGCAGGGCGCCGGCTAACAAGCTACAATAATTGACTATAACATTGTTCACTACTCCTGCTCAGGCTGCACAGAAAAAGCAATTTGGTTCCAGAAATTCATTCTGATTGTGCAGGCAAAATATAAGTGATAGAATTCTACAGGATGTGTTGCTAGTGTGTGAAAATAGTCAAGATCCAATGATCCTCAGGCTTGTACCTCTAGATGGTGGAGATCTCAGATGATATTCTGGCACCCAGGAATCTCCACTTGGTCACAAGTGGCCAATAGCTAGGTGCAAAATGCACCTGGCTAATTTTGAAAACTGTTCAGACCCATGCCTATAAAATCACAAGACAAACTGAAGAAATCACGGGACAAATGGAAGTGTAGATGAGCCCAGAGTCTTGGCAAAACAAGCAAAGTAGATCTGCTGGAAGCTGAACTCAGCAAATTGGCCTAAACAGCTACTTTAGGCATGCCAAAGAGTTTTGGGTGTGCTGTCATTTATTTCTTGAAAGGGAGAGAGAGAAAAGCAGACCGCATCCTGTGTCACGAAGTCCTTTGGGATCTCACGGTGGTTTCCAAAGCATCTTGTCATTTTTGAGGGGTAGTGGCTGTTAGTGAGAAACTCATATATGAAGTACAATGCCAGCTATTTCTTTTGGGGTGTGGAAAGGTTAATAAAGAATGACTTACAACACTGCTTTCAAGAAGGAAGTATAACAGGATGCCGTCAAATTCTTTACATGCCATTGATGTAGCTGGGCTATAACATATCACGTGATGACTAACTAGCAGTATAAGCTCAGTAATTTCCCTATGTTTTCTTAACCATTTGCCTAACCATTCCCCAGGCCAGCTCATTTTACTGGAAGTCTGATTTAGAAACTGCTCTCCTCCTCCCCCTTGTATGGACAAAAGGAACCAAAGGAATCCTAATGATTAAGACATTCCCTTCTCCAACCCACTCCTCCTGCTGCTCCCTCTCGGCAGCCACTGATTCTCCATTTCCTGATGAAAAGCCACCAATGAAGTCAGAAGCAGCACATCTGGCTTATGTTAAGGTACTTATTTGATTAACACATTTTCATCAATGTTGCATTAGGCAGAAAAGGTGGGTGATGAAAGGAAGGCACAAACTCAACAAGCATGTTGCAAAGTAACTATTCAGAACAAGAATCTCCTAAAAGTCTGTATGAAAATTTGGAGGGATGAGTGTAAGTTGAAAGCAGGATGCGCCCACACCAAACCAGCAGAATGAAAAACTGTTTGAAGTATATATTATCACACCAAAATGGTTATATGAAAATAAATTGTCTAATAATCTTCCGAAGGCAATTGTATCAAGACAGATGCACACTTTTTTAAAACTGTAGATGGTAACTCTAGTTTCCAGAATATTAGAAAACAAGAAACAACTCAAGACAGATGCTATTTAAAGAAAGTGAGGAGGGGGAGAACTAAAAACAAATGGGGGGGGAGAGGAGAGATATTCCCCCCCCATATAAACTGATAAATCATTGGTGAACAAGTTAACTGGTGACAACAAGAACTTGAGATAACAATCCTAAATAGTGTTTTAACTACTAAATTAAGTGAACGGAAAAAAATAGCGAAGCAATGTGAGGCAGCTTGGAGAATGGTGATATAAAGGCACCATTCTATGCTTGCTTTTCAGACACAATTAAACACACTCTCTATATCAATGGATGCATTATTAGAATGGGAGAGAGCGAGAGAGAGAAGTCAAAGGAGAAACAGACCTCACAAGTGCTGTACAAACCCAAGAGGCTAGCTACCCCTATTGTGTTTCTCCAGTGTCCATTTGCTGTACTCAAGAAGGTCTCATGTAGCAGAAAAGTATAAGCTGTGTTTTAAAATAGCCTTTTGAAAAGGAAGAGAAAGCTGCATGATCTTGCTGATAACCCCAAGTACATTACACTGCACTGCAGCAGCAGAAGGAGGCTGTTCTGAGTAGCTCAGAAACGGGTCTGCAATCATTTAGAGATCTATTTCTCCTAAAATATTACAGGCTACTTCTGAAAATTGCATGTTGCAAAGGCGCAGAGTATTTCCTCCACTCGTGCAAACTTCATCTAACTGTTTAATTTTGGTTGGGACAAGCAAGAAGTGTCTTAAGTTATTAAGGCAGGAAAAGGAAACACATGCATTTGCAACCGTTACCGCATAATTTGCAGTAGACGGAATTCTTTTAAACCTCAAGCACACTGCCTGCAACCTTTATGATAAAATGCACTCTTCGGAGCAAAACACTTAATGACAGGACAACCTGTGCTGTCTATAGTTAGGAAAGAATAAGAAACAGGAGCTTACCTCACTTGATGCCTAAGATCTTTGAAGCAGAAGCGTGCCTCTCCCACCCCCCACCCCCTACAAAGACTCCTTTTTTAGCTCATTGGAATCAAATTCCTTCTCTGCCTCCTTATGGGACTGTGATGTCAGAAGGCTGAGGGCTGGTTTACAGAAAGGGAAAGAGAGGGGGAGAGAGCATGCACAAGCTCCCCCCCCCCATTCAATCCATTCATACAAAGAAATGTTAGAAAGTAAATGTCAGGCTGAGTCTCTGCAAAATAGGAACTTCTAGCAAGGCTCATTCTGCCACTGACATCACTTTCCACCTCCCCCAGTGGCAGTCGTTTCAGCTCCATTTGTAACCAAACACAATTGAAATAAAACCCAAACCATAATATTTCAAAGTTTGAAAGTATCAACTTCAGTTTTCAGGATGGTAAAGTGATGTAAACTGTCTAGCAAGAACAGCCAGCATGGCATCCTCCAGATGTTGGACTACAACTCCCATAATCTCTGATCATGCTGAGGCTGATGGGAATTGTAGTTACAGGAGACTGTATCTGCCACTGGTTTTGCCACCTTTATAAAACATTATAATGTTATAAAACAAAACAATTATGTCCCCTATTGAATGCAAATACATTCTACACTGACACAACTTAGATATACTTTTTTAATATGTTAAACCAGAGCTTTGTAAACTTTTAATGTCGGTGACACACTTTTTAGACATGCATTGTTTCACGACACAGTAAGTTTTGCTAGCAAACCAGAGGTTAAACTAACCCCCTTCCAGCCCCTGGAGGAGCGTGGGGAGTGTTTGCACGACACACCTACACACTGCAGCACACTACACACAACTAACGTGTTGTGACATGCAGTTTGGAAGGCTATGTGTTAAACGGTCTATCAATCAATCAATCAACCTGCTTAGCCGGACAATTAGAATTTGTGGTGCCACTGAAAGCCCAAGTCTATTTTTTTTTGTCAAAAAGCATGATGTTACCATGTATAAATGGACTGCAGCCATGAAAATCACATCATTTTGTTATGTTACATTAAGAAAGAGTCATGGGGGAGGGGGGCAACTGCAGAGTTATCCTGTTGCAGCCCTGATTCACAAGATTGTATGAGGATCCTAAAAGTATACAGTACTGAAAGATGTAAAAAGAAAAGAAAAAATGCAGGCCGAATGCAAAAAGAATAATAACCTAGCAGTGGTGGCAGTATATGAAGCCAAAAAAATGTTAATGTTATTTTAATACACTGAGGGACACTTTCTTACAAGGCATGTAAGAGAACCGCCTCTCCCCATATAAACCAACCTGGACTCTGTGTTCATCATGTGAGGCCTTTCTTCATGTGTCTTCTTCACAAGAGGTCCGGAGGGCGGCAACACATGAACAGGCCTTTTCTGATTACAGGCCTTTTCTGTATTGGCTCCCCATTTGTGGTATGCTCTCCCTAGGGAGGTTCACCTGTCACCATCATTATATATTTTTAGGCGCCAGGCAAAAACGTTCCTCTTGAACCAGGCCTTGAGCTGATTAATATTCTACAGCCTTTTAAATGTGCTTGGGATGGCATTGTTTTGTTGCTTCTGTTTTAACTTCCTTGGATGTCAAACAGCATAGTTCCTGGACGTCGCGAACCCAGAAGTGACTGTTCCGGTTTGCAAACTATTTTTGTAAGCCGGGGCTTCTGATTGGCTGCAGGAGCTTCCACCGTGCTTTGGTTTTTGAATGTTTTGGAAGTCGAACTGACTTCCGGAATGGATTCCATTAGACTTCCAAGGTACAACTGTATTTGTGCTTTTATCTAGTTTTTTGTCCTGTGAACTGCCCTGAGATATTTAGATGAAGGACGGTATATTAATCGTAATAATAATAATAATAATAATAATAATAATATTTACTCAGAGATGAGTAAAACCCTGTTCAAATACAGCTTACTCCTAGTAAGCATTTTTAGGATTGCCACTTAAATGTAACTCCTCATGCAACTTTTGTATCATGATAGCGAACCACATACAAAATTGTAATTGCTGTTCAAAATTCAGAGCAAATGTGCAGAGTGGAGATTGGCAAAACAAACAAACAAACAAACAAACAAACAAGAAAACAACAACAAAAGATGCTGGTTCCTCCTACTGGGCCGTGTTACTGAGAAAAGATGAGGTCACAGCTTTTATGTGTTTTTAAAAGGTGAAAGCCCCAACTTACACACCTGAACCCTTCTCAGTTTATGGTTATCAGGGCACCTAACTTAGTATGATATAATAATCATAATTTATTATTTATACTCCGTCCATCTGGCTAGGTTTCCCCAGCCACTCTGGGCGGCTCCCAACAGAATATTAAAAACACGCTAAAACAGGTGTATACAAATCATAGTATGAGGGCATATCTACATACTAGTTTTAAGTGGTGTTGGGTGCTGCATCTTCTCTCGGCTCCTCCAACTTTACTACAGTTCCCAGGATTCCCAGAGGAGAGGGAATGAATGCAAAGCCAATTTAAATCTGTAGCGAGTGTCGGCTGGTTGAGCAAAACAGTGTGCATATACCGTTCCTTGAAAATAAAGGCTATACAATTCAGCAAAGCCAGGGAAACTGAAGCATTCATTGTTCCTAAGGAAATAGTTCACACAATGCAGTGTGTTCCAATAATTTATATCTAGCAAAACCAATTATGTGAAATCCCTGGGCTATAAATACAAGTTCAGAAGAGAACAAAAAAATTCCCTTTTATTTCCAGTGCCCATTATTTGTTGCTCATTTTCAGGCATAAGAAAATGCCACCCCGGTCTGGGGTGGCAGGCAAAACAATCCAATGCAACAGCGGGTTTTCCAAAAAGGAACTGCCCTCGATTGCAAGCATCCTAAAGGTGCCTGAAGTCTGTTTAATGGCACAGGAAACCAGGCCATCAAGACATTTACATGCTAATGCAATTATGGGGTAGACTGGAGAACACAAGCCTCTAGAGAATAGCTGTAGATGCGACATTATTTTTTTGAGGGGTGGGGAGGGGAGAAAGAGAGATCGTCCCTGTATATTCTTTCCTGTAAATCAGTCTATTTGCACTGAATCTGAAATGGCATTCATACAAGTAAAAAAACCAAACACATGTATGGAGAGCTAGTGTTTTCAGAATGAAATGTGGTATACATTGTGCAAAAACACCACTGGAACCATTAACTGAATAATAGGATTTCCCTATAAATAGACATATTTTGCAACATCCTATATGGTCTTTCTCTTAACATGAACATTAAATCTAATCTCAGGACTGAAAAAGCAAGATGGAGACATATCACAGATTAACCAAGAGTTATTTTTAGATATTTTTTTTTAAAAAAATGTTTCATTTTATAATCAGGTATCAATCAGTGTTGCTTGTTATTCTGAGCTACAGATTGCTTAGACTGAGATTCTATGCACAGTTACTTAGGCATAACCCCCATGTATTTCAATGGGACTTGTTTCTGTGTGAGCAAGTATTTATTGGTATTCTTGTCATCACTTGCCTTCTCTTCTACATTTTCAAGTTGAGTGTTAGTCTGAATACTCAGCAGGATTGAATGCTAAAGCCTCTCCTGAAACGACCTACTTCAGGTGCAAGGTTGAATACTTCGCTATGGGCTGAGGGAGAACCTCCTTGCACATAGAAAACTAGGGTATCAGGGACAATGCTTTAGTTATATAAACCTTATAACTGCTACAGTAACCATAGGATAGACAGGGCAGGATAGGATAGTAGAGCATCCAGGTTAATTTCCACTAGAAAATCTCTGTACAGTACTGCTACTTAGGGGAAAATATTATTATTATTGGGTAGCATTCAATTGAGTTTTATTCACGGTAAACCCACTGAAATTAATGAACATGACTAACTCGGGTCATTAAATTTCAATAGGTCTACTTCTGTGTAAAAGTTAAGTTGAACTGAATACCAGTCAATACTGTTGAACCAGTCCCAAGTTGTTAATGCAGTGGTCTCAAATTATTATTATTTTGCTGCTACTGACATCTTGCAGCTTTTATTCATTCTGAAGGCAAGATGTGCCTTAAAATGGGATTGGCAACAGATCATGACTTTATGAACTCAGCTATTACTAGTGGTGGTGGTACAAAAATCAACTGAAAGATTGAATTAGCATCACTTGTATATTTATTTTTAAAATATATATCGCTTAGTACCTTAAGCATTTTACAAAATAATAAATACCGTATAGATAATGTGGTACAAACTAAAACGTGGTGCAAATACAGTGCAATAAGAAATATTAAAATCCTAAAAATACAAAAACATAGCAGCACATCTTTTAGAGTCAGTTATCTGCACTGGAAATAACAACAAAATAACCTTCCACATTGGATTTTCCATCCCCATCTACAATGCAAGCACATCCTGGGTTCCAGCTTCCGAACCTACTTCTATCTATCGTTACATATTTCATTTGTAGCATAAAAAGGACTATTACATTTTTTGCTCAGGCTATGAAGATCACCTTTCACCAACACACTTGTACAATGAAGAAGAAGAAAAGGCAAATAACTGCCAAGCAGAAATTTTCTTATAATGCGAGCTATGTTTTGGCAAGCTCTAGCTTTTGTTTGCTTGTCTTAACCAAAAGTACAAAGAGCCACAAGAAGCGCTGTAAAACAATATGCTATTAAAGTGATCCATTCAACTAAAACAAACGTTTCCTGTCCCATATGTCTCATGTGTTTATTTTATCAGTGAAAACTAATATTCTGATTATGCAATAAGATAGCAGCATGCTACAATCACTCTAACAGGAATTTCTTCTTCCCAGGTCAACAGTACATTCAAGGGGAAAAAAATATTTCTGGTTTTACGGATGGGGTGGGGTGGGGAAATGTAGTTGCTTTTAGTTCTACATGTCTAGGAAATCACTTTATGGATATTTACTGCTGCATAGAATGTTGGTGTGAAACTTGCACCATTACAGAGAACCATATTTGTGAGAAGCCCCTATACAGCCATGAAGTATGAATAAGCATATCCTGTCCTGTGCCTTTGAATCCCCACCCACCCATTGGCTTGACAGAGCTGACCCCGCCAGGCCTTCTTTAGTGTAAGTTTAGATTCACTAGGAAAGTGCAACTAGCCTCATAGTGGTTTTTGGATTGGCCAAAGAGACAACTGCCATCAAACATGGGTCTCATTTTGCCATCGGGTCAAACACCCATCGATTTTAGGAAGAAGACTGGCTCCTATGGGCTTCAGATTCCCATAAATATGTGAACTTTTATCCTCAAGCTTTTGCATTCTTGGGAAGCATGTGATCAGAAGTCCCAAGATGGTGCCTCTCAGAAATTTGTCTCTGCAAGGAACTTGACCAACTAAGTTAGATTGGCTTTAGTAATTTTATTTACAAGCCTAATTGTTACCTTCTAGGACCCAGGTGGCGCTGTGGGTTAAACCACTGAGCCTAGGGCTTGCTGATCAGAAGGTTGGCGGTTCGAATCCCTGTGACGGGGTGAGCTCCCGTTGCTCGGTCCCAGCTCCTGCCAACCTAGCAGTTCGAAAGCACATCAAAATGCAAGTAGATAAATAGGAACCGCTACAGCGGGAAGGTAAACGGCATTTCCATGTGCTGCTCTGGTTTGCCAGAAGCGGCTTTGTCATGCTGGCCACATGACCTGGAAGCTATATGCCGGCTCCCTCGGCCAATAATGCGAGATGAGCGCGCAACCCCAGAGTTGGTCACGACTGGTCTACTGTTAACCCCTCCCAATATAATTTATATTTAGACATCTGGCTATAGTGATTTTAAAAGGCAAATATCTGGAACTTCTCATCAATTTCCCCCTATATGCTAAAATGGCATGGCTAGCCTACGTTTTGTGTTCTAAAGACACTTCACGAGTTTGGGTGATGGTTTTGGGCTGGGAACTTAAGTCCAAAGCTCCTCTCATTGTTCATTTATTTTAGAGCTGGTTTTAGAAGGCAGGGACTTGGGGGAAAGGACAAAAAAACTTCCCCATATGGCTGGGTATGGCAGGAGGTCCGTCCTGTCTGGTGGCAACCTACTGTAATTTTGTTTTGCTTTGAGGAAACCCGTTTACAGAAAAAGGAGCGGTCCCTGATTCACAACACAATTTTACTTTACTTTTCTTAAGTAAACCTCTGCATCGTTAGAGGTTTAGTGTTCCACACAGCACCACTCATGGGTCTTGCCACTCATCCAGCCTGAAGAGAAACTAAGTATCTAGTGAAGTAAACTGTTTTGCAAGATAAAAAAACATTTATGGCATGTGATGTGACATTTTCAGTCAGCAGCAGAAGTTCCCCAGAGAGCTTCTTTGAACAGAAACTTAATAGCATCCAAGTTCCTTTTTGCACTCATTGACACATCCATAGTTCTAGTTACAGGTAGGTAGCAGTGTTGGTTTGCCATCAAAATAAAAAAAAATCCTTCCAGTAGCACCTTAGAGACCAACTAAGTTTGTCATTGGTATGAGCTTTCGTGTGCATCTGAAGAACTGTACATGCACACACAAGCTCATACCAATAACAAACTTAGTTTGACACTTCCAGTGCAATTCTTTTCCAAGTTCTTTGAATGTGTTAAGACTGACTAATGCATTGTTTAGTTCAGGGGTCAGCAACCTTTTTCAGCCATGGGCCGGTCCACCGCCCCTCAGACCATGTGGTGGGCTGGACTATATTTTTTTGGGGAAATGAACGAATTCCTATTCCCCACAAATAACCCAGAGATGCATATTAAATAAAAGGACACATTCTACTCATGTAAAAACACGCTCCGCGGGCCGGATTGAGAAGGTGATTGGGCCGCATCCGGCCCACGGGCCTTAAGTTGCCTACCCCTGGTTTAGTTACATGGCAGAGATCACCATAAAGAATGAATGCAACCAAAAAAAACGGATTACAGAGAAACAAGTCATCCTTTTATTTACACCACAGATTGGCAACCTGTGCCTCTGCAACCACAAGTAGTCCTAGCTTCATTTTATGTGGTTCTTGATGTTTCCAAAAAACTCTCCCATTCTTGCATCCCATCATGGTTCCCCGCCTGCCCATTTCCTCCTTCGTCTTCTTTGGGGGGGGGAAATAATTTTCTCCTATAACTCTCTGAAAATGAATTGGTATGTGGCATGTAGTGCCTAACAGATTCTCCTGAGAGCATGTGTCCCTCAGAAAGGGAAAAAAGATTTCACCTGATTTACACTGCTATTGTACATTCAGAAATATACACTTATTCACCAATGTGAAGACAAATAAATAAAAAAATCTTTGCAGTCCTGCATTTCTGTTACCAACTGTGTTTTCCAAGACTTTTCATAGTCTATTAAAAACTATTAATTTTTAAGTTGGCTTAAACTTAAAAATTAAACAAAAAGTGCTACTTCTTATTGCACATGTAATATTTAAAGAGTTACATAGGACATGTTCTCCTTGCCTAATCATAGCAGGTTAATGTCAACCCCCAAATATGCCCCATCAATTAATTGCATTGTCCTTTAATTAAAAACATACATGAAGCATACACAAACATGGTAGGATCTAAATGGATGAAAAGAACTAAAAGCAAGTTTTATGTTGTACACCACCCTGAAATCTGATACGATGAAGGTCACTAGAACCATGCTTGAAAGAAATAAAGTACAGTGGTACCTCTACTTACGAATGTTTCTACTTACGAATGGAGCTCTGTCCGCCATCTTGGATGCGGTTTAGATTTTTAGCCATTTTTGGATGCGGTTTAGTTTTTTTTCTACTTACGAATTTTTAGATAGGGTTGCTTCGACTTACAATTTTTTTCTCCCAATGCATTCCTATGGGATTCGACTTACAATTTTTTTCGACTTACGAATGTGCGTTTGGAACGCATTAAATTCGTAAGTAGAGGTACCACAGTAAAATATACTGGGTGGTACCCAATGTTGGTCTTACTCAGAACAGGTCCAGTTAAATCAATGAACTTCCATTAAGCTGGTCTAAATCTCTCCCTAGTTTGTGGGTGCAAGGGGGACTGAGATGGCTTTGGATCAAAGCTGTTTCCTGATCATCCCCTGGCATGCAACCCCTATCCTCACTGTAGTCCTTACAACAACCCTATAAGGTTGGTCTGTATTACAGATGGGAGACTCATATAGTGTGGCCAAGAACTTCCCAAAGGAAGTATGCCACTTACTTATCTAGTGATTTCTAAGCTTAGCTGAAAGAGTGAACTTCAGATCTCCCAGATCATATTTATGCAACAACAACAACAACAACAAATTATTTGCCACCCATCCGACCAAGGTTGCCCCAGCCATTCTGGATGGCTTCCAACAAATTATAAAACGACAGTAGCACTATCTTTTTACTTGGGAGTAAACTTGCTTCTGAGCAGACTAGCATAGGACTGCACAGTTAACCACATGATCTCCCAGTCACTCGCCACGTTAAGCATCAAGACTTTTCCAAACTTTCCTCCCCCCCCCCAATTCTAAATATATATATATCAGCACTACTGTTGCAATATATATCTTTCTTCCACATGGCCTCAAGGTAATCTGATTTAGAAGGCGGGTGGAGTATTAAACAATTTAAGGAACTGAGAAGTATTCCCTTCTCAGACACTGCCATGCTGTGTAAACTGGAATGGGAGACTTTGCAGTGCCTCAGGAGTTTTTTCCAGACTGCTGCTCCACCCACCTCCCCTGTCTTGGAGCATTGTAGCAGTAAACTATGCAGGAGAAAGCAAGAGAGGAGGAGGAGGAGGAGGAGGAGGAGGAGGAGGAGGAGGAGGAGGAGGAGGAGGAGGAGGAGGAGGAGGAGGAGGAGGCAAAGGAAGAAGAGGAAAAAGAGGAGGAAGAAGAATCCAACGAGCACTGGAGTGTGTGCGTGTTGTGCAACAAGTGCTCTTTCAGAAGTACAGTACAATGCTGATCTTGCTATTCCCTAGTCTTCCATTTGGAATTGTAGAAATTGCCACAACCCAGGCAACCCAACTCTTGGCAACTGGCACAGTGGAGCCTTACCCAACCTGGTGCCCTTAAGATGATTTGGAATATAGAACCACCATCATCAGCCCCAGCCAGCATGGCTAGTCAATGGGGATGGTGGGAGTTATACAAAACAACAGGAGGGCGCCAAGTTGGGGAAGGATGCTCTGGAACATCACCAGTACACTCTTGCACAAAACTCCTAGGCATGAACAGCCATTGGCTTATCTCACCTTTTACCTCTCTTGAGCCACAGGGAACAACCAGTTAACCAATGATAGTTCTTGACATCCTGTCACACTGTCAACTGACCAAGAAACAGAACCCTGCATAGGTCAGTGCAGATGAAAAGGTGATGCTACACATAAAGCAGCAGGCTATTGATTCTCCAATGGCCAATGCCACCAGGGTCAGGAAGCTAGTATAAGTCTCATTGTCCACAAGGGCACCCCTTAACTTTCTCTTACGTACGTGAATACTTGCTGGTCATTCCTATGGGTGTGTGTTAAGCACTTGGGGATGCTAGCATGGGCAATGACAAAATATATTATTTTCACAGACACAGGATGGCCTGGCTTTCAGTAACTGGGGGTGCAATGTACTATGAGTCTCTGTGCACAGCAGCCCACCCTCCACAGCATCCCCTTAACACATGAAAACTTGACACAGATCCTGCCTGTCAAAATGATGGAGATTTCTCTGTTGAAACCAACAGAACATAATAAAAACTTGCAATAATCAGAGCTGGTGGGGGATGCGATGCTGTTCTGGAATCTGAAACATTTTGTTTAAATCCTTGGCACAATGAATTATAAAATTAAAGTATTAGGTTAAAACTTCTTCCCCTTTAATAACACTGCTCCTCATTTACATTTCAGATAGGGATCACAGTTTTGTCAGTTTGTATTTGCTTGTGTGTGTATAATCAGTCTTTTTGATATTATATAAACATATAATTGTTGCAAAATCAAAACTGGAAAGAAAACTGGTTTATACATCACACTCTTAAACAACAACAGCAACACCAACACCACCACAGGCCAACAAATGTTTCACACCATTCAGAAAATATTGTGATTTCAGACAGCACAAAGCAAATTATTTTCTTACCCTCAAATCTTGTTCCATCGAAAAGCAGAGTACCTGCCATGGCGCTGTGTACCTAAACATCTTTGGCAAGTTCACCAAACAAATGGCAAAAGGCACACTGAGTTTCTCAGCTACTTGGGTTGGTTTTCATTGGGAGCATTTAACACAAGGAAAAGAGTTGAAGTTATATTTCTCAAAGGTCTCTCGGGCTTGAATTATAAGCTGCAGTAACAACCATCACACTTGCACCCAGAGGAACTGAATAAGTAATTCACTAAGAGGCTTTTTTTTTCCTGGGAAGAGCTTAGCTCAAACTCAATTAGCAAAAATAGGATGATAACCTCTGAAGCTCCTACTTCTCCAAGCTGTAGTTTGACAATAGATTGCATGGGCCAGTTTGGATATCATGATAAAGCATAATTCCTTTTGATGGGGGATAAGCTGTGGCCAAGTCTCGAGCTCAGGCAATCTTCCCACTCCTTTTCCGCCATGGTCCAAACTGTAGTTAATATTAAACTATGGTTTGCTTCAAACAAGCCAACTCCAAACTCTGGGTTATGAAGCTGACTTATTTGAACAAACCATTTGAACAAGCCAATGGGGAAAGCCACTGTTGCACACACTCAGAGAAACTCTTGGCACCTCTCCTCCAACCCTGATATCCAATCCAATTGTGATGATATTTACAGACTTTTTCAGGGCGCTATGGCAACACCTGCTATACAACTTCATGTACATTTTCTGGTACAGAGAAAGGCCAAAAGTATGACTAAGTTTTGGGTTGGGCCCATGGTTCTAAGATCTGATTCACCTTAGTTTTGGAGGTAGTATTGAAGTGGGAGTGGACAAGACAGCTGGTTAGTGAGGGGGTGGGGTTTACCAAGAATGACAAATAGTATCCCCCCTGCCCCGAGTGACAATTGTGTTAAGATATATATATATATATATATATATATATATATATATATATATATATAAGGCAGCGGTGCGGTGGGGAGGGTGGAGAAGTCAAGACAATCCTACCCATTACGAATGCAGGAAACAATATCCTGAATTGCATGGCATAAAATCCTTGCCCCTACTGCCCCACGAATCCCAATACAGATACGCTTCCTTTCATCCTTTCATTTCTGGCAGCTATGGGAGCAAATAACATTTCCCCTCTCTTCAATTCCTGTTTCAGGGCATTTTCCCAGCATGCCACAAGTGGCTGTTTTCAGAAAAGGGAACATACAAACATTCAGTTGGGGTTCAACAAGGTTCATTTGTAATACAACAGGGAAGAGGTCACTGTAGTCTAGAGTAAGGATGGAAAAAATCTTGTCAATTTTGGTTCTCTCGGTTTCTCATTTTCCCAGTCTTCAATTCGTTTCTCCACATTTCTACAGCAATTTGCAGACTGTCTTTTTTTAAAAAAATCATCGCAGAAATTCTTCAGCATTTTAGTGTGTGTGCCTCCTAATAAAAACTTTTTTTTTGGTATGCAGTTTAGAGTAACGCACAGATATATATTTTTTTGGAAGTGAGTTTTCCTGATATAATGCATTTTCATATATTATCTTCACTAATATATTCATTTATATATTCACTTCTACCTAACATATGCATTTTTGTAAACACTGGTTGGTTAGAGAACTGCATTGCAGAATTTGGATAATTGCGGGTTTGAAAGGCACTATGGCAGTTTATGCAGAGCCTGCCTTCTCTCTCTCTTATGCAGATTCATCTGAAACAGAACTAGAAAAAAAAGTTTTGAGCTTGGGGTTGTTGCTGTTTAAAGATGACTACCTCTCTCTTTTTTCCTTTTTAGAAATAGCTTGGTAATAAACACCCTAATCTACCAGCAGCTGGTTAAGAGTTTAGACATTCTTAGCACTACAGAGACAACATTCCATGCCAGCCTATTCATTATTGAAGACAGATGCAGGCAATGTGCCTTCATGGAGCACTTTTGCATAAGCTTTCCTAGCTTTCCTTTACAGTACTTGAAAAGAAAAACAGTAGCCCTCACAGTTGCATCAAAAATGAGTAAAGAATGGTTTATATTCATAGTATTTTTAAAGTAAGGTTCTCCAAGTGTATTTGACTGCAAAAATCAAAGTGATCATTAGGCAACAGTGTTGATTACAGCAAACAAATACAGGTGTCTTCTTGTGCTTTTGTAATCAGCCCAAACATTGTATCTGCAGATTATGGACGGTCAAGTCATGCTCTTGTTTATGTAAAATGGATGCTTAAGATAGCACTGATGGTGGGAGAAATTAGCCACGGTCTTGGGGGGTCAAGTTGTTAAATGTTCTCTGGCTATTTTCATCAGCAGATATTCAAGCATCTGCTATGCAAGGAATGGAGGGAAGAGTCTGAAGCAGTTCCCATCTCTCTGTTTACCCACAGGAACATGCAGCTGTTATGACCTCTTGACTCATCTCCATCCTTTTAAGGGAAAGGGCAGATAGTGTCTTCCTCTGGACATGGCACACAGTAAAGTAAATACTAAGGGACCAGATGCTAAATTGGAATAGGCCAAACATTTCATGTTGCTTGCCAGATAACTATTGAACTAAAAGCTCAGCAATAACTATCACAAATAAAGAATGTGCTTTTATGGATTATGAAGTTAAAAATTGCGAGTATACAAGGAAACTCCCAGATTCAGCAGGCCAAGTCCTATAACATTATACAGTCAAGCCTTGGTTGTCAAACGTAATCCTTTCAGGAAGCCCATTCAGCTTCTGAAATATTCAACAACTGAGGCGCAGCTTCCAATTGGTTGCAAGAGCTTCCTGCACTCAAGCGGAAGTCATGTTGGATGTTCGGCTTCCGAAAAGCATTAGAAAACCGGAGCATTTACTTCCAGATTTTCAGTGTTCAGGAGCCAAAACGTTTGAAAACGGAACCGTTCAACAACTGAGGTTTGACTGTACAAGTTCCAGCAAACAGGGCTGCTTGTGTTATATATATGTTATACTTATAGTATAATGTATAACTTCTAAGTATATGTTATACTTATGCACATGTTCCCGTGAAAATGTAAACGTATGGAACACTCTCAATCAGGGCAAAAGGGCTGGGAGTACCTTGAGGGTTCTGTCCAAACTGGGACAAACTGTGGTTTGTCTAAGCAAAGCAAGATCAAAAGCATGGTTTCTAATCTTGAGTACTTTGGATAAAGTTAATTGATGCTTTTGAATTATGGTGCTGGAGGAGACTCTTGAGAGTCCTTTGGACTGCAAGACGATCAAACCTATCCATTCTGAAGGAAATCAGCCCTGAGTGCTCACTAGAAGGACAGATCCTGAAGCTGAGGCTCCAATACTTTGACCACATCATGAGCAGAGAAGACTTTCTGGAAAAGACCCTGATGTTGGGAAAGATGGAGGGCACTAGGAGAAGGGGACGACAGAGGACAAGATGGTTGGACAGTGTTCTCGAAGCTACGAACATGAGTTTGACCAAACTGTGGGAGGCAGTGGAAGACAGGAGTGCCTGACGTGCTATGGTCCATGGGGTCACGAAGAGTCGGACACGACTAAACAACTAAACAACAACAACAACAAACCCAAAATGCACAGTAAATAAATACTGTTTGAATTCTTGCACTTTTCTCCTCTCAGCAAAAAATCATTAGCAGTACAGGATGATCATTCAGAGAAGAACTAGGCAAAAGTCTGTGTATAAGCTTAGAACAACAGAGGGGATTCATCATAATCAGCACTCAAAACTGCATTTAGCACACACCCAGAAAAAAGCACATGCATATCTTGTGGTTCCGCAAATTTAATTATGGTGCAGTTATGCAAAATGCCTGAAGGGAAGCCTTACGTTTAAGGGACATATAAATGCTAGCATTCTGCAGTTGTACCTTGCATCTGCTTCCTTCTTCCACTCCACCCATAACTATTGAGCTTAGCTATTTATTTTAGGCTAGCAGTCACAAGTTTAGTAGTTATTCCCTAACAGACCTCAGGGGTGAACACACTTAACTGATAATTGCAATGTATTTCATCCTTTTGGCAAATCTGCCTACTATACCCTGATGTGTTTTGAGACTTTGAAATGCTGGAAGATCCAGTGTTGCCTGGAGAGGCTGCAGCAACCATTCTCTTGGTGATCCATTTACCATAAAGATCAAGACTTCCTAACAACAGCACTTAGCTGCCTGCATTAGCTCCGCCTTTTACTAGTGACCAATTCAATTATTTGGATTCTGAAATGCCAACAGCAGACATAGGCACTGTACTTTGCTGGTGGAACAAGACAAAGTATTCCACTGTGTTAATTTATAAGATTAGGGTTTCAGCTGAAACATTCAGTTTTGCTATCTGGGCTGCACACTGCTTAACTTCCATTGCCCAAACAGCTCAAAACATGGTGACCCTCCTTTACCAGAATGCAAAGGTACAGATGCCAAGCCAGCAGTTGTGGAGAAACATAATGCACACTGATTCTCTGTGCAGATAGATGACTAGAAAACGGTTCATCATTCTTCCTATGCAATTTGCAAACTTGGGATTAATGGCATAGAGCAGGGGTCCCCAGACTTACCGGGCTTCGGGCCGGAGGGTAGGGGAGTGCGCGCGCAGCGGGCCGGAGGGCGGGGGAGTGTGCGCCCGTGCGCATGCGCACACGCACACGGTCGGGGAAAAATCGCCGAAAATCGCTTGTGCGCATGCGTATGGGCCTCCCCTGACCCGGAAGTGCATCGGAAATGACCTCTTCTGGGTCGGGAGAGGCCCATACGCATGCGCACAAAGGATTTTCGGCATTTTTTTGCTGATTTTGAAGATCGCCGCCGCGCGCTGTAAGAGCGGGCGGCGGCAGCGGGCGGCGGGGGTTGTCGCGGGCCGGATTGGGAGGCCAATTGGGCTGCATCCGGCCCGGGGGCCGTAGTTTGGGGACCCTGGCATAGAGGAACTGGTGCCTGCCTTTGTGCCTCTGAATATCATGGCCTCTACAGCATAGCTGCCAAGTCTCCCGTATTCCCCGGGAAACCCCCATTTTTCCAGCTGTTTCCCGCTGGCAGCCCGGATTTACCCCCCCCCCCCCCGTGTAAATCCCCCGGATTCTTACCGGTCCGGGGAGGCTCCTTCTGCACATGTCTGGAGTCTCTGGACATGCGCAGAAGCAATTTCTGGCGCTGCGACCATTTTGGAAATGGGCAGAGCATGCGTAGAAGCGACTTCCGGTGCCACTCTGCCCAGTTCCAAAATGGCCGTAGCGCGACTTCCGGTGCCGCGCCACGGCCGACCCTGGATTTTTCAATCTGGGAGTTGGCACCTATGCTCTACAGATACATATTAATGTAAGCACAGGAGTAAACCCCATAACATATCTGTTTATTCAGTGCTGGTTCATGGAACACTTGACATTTTTCTCCATTCTGAGGATTTGCCAGTCTTGAACTCCATGTTTACAAGCCGAGCAATTAGGTATGCATGGACAGCTGTAAGGAAGCCTCAATATGCGTCAGTTTATACTTGCTGAATGTTTTGCCAGTGAACGATTAAAAAAACCATGCTGGGTCTGTAAAGGCATTTCTAGTTCAGTGTTCTTCTCTGTATTCACACTCCCTCTAACTGCTGAAGGAACATGTTTGTTGGCCCTGGAAATGCAAACCATATTGTGACACTCTTTAGCAAATAACATTTAAGACAAGGGTGCCAGCCCACAAAATTATGCCACAATAAATCTGTTAGTCTTTAGGATGAGACACTTTGTTCTTTAACTTTAAGGAAGAAAGATTTGCTCTAAATGGCCTTGGTTTCGACAAGCAATAGCTCAGTTGGTTAGAGCATGGTGCTGATAATGTCAAGGTTGCAGGTTCGATCACCATATGGGACAACTGCATATTCCTGCATCGCAGGGGGTTGGACTAAATGATCCTCAGGATCCCTTCCAACTCTATGGTTCTATGAATTCTAAGCATTAGCATGCTGGTTGGTATAGCCATCCATTTGGGCTGCACTTTCCCTTATAAGGGGATGTAAGCCATCTGGAAAATAGGCCTCACCCATTAATATGCTCTTTTAAAAAAACACCAAACCCGCCCCCCCAACTCTCCCATATTTTAAAAAAAGCCTATAGTGTTGATAGATTTCTTATAAAGCCCACATCAAAACCATCCAATCATAAACCTTACTCTTATTTAAAACATTTATGCCCTTCCTTCCCCAAATGTTCAAGATAGTTGAGAAACATAGCAGTGAATATACTCCAAAAGAGAACAAACAACATGAAAAAGGAAACTAGCTTCACATATAAAAAAAGAACATCTATACAAACACTACTTATAATGTCTGGGGCACATGAGTTTTCAGCCTAGCTTAAAGAACAAAACCCAAAAAGGAGAGAGGGGAGGGAAACTTGCCAAACGCCCCTCACAACAGCTGTGTACAAGTGTAGCTCTTTCAACAGCATTTATATGAATGTATGAAGTCATAAGGAACAAGACCTTATCAACAACTGGATATTTTACTTAGGCAGAGCCTTTCCTTTTCCACTTCCTGCCTTGGACTACAAACAACTGATGTTGAAAGAGAGCACACACATTTATTATTTATGCTTCACATAACAAGCCATTTCAGCTACAACCCTTCTTAAATAACGACTAGCATATCTCTAAAGAAAACCTTCAATTAGAAAGCAGCATGTAAACATGGTGGTGGCTTTAAGACTTGATCCTAAAAGTCAATTATGCCAAAACCAGTCTTTTCGGTAACTGATTTGATATGTGGATTGGGTATTTAAGGAAGTGTCTTCCCCAGCTGTTTCAAAACTGGAAATCTTAAGCGACATTGTTATCAAACCCTACCACACACGTTACAACTACTGTAATTTAAGTAGGGCAGGTGAAAGTTCCTGAGACCTTTCTAAGACAAGCAACTGTTCCCAAAGTTCATCATGGCTTTTCTGTACAGTATTTTCCCACTTTTACCAAATATAGGGTTCTCTGCCAAACACAGAGCAAAAATGTATTAGTGTGTAGAGCAGGTAAATCCAAGGCACAGAACTTCTGGCTAGTGGGCCTAACTAATCCTGGCACAGGTCTCAATTTGGTCCACCAGGTCATTTCCCCAAACCACACACTCCTGCCCCACACCAGATGCCATCTGTGATGTCAGGTGTGCAACAGGGAAGGACATGGCTACAAAGGAACGATGGCTACTAAAAGTGAGTTCCCAATTGTTCCATTGGAAGCAGGGCTGAACGACATCAGGCCCCACTGGGATTGGCTACACAAAGGAGCTCCTCATCAGTTACTCCCTACTGAAGCCAAGTTGGGGGGGGGCGAGGAGGAACGGGGACGCTGGCAGCACTGATCAGGGATTACAGCAAACGCTTGTGAACTTTGAATTGTCAAAGATGGTCTGCCAAGGCGAGGTGGGTGGGTGGGAATTAAGGAGGAAGTCCTCCAGCCAGATCCAGTTCCCCTCCTCCTGTTTTGAAGGTTGGCAATATCATACAACTATAATTCTTCACACACTCCTTGGCAGCTTCTCTCTTATGGTGCTATTTGCATGTGCCAATGGTAAACTCTTGTTGGTGCTGCAACAGGAAAGCAGGTGCCATGCAAGATGCCACACAGATAGTTGGGTCCTAGGTGTAACTTATTACCACACACATATTAAAACTAGAAGAGAGAATGAGAGGAAGACAAAGAAAAATGTGTTTTTTGCTTCAGTGTTCCCAGAACCAATTTTTAGAACTCTTCTCACACATTTTCACTTGACTACCAAGTTTACTGCTGTGAGCTTATCACTAGAACTGTCGGTTGAGTTTGTATTTTCCATCTTTTTATTCAGCACTGGGTCATATTCCGTTACAGCTGGACAATCCAGCAACAGTTCCAGATATCCCAGGGAAACCAGAATTAAAACAGGAACAAGTGCAGGCAATTCCAAGATTCAGAAGTTCCACCACAGTGACACAATTTGGAATGCAACCAACATATGGTGCTCCTGTGATAAAGTAGCAATGAGCCATACACTTTGTTCCGGCAGTATAATATTTTTAAACCTAGCACATCATCATGAAAAACAGAGCGGTACCAAATTACAATAAAAATAGGAGCGGCAATCCCCACACTACACTAGCCACACATGTGAGTATGGCTGAAGCAAAATCCAGCTCAGTTGGTTACACACAGCACATGTCTTTATGTTGCCCAACCTGATTTGGGAAGCATTATTATTCCATGTAGCATCCTTGCCATGTGTGTATTAAGCTGGTTCACAGCATGAAATGAAGGGGAGATTATAAGCAGTAGTCACCATAACAGAGCTTCACACAGATTGAGAAATGAAGCCAGTGATGTGCCTAAAAAAATCTGTGCCAAGAAAACCTAAACATTGCACCAACTTGAATTCCATTACCTGTATTGGTAAACTTAACACAGTTTCTTCTTTTACTCTTTGGGAAGGGCAAGGAGCTAAGAGAGGCCCTGATCCACAGCCACTTATAATCTCATTTGGGAAATGGTGTGGCTTGCGAGAAGAAATCAGTCGCTATGTACTCTGCAACGAGGAGGGCTTGTTTTTAAATTTGTTTTTAAAACTTTATTTATTTATTTTAAAAACCAATAAATGAAAACTTAGATACGGACAGTAAATTCTATGTTCAAAATTACATTCTGCACTTGCAGAGAACTTCAATACACACACAGCCATGGATAAAGTTAGATTTCACTGCTTTTTTTTCTCTCTCTCTTTTTGAGGGGGGGGGGTTAAATATTGGTCAGAGAGACTCTTACCACTTTCACCATCTGCCTACCCAAAAATACTATGTGAAAGACTAGGTTAAAGAAATACTGGGTTAAAGAAATATCACCTCTACTAACCACATTTTATCAAATTGTGTGTGTGTGTGTGTGTGTGTGTGTGTGTGTGTGTGTGTGCGCCTATAAATGAGAAACACGTATCTTATTGAACAGCAGCTTTTTATCTATGTGCTTAGTCCAATATCTCTCTCTCTATATATAAATGTCAAAAGGGCATGTGGGTGTGTTTCCACTTTCCACCGAAACCGCTTGACTGATAGCGTTCAAATTTGCACACAACGTCCCATACTACTGTGAGAGGAAGCATAGACCGTTTGCATAGACAGATGTCATACCTGCACAAGGTAAAAAAACCCAAACCCCGTGTTTCAGATCAAACAACTCACCCCAAAGTGCATGCTGGGAAAAAGAAGCCAGAAGAGGTTGCAAAACAGCACACTCTAGCGGCGGCTACACTGGTACTGCAGCTAGAAAACCTTCCCTCTCCTCAGCACCTCGGCTTGCCTTTACAGACTAGGCCAAATGGAGGTGGGGGCTCGCATGGGTGGGTGTTGGGGGGAGGAAGGGATAGAATAGGTCATGGGTCGGGACAGGGTGGGGGGGATCACAGGGATGAGCTGGGGATGGGAGGGAGCAGGAGACCGGATACGTCATGGATCGGGACAGGGTGGGGGGAAACACAGGGATGAGCCACAGCAACATGTGGGTGGGCCAGCTAGTTGTCTATAAATAACTTCTTTTTCCCCAGTAGCCCTTAGTACAACTTTATTAGGATCAGCTGTTAGAAAGGTATTTCCCTACTGTTACTTTGAGATTGTTCTCCCCAATAAACCAACACACTACCTGTAATTTTCGTGAAGAATAGAGTGTTTGCTGAACTCTAAATCACCAGTAACATTCCTTGCATCCCACAGTTTTCCTTGGGAGGTTTCCCATTTTGACCCTGCTAAACTTATGAAACCTAGTGACTCAGAGTCCGGCATGGTATGAAATTTATGCTATGGGTGGGTGGGTGCGGGAGTTCTTTTGGGGCACCAAAATAATTTTGTATTAAGGAGATATAGGCACAGGGAAATACTGACAGTGTTGAAAGGACAGTCCACTGGCAAGTCAAAGACAAGAGGGGAAAATAGTATGCTTATAGTTGAGAAGTTTTGTCAGAACATTGATCAATGTGGCTCAGTATTGTCTAACACTGGCTGACAACAACTCACCACGGTTACATACGGGGACATTCCCAGCCCTAACTGGAGATGCCAGGGATTGAAGCAGGAATCTTCTAGATGCACAGAAGATGTTTCTACCACTGAGCTGCAGCCACAACTCTAAAGCAGTGTCTGTTTTTGGACTACAATTCCTATCATCCCTGACCGCTGGTCCTGCTAGCTAGGGATGATGGGAGTTGTAGTCCAAAACCAGCTGGAGAAAAAGAGGAAACTGGAATGAGGTCGACAAAGGGGCTGTTGGAGAGAGGAAGCAGGGCTGGAGTGGTCGAGAGACGGAGTGGGTTGAGATATAGTGTAATTAAGGGTCGGATTAAATGGTTTGAAACTGGACTGTATACAGGAGCTGGTTGGGACATCCAGGGGAATGTCACACGGTTGAGGAGAGGGGATTTAGAATTTAATTTGATAAAGGTGAAATGTTAGAATTGCTAGAGTGTATAAATTGGAATATTTTTAGTGAAATCTAATAGGCTAAAGGGTATAATTAGAGGAATAAGTAGTACATTATGTGGTTTAAAGAATTTTACATAAGGTATTTTTTTCTTTTTTAAGATTTAAACCGATGGTTGTAGAATTATTTAATTATGAAAATTGCTAATTTGGGATATAATTAGACTCGGGAAGGGAGGAACAGGGAAGTCGAAGTCATGATAGAGTTATTAATACAATATTGGTTTTTTGCTTTTTGTCTTTTTTCTTGTAATTTTCTTTTTTTTGCTTTTTTTTGCTTTTTTCTTGCTTTTTTCTTGTGCTCTTTCTTTTCTTTTCTTATGCTTTTATAGGATATTATGATGTAATATGATGTGAATGGAATTTTAAGTTGAAAATGCCAATAAATATATTTTTTTAAAAAAAAAACAACAAAACCAGCTGGAGACCTTGGGAAACACTGCTCTAAAGCTTTGTTATTTATTAAATTTCTAAACCGCCCTTCATCCAAAGTTTACAATAGAAAAATGCATATCTCAATAACAAACAAAAGAACAATACTAACCCCCCTTTTAGAAGGTCATAAATTATTTAATTAGCCAAAGACCTGGGAGAAGAGGAATGTTAGTTCCCTGGATGCCGGATGCCTAAAGACATGTAACGAAGGCACCAGGGAAGCCTCCCTGGGGAGAGCATCTACAAGAGGAGGGAGCCACCACAAAAAGGCCCGTTCTCATGTTGCTGCCCTCTCATGGAGGAAGAAAGGTCTCAGATGATGATCACAGGGCCCTGGTCGGTTCATATGGGGAGAAGCGCTGATTCAAGGTATTGCAGTCCTGATCCATTTAAGGCCTTTAGTATATAGAGTACATAACTACACATGGCAGAGAACAATATTAGTGCTCTAGCTGAGATGGAACTGTGTCGGTTCCTGTTTATTATTATTATTATTTATTGCAAATTCTGAAAACACCATATCAACTTTTTTTTTACAAAAGACAACTGAGAGCTTTCAGAAAGGCAACTCAGAATGCTATTATTTTTTCCCAAGCTGATTGGAGTAGCAGCTGTACACTAAGGAAGCAGCACAAGATAAATGCAAGAAAGTGACATTACCCTTGTCCAATTCATCTTCAGCACGCTCCTCTGAGACAGACTGACACCATTTCTTACCCTCTATCTGTCTTTCAGGCACAAAGTACTCAGCACTAATGAATGAATGATTAAGCACCAGCTTGTGCTACTGTTTGCCCTGGATACAGTTACCAGAGCTTTTGCCTGAGCCAAATTCCTGGAGCTCATTTCCTTGGCACTAAATGGCAGTGCAAAGAACACGAACACACACACACACCAGGCAAATCTCTAGGGCAAATCTGAAATAATCTAAAACCTGAAATAAACAGGACAGGGATAGGTTAATTATGAGTAGGCAAACTAAGGCCCGAAGGCTGGATCTGGCCCAATCGCCTTCTCAATCCGGCCCGCAGACGGTCCGGGAATCAGCGTGTTTTTACATGAGTAGAATGTGTCCTTTTATTTAAAATGCATCTTTCGGTTATTTGTGGGGCATAGAAGAAGAGTTTAGAAGAGTTTGGATTTGATATCACGCTTTATCACTACCCTAAGGAGTCTCAAAGCGGCGAACATTCTCCTTTCCCTTCCTCCCCCACAACAAACACTCTGTGAGGTGAGTGAGGCTGAGAGTCTTCAGAGAAGTGTGACTAGCCCAAGGTCACCTAGCAGCTGCATGTGGAGGAGCAGAGACGCGAACCCGGTTCCCCAGATTATGAGTCTACCGCTCTTAACCATAGCATGCACAATAAATCTCTGAAAATCCAGACGATGTGTAGCGTGCTTACTTGGGGAGTAGCCACCCCCATCTGTGACAAAAAAATCAAACTAAGCACTAAAGAACATCCCCCATCCCCTAATAGTGGGGAAACAGTCATCTGGCAGATGAAGTCTAACGCCCATCAGTCCCAGCCAGCATGGACAATGGTTAGAGATGTGAGCTGTAGTCCAACAACATCTGGAGGACCACAGACTCCCTCTCCCTGCCCTCCCCCCTTTTGGCAATGTTTTACAGCAAGTTTTTTTATTGCATGCATTCAGAGTCTATACATTCACTAGAATAAAGTGGCATTGTTTTTCCTGGACTATACTGTGTTTCTCCGAAAATAAGACACCGTCTTATATTTATTTTTCCTCAAGAAAACGCACTATGGCTTATTTTCAGGGGGTGTCTTATTTTTTCCTCCTTCTCCTGCCACGGCCAGCATTGCTACTGCGCCTATTACTATGTCTTATTTTCAGGGTATGGCTTATATTCCTTGAATGCTTAAAAATCCTGCTACGGCTTATTTTATGGCTACGTCTTATTTTAGGAGAAACAGGGTACCTTTTCAAGTTGTGTGGGCAGAGTGTTGCACATTTGAAAGCAAAAGGGACCGGGGAGAGGGGACATTCCCTTAAAGCAAAATAGTAGCATGTCAGGGAGAAGGGTTAACATACAAACAGGTATAAAAGCCCTGCTTGAAATTCAGAATGAGTTGCAGAGTTCCTTATCGACTGGGGCTGCTATGCAGAAAGCAAAACTGCATTCATGACATTTAGTTCCATGCAGTGTGTCTAGTCTAGGAGTGTAATAACAGATGCATGTTCAGAATCAATTTGTTATTGAGTGGCGGGTGTTCCCTGGTGCCAGATTTCATGTTTTAAGGAGCAACTAAAGGGTGCAGTTTGAGCAGGCTCACAGCACCCCACCCCCACCCCCAAGCCAACAGAGAGGGAGAACTGTGTATTTAAATCATGGCTCCGGGCATTGTAACCATTCAACTCTCCATTGCTTCTGCTTCGCCAGCAACTTCAATTAGGATTGACAACAGCTGCTGCTGCTACTACAGCCAAAGATTGTGACTTAAGATAAGGGCTATTTTCATGGATGGGAGCATTAGAGGCATTAACAGCAGCCTGGGGATCCAGTAATGGAATAATTCCCTTAACAGCTCCATAGCTAGGGCTGGCATTCGTTACATCATTTATTATGTGTGCTTGTTTTCTTGCACTAGCCAGTCAGACATTAGGGCAACAGGCAGGTCTGCCACAATCATTCAGGCCATGTGGCAGTTGCACCAGGGCTTTGCTTACCCCACCCTAGTGGCCCAGCCCAGGTCACACATTGGTGGGCATTCAGTTTATTGGAGACTTAAGATTCCAAAAGCATCTACGCTAAGAGTCTTGAAAGGAAAATGCCAGATGTCAGCTCTTCCGCTCTTCGTTTCCCAAAGCAACTAATCAATCACATATTTTTGATTTGAGGGCCATTTCACACATTATGTGGAAGCAAAGCCAGCCAGCCAGCCGACAGGAAGTCACAGCAGGAAGCAGGTGAACTATGCCAGGGGTCCCCAAACTTCCGTTACTGAGGGCCGGTGCTGCCAGTGCCGATTGCGCTGCGGGCCAGAGCACGTGGGAGCGCGCACCCATATGTGTGCGCACACACGATTTCCGGTGCACTTCCAGGTCACCGGAACACTGGAAATAGCTTGTGCGCATGTGCATGGGCCTCCTCCGGCCCAGAAGTGCACCGGAAACAACGCTTGTGCATGCGCACAAGCTATTTCCGACGCTCTGGCTATCCGGAAGTGGGCAGCCATGCCGTGCTGTGCGGGCGGTGGCAGGGGTTGCCGGGGGCCGCATAAAAGAGCCTTGCAGGCCGCATCCGGCCCCCGGGCCTTAGTTTGAGGAAGCCTGAACTATGCGATGCACATGGTTGCCACATACACACTTTTTAAAAGAAGTGCACAATTAAAATAATGTTGCACTTTGATCATTTAGGCCAAATACTTGAACTATTCCAAATGTATACTGTATCTTGAAAGCAAACCTGTGAAGGGGGAAAAGGATTACAACGATTCTTGACTTTGCAGCTGGAATCTGTGCTGTGTAGCCTAAGTGCCCTGACTTTACCTCCTAGAAGATGTGTTTATGAGGAAAATCCTGCCACTTGTTGATTAGCATTGTTTAAGAATAGTTTTGCTGAGCCAGAGAGGAAGTGCTCTGTTGGTTTCTAAGGAGAGATTCAAGTGAAATACCATCAAAACAAGATAAAGCTTGCAGTATGAACACATTTCTCAGCACGTAATACCAACTAGGGATTTCTCCTCCCCTTCAAAAGAGGGTGGGGGAACGACTATCCTTCTCAACCTCTCTAAACTTAAGCACACTCCCATCACCCCTGCCTGTTAGGCTTGCAATCCTAAACCCATCTACATATGCTGAAATATTATCTCACAGACCTCAAGGAATACCTGAGTACATGTTACTGTGCACAAGATTCTAGCCACAAGCTACAATCATGGACACACTTACGTGGGGCTTACTTGCTGCCAAGATAGCCATGATGAAAACCCTCTTCAGCTACCGTACATTAGGAGAGTTTACCCACAGGTGTACCCACAGGTGCCAACAGACTGGCACTCTGCCTCACGGTCCAGACACACACACACAGACCCGCCTAGTGTGCCGATTTTCCAGGGACAGTCCTCGATGTACAGAAGCAGTCCTGGTTTCTCATCTGATCCCAGAATGTCCCGCCGTTCCTATTTCAATGGGAGAAATGTTGGGAGGGTATGGAGCTATCCGACCCCCAAGATACCTGAAGGCAACCCTGTATTGGGAAGGTTTTTTAAAAAAAAGGTTTTTATATATGTTGGAAGCTACCCAGAGTGGGGCAACCCAGTCAGATGGGTGAAGTATAAATAGTAAAATCACCATAATCAACATCATTGGAGAAATGTTGGAGGATATGCACACACAGAAGAAATGTTCGGAGAAAGGCACTTGTATAATTTCTGGCAGAAAGCTGAGACTACTATTGCAGATCAAGAATTCTCAGTAATTCACTTCAGGCATTCAGCTCTGATAAAAAGGTAAAGGGACCCCTGACCATTAGGTCCAGTCATGACCGACTCTGGGGTTGCGCGCTCATCTCGCATTATTGGCCGAGGGAGCCGGCGTATAGCTTCCAGGTCATGTGGCCAGCATGACAAAGCCGCTTCTGGCAAACCAGAGCAGCACATGGAAATGCCGTTTACCTTCCCGCTGTAGCGGTTCCTATTTATCTACTTGCATTTTGACGTGCTTTCGAACTGCTAGGTTGGCAGGAGCTGGGACCGAGCAACGGGAGCTCACCCCGTCACAGGGATTCGAACCGCCGACCTTCTGATCAGCAAGTCCTAGGCTCAGTGGTTTAACCACAGCGCCACCTGGGTCCTGGCAGATCAAGAATTCTCAGTAATTCACTTCAGGCATTCAGCTCTGATACACGAGGGCAAAAGTTTGGAGAGGGATGGAGGCATGCCTGTCAGCGCTAACCCCAAAGTTTCCATTAGTGCCTCCTCCCACCTCAATCTTCTCATGTTTAGCACGAAGGCCTGGTGAGGTTTTGGAAGGGTGTTCACCTGAATGTGCTTAAAATCCCCCTTACTATGTCAGGAAACCAGCTTATAACCTGCCTTCAGACCTCTCTTTTTAACACAAGAAGGTCGCAAGTTGAGGGAACATGTTTTAAAAGTTACAGGCTACACAGAAACAGAGAAGCTGACAGCAATACACTCATACCTCGGGATGCGAACGTGATCCGTGCGGGAGGCATGTTCGCAACCCGCAGCGTTCGCAACCCGTCTGTGCACACGCGTGACGTGATCCGGTGCTTCTGTGCATGTGCGTGATGTCATTTTGCGCTTCTGTGCATGTGCCAAAACTCGGAAGTAACCTGTTCTGGTACTTCCGGGTTCAATGAGGAGCGCAACGTGAAAATGCACAACCTGCAGCATTCGCAACCCGAGGTATGACTCGGGAGATAAAAAGGGTGAACTGTTTGTGGAAGAATGGAGGCCCTTTTTGGACTACTTGGAAAAGAAAACAAATGAAATTGCAGGCATAGGCATAGTAGAAGAGATAGGCATAGTAGAAAAAAAATGATACGGGGGATTGTATTGGAGGGAGTGGGAACAGATGAGAATTTGAAATGGAAATTCAATAAAAATTATATTTTTTGGGGGGGGAGTTAAGGGAACATGTCCAGCGCCTTTGGGACAGGGATGACTTGAGTCCTCCCATCTCTCTATAAGGGTATATTTACCCTTAAGCAATCTGGCTGAATGCCTGAAGAGGGTTAACATCCTGGCAGAAAAGAATTCTGACCCAAGCATTTAAACACATACAAAAAGGAATGTTAACTGTTCTCAGCTCTTTTAAAGGACAACCCACTCCATCGCTTATCCACCCCTCCAGCCATGTCTTTCTCTAGTAAGTTATGGCCTACTAAACCAACACTATGCCACCAAATTCAAACTCATGCTCCATTATTTGAAAGTGTTTCTTCTGATGGTTAGAAACTGACCTTTAACCTACCGTATTTTTTGCACCACTAGGTGAACTTTTCCCCTCCCAAAACGAAAGGTAAAATCCCTGTGCGCCCTATGGTGTGAAGGCAAGAGCCACACGCAGCAAGAAACGGGCTCTTGGGCCGCCTCAACAGTGGGCGGGGAGGAGACCTCCCTCCTCCCCGCCTGCTGTCATGGAGGCAGCGCGAGAGCCGGTTTTCCCCTGCGCTTGGCTCTGCAACCCAGAGCCGCATGCAGCAAGAAACAGTGGCTTGGGTGACTTGGGCTCTCCCGCTGCCTCCTCGACACCCCCCCCCATTGCCGTCGCTGCTTGCAAATACCTGTTTTTACAAGTGGCGGCAGCAGCGGCGGAGAGATGTTTGACACGGAACAGGGAAGGAGGGGCAGGCAGCAGTTCCCCCTCGGCAGGGGCCGTGGCAGTGACAGTCTTAGCAGCCCGGAGTGCAGCCTGGTAGTGCAGCTGGCTCTGGCTGGCTTCAGGAGCTGCAAGCTGCTGTGGCGCCCACCATTTTGCCTCACCGGAAGTCTCCATATGATGTGTCTTGTGCCGTTGAACCAATCACACAACATTCACTCCCTACTAATAAATCTACAACACTTATACAGTGGTGCCTCGACTTACGAATTTAATCCGTTCCGAAGGCACCTTCGTAGGTCAGAAAATTCGTAAGTCGGAAAGCGCCATTGGGAACGCGATTTCCCATAGGAATGCATTGGAAACGGAAAAATTCGTAAGTCGAAAAAACCCTATCTAAAACCGCTGCGGTTTCCGTTCGGATGTTGAGAAATTCGTAAGCGTGCGGCCATTTGCCCCATTCGTAAGTCGAAAAATTCGGT
Organism: Zootoca vivipara; assembly: GCF_963506605.1. Taxonomy (NCBI): domain Eukaryota; kingdom Metazoa; phylum Chordata; class Lepidosauria; order Squamata; family Lacertidae; genus Zootoca; species Zootoca vivipara. Next base: position 14,417,689 of record NC_083291.1, read on the forward strand.
TGTCGAGTCGTTCGTAAGTCGAGGTACCACTGTAAATCCGGGGACATTAAATGAAATCCAGGGACATTCCAGGGATGGATTTTGTCCAGGGACAGATTTGTAAATCCAGGGACTGTCCCTGGGAAACGGGGACTTTTGGTAACCATAGCTTAGCTAGCATTTTTCTATATAAATAATGTTTCACTGTCCATTGGAGTTGCTGCATTTACAGAAGAAACAAATAACTGCTGAACCAACTAGGTAAACTGAAAGCCACATCTGCTTCCATAAAGCACTGCAAACATTAAAGGAACTTTAGAATCCTGGTTGTTTATAGAAAATTGAACTATATGTGTCTTAATATATTAGACTGCACACATATAAAACATTTTTTAATAAAAAAAAGGTCAGCGTAGGTTTAGAAAATCAAGTTAATGAAGGAATTCCGCTATGCTACTCTGTTAGCAAAATGTTGTGAGGTCTACCGTAATTGCTCAGATCATACAGTATTGCAGACACTTGTGATTTTTTTTATAACACTGTTTCTATTTTTTTAATTTTTTAATTTCCCAATATTTACTCAATAATACCACAGTTTGCCAATTATACAGATTCCAATTAATATCAAAATAATTCATTTTAATTCCAAATGTATACAATTTAATCAAAGTGGTTTCCCACGCTCCTTGATCAATGTTTTCTGTCCAGTTCTTATATTGCTGTGGTTCATATTTTTTAATTAACATCTAATTACATTTCAGTTGGTATATTAATCATTAAGATAACAGCTGCATTTTTAGTTATTACTCTTCATGCTAATGCCTTATCTATCTTTCCACAGGATTTCAAATGGGGGGCTCTAATTATTTTCCTTTTCTCTGCATGCGTCAGTCTGAATATGTCCAATTATAAAGTCCTTGGCTGTCCAATTCTTGAAATTACTCCAATTGCTCTCAGCATAACTGGGGCGGGGCTATTATTTATAAAATCATTTATAGGCTGCCTTTTAGGGCACAGCAGACTCAAGGCAGCTCACAAGGTCATAAAAAGACAATGTGTACAAAAAGCTAAAACAAAAACAAAAACTCACCCTGATAAATGGCAGCAACATTATCATTTAAAAACATATGCCTCTTGAAACAAAACCAAACAATACAAAACCCCTGCTTATAGAGAGAGCTATTTTAAGATGGATAGCTCTTCTAAAAAGGGGGAAATCCAAACTTAGCAGAAGTTAGCCCAAAATAAAGGGTTTAAAATACATTTAAACATCTGCTTTAGAGACATTGATAAATTAACCATTTATTGTATATAACTCAATTATCCAACCAGTGAGTCTAAGGTAGGGGTAGGCAACCTAAGGCTTATGGGCCGGATGCGGCCCAATCGCCTTCTCAATCCGGCCCATGGAAGGTCCAGGAATCAGCGTGTTTTTACATGAGTAGAATGTATCTCTGGGTTATTTGAGGGGCATAGGAATTTGTTCATTCCCCCCCCCAAAAAAAATAGTCTGGCCCACCACATGATCTGAGGGACGGTGGAACGGCCCACGGCTGAAAAAGGTTGCTGACCCCTGGTCTAAGGGTTGGGATGTGGTTGGTCTCATGATCCCGTGCTGTTGTGATGTGGAATGTTCTCAGCCTCTCCTACCGGATTCCTTGTACATAGAGTTACATGATCCAATCCGGTCACCAAAACAGTTGCTTCCTGTCGTCATCATCCAAGACTGTGCAAGGAAACACTCACATTTCCTCTAATCCGGTCCCTCCCCTCCACCACCCAAAATCAACAACATCTCATTAATTCTGCATCTGCATTAATTCTTTCTTTGGTACCCCACCCAAAACAGAGGAAGCGTTTTATTTGTTTGGGTCACAACAGACACACCCCTGGACAAAAATCATGCTATACTATTTATTTTAATCAGTAGAAAAGGCAGATTTTAAACATAATTCTCTAGTGGTCGCGAGTTGGCTTTTCTATATGTCCAGAGGCTGTGGCAAATAATTGTAGGAAAGTGATTTCCCACCCTCATTAAAGATGACGCGAGGGACCACTATTCAGGGCTGAAAAGATAAGAGAAATCCTGTTTTAATGCGGTGGAAGAGGCTGAAGGATTACTTCCCTCTCCTTGAATAAAGCAACTTTTACATGAAAGTTTCAGAACTCTTACCATTTGATGTTGGCAGTATGCTAGAAGTTGGCATGCAGTGGTGCTTCCCTATTGGATTTTGCAATCTGAGAACTCACTCACACACACACACAACACCAACCAACTATGTTTCTCACATGGCAGCTTGATTTTGCAAAACAGTTATCAAATTTCACCTGCCACAGTTTAGCAGGTGAACAAGAGAGCCACAAACAGAGGCCTAGCTCCCTCTTCATGGAAATATTTTAAGAGGTTTATCAAACCATAGTTTCGTGTTTCATCAAAGACAGGAAATTATACTGTAGTTTAATTTCTTCTTACAAGCCTGAATATCAGAATCAACCAGCGGATTTGGTAGCATGGTTTGGAGTTGGGAGACTGAACCACAGTTCCTCAGGTGAGAAGGTGAAGAAGGCACAATGTGTGTTCTCAGTCTAATAAATCATGCTTTATTGGACTGAGATCAGAAGCAAGGTTCCCAAGCGAGGATCTGAAGAACTGATGAACTGGCAGAAAGTAAGTCCCAGTAGGACAAAAGTGAACAAATTTTCACGGTTCTAGATTCAGGAAGGTAGCCGTGTTGGTCTACCACAGTCGAAATAAATAAAAATAATTTTTTAAAAATGTGTCCAGTAGCCCCTTAGAGACCAACTAAGTTTGTTCTCTAAGGTGCTACTGGACATTTTTTTTAAAATTCTCATGGATTGGTAAAGTATCAGGGAAAAGGGAGATACAGGAAGGTTAACTAAAAGAGAAACAAAGCATGGAAGAATTGAAATCAGGTGTGGCAGAAGGAAAGGTATACCTATTAGCATGTAAAATTACAATTACACTAATGCAATGTACAGATTTTGACCCAAGATAAGCAATACACAATAAACTTCAAAGACGTATACTTAACCACAAACTTCTATCGTTAGAAGTTGCCACTCTGATGCCATGTCAGTCAGCTTCAGAGTGACATCCAGTGCAAGCAACATGTCATACCTAGTTACAACTGTAAAAACACACTATGTCAATGGTTTTCAACCAGTATGTCATGGCCCCCTGGGGTGATGGCCTTGAATGATGGTCAGGGGTGCTGCGGGCAACACTGGCCTCTGTCCCTCTTTCCTTCCCTTCTTCCTCTGATGCCCTCTCACATCTTTGCCTCCCAAAGGCTTGTGTGGCTATTTGTTGCAGCAGCAACCTTGGCTACAACCTCCCCAGGCAAATAGTGCCTCTGGGGCTGGCCAGTGGGTGCTGGTTGCCAGGAGCAGAGGCAACCTCGGAGTAAGCAAGCAAGGAAGCAGGAAAGGAAGGCCAGCCAGTCAGTCTGCCAGCCCTTGCTGTTGGGAATGGACAGACAAGTCTCAGCCCCTGTGGGGCAGTGTGAGGAGGACTCCCAAGGGCCCAGAGGACTCCCAAAGAGAGGGGAGAAGAGAGGAGCCTGAGGGAATACTCCACAAGGGAGGGCGTTTGAGAAAGGTCGGGGGGCTGCCAGCTCTGCAGGCAAGGGGTGAAATAATGCATACCTGCCAAGTTGCTGTCGGAGAAATAAGGGACCGGGCGGAAGTAGCAGACCGGAAGTAGCGCTGCCGCCATTTTGGAACTGGGCGGAGCATGCTCAGAAGTGACTTTTGATGCTGCTTTGCCCAGTTCCAAAATGGCCGCCGTGCCAGAAGTCGCACTGCAGCCATTTTGGAACTGGGCAGAGCAGCATAAAAAGTCACTTCTGAGCATGCTCCGCCCAGTTCCAAAATGGCCGCCATGTCAGAATAAACCGGGGGAAACAAAAAAAATCCGTTTTTTCAGCTAGGAACAGCTGGAAAAATGGGGGTTTCCCGGTGAATACGGGAGACTTGGTAGCTATGGACATAATGGGGCTCCTGAGCCCCACAGGGGGGCCACAGAAAGAATGTAGTTGGTCAAGGGAGCCATGGACTTTATCTGTGGGATAAATCAAGGAAGTTGTTATAATGCATAAGTTCACGTAACTTCAAACCATGGTTCGGCACTGCATGACTGAACCTTGAACCCATGCCACCCCCCTCATCTCTTCCCCTTGCACTGGCCTTAAATAGCTACTTCCTTGTTTGTCAACTCGCATTTTCGAGTTGTGGTTGTGCTTGCCCTGGACTCATAAAGGTTGCAAACTTCTGCACTATGTGGTTCCTCACTGAGTACCAAATGGCAGGAGAGTGAGGCAGTCATCGCCAGGAGCAGGAGTGGGGTGGTGGCGAGAAGGAGCAGCAGCAAGGTATTAGAGCACCCCCTGCGCCCTCTAAGTGAGCTTGCTGCCCTCAGATACACTTTCCCAATGCCATTGTTGAAGTAAAGACTCGGTGTCCATTCAGACAGCTTCTGTACAGGGTGCAGGGTGGGAATCTTGTCTGCCTCGGGCAGCAAAATGTTTTGGACTGGCTCTGTCTAACTTACATCTTTCCCCTTTTTGTCATTTTATAACTTAGTATTTCCTTGCTGTACTGGGGGCGGTTGACAACACTTTTTACTTATTACAGGGGTACCTCGGGTTACAAACACTTCGGGTTACAGACTCTGCTAACCCGGAAGTAGTACCTCAGGTTAAGAACTTTGCCGCAGGATGAGAACAGAAATCGCGCACTAGTGGCGCAGGCGCAGCCGCAGGTCCCATTAGCTAAAGTGGTACCTCAGGTTAAGAACAGACCTCCGGAACGAGGTACAACTGTATTTTGATAAGCGTGAACTAATACGCAATTCACATAAGTGACACACTGCTAATATCACATTTTTAGCAGACATTGTTAACACATGTTTAATTTGGTGTTTACAATAAAAATATTGGTACTGTACTTCAGTTTTCAAAACACTCCACTCTTTATTGTTAAACTCCATAACATATTGTCCGTCCTTAATAATATACTTCAAGGCTTCAAAGCACATACTTTTCAGTAATCCTCAAGTGCAAGCCAGGCGCAAAAAAATGGCAACCAGACTTTTTTAGGTGCATGCAAATGGAGAATCTTCAGGTGCAAAATGAGCCTGGCACCCTGCTAATTTCTAACCCTGGGCCCTGGTGAACTCTCTGCAACAGGATCCTGTGTAATTCAGTATTAAGATGAGGAGACGGAATTGAACTGTAATTGGGATCTTAAAAAATAAATAAATGCATAATGCTAATTATTTCTACTGAAATGCGATTTTATGAAATTCTGGACATTAAAAAGCACAAATACTATATTTAATAGGCACTGGAGCATGAAATAAGAAACCAAAAACTCTAAAATTAACAGTAGCATGTGCTCATCCAATTCAAGTGGCTTCTTAGTAAAAAATAATAATCCCCAACCATTCAGCTATAACCATGTTTGTTTGTTTTTAAATGCTTTTGGCAAGAATTGTAACCTTAGGAGCTTCAGACTGAAAACGCAAAGCGATAACCTGAGGAGAAGTGAGACCTCTCTATTCCTTCCTCCCTCCTCTGCCTTTTCAACAATATTAGATTACAGTTTAGCAACAGCGAGGGTGGAGGAGGAAATTCCTTTATTCTCACCTTCCAAAAATGTCTTTTTTAAAAAAATGCATATTTTTACTATTGTTTCTTTGAATGGTAGCAACTGTCCGTCCCCGTCCCCCCACACTTCCAAGTTATGAGTTTTGAGCTTTTAGAGCAGTTATAGCTTGGATTAGAAGAGATGAGTCTAAGGCAAATACTCGAGGAACAGGAAATTAAACTAGGAATTCAGAATTACTGAACAGTGAGCAGATATTTTGATCAAACAAAAGATATAGCCCTTTTCTCATTCTGTGCTTCTAAACAACCCTGTGATTAGCAACAGGCTGAAGATGGAACGCAGAGCAAAGTTCCCAAGCCCATCTCCCCAGCTTGTTTCTAATTCACTTTTATACATGTATGCCTTTGTTTTCAGCTTTTTCACACTGAAATGAATGCGGAAGGTCTGTGCATGGAGGAGCTCTATGTATGCCTTGCAGTGCATATGCCACCTCTGGACTGAAATGAAACATTAAGAGCTTTGTTCTGAGATCCTGCCACATTGTTTTCCATTACTCCCATTATCGAAGGGCATCATAAATCAGGAGTGGCTAACCCAGGCATCTCCAAACTTCAGCCCTCCAGATGTTTTGGATACAATTCCCATCTTCCCTGACCACTGGTCCTGTTAGCTAGGGATCATGGGAGTTGTAGGCCAAAACATCTGGAGGGTCGCAGTTTGGGGATGCCTGGGCTAACCTGTAGCCCTACATAATGCTGCTGGACTACATACTCATTTGGCCATGCTACCTGGGGCTGAGGAGAGAGTTAAGAGTCAAACAACACCTGGAGCACCAAAGGTTACCCACCCCTGCTATTAGGGTTGAGCTCTGAAATATCCGAAACATCCATTAGGATGTGAAAATACAAAAATGGCTTCAGATAGCCCCGCTTCATATATCCAGCGGAGATGAGCAGAAAATCAACATGCTGAACATAGCTGTCAAGTTTTCCCTTGTCTCACGAGGAAGCCTATTCGGCATAAGGGAATTTCCCTTTAAAAAAGGGAGAACTTGACAGCTATGATGCTGAATAAGAGGAACAGTCTCTGTACCCTGCTATGCCACATCTGTGCAATTCTTCCTTTCTTTTTAAACTGTACAAACAGAACCTCTGCACAACTGAGCTTCTGTATGGAGATGCCAGTTGCACATGGAGTTCTCTATCTAGTGGACAGGAAATGTGTGTATTTTCTTTGCGAGGTTCTGGCGGCGAACATGGCAGCTACGTTGGCTTTGGGACCAATTAACTGGCCGTCTAATTTGCTTCAGTGGCCATATTGCCTGTGCAAACCTGGTCCTTGAACTTCCCCACTAGTCTTGCCTGGCATTGGAGGGTTTCACTTCAGTATTGAACCAGTGCCTTGACTACAGTAATACCTCGGGTTACGAACACGATCTGTTCCGGGTCGCAGTTCGTAACCCGAAAAGTTCGTAACCCGAACCGCCATTTTGCGCATGCGCAAACCGCGCACGCCGCTTCTGCGCACGCGCGTGCTGCGAAAATACTTCCGGGTTTGCGCAGTTCGTAACCCGAGGTGTTCGTAACCCGAGGTACGACTGTACACATGCAGCAGAATGAGATGGAAGAATCCTGAAATGCACCAGGGAGAGCGATTATTTTTCAGGTCGCTCTCAGTCTCCACTGTGCCCTTTTTCTAAATTTAATGGGAAAATTGGGGCAAACAGCAGTAATGTGTGAGATCAGGCATCCCCAAACTGCGGCCCTCCAGATGTTTTAGCCTACAACTCCCATGATCCCTAGCTAACAGGACCAGTGGTCAAGTTTGGGGATGCCTGTGTGAGATGGATGGAATGGAAATGCTGGCACTCACTGGGACAGGGTGGGGGGGTGGCAGGGTAAGAGGAGCTCCCAGGCTGGCAGCATTGGTGTACTACAGGTGCATCCTGTTTTCACAATAGCCAATCAGATGCCAATGGGAAGACCACAAGTAGCACATGAGTTCCACCCATGCAGTGTTAGAAACTCAGATATCTAAGCTAGGTGCCTTAAACCAAGATTATAGCTTCCAAAATAGAATGCCTAGTTGCCATTTGGGGGCAAGGTGGCTCTAAAGCAGGCACCCCCAAACTTCGGCCCTCCAGATGTTTTGGACTACAATTCCCATCATCCCTGACCACTGGTCCTCTTAGCTAGGGATCATGGGAGTTGTAGGCCAAAACATCTGGAGGGCTGCAGTTTGGGGGTGCCTGCTCTAAAGTCTTATTTTTTCAAACGATAGCTGTCTGTGGTTGAGTCTCAGTTAAACACCTGGCTAGTTCAGATGACAACCCTGAGCTAGGTTAAGTGCTTCGAGAACTTAAAAGAAGAAAAGTCACTTGATCCAGGGACAGTCCACATATATTGGCCTATTCCGACCTCTTTTTCTTAATGGCGACTGCTCCTGCTCAGAGAGAGCACAGTTAAAGCATTTTGGTTCCAGAAATTCATTCTGACTGTGAAGATAAAATATAACTGATAGAATTCTACAGGGCGGGGTATTAGTGTGTGAAAACAGTCCAGATCCAATGATCCCAAGGCATGCACCTCCAGGTGGTGGAGCTGTCAGGTGCCAGCCTGGCACCACTGGCGTAGCTTCATGCTCCGCCACCGGGGGCGAAGAGCAGGCGGGGGCGGGGCTGGCATGTGTTTTGGGGGCGGGGCGCGCCGCCCGTAGGGGCATGGTGCGCATTCTGGGGGCGTGGCGCCCAGCGCAGGCGGGGAACAGCTGCCATGGCGCCCTCGGGATCGTGCGCTGCCCAGGGCGGAGCACCCCCTGCCCCTCCCTTGCTACGCCCCTGCCTGGCACGCAGGCATCTTCACTTGTTTGCAACTGATCAAAAGCAAGGTGCACAACATGTCTGGTGCCTGGCTTATTTCAAACCCTGGCAACCATTTGTGTCCCCAAGCAACTGGCATTCAGAAGTATAGCATCTTTGATACTAGATGCAGTACACAGCCATGATGATTAGTAGCCACTGACAGACTTTGTCTTAACCCCTTTAAAATCCATCCAAGTTGGGGGCCATCACTGCAACTTCTGGCAGTGACGTCCGTAGTTTTAACTCGGCTCTGTGTGAAACAGTACTTCCTTTTTTGTGTCTGGAATCTACCAATATTAGGCTTCATTGGATGACCCTAGGTTCTTGGTATTGTGAGAAAGGGGAAAAAATGTTTCTCTCCCCACTTTCTCCATACCACACATAATATTGTACAGCTCTTTCATAAGCGGAGCCTGGTAGTTCAAGCCAATGGCTCGTATAGTCCAGCATGCTAGTCTCACAGTGGCCAACCAGATTCCTCTGCAAAACCCAAAGCAGAACCAGTGTGCAAGAGCACAACCCTCTTCGGTGGTTTCCAGCAACTGACATTCAGAAGGATACTGCCATTGGAGGCAGAGCACAGCCATCATGGCCAATAGTCACTGAAAGCAGTTACCTCCATGAATTACTTCCTTCTACTCCAGTCCACAGGGACCCAGGTGGCGCTGTGGGTTAAATCACAGAGTCTAGGACTTGCTGATCAGAAGGTCGGTGGTTCGAATCCCTGCAACGGGGTGAGCTCCCGTTGCTTGGTCCCAGCTCCTGCCCACCTAGCAGTTCGAAAGCACATCAAAGTGCAAGTAGATAAATAGGGACCGCTCCGGTGGGAAGGTAAACGGCGTTTCCGTGCACTGCTCTGGTTCGCCAGAAGCAGCTTTGTCATGCTGGCCACATGACCTGGAAGCTGTCTGCAGACAAACGCCGTCTCCCTTGGCCTATAGAGCGAGATGAGCGCCGCAACCCCAGAGTCAGACACGACTGGACCTGATGGCCAGGGGCCCCTTTACCTTTACCTTTACCTTAACCCCAAGTGTAAGAAAATCATGGCCTGGAAACTGGGGCTGGATCTGGACACACCAAAGAAGTGTTTCAGTTAAACGCTTTGTAAATTTAAACAGGGAAAACAGGTAGAGAGAAACAAGACTCCACAGCGCCATCTGATGGCACGATGTTATATTGCATATACAATGCATATAAATTGCTTTTTCTTTACTGATCTAGCGGAGTCCTCGTTTTATGGAAGGGGTTGTTGTGATTGTTCTCACTACACTGAAGCATAAAATGAAAGTTGCAGGTAAAAAGGAATTTGCTGCACAATCCTAAACATGTCTACTCAGAAGTAAATCCAACTGTGAGGCTTACTCCCAGGTAAGTGGGTTTAGGACTGCACTCTTAGGTGAGATTTCAATCAGGTTTAGGGAACGAGGTCTGCATCCTACTGAAATCTGTAGGCGGTATTTGTTGTCGTCGTTTTTTTAAAAAACATGTTCATAGAATCATGGAATTGTAGAGCTGGAAGGGACAATGAGGGTCTTCAAGTCCAACCCCCTACAATGCAGGAATATTTCACCCATCATGGGACTTGAACCCACAACCCTGAGATTAAGAGTCTCATGCTCTACCAACTGAGCTATTCCAGGTTCTTTAGAAGTAATTGTTCTAGACATTTCCATAGCCAGCAACTTCAAACACATTTGCCTTCCTTATCTTTTCTTCTTTTTACAAGAGATTAAATGTATTACTAAGATCACATAAAGCAAAACAATTTTGTTATAGTTCCTTTGTTCAGTGTTTGTAGGTAGGACCTGCACTGTTTTTATTTACATTAGCATATGTGAGGAAGTTAAATAAACTGGAAGCTATGGTAGGCAACATCTAAAAGGAAATAAACGGAAGCTTGCAATAGTTAGATGTCTGAACAAAACTGCTCATTTTGTGACTGAAAATGAGTTAATTGCTGGTGTGCCTGAATTGTCTATCTGCAAATCGGTATTTCCAAGGGAATGTTGAAAAGGAAAAATCACAGTGAAAGTGGCAATAGAAGAGATAATTGTGGGTATTGCACTTTGCACGTTACAAAGGCGTGTCATTTTCCAGTGAAGCTTGACATAAATAAAGTATACACACAGGCTACTAACACAAAGCTGTGCATTCAACTTACATACTGACTCCCAATGCTAAGACAGCTTTGAAAAAGTAATACTTAATTTAATGAATCCTTTCCCTGCTTAAAATTTCACAATGATTGGCGAAGGAATCCCAACAGGCGTTATCAATTACAGAGCAAGAACTTGCCCAATGTGTCCATGGCCCAGAATTCAGTTATCACTTCTGATCATTTTCTTATAATCTGCTTAATTAAGTACTTTCTAGTTTGTGGCAAACCATAGTTTGCCACTGTATCCAAAACAGCAAACCAGGGTTTCCATTTTCTGGTTTGCAGGGCAAGCACAAACCACAACTTGCGAGTGCGAGTTGACAAACAAGAAAGTAGCTATTTAAGGCCAGTACAAGAGTCTCTGAGCTGCACCCCTGCCCCAAAGAGAGGTGCCTCCTCACACTGCCCCACAGAGGCCTGGAACTTGTCTGTCCATTCCCAACAGGAAGGACTGGCACACTGGCTGGTTGGGCTCCCTCACCCGCTTGCTTGCTTACACCAAGGCCACCTCAGCTCCTGGCAACCAGCACCCACTGGCCAGCCCTGAGGAGCTTGTAGACAGGGCTGCTGCAACAAACAGCTGCACAGGCCTTTGGGAGGCAGACACGTGAGAGGGAATCAGAGTGGACAGAGGCCAGTCTTGCCCACGGCACCCCTGACCACCATTCAAGGCATCCCAGGGGCCCATGACACACTGGTTGAAAACCACTGCCACAGGGAGTAAGTCACTTGAAGAGAAAACTATTGCCAGGGCCAAAGAGCTACTATAGGATGATAATTAAGGGACTTGAGTTCTGAGGCAGAATGTCCTGGGTTCTAATCTCACACATGACATGGCAGAAAACCCCAGTTTGCCATTCACTGGGTGACCTCTTAGGCAATGTTCATCTCAGCTTTTCTCTCTTTCTCTTCCTCCCTTCCTCTCATATGCAGTACAGGATAACGACCCTGACCTACCTACCAGGGTTCCTGGAAGGTTTACTAAAGTACAGTGGTACCTCGGTTTACAAACACAATTGGTTCTGGAAGTCTGTATTTAACCTGAAGCATACTTAACCTGAAGCAAACTTTCCCATTGAAAGTCATGGAAAGTGGATTAATCCGTTCCAGACGGTCTGTGGAGTACTTAAACTGAAGCATACTTAACCTGAAGCGAACTTTCGCATTGAAAGTAATGGAAAGTGGATTAATCCGTTCCAGACGAGTCCGCGGAGTACTTAAACTGAAAATATCAAACCGAGACGTACTTAAACTGAGGTATGACTGTAATGTATATGAGGAAAACTAAATACTATGTAAGCATTAAATACTATGTAAGCAGGTGGCGCTGTGGGCTAAACCACTGAGCCTAGGGCTTGCTGATCAGAAGGTCGGCGGTTCGAATCCCTGTGACGGGGTGAGCTCCCGTTGCTTGGTCCCAGCTCCTGCCAACCTAGCAGTTCGAAAGCACATCAAAAATGCAAGTAGATAAATAGGAACCGCTATAGCAGGAAGGTAAACGGCGTTTCCATGTGCTGCTCTGGTTTGCCAGAAGCGGCTTTGTCATGCTGGCCACATGACCTGGAAGCTATACGCCGTCTCCCTCGGCCAATAATGTGAGATGAGCGCGCAACCCCAGAGTCGGTCACGACTGAACCTAATGGTCAGGGGTCCCTTTACCTTTTAAGCATTAAATAGATGCTCAGTATTTTTACTAGAATATTTACCACAATTCTACTAGCAGTATTTTTACTGCTACATGTGAATAAGCTCTTGAGATGTTCAGGACCTTTGGACGTTCTTCATATTTCTATTCAGCATAATAAACATTGACGCCCCATCTAACGCTTTCTACATACACTTGAACAAGTCTCTTGCTTTCTATCTCCTCCATCTTGCCATAGCCACATACTCATCTAGTACTCAACTGATCCTATCAGTGCCCCTTCCCATCACACAAGCAAAGCAAACTATACTCAAAACTGTCCGCTTTAAGTTGCAACTGAATTTACACACGTTTGAAGGAGAAAAAAGGTCTGTACATGCTGAACCTATGAACTTGCACAGCTTATCTGTGCTATTTAAAGGAATGTGTAAATATGGTTAATTTACTTAGCAGCTCACCTGGATGATCTAAAACAGCAATCAAGACAGGTGCTTTAAAACTCAACAGGAAAGACAACTGTTATCTTAAAGAGAAAGAAAGGTGTAACTGGTCTAGTCTTCCAATTACAGAGCAATAACAGTAAGGGCAAATGCATCCTCTGCTTAGCCCCATATCCCCCAAATGGTTCACAAAAGCTTGCAATGAAGCATCCTCAGCAGTTACATCACTTGATCTCCACAATTGTCTGAAAGCAATGAAGCCCCATAGTCCAGAGACTCAGCTAGACCCGTAAAGAAAAAGCAATTTACAGTACAGTGGAACCTCGGTTTATGAACACCTTGGTTTACGAATTTTCGGTTTACGAACTCCGCGGACCCATCTGGAACGGATTAGTTCACTTTCCATTACTTTCAATGGGAAAGTTCACTTCAGTTTATGAACGCTTCAGTTTAAGTACTCTGCAGACCGTCTGGAACAGATTAATGCACTTTCCATTACTTTCAATGGGAAAGTTCGCTTCAGTTTATGAACGCTTTAGTTTATGAACAGACTTCCGGAACCAATTGTGTTCATAAACCGAGGTACCACTGTATATGCATTGTATATGCGATATAACATTGTGCCACCAGATGGCGACGTGGAGTCTCGTTTTTCTCTACCGGTTTCCTCTGTTTAAATTTACAACGCTTTAAAACTGAAACACTTCTTTGATGTGTCTAGATCCAGCCCAGGAGTTGGGGGGAAAGTAGATGTGATTTCTACTGTTAGATCACTAAACAAATTTGCAACCGTGCCTGACTTCCAGAAACAAGAAAAAAACCATTTCCTGCTTGGACAGGATGGCCCTTGTGGTCTCTTCCAACTCTATAATTCTATGATTCTAGGTAGTTCCCCTCCAACTGCATATAACTGCACATACCTGGATGTGACTGACTATAACTTGTATACCATAACTTGTACATGTAACCAATTGTATATTATCTGAAGTTCTGGCAGGTCATTTAAACTTTTCTCAATAAGAGAAACATGGTAATAAAAGTTAAAAAAATTGCCCAACTTTTGAAACAGAGGGCACTTCAAAAGCAGTTTGCAATATGGAGGGTTATCTGCTCAAAGGTGTGGGGGCGGGAGGCAAATTCATTTTTGCCTCCCCCTAAGGATCAGATTTGCAGTTTCTGTGCATGTGTTGGGAAGGGGAGGGACTACAGTGGTACCTCGGTTTACAAACACAATTGGTTCCGGAAGTCTGTACTTAAACTGAAGCGTACTTAACCTGAAGCGTACTTACGCTGAAGTGAACTTTCCCATTGAAAGTAATGGAAAGTGGATTAATCCATTCCAGACAGGTACTTAAACTGAAAATACTCAAACCAAGGCATACTTAAACTGAGATATGACTATATTTTGGAAGCCTAAGTAACCTCAGTGTCACAAAAGGTGATCAATGCCAACTATGGTGACCTAGGCCACAATTATTACTGCTCTGCCAAGATCCTTTTGTATCTGGGCTGCCTGTGAAGCTAGTTTATAAATTCAGAACAAAATATGGCTGCTAAATTACTGAACAGCACTGGGCACATACCACCAGTCTTCTTAACAAATTTGTACTGGTTACCAGTGCATTTCTAGGCTTAGTTCAATGTGTCAGTTTGTACCTTTAAAGATGGCTAGGACCAGGATACAGTAATGTCATCTTCTCCCACATGAGCCAGGCCATTACTTCCTCAAAGGCAGCCCAGAACAGGATCTTCTCAGTTGTGGCATTGGTCCAAACCATTTTTTGGTATCAGGTAAAAACCTTTTCATTCATATAAGTGTTTTACATATTTATGTAGTCATAAAGTAAGCCAGGGCAGCAATTTTAAGCATTTGAGAAATGTAAGACATACCCCGAAAATAAGACATGCCTGCCAGCTCGGGGCCTGGAACCGGCTGCTGCAGCACGGAGCACCCAGGCACCGGCGAAGCAGATCAGCTGTAGCACGGGAATCAGCTGTTCCTGGCTCAGCTGTAGCGCGCGCCTAGGAGGAACTTCAGCGCTGAGGAGGGAAAATGGCGTTTAAAAACGCCGTTTGAAGTGATTTCAGCCTGCCGCCCCCCACCCGGAACTGGCTGCTGCAGCGCAGAACACTCAGTAGCGCGGATGGAGCGCCCAGCAGCTCCGGGCGGCGGGGCCAGGAAGAGACAAGGCCGCTGGCTCGGGTGCTCCTGACCCCAGCCGCTTCGGTTTTCACGGATTCAGGACTGCCGGTACGGTAGCAACGCCGGAGGCAGCAGGAGGAGGAAGCAGCCTGTCAGGTCGGCGCCCAGCAGCGCTGCACAGAGCGCCCCGAGCCTCCGGGAGCGTTGCTGCTAGAGCGTTGCTCCTGGAGGCTCAGGGCGCTCCGCGAGCCCCTGAGGCGGCTGCCGGCTCCCGCTCCGCCCCGCAGAGTCCCAAGTCAATGGGCCCTGACTAGAAGCAACAGGAGCGCTGGCTCCCTGCTTCGGCCAAAAGGCTTGGTCTCGCCACCACCTCCTTCTCTGGCCATGCCGCGAGCTTCCCTTTTCGTAAACACGCAACCAGGTGAAACCCGAGAGTGGCGCTGAGGCAGTTTCAATAAGTGGAGTGGGCGGGCGGCGGCGGGAGGGGGGGCAAAACTTTTGCTTGAAAGGCGGCTCCGGGGCTGCGCAAGAGCGACCGGCCGACAGATCCACTAACGGTTCGCTCTTGTGTCCCTCCCCACTTGCCGTCCCGTTTCGGGTTGCCAAGGCAACTAACAACAAACACCGTGCTTTTCTCTTGGTTCTCTCAGGCGAGTTGAGAAAAAGGGGCGAGAAGTGGGGTTTCGTTATCGCTCCCGCCGCTTCCTCTCCCGCTCCTCACAGTCAAATAGGCTTCTGGGCTTCGCTGCCGCCGCCGAGTACCCAAGCGGCTTGCCCCCTTTGCCATTTTAAAAACGTGTTTCCTTTCAGTTACCCTTGCGCCTTGCTTTGTTGCTTACGGTTGAAAACGCCACGTGGCTCGGGGCTGCTGGGCGCCGACCTGGCAGGCCGTCTCCTCCTCCTCCCGGAGGCGTCCAACAGCGCCGCGCAGAGCGCTCCGAGCCTCCGGGAGCCAGCAGCAGCAATGCAACAGGAGGAGGCAGGTGCCCAGAACCATGCGGTACTTATGGTAATAAAATTTTTTAGACACCCCCCCCCCCGAAAATAAGCCATAGGCTTATTTTCTTGAGTAAAATTAATATAAGACGGTGTCTTAAAATGTGGGAAACACGGTACTACTACTAATACTAAATTAAATTCATACCCCGCGCATTTGGCTGGGTTTCCCCAGCCACTCTGGGCAGCTCCCAACAGAACATCAAAAACAGAATAAAATATCAAACATTAAAAACTTTTCTAAAGTCAGATAGTTGTTTATTTCCTTGACATCTGATAGGCGGGTGCGACTGAGAAGGCCCTCTGCCTGGTTCCCTGTAGCTTCACTTCTCACAGTGAGGGAACTGCCAAAAGGCCCTCGGAGCTGGACCTCAGTATCTGGGCTGAACGATGGGGGTGGAAACACTCCTTCAGGTATACTGGGCTGAGGCCGTTTAGGGCTTTAAAGGTCAGCACCAACATTGTCATTCTGCTTCTGTTTTTACTGTGCTTTTGTATTTTGGTGCTGTCATGACCCTGTTAGTTTAAACACTGTTAGTTGATCTGGAACATATTGGTCTGAAAGGAAGACTTCAACACCTTAAGTCGGGTATAATAGGGAGAGATGATATGAGTTGGAGCCCACAGGACTGCAGATTCCCCATATGTGCCCTGAGTGAGTTTAATAAGCACTATCTAGGATTCTAAACAGTTCTTTGAATCCTCAACATAACGTGCATAGCTACTCCAATAGATCTAGTTTGATAAAACAGAGATCTATTAGCTTTATTGCTTAAATAACTGATTGTTTTATTTCTTGTGGCTACAAAAATAACTTCAGCTTAAAAAAAGGCGTTTCTTACAGTCAGTGAGGGGTATGAATAAATTTGGGACATTTGCTGTAAAGATGGTAGCATGTCAACTCAAAATATGGCAATTTCTTCTGCATGCCCTCTACTCCCCCCCACCACACTTTTACCAATATGAGGTCCCCTTTCCAGACTTTGTAAAGCTTGTGGTTTCTCTAAAATATATCTCTAAAGGTGCAGCTCCTTGATTACATGGTACAGAAATATATTTTAGGAAACTAATTAATACAGTGGTACCTCTACTTATGAATGTTTCTACTTACGAATGGAGCTCCATCCGCCTGCGGTTTAGATAGGATTTTTTCTACTTACGGATTTTTAGATAGGGTTGCTTCTACTTACGATTTTTTTCTCCCAATGCATTCCTATGAAATTCGACTTACAAATTTTTACGACTTACAAATGTGTGTTCGGAACGCATTAAATTCGTAAGTAGAGGTACCACTGTATATTTAACTGAATACAGTGGTACAGGCAGAGGGCCTTCTCGGTAGTGGCACCCGCCCTGTGGAACGCCCTCCCATCAGATGTCAAAGAGAAAAAACAGCTAGCAGATTTTTAGAAGACATCTGAAGGCAGCCCTGTTTAGGGAGGCTTTTAATCTTTAATCGATTATTTTATTCTTCTTCTGGAAACCCAGCCAGATGGGCAGGGTATAAATAATAAATAATCATTATACCTCGGTTTACGAACTTAATCCATTCCGGAAGCCCATTCTTAAACCAAAACCGTTCTCTAAACCGAGGCGCGCTTTCCCTAACGAGGCCTCCTGCCGCCGGCGACCTTCCACCGTTCGGATTCTGTTCTTAGACCGAGGTAAAGTTAGCAAACCGGGACAGGTTTTGCAGAGTTCGTAAACCAAATAGTTTTTATTTAAACAGGGCTGTTCTTAAACCAAGGTACCACTGTAATAAACTTAATTAATTAATTATTGGCTGCTGTATTTTTAAGTTCAGATAAAAGTATTTTTGTTTTGTTTTGTTTTTTTAAAAAAAGTGTAGGAAGCAGCCCATGCATTGACTTTTCGGAATATGTACACTGAATACTAAACCTTTTTAATGCATACATCACCAGCATTTCTGCCACTTCTACATGCATTGACTTAACATGCATTGTGAACTAGGAATATATGCATTATAGTGCACGCCTCCCCCCCCCCCCCAAAATGGGGTGGTTGGCTAAATAAATACTTTCGTAGAATGGGCATTGTTCCTTTGGCTGTCGAGTCAATACAAAATGCAGCTGTGAGAATGAAATAAATCCCTAACAGATATGAGAAGCCTCTGCAAAACATTCACCAGGGATGAATACCAATTCACATGCCCAAGCGCTGAGATAGTGCTGGAATCTCAAATGGGCTCCATCACAATGCTGAAATGTTAATCAGGTTTTCCAACACAGGAGATCTCCTATCTCCATTCTGTTGAATAGTCATTTTATATACACAGACATATTCAATCTCTCCCCACACCCCAAGTTCCAGAGCTAAAGTGATTTAATTAATGTGTGACCACAATAAAGAATTCACACCATCAGTGCCCATTCTGGACAAGGATTTTAACACTAATGTACAAGTCTCCTTAAAAGAAACCACTATATCGCTTACATAAAATGTAACAGGAAAAGTAAAGTCATATAAAGCAGAACATCAAATGAAACTTTTCAAATGCTAAATAAAATCTGAATGACATCATATACCATAGATAACAATGAGCAATGCACAAAAAGAAAGAGAAATAGTTTTAAGAATTAGGAATCAGAATCCAGGTAAGCTTGGGCAAACGTGTTTGTCTTTTAAGTGGCATTTAAAGCTGGTTCCTGTTTCTACCTCTTGAACTATCCAGAGAAGGGGATTTCAAAGGGTGGGTGACACCATTAAGGAAGTCTGCTTCCATATTGTCACTGTTTCCATGTCCCCACCAAAGAATTAACACACAGCAGGGTTTCCTTGGAAGATCTGAAGACTTCAGAGAGATGGTCTGCTTCTAAGGAATCCTTCAAGCCTTTTGGTAAACAGTGTGTTCAGTTAAACACAGCCGATACAACCTTAATATTTGCAGAGAACACAGGTACCAGATCCACCGGTCTTTTTGGCACTAATTTGAAAGAGTGAAGCACATGCTTAAATATCTCTAGTTGGAATTAATTGTAACTTAACTTTGGCTTGATCTTTTTTTGTGCATTTTCTGATTGTTGTTATTACTGTACAGCATGCTGGGAACTGTTTGGTTCAAGGGCATGCTAGAAATTTTTAATAGAATAAATAAAGTGTTGTGGCCAGCAGACTGAGCTCTGAGCCAGGAAATCCCCAGCTTAAACATTGCCCCATGCCATGAACTCACTCCTGTGGCTGTAGGGTAGCTGCTGTATCTCATGGTGAACCTCAGATCTGCAATATTTATCAACAGGAATGTGGTTTCACATACTTAGGGATGTGATACAATCCCTTATCTTTCCTTTTGCGCCTATGAACTTCAAAGCAATCCAACTAAAGAAAAACTACCCTGGTTTTAGGTCTTTAAATCACAACATCAGATTTTTAAGGTGCAGCCACCCAAAGTTAAGCACCTGCTTAAATCTTGACCACTAAGATGGCTGGAACTAAAATGCTGACAGCTTTGGCTGAATTAAATAACCTTTCTAAGGGTACAATCCTATTCCTGCTTACCTGGGAGTAAGCCTCACTGGACTCAACAAGACTTAATTCTTATAGACATGTATGAAATTGCAGTGTAAAAGTACATGCAGAAATAAAAGTGAAGTCTGTATTATTTTCAGGATCCTGATGCTAATTTATCAAACCTAAAACGTTTTAAAGGGAAGTCAGACTTGGAAATAAAACATAGCTTGTTGAACAGAAATTCTAAAAAGACAATGAGCTTGGAATGTAGGTAAAGCAAATTACCATGGGATATAAGCAAGTCCATCAATAAATGGAAATGACAGAAACATGATTCTTCAAACAGTTCAGAGTTTCCAAATATTCTAGCGAGTTTTCCTACTCGCTTGGTAATTCATTTGCTATTTGGCGGTGCACACAATCCTTTTCATGCCACTTCTTTGCAACCCATGAGCTCAGAGGCTCCCTCTTCAGGGTTCACACATGCTTGCAAATACCATGGGCATGGAATTCTAAGGGTAGGGTGGGACAATTGCACCCCCACCTCACCAGGTGAACCATAATCTCCAGATCACAGGTACCATTAAAAATAAATAAATAGCAAGTGTGTAGCATTTGTAGAACCTGAGACAGGAGGAAAAACGTAAAGGCACGATTCCTCTCACTTTTTCTGTGTGTGATTCTCTCAGTCTGCTTCTTCTTTCAGTGTTTCTATTTGCCCCCACCCTGAGAAATTCCTGAGACCACCCATGCCCATGGGGGGGGGGGAGGTGTTAGCTACTGGGAGGAGGAACCTGAGGAAGGAAGAGATAAGGGGAGAAAAGATTACACATCCCTCACCTGCTGCCTCTTTTAGAAAGGCCCTTAGGGGCTACAATGACTGTACGGAACCTGCCCTTTGGCTCACATTCTAACACCTTTCCGAGAGGTGAAGAAATGAAAGGCAACTTGCTTGCTCAATAATTTAAAGAGGCAGGAATATCTAAACGAAACAAAAAAAATAACCGTCATGCTCACTTCACGCCAAAAAAAACAGGGAGCAAGTGGGATCTAGTGGTGACATTCGGAAGGGACAAGCCATGTAACTTCAGGTATTCCTTGGAATTTGCAACAGTCAATAAACCTCCAGATGCAATCTTCACTTTTTAAATGCTTCTTATTTCAAACCAACTAGTTAAGGATTCAGGAAAACGGGACCCGAATATGCGGTAGTATCTGTGGACATGGCATTTTATACAGGGAGGAAGTGCTCTGCATTCCATTCTGTCCTTCATTTCCCTGTTCGGTTCACGCGGAGAGATGAGGCAATGTCCTGGTCCTTTTTATACTGAGCATTTCTGAACCGTTTGCTGTGCTTTCTCCCCTCTAAAGAATAAAAATCCAAGGTTCCCCCCAAAGCACTGCCCCTACCTTAAATATAGAACCCCAGCTACCTCCTCAGCACCCAAGTTATCTCCTCTTACTTCTCTAGTTATCTGTGCTCTCTCTGAACTGGAGGGGGATGCAGTTTTCTCACAATTCCCCTCATATCTGATGGGGAAGGGGCCAATGCAGTTGCAAAGTCTAAATGAACCATGGCAATGTTCACAGCCCATGAAGCCACCACTCCATGCACATTGACTGGCGAAGGATCAAGTCATGTTTCCATCAGCCCACTCAAGCCTTGCGTGTCCCACAGTCCCCATAAGCAGTTGCAGTTACTAAGTACTGTACGCAGTTCCCTTCACCATTCAACCTATTATATTTGGACCCCTAAGTGTTCATCGCCCCCCCCATATTTGCATGTGGGTGGCCGAGAGGAAAGCAGCCAGGTCGAAAGCCTTATTCTTGGGCGCACTCAAGGTTAAAAGGGGTGTGTGCGTCCTTTTACCCCTCATGATAACTATGGCAAGGTCATCCATGTAGGACAGAGTTTATCTGATGCCCAAGCATGCACACACACCTCTCTCTCTCTAAAAAAGAAGAAAAGTAAAAGGTTTCGTGCCTTTCGCATGCATACCTGATACGTGCCTCTCAGTTAATGCTGCAATTCTTACCACGGAGCGAGTCGCACCGAGCTCAACGCAGCTTTCTTCCCAGCAGACAGGCTTCCAAGGCCCTGCATGCACATCCTTGCTAGTCAATCTCAGTGTGTGAGAAGTGTGAGCGGGCCACAGATCCAGAGCCTGGGGGGTGACGGCAGAGAGGGGCGGAACTGCCCCGAAATGGCAGCACCACCACCCCCTTCTCCAGCACGGCTTCCCATCAGGAGCACGGGAATACCCCCTCCTCATCCACACACACAGGGGTGCCAACTTGAAAAAAATATTGGGGGGCAGGTAAGCCCCTCCCCACATATTCGATCACATGATGCACTGCACACACACACACAAAAATTTGAATGGCAATGCCCATCAACTTGGGGGGGGGGGCTGGCTCTCTCAAATATTTTAAGGCGCGGCGAAGGGATCTCGGCCCCCAAGCGCGCGCGCGCACACACGTGCACGCACACACACACACACACACACACACAATCCAGACCGCAGCCCTGACCCTCCTTCTCCCAATGCATGCGAGAGGTTGCATACAGCAATTGCTCCCTTGCGCGCGCACAGACCCCTCCGTTCCATCACGCGGAGAAAAAGATGGACGCGGGGCAATTCTTATTTCCCCTCCCGTCCCCGTTTCGCCCTTCCTTTGCCAACAGCTGCTCTCCTCCACCACCACGTCCCCCCACAACAAGCCCCGAAGCGAAGAGCACGAGGCGGCAGCGTTGGGCGCCCAGGCGGAGGGAAAGGAGGAGAAGGAGCAGGAGCTGCCTACCTCAGTTCCTACCGCCGGCTTGTCCAGCAAGCGAGTCAAGTCTCTCTCTCTTCTCTCTGGCTGCGCCAAGGCGCTCGCGGAGGGAAGCAGGATAACGCGCGCGAGCAGCCGTCTCTTTCCTCCTCCTCCTCCTCCGGCCTGCCTCCGTGGCGGGCTGCTGCTTCCAAGTTTAGGAAGTGTGGCAGTGGCAGTAACACAACCCACACTCTCCGGTCTGTGAGGAAGGGAGGTGGGCGTGTTGTGAGGCAGCTTCACCGCAGGACATGGAAGCCGGCTGCGAACGCGCGCGCTCTCTCTTTTGCCAGCTCGCCACGCTGCCGCCGCCGCCTCCCCTCCTCAGGCTCGCGCCTCTGCTGCTGAATAATAAATAACCGAACCGGAGCTCGCTGCTTTCGGCCCCGTTCGCTCCGTTCGCAGCCTGCCGACACGGGTTGGGGCAGGGTGGGGGCGAGAGGCAGCCGCCGCCGCCGCCGCCTCCTCCTCCTCCTCCTCCTCTCAGGTTACCTCAGCATCCATTCGAGACTCGCGCCGTGCCTGCAGAAAGAGCTGCTGCTGCTGCTCCCCGCCCTACCGCCATGGCGAGGATAAGGCCAACGAAAAGGCTCTGGCCAGCCTTCAAATGGGGAAAAAAGTGAAATGAAATAAAATCCATCTTAGGGCAATAATCTTTCATAGGCTCCTAGGTTCCAACTCCTAGAGGCTGGGGTCCCCTTGCTCCTCTTGGGAGCCAACTATTAGCCCCCCAATAAAATAATTGAGAGGGCCAGGCCCCCTCAGTGTTGATGGGAGTTGCCAATCAAATGGTGTGCATGTGCTACACCTTGTGATCGATTTTGTGGGGCTAGGGGCTTACCTGGTTCCCGGCCGCCCAATATTTTATTTAAGTTGGCACCCTTGGTACCCCCCAATAAAATCCATCATAGGGCAATATCTTTCATAGGCCAACAGAAGGGTTATTTGTGGGTTCCAGCTTGCCACTCAAAGGATCCAACTCCTAGAAGCTGAGGTCCCCTCAAATTTGGGAGCCAACTACTAGCCCCGCAATTGGAGAACAGCCTTTACCCAAGGTGTCATGAGTTTAGAAGACACTCAAGCTCAGGACGAAAGAGAGAAACATGCTAAGAAACCCTTGCCGTGATCAACTCCCACCCAGAAACCTATGTCCCCACTGTGGAAGGATGTGTGGATCCAGAACTGGCCTCCACAGCCACACACGGACTCACTTTTAAAACCGTGTTCATGGAAGACAATCTTATTCAGCTATGAGTGATCGCTAATAATAATAATAATAATTTATTATTTACTGCATACCCCACCCATCTGGCTGTGTTTCCCAGCCACTCTGGGCGGCTTCCAACAAAATACAGTGGTACCTCGCAAGACGAATGCCTCGCACAACGAAAAACTCACTAGATGAAAGTGTCTAGTGATTCTTTGTTGCCTCGCAAGACGAAGCTTTCTATGGCCGTGTCTCGCAAGACGCTCTTTTTTTTTTGCTGCTTTTTTTTGCCGTCTGCCATTTGTTTCCGCAAGACGAAAATTTTCGTAAGACTGCACGACCCGCGGAACAAATTATTTTCGTCTTGCAAGGTACCGCTGTATTAAAATACAATGGTCTGTTAAACATTAAAAGCTTCCCTAAACAGGGCTGCTTTCAGATGTCTTCTAAAAGTCTGGTAGATGTTTTTCTCTTTGGCATCTGGTGGGAGGGCGTTCCACAGAACTAGCCCCCCAATAAAATAATTGAGGGGACCAGCCTCCTCCCCCCCCCCGTTGATGGCCATTTCCATTTTTCATTCAAATGGTGTACATGTGCTGTGTCTTTGTGATCGATTTTGTGGCGTGGGACTTATCACCCCCCCTCCAATATTTTATTCAAGTTGGCACCCCTGTTGCCCCTGCTGTCTCAAGTGGTTTTTTATGGCTAAGGGTGCTTTATGCCCAGCTTAAGTTCCAAACTGGGAAAGCCTGGCCTCAACTGCACCCGCTTCTTGTGACCTCTCCCCAGTGCTACTGGAATGCAGCCTGTCTGGAGCTGCCCTTGACAACCGTCCGGAGGCTGCAGGTAGCAAAGGAGGAGACTGTTGTGTTGCAGAGTGGGTCAGCGCAATGGGGCCATGTGACGCCTGTCCTTAAAAGGCAGCAATGCCTGTGAGGGAGCTGCAACCAGCCCCAAGTCAAAGGATAAACAGTGGTACCTCTACTTACGAATTTAATGCGTTCCGAACGCACATTTGTAAGTCGAAAAAAAAGTGTAAGTCGAATCCCATAGGAATGCATTGGGAGAAAAAAATTTGTAAGTAGAAGCAACCCTATCTAAAAATTCGTAAGTAGAAAAAATCTAACCCTATCTAAAAATCTAATCTAACCCTATCTAAAAATTCGTAAGTAGAGTTATTCGTAAGTAGAGGTACCACTGTAAATAATAAAAGGAAGGAGAGCTCTGCTACAGCATTGTTGTGCACTGGGCAGCTCCTGTTCATTTCCAACAGGGCATGCGCAAGATGACTTCCTAGACCTAGGGGATTGTGTGCTATGGGTCAACTCTCCCTCTCATTCAAAATCTGTTGCCAGAGACAGATGGTGCCGCTTGGGGCTGGTTTCGCTTCGGCAGTGAGGGCTGGCCTGGCGCAGCAGGCTCCATTGGCCTCTGCACCCTGCCATGGAAACACTCATTGCAAAGCCGCTCAGGGAGGGCGCATGAGAAGGATGCAACAGCCATGCGCCTTTGATTGCAGCCTTCTCATGCTGCCCTCCCCGAGTGGCTTTGCAAGACTGGGACAGGGCTGGCTTGGCAATTGCCCCAGAAGTCCTCCCTACACTACGCCCATCTTCAATGGCAGGGAGATCACCTAATAAACTTGAACTACCGTATTTGATCACTGGTGTCCAAACTTTTTTCAAAGAGGGCCAGATTTGATGAAGTGAAGGGCCATGAGGGCCGACCAAAGTTGTTAACCTTTTATTTAGGATTGAAGTTGTTGAGGTTTTTCCAGGAGGCCGGATTAGGCCCCCGAAACAGATTTAGGACATGCCTGAGTTAGAGCATGGTGTTGATAATACCAAGGTTGCAGATTCAATCCCCGTATGAGACAGTTGCATATTCCTGCATTGCAGGATCGCTTCCAGCTCTGCAGTTCTATGCTTCTATGACCCTCTTCCCCAGTTTATCAGAACTTAATGTTGGTGATGCTTCTTTCTTGACCCACACAATATAGCAAGCTATCTCCCATGTTCCAATTTTACTATTTCCTGTGTGAGGGTGTGTTTAATTAATACTAATTAGGCAGGAGGCTATTAATAAGTCACAGAGGAAATCAAGTGCTGTTTTATCATGCATATTTTAGTAAGCCTTGCTCATTGCCCGTGATTTGCATTTGCAGCAGCGGAACAAAATTTATCTTAAAAGCTTTTAATAAAGTTACACTTTCTTAATGCTCACGTCTTGCTTTTGGATATGCATTGAAAAATAAGCAGAGACATGGAACAATTCCTGGATCGTTTTAAGAACCAAGCATTCTGGAATGTGGCAGGAATGCAGATGCAAAATTAGGTAAGTTATGGAAAACGGATGATTGGCAGTTGTTATTGCTTATTAAGGATTCAGATCTGCAAAATACATGTTCCCCTCAAAGATGACACAAATCAGCATGTAAAGATATCTGAAGCACGTAGCAGGGTGCAGCAATCAGCTGATTTCCTGCATAAAACTAAAAGGCTGCAGTTCTTCCAGGCTTACGTGGTACTGGCAACTAAGAATGTAAGAAAAGCCTGCTGGATCTGGCTAATGACCCATCTAGTCCAGGATCCTGTACTCCCAGTGACCAAACAGATGCCTTCTTCACCTTCTTCAGCGATCACTCATAGCCAAATAAGATTGTCTTCCATGAACACGGTTTTAAAAGTGAGTCCGTAAGTGACTGTGGAGGCCAATTCTGGATCCACACATCCTTCCACAGTGGGGACATGGGTTTCTGGGCGGGAGTTGATCATGGTGAGGGATAGCCAAGCGTGTCTTCCTCTTAACACTTTTCTCCCTTTCGTCCTGAGTTTGAGTGCCTTCAAAGTCCATGACAAGTCCATGAGTTCTACAAGAGAGGGATAACACCCCTCCCCACTGCTACCCTCATTCTCAATGCCATACACAATTTTATAAACTTTTGTCATGTCCACTTGCCTTTTCTCTAAACACGTGCTATTTAACCAGTGTGGTGTGGCGCCCTGGGATGCCTTGAATGATGGTCAGGGGTGCCGCGGACAGCAACTGGCAGCTGTCCCTCTTTCCTTCCCTCCCTCCTCTGATGCTCTCTCGCATCTCTGCCTCCCAAAGGCCTGTGCAGCTGTTTGTTGCAGCAGCCCTGGCTACAAACTCCCCAGGCAAATGGTGCCTCTGGGGCTGGCTAAGGGGTGCTGGTTGCCAAGAGCAGGGCCGGTGCTAGGTTTTTTTGCACCCTAGGCGAGATCACCTTCTGGTGCCCCCCCCCCCATTTCCCAGAGTTGTTGACCTTTTTTAGAAAAAATAAAAGTGGAATAAAAAAGTAAAATATAAAAATAAATAAAAATAAAACTAGGAAAAAATTACAAGGCAGAAAAAATAAAAATGAAATAAAAAACAGCTGAGAGGCGTGGCGAGGCTCAACAGCTGACAGGCGCAGTGGAAGCTGCCCCAGGCAGCACCGGGGGGCGGCGGGCAGGCTGGCCAGCGCCCCCTCCATTTTGGCGCCCTAGGCAGCTGCCTAGTTCACCTTAATGGACGCGCCGGCCCTGGCCAAGAACAGAGGCGGCTCAGGGACCAGGGCCTGCGGCGGCGGCTGTCTGGAGGACACCCAAGGAGAGGAGAGAGGAGAGGGGGCTGAGGGAACACTCCACAAGGGAGAGAGTTTGAAAAAGGGTGAGAGGCTGCCAGCTCTGCAGGCAAGGGGCGACATAACTGGGCTCCTAAGCCCCACAGGGGTGCTGCAGAAAGAATGTAGTTGATCAAGGGAGCCATGGACTCAAAAAGGTTGAAAACCTCTGCTCTAAACTATAAATCCCTAAATGCTGCAGCCTTTCCAAACAGGAGAGTTGCCCCCTGATCATTTTGGTTGCTGTTTTCAGAACCTTTTCCAATTCTACAATATCCTTTTAAGGCAAGGCAATAAGAACTATATGCAGTATTCCAAATGTGGCGACACTATAAATCTGTATACAGTGGTACCTCAGGTTACAGATGCTTCAGGTTACAGACTCCGCTAACCCAGAATAGTACCTTGGGTTAAGAACTTTGCTTCAGGATGAGAACAGAAATCGCAAGACAGCGGCGGCGCGGCAGCGGCGGGAGGCCCCATTAGCTAAAGTGGTACCTCAGGTTAAGAACAGTTCCAGGTTAAGAACAGACCTCCAGAACGAATTAAGTTTTTAATCCGAGGTACCACTGTAATGGCATTATGATATCAGCAGTGTTGTTTTCAGTTCCTTTCCTAACGATCGCTAGCAAGGAATTTTCTTTTTCACAGCTCCCACACAACTCTTCATAGAGTTATCTTCTATCTCATTTCTGGTCAGTCACCACCAGTTCAGACCCCATAACTGTATATGTGAAATTAAGATATTTTTGGCCAAACATGCATAACTTTACACATTGCCATTCCACTCAGTTCGTTCCATTTGGGGCTCTTCAGAATCCTCCCCCCCGCCGCCTTTATCGAATCCTGAGCAACATCAGCAAACAACATCAGCAGGACAGTAGCTTAGCAGAACCTCCATGTGCAGAAACAGTATATCTGTGGGTGTCAGATGCTAGTACAAGCTGTGAGGTGGACCATAGTCGTCATATTCTGTGAGTTTCCTAAGGCAGACCATGGTCTGATCCTGCAAAGCACACATATCTGAACAATTGTTTTCATCTTCACTGGGGATGAGGGACATATTTTGGTTGCAAAGATAAATGAATACTTGAGATGGAAATTTAGAGGACTCCTTTTTAGGCTCTTCTGCAGATACAATTATGCGGAAAAGATTTGTGGAAATATTTATGTTTGAAGGAAACAGAATGATGCATTCTTTGTGTGTTTCATGAAAGTCTAATGAACCTAGGCAATCCATCAGTCACACAGCAGAGCTGTGGGAAATGTGGAGGTCACCTTCATACGCACTTTACATTGCAACATAGGAATATCTAATATCACAAGCACACAGGGTAGTCGGTAAAAGAGAAGCAGTATGGGAGGCTGTAGATTCTGGAAGGACACCATGTATTCATTAATAAATTCTGTAGAGATGTGAGGATTCTCTCCAGGGGGATTGCCACTTCCCAGCTGTGACTTTTACAACCCAACCCTAAATATATAATTATGTGGAAGTCTTGCTATAGTCAACAGAACTTACAAGGCAGTGTATGCTTAGCATAATAACCTCAGGGTAGGGCCACATTTAGGTCTGATGAGGCCCTAAGCTACTGAAGGTAATGGGGCCCTTTATATGTCCAGTTGTCCTTTGTCAACAACAAATTGTTGCTGTTTTTTGTGTTGAATATATGCTATATGTCTAGTTACAGGTAGGTAGCCGTGTTGGTCTGATGTAGTCGAAACAAAATAAAAAATAAAAAAATTCCTTCCAGTAGCACCTCAGAGACCAACTAAGTTTGTCATTGGTATGAGCTTTTGTGTGCATGCACACTTCTTCAGATACCGTACGGCTCAATGTGGTGCCTTCCATAGTTCCAGTTACAGGTAGTAACTATACTACAGGTAGTAACATATGCTATATGGTAATTTATGGACCTAATAGGTATCTTGCTCCCTGGAAGGACAGATCGTGAAGCTGAGGCTCCAATACTTTGGCCACCTCATGAGAAGAGAAGAATCTTTGGAAAAGACCTTGATGTTAGGAAAGATGGAGGGCACTAGGAGAAGGGGACGACAGAGGACGAGATGGCTGGACAGTGTTCTCGAAGCTACGAACATGAGTTTGACCAAACTGCGGGAGGCAGTGGAAGACAGGAGTGCCTGGCGTGCTATGGTCCATGGGGTCACGAAGAGTCGGACACGACTAAACGACTAAACAACAACAACAACAATAGGTATCTAAAGCCATTTGCGCATGTTGCCGTGCAACCAGTCCATGCAGAATGGAGGCACCTTATATATAGAAATGAGCAAACCAGTGATATTTTAGGGAGCAGGCTAGCAGGGGGGGGGGCATTACATACATCATAGGAGCCTACACAACACAAAACACTGTTGCTGTATGTAGGTTTTATTTTATTTGTTTTATATCTTATATTTAGGGAATGTATACATCCAGTTTTTTCCTTCAATTTTTGGGGGGCCCCCAAGAGAGTGGGGCCTAAGCTATAGCTTGTTATACGTAAGCCTATACGTTGTCAGTAATTCGGCCGTCCCGGGGGCCAGTTGTCAGACTGGTCCCACAGGCCAAATATGCGATTGCTCTCACAAACTTGATGAACAACACACAAGTCAGTAAATAAGGCTAAACTGCTTTATTTACATATAAACAAACTGGGAGCTCTACATCATGGCTCCCTCTCTTTGGCATAACAGCCAGTAAAGAGAAAGAACAAAGGAACAACAGTCCCACGTAAACATCCTGTCTACGTCACTTCCACTCTGTGGGAATGAAAACACATACAGTCATATGATACACAATAACCCTATGACTGCAGACGGGGTATGAATCCTAACATACGTTATACATACAGTGGTACCTCTACTTACAAATTTAATGCATTCCGAACGCACATTCGTAAGTCGGAAAAAATTGTAAATTGAATCCCATAGGAATGCATTGGGAGAAAAAATTCGTAAGTAGAAGCAACCCTATCTAAAAATTCGTAAGTAGAAAAAATCCTACCTAAACCACATCCAAGATGGCGGACGGAGCTCCGTTCGTAAGTAGAAACATTCGTAAGTAGAGTTATTTGTAAGTAGAGGTACCACTGTATAGCCTAAGCTATAGCTTATACGTTAATCTGGCACTGCCCCAGAGGCAAAATTCAGCTTCTTTGCTAGTTGCACCAATTTTCCAGACTGCAGGTGAGCAACTACAAAGAGAAATCCTTTACACAGAACCAGTGGTGTCGTTCCCCACCACCACCAAGAAAAATAGGTACTGGAACTCACCATGCCGTTGTTCCAGTAAGTCGTCATGTGACTCAGGGACAGTCCTGAACAGCCGCTGGTTTTACAACAGCCGCGTTCACTGACCGCAGAGGTGCTTACAACTACAGCAATATGTTTCCCTAGCTGGTTTGGAGGTCACCCCTGGTTCTGGTGCAGGTCAAATAAATGCATCCCCGTCTCCCTCATTCTCTTGGATACAGACGGATGGCTAGGGCAGCTCGGAAGGGCCCTTGTGGAGACATGCGTATGTGCATCAGTAGAAGCTTAGCTGGAAAGCTGAAAGCCTGCCACTGCTACATGGGAGACGGATTGAAGAAATATGAATTGGCCCGGCCCTGCCCAATTGCGACTAGGAGTGGCTAGGAACTAGGACATAGATCTAAAAAGAAAGTATAGACTCGCACGTGCTGGTCAGCTTCCGTTTTGACTTGAAATGTTCTTTTTGGGCTTCCCAGAAGTACGTAAAGTCAAGAAGCTGTTGGGGGAATGTTGGCCTGCAATCGCGCCCACCTGAGAGGTGCCGGAGCTGCACACCGGCACATTTCTGGGGGAAAAGCACTGCCTACTACATATCTACTCAGAAGTCCCACTGAGTGAGTGGGGCTTCGCCCTAGTTAAGTAGGTAAAGGATTGCAGCCTAGAAGTTTGAATGATCTCTAATGGTGTTTTTTTAAATCTTCTCATGTTCCAAAAGTGATGCAGTCCAGCAACCAACAAATGACATGGGGTGTCAGAGCACAATGCAATAGCCTTCCCCCTTAGCCAGGGAAAGAAAGTGGCAAGGGTGATTTTGCTTACTAAGAATTCATGTATCCCCAAATTTGAGAACATAAAGGAAGGAAGAAAACAGGGCTCTTCGAAATGGACAAACAGCTGGCATCTTTTCATGCCTTTATTTGACATGTGGCTGAAGGCAAACCTCCCTTGGACAGCTGGTCCCTATAAAAGCTGCTGTAGGCGAAAGAACAGCTGCTCCTTGCTGCAACAGGTGTCGCTGTGGAGAGTTTGGGTGCTCCCTTTCAAATTCTTTTGCTTGCTTATAACTTGCTAGGATGAAGCCTTTGCATGAATTCAAGTGATTTGCAAGTGATTTTGAGTATAAACCTCCCTAGCTGGCTAGTCAGGATAATAGAATGCTGGAATTGTAGAGTTGGAAGGGACCCCAAGGCTCATCTAGTCTAACCTCCTGCAATGCAGGAATCTCAGCTAACGCAACCATTGACAGACAGCCATCCAACCTCTGCTGAAAAACCTCCAAGGAAGGAGAGTCCACAACCTCCCAAGGGAGACCATTCCACTGTTGAACAGCTCTTACTGTCAGAAAGTTCTTCCTGATGTTTAGTCGGAATCTCCTTTTTTGTAACTTGAAGCTATTGGTTCAAGTTCTACCCTCCAGAGCAGCAGAAAACAAGCTTGTGCCCTCTTCCATGTGACAGCCCTCGAGGTATTTGATCTTTGGGATCTTTCACCCCAGCGTCCATCCATTTAAACTAACTTCCCTTCGCCATTTTGCTGCCCAATGCCATGAGCCCTGTGGAGGGGCCTTGGCAGGGTCTGGTCAGTGGAGTAACGGAACAAGTGTGCCAAACTGGATCCTGGGGAGGGGGAGCCACTGATCTAGATGCCAAGGAGGGGCTGAGCAGCTCGTCAGGGGAGAGTCCCACTTCAGCGTCACTGGATGCCTTGACAGCCGTGGTAGAGCCACCTGACCTGACCGTCTTACCCATAGAGGCTTGTGGTGCAGGGCGCCAAGATATGGAGGGCGCCAGGGAAGAGGCAGAAGCTGGACACGGTGCCTCCTGGCATCAGCTCGCCATCCTCGGCCGCCTCCGCCATGCTGTGCCGAAGCAGCGCTGCGCCCAGAGCCTCCGCTTGCTGTGGCCACCACGGCACAAAGTGGCCAGCTGAGCCGGGAGCCGCCGCGTCCAGCCTCCGCCTCTTCCCTGCCGGAGGAGCTGCCCTCCAGCTGCTGCCCGCCTCCTCCAGCCCCACAAAGTTGGGCGCGCTGCCGGCTGTGCCGTCCTCCCTAAAAAAATGGTCGGCAACTCTGGGAACTGGGGGGGCGGGGCGCCGGAGGGATCTCTGCACCACTGCACCAGATATGCTTAAGACGGCCCTGGACCTGACCCAGAGCAATTGCAATGCCAAACCACCCCAACCCCAACAATAAATGCTGGCTAATTGTCTGGCAATGTTGAATAAAGTATCCCATCCCTTGCTACCTCCTCACATTGTCCCACAACAATGAAGAGGTAGGCTTTGTAAATGAAAGAAAATAACCTATCATTCACATAGCAAGCTCTTCCTTCTTTCTCCAGTCTGCTAAAGCCTTTGGGGGGGGGGAGAGGAAACCCATTACAGTAGATCAGTGATGGCCAAACCTGGCCCTCCAGCTGTTTTGGGACTACAATTCCCATCACCCCTGACCACTAGTTCTGTTAGCTAGGGATGATGGGAGTTGTAGTCCGAAAACAGCTGGAGGGCCAAGTTTGGCCAGATGAATCCATCTCATTCCATGCAGCTGTGACCACCTCCAAAATGAATGCCGAGAAGATAATTTCTTATAATAGTTGTTACGGGCGTGGTAGGAAGTGCCATCCTGTTCACAGCTTACAGCTACGTGACAACGAAAATGATGCTTGTGCATTGCTGTTTAGGTAGATGAGACTTAAAGTAACTTCTTCAGTGCTCTGAAACTGCCACTGAATGACATCCAGAAATCAGCAACCAGAAAGAGACAGGGAGTGCTATTTACTTCAAAGGCATCCACTATAATCATAACTGTGGGACCTAGAAAGAGTGATGGGATGAAGCATGTGGTTTATGTATACGCAGTCTATTGGAATGCAGTAAATCTACTGGTCATCATATGATCTCTGAGTGAGAGGCTTTTTCTTGTGTGCTCCTCTCTCTTCTGAACTCAGGCAGACACAGATTAGATTTCCGTTCCGCAACCGAAATAGCAGGCTGCACACAATGAAATTAGCTTAGTGTCTCATAAACTGAGGATTCCCAAGACACTACGGCAGAGGCGTGTGTTAACTCACTCTTTCCCAATCAAGTAGGTAAAAAGGGATAATATAACTGAAATAGATGGCGTGCATCGCCTACAAGTTTTCTTCCTTGTTTCTGAACTGTAGCTTCCAGAAATTAAACCTGAATTGCTAATAGAACCCTAAAGATATGACAAGCCAAATCCAGACCTACACAAGCAAATCTCCTGGGTTAGATACTCTGAACGCTGCCAACCAGCTGTTCAGCAGGGGAAGAAGTATAGGTAAAGGTCCCCCTGACCATCAGGTCCAGTAGTGTCCGACTCTGGGGTTGCGGCACTCATCTCGCTCTATAGGCCGAGGGAGCCAGCGTTTGTCCGCAGACAGCTTCCGTGTCATGTGGCCAGCATGACAAAGCTGCTTCTGTCGAACCAGAGCAGCACACGGAAACGCCGTTTACCTTCCCGCCGGAGCGGTCCCTATTTATCTACTTGCACTTTGACGTGCTTTCGAACTGCTAGGTGGGCAGGAGCTGGGACCGAGCAACGGGAGCTCACCCTGTCGCAGGGATTCGAACCGCCGACCTTCTGATCAGCAAGCCCTAGACTCTGTGGTTTAACCCACAGCGCCACCTACAAGTTTTCTTCCTTGTTTCTGAACTGTAGCTTCCAGAAATGAAAGCTGAATTGCTAATAGAACCCTAAAGGTACAACAAGCCAAATCCAGACCTACACAAGCAAATCTCCCGGGTTAGATACTCTGAACGCTTCCAACCAGCTGTTCAGCAGGGGAAGAAGTATAAGGAAGGGAAATAAATCCAACCTTCTGCCCTGAACAGCCAATCTTCAGTCAATGCCCCTCCATCCTTCAACTGCCATCACTGAATTTAACTAGGGAAGGTGAATTTCTCTGTCCTTGGGTGTATCAATATTCTGCAGACAGTGTTCCACAGGCCAGCAGTACAGTTTGCTATGCCCAAGGAAAAGGGAACCTGTGGGGTTTCAGATGTGGCTAGAGTACCACTGCCATCATCCCTGACCATTAACCATGCTCGCTTAGGTTGGTGGGAGGTAGAGTCCAACAACATCTGCAAGGTCGCTGGTTCCCCTACTTGCTTTAACAGGTGGTCTTCAATGAAGCTGGTGTTGTTTAACAGAATCAGTGTCACCAGTGCGGTGCACATGCGTTCAAGCATGGCTAGGCAATCTGTGGGAGCGCACTGCTGGGACAATCAGATTGGCTCTGCTGGTGCGCTGCACAATCCCAAACTTGGCCCCTTCCCCCTCCTAGTAAACACAAGTAACATACCCTCCAATATTCCTCAGATGAAAATTGCGACTTTTCTCACTCCCCCTCAACTGACCCTCCTCGAACCCCCATTTTTTTTTGTCTCTCTCCTCCCCTGCAGAGCATTTCCTATCAGAGGAAGGGCAATTATGCCACCACAACTACACAAACAGAATACACACACACCCTCCACCGCCGTGAGAAAACCCTTTAATCCCGATCTTATTTTATTTTATTCTTTGATTAACAAAAAGAAAAACATGCTCCAATAAACAAGTATTAGAAAGGGGCAGGATTGGATGCAGATGCACAAAACGTATTTTTTAAAAAATCAAGACTCCTTGCGCTCTGCTCCACTCCCCCTTTCTTCCCGCCTTTCAGAACTGGTCCATCACACAGGGCAGGGCCAACAGAGTGCTTCCTTGCAGCCGTGCATGACAAGCGCTGACCTATCCTCCTCTCCGAGCTCAGCAGTGGCTGCACTGGCAGAGGAAATAGGGACATTCCGGGATCAAATCAGAAGCCAGAATGGCTTTGTTAATTCCGGGATTGTCCCTGGAGAATCGGGACATTTGGGGGGGGTATGCAGTGATGCTGCTGCTGCCAGAAGGCATTTGCTGCAGCCAAGCCCCACCCCAGTTACCAACTGTGGGGAGCACTAGAGGGGACTGACCAAGGGGCCTTAGGAGGAACAACCAGGGGGCGCTGTCCCCTTATTTCGCTATACCCAATGACAGGGCCATTTGCCACTGGCAGAGGAATGGTAAAATCCTAAAAGAAAGCTCAACAACTTCAATCCTAAAAGAAGGTCAACAACTTTGGTCGGCCCTTCAGTCGGCCCTCACGCATGTTCATCAAATCTGGCCCTCTTTGAAAAAAGTTTGGACACCCCTGGCATAAAGGATGTCTTGTGGCACATGGAGGAAAAAAGAAACCACTTCCATCCACATGCAAGTGTCATCTAGCCGCTAAAAGTATTGCTGTATCCAGCATTTCAGATGCATCCATGTCAAGGGCATCAATGTTTCTCCCTCAAAACAAAGCCCATCAATTTAGTTGTTTGATAAGCCATGCAACAGTGACAACAGCATGTTAAATAGGCATGATCTGTTGGATAATGTGGTCTAACCTCTTCAATATAATGTGTGCACAGATAATTAGACTGTAATATAGTAGATGAAAAATCACTCTGTTGGCATGCAAATTCTGGGGTTGATCTGAGTAACTTTACAAGTGGTTCCTCGGGTTACAAACACCTCGAGTTACAAACACTTCAGGTTACAGACTCCACTAACCCGGAAGTAGTACCTCGGGTTAAGAACTTTACCTCAAGATGAGTACAGAAATTGTGCGGCGGCAGTAGGAGGCCCCATTAGCTAATGGTTTCAGGTTAAGAACGGACCTCCAGAACAAATTAAGTTCGTAACCAGAGGTACCACTGTATTATTATTATTATTATTATTATTATTATTATTATTATTAATGAAGGTTTGGCTTGCTAGCAGGCCTCTGACGTTGCTCCACTATTCTGTTTGTTTTCTCTGCAAAAGTGTTTTGCTGATTTTGCTCACATCACATCATGAATACCACTGAGTCAGCTTCCCTATTGGAAAGTGTTGCCAATGTAATTAAACCTCCTTATTCAATAAAGGCTCTTTATTAAAAAGCGACACTTTTGGAAAACAAACAAACAAAAACAGGGAAAATCCTTCCAGCAAAAGACCCCGGGGGCATGTGAATGTGCTGGTGTTCCCTTCCTCCTTTTTCAGCTGCCTTTTTTATGGGAGTATGGGAGGCATAACTGAAATACTTTTCACTAATTTGCGATTCATGGCTGGCTTTGAAAAACTTACCTCCCCACCCCACCCCAACTAATTGGAAAACGTTAGCACATTTGACAGCTCACATCATGCCCTTGAAGGGCATCTAACTTCCATTGATATTCATAGTTGAGGCTTAAAGCAGTAGCTGGCAATATTCCCAAGTTGTTTCCCTTCAGAGAAAAGTGGGGCGCTTAAAATATCTCAGGTAGCAATCAGCAGTTTGAGAACTGACAGCACTTGTGTGCCCTGCAAATGGATGTTTGTGTGAGTGCGGCTTTGGCTGTTCTGCAGGAAGGGCGAGAGAGCAATTGTGCTTCCCTCTTAAAACTTCTGGGCCATGTCTACAGAGAGAGAGAGGAGATATGTGTCTTATCAATGCAGTGAGTGCCAGAAGCCCTATCAATCATCATCATCATCATCATCGATTTATTAATCACCTTCTAAACAAGCTGCTCAAAGCGATGTACACTACAGCCTGGAGAAGAGAAGGTTAAGGGGTGATATGATAGCCATGTTCAAATATATAAAAGGATGTCATATAGAGGAGGGAGAAAGATTGTTTTCTGCTGCTCCAGAGAAGCGGACACAGAGCAATGGATTCAAACTACAAGAAAGAAGATTCCACCTAAACATTAGGAAGAACTTCCTGACAGTAAGAGCTGTTCGGCAGTGGAATTTGCTGCCAAGGAGTGTGGTGCAGTCTCCTTCTTTGGAGGTCTTTAAGCAGAGGCTTGACAGGCATATGTCAAGAATGCTTTGATGGTGTTTCCTGCTTGGCAGGGGGTTGGACTGGATGGCCCTTGTGGTCTCTTCCAACTCTATGATTCTATGATTCTATGATCATTAAAAGCAGCTGAAAACAAAAGCAGCAAATACATATAAAACACAACTAAAACCAAAATACTGTAGACACTCTGTAAGGGCTGGAGTCACATGCAGGTCAGCAGATAGTGAAGTTAACTCTTTATTCAACATCCAGATTGTAATATTATAGAAGCTACGAGGCAAAAAATGGCCCTTTCTCAGTACTGGTTACCACAGGGCATTTAGGAAAACATAGGCTTACAAGAAGGTTCATATCAACTCACCGTGGCTGCCACTTCCACCTCAGAGCTTTCAGTTATCTCTTCAGGCCATACGTTAAATCCCTTAGTTTCTGTGAAGAAATATATATTTTAAATATTAAAAATGGTTCTATTCGTAGGCCATTAAAAAACCAAACAGAAAGCAGTGCAACAACAGAAATCAGTAGTACATATTAAAAACAAGCAGAATGAGTAATATTAGCAGATATGCTGGGCTGACCCCAAAATTATGATGGCCTGCCTAGATCCAAAGCATTATACTAGTTTTGCACAGCCATGGTAGCTTTAGACTTGCAGTTTCCCAAAGTGCAGCAGTTGCAAATCTACATGAACCTTTTTTTTTTTAAGGGAGGAGAGTTTCAAAAGCAGGTTAGTCATGTGGTATGCATGGGACTCAGCTGTGCAAAAGAAAAAGGATAAAAACTGCACAGGGTATGCTCAAGCGAGAGCTCTCCCTGCTTGTACTTATGGATATATAATTAGAAAAAGGGCTATGGAACTTTGTTTCAATATATGTTTACGGTGGCGAGACTATTATATGCAGAAAGATGGAAAGACGATTACCAGCAATGGAAGAATAGTTGTTAAAATCAACAGACTTCACTGTTTGAAACATGGCAACCCTAACATACGGATTTGGGGATTGAAGATAATGTTGGTTTATAGAAAATGGTTTTGTTGAGTGTTATATTGGGGCAGATGAAGTGACTATTGTTTATATATATTGGACAGATGAAAAATGGGAAGTTCTTTAATTTCTGTATTTTATCTTTTCTAGTCTCTCTTTTAAATTCTTTTCTCTCTCTTTTAAATTCTTTTCTCCTCCTTCCCTTTTCTTTTCCTCTTTTCCTCCATGTTTTTATTATATTTAATGTTGGATAAAAATGTATATTTGGTATTAAGTTTTGTATCTCTCTTTATAAACTCTAATGGAACTTATTCCAAAAAAGAAAAGAAAATAGCATAACATATGGCCTTTATTTCATTCATCACAACTCTTTTTTGTCCTATTTTCAATTGCGGTTTAGAGAGTCTGGCGTTAAAAGGCTTACAAATACTGTACCTTTGTAAGCTTTTTATCATTTGTAATGCATATTTTAAGGGAAAATAAGGAAATATATAAAACTTAAAGTTAGTAAAAAAGTTAGTAAAAAAGGGACCCCTGACCATTAGGTCCAGTCATGGACGCTTTACTGGCCGAGGGAGCCGGCGTACAGCTTCCAGGTCATGTGGCCAGCATGACTAAGCCGCTTCTGGCGAACCAGAGCAATGCACGTAAATGCCGTTTACCTTCCCGCCGTAGCAGTACCTATTTATCTACTTGCACTTTGATGTGCTTTCGAATTGCTAGGTTGGCAGGAGCTGGGACCAAGCAACAGGAGCTCACCCAACCTTCTGATCAGCAGGCCCTAGGCTCTGTGGTTTAACCTACAGTTAGTAGTTAGTAGAAGCACATTAAAAAACAAACAAACACCTGTACCATGGACCACAGAATCAGAAATCTAAACAGATTAATTAATTTCAAAAACTGCAGGCTGAATGAGCACCAGCGCATGTTACTCATGTCAATTTCAGCCCTCTTTTCATCCGGCCACATTGCAGGGAAATTAAATGAGGCGTAGCTCCTGTAGGGCAGCTCAATCAGCACTAGCTAGCTGGGCAGCTTTTGATCTGTCTGTGTTCTCGCTAGATTCCCTTATGTTGAGCACACTGCTGACTTACTTGTTTCATCTGATTCACTGTTGATATATCAGCCCTTTGGGTGGCTGATGGAGCAGCAACAATCAGAGAGAGGGGACAACAAACGGAGTTGAGGTAGTAGCAGCTCAGTTGGCAGAGTGGGAGACCTGTTCATCTCGGGGTCGTGGGTTCAAGCCCCATGTTGGGCAAAAAGATCCCTGCATCGCAGGGGGTTGGACTAGATCACCCTGGTGGTCCCTGGCAACTCCACCATTCTGTGATTCTATCTCCTCAAATGCAAAGCAGACTCCCAATGAGAGGGCAAGGAGCCTGCTAGTTAAGACTGAGGACTGGCCAGATCTAACTCCCCTGCTTACAACCCCCTCCCTTTATTAATCATATATGAGGGTCAACATTAGATTTATTGAATTAAAAAAAATGACATTTGTAACACTATTGTTGATAATACAAGGATGGTATGGTGGGGGAGGGGCTGATATTTTCCTGAAGCACGTCCCTCAAATCACTTGGAGGGGTGATTATTATTATTTAAATAGACAAAGACAACGCCTTCTCCACATCAATATAAGGCAGCAATTGTGTCATTTAAGGGCAATTTTAAACACGTGGGGATCATTCACTACCCAAATACCTTGGGCAAGCGGAGTTTCACCTCCTCATTCACCTTAATTGAGTCCTAATTGTCTCTGAAATATACTCGGAGTCAAGAGTGAATTTCATGCTCTTTATTCAGCTCATAGTCATCAAGGAGGAGAAGAGAAGACGAATCGCTCTTTTCCCCAAACCATCTGCTTATATACATTATTTACACAATGGGCCTTGCGTGATTGGCTACTTCAGGGCTACACCTGTGGGCCAATTATATTGTGGATTGACTTCTGCCTGCAGCCTGATTGGCTGCTCCTACAGGCCAATCAGGTAGCAGATTCACTTCTGCCAGCCGCCTGATTGGCTGCTCCAGCAGGCCAATCAGGTTGAGGATTCACTTCCACCTGGAGTAGGATTGGGTAGCTCCCGCTGATTCTGAATCCTATTGTTCTAGGATTCAGCTCAGTACATAACAGTCTCCAAGGTCATTTTAATCAAATGTTGGAAGTGTGTTTGTCTTCAAACGCCATCAAACAATCCTTTACTGAGTAGGATAATATACTGCGGGTCAAGTACAGTGGGAAAGTTTCATTTATACTCCTCTGGGGGTCAATTGTGACATCCAAGGGATGGGAGAGCTAAACCAAACAGGCACAAGAGCTTTGATCCTAAGTTGTGAGCTTTTAAGACCTGGTATCTATTTCAGTGCCAAGGCTCAACGATAACACATCGGAACTTAGAGTAGATTGAGATGCCTCTGAGCAGGTGTAGAGTGTATTTCCCTCACCACTGAGTAACACCAAAGAGAAGTTATCCTAAGAGCAAATGGACACAAGCCTATGATTTTTATGTATGTGTGGACAACACCACTTATACCAATAAATGTCGAAAAGGTGTGTTTGCTGATGAGTATTCAGATATTTCAGTTGGACTGGAATGCAAGCATGTTGTTCTAATCATATGTCTTCAAAAGGTTGTATAGTTACATATCACCTTGGCTCAGGGGTTGCATGGCGCCATACCCTCCAACATTTCTCCGATGAAAATAGGGGCATCCTAAGGAAAAGCGGGACATTCTGGGATCAAATAAGAAACTGGGACAGCTTCTGTAAATCCGGGACTGTCCCGGGAAAACAGGGACACTTGGAGGGCCTGATGAGATCTTCCCAAAGGCTCAATCAGCAGTGACCTTTATGATATCATAGAATTCATCAGAAGACTTTAGTGTAAGGAGTTATTAAAAAGAAACCCAGCAGCTTTGTTATTTTAGATATTGGTTTATAAGCTAAACCAAGCAATGTGGAGTGATCATGCCTAGTGTAGGTAAAGGTAAACGACCCCTGGGCGGTTAAGTCCAGTCAAAGGCAACTATGGGGTTGTGGCGCTCATCATCTCGCTTTCAGGCCAAGGGAGCCGGTGTTTGTCCACAGACAGCTTTCCGGGTCATGTGGCCAGCATGACTAAACCGCTTCTGGCGCAACGGAACACTGTGATGGAAAACCAGAGCGCACGAAAACGCCATTTATCCTCCCACCGCAGTGGTACCTACTTATCTACTTGCACTGGTGTGCTTTTGAACTGCTAGGCTGGCAGGAGCTGGGACAGAGCAACCGGACCTCACCCTGTCACAGGGATTCAAACCGCCAACCTTCCAATTGGCAAGCCCAAGAGGCTCAGTGATTTAGACCAGTGTTTCTCAACCAGTGTGCCTCCAGATGTTTTGGGACTACAACTCCCATCATCCCTAGCTAGCAAGACCAGTGGTCAGGAATGATGGGAGTTGTAGTCCCAAAACATCTGGAGGCACACTGGTTGAGAAACACTGATTTAGACCACATTGCCACCCGCATCCCTAGTCTACTGCAGAAAGCACCTAGCGATGGAGGAACATCCAGGTTGAAGGTAACGCTCTAGTTCCTGCTTCACATCCTGGTCACGAGGGCTTCCTTTTTAAACACTACAGACACCATTATGATAGTGTCTGCATTGACCCGCAACTCACATCAGAGCCAAGTATTGGATTTTAATTTTAAGACCCTAAACCAGGGAGGGGGAAACT
This sequence comes from Zootoca vivipara, assembly GCF_963506605.1. Classification (NCBI taxonomy): domain Eukaryota; kingdom Metazoa; phylum Chordata; class Lepidosauria; order Squamata; family Lacertidae; genus Zootoca; species Zootoca vivipara. The sequence continues at coordinate 14,459,464 of NC_083291.1, forward strand.
GTGACCCTCCAGATGTTGGACACCAGCTAGCACAGCCAATAGCCAGAGGTGATAATCCAACAATGGAGGGCCACAGGTTCCCATCCCCACCCTTGCCCTAAGTAACCTGCAACCTGGATATACTATTGCTGCTAACTTTATTGTTTATACCCTGCCCATCTGGCTGGGTTTCCCCAGCCACTCTGGGCAACTTCCAGCAAAATATAAAAACGTAATAAAACATCAAACATTAAAAAAAACCTTCCTGATACAGGGCTGCTTTCAGATGTCTCCAAAAAGTAGTGTAGTTCTTTATCTCCTTGACATCTGATGGGAGGGTGTTCCACAGGTAAAAGGTAAAGGGACCCCTGACCATTAGGTCCAGTCGTGACCGACTCTGGGGTTGCGCGCTCATCTCGCATTATTGGCCGAGGGAGCCGGCATACAGCTTCCAGGTCATGTGGCCAGCATGACTAAGCCACTTCTGGTGAACCAGAGCAGCACATGGAAACGCCGTTTACCTTCCCGCTGTAGCGGTTCCTATTTATCTACTTGCATTTTGACGTGCTTTCGAACTGCTAGGTTGGCAGGAGCTGGGACCAAGCGACGGGAGCTCACCCCGTCACAGGGATTCAAATCGCCGACCTTCTGATCAGCAAGCCCTAGGCTCAGTGGTTTAACCACAGCGCCACCTGGGTCCCACAAGGAGGGCGCAAATGCCAAGAAGGCTCTCTGCCTGGTTCCCTGTAACCTCACTTCTCACAGCGAGGGAACTGCCAGAAGACCCTCAGAAGCGGACCTCAGGCTGAATGATGGGGGTAGAGATGCTTCTTCAGGTATACTGGGCCAAGGACGTTTAGAGCTTCAAAGGTCAGCACCCACACTTTGAATTGTGCTCGGAAATGTACTGGGAGCCAGTAAAGATCATTTAGGACCGGTGTTACATGGTCCCGGCAGCCACTCCCAGCCACCAGCCTAGCTGCCGTATTCAGGATTAGTTGTAGTTTCCGAATCACTTTCAAAGGTAGCCCAACATAGAGTGCATTGAAATAGTCCAATGATTATCTCTTCCCTTAAGACCCCACATACATGCTTAGATCTTCAAAATTTCCTACCACTGGTTGAGATACATCGCTGCTCCATGGGGCATAACTTACTTACTGGTTCTCTCTCACCTGGCTGGAATTATTTGTCATGGGAGTGTCCATTGGGCAGAATATAAATAATACTATTATTAATTATTATTACTTAACACATGAAATGCCACTGGTGCCATGCCCTCATGAAGATGACTTAGGCAAGCCTCTCTCTCCCATAGCCTCCCCTTAATTAAGTCACAGAGTTCCTGCAAGGTTCACTGAGAAAACGACTGTGAAATGCTTTGAACACTCAGAAGCACTATGTGACTACCGTAATAATAAGATTTTTTTTTAAAAAAAAATGCTTTGGGGGTCTAACCAGGTACCTAATGACATCACACTATCAAATATTCTGTGACTGTAAAATGAAATATGCTTCTACTCGGCATTGCCTGCTATATTTATTGGCCAGAGATATTGATTGCAGCTGTTGCTCCGGTGAGAGCTACTGACAACAGCAATTGAGATAATCTGCACACTATAGAGTTCCTTATTCTTTCCGAAGGCGTTGCAAGCAGAGGAAAAGAAAAGAAAGAGAAGTTGGCAGGGAAACCCTTTTGAAGTATTTCTGTGGCTTGAAAACACCCTCTGAAAGGATCCCTGCATTCATGGTGCTGAGTATCTTTTGAAAACCTGCCTCTTCAGTTCATCAAGTGGCCACAAAGGGCCACGATAACGGTTGCTTCCTTTTATTTCAAGGCCATTATGTGTTGGCGCGTTATAGCAATGAGATCCCATGCACAGAAGATCTATTTTTCTTCTTTCAGCAACTACAGAACAGACCAAGCGGATTAGGTGACTAGCAAAATGACTGCCGTGTGATGACAAGAGTTGCATGTATGTGCCATAAGAACACAGGAAGCGACTTAGGCCGAGTCCGACCATCGCTCCATCTAGCTCAGTGTCGTTGACAATGATTAAAAGTCACTTTTCAGGGTTTCATCCCATGTCTGTCTGGAAATGCCATGCCATGCTAGACCTATGGTCTTCATCAATGATGGGCCTATACATTGCAGGGGCTGCTGACAGTGGGGACAATTTTTGCATGTATACCCCAACTATGTTCAGCTTTCTTTCTTTCTTTCTTTCTTTTTTAAGGGCAACATGGGCACAGCCTCAGATGTTGAATTAAAATGGGGAACCGGATTTGGCACTAGCATGCAGAATACCTGAGCAAACCCTGCGGCCCTGGAACCCGCCAGGTGCTCCTGTCCAGCTCGGACTCCGAGGGAGGCACAAAACCCCACAAATTGTTCCCTGTTCCCCCTGGATCAGCCTCTGGCCTTGCTACCCATTCCACAGACCTTGATAGGGGCCAACACTAGTGACATTGGGCCTCCAAACCCCTTTATTTTTTGAAGGCCTGATATGAGCACTGCAGCCCCCAACACAGCCAAAATCCTACCTTCCCCACAATGATGTGCTGCCATGAAAGCCCAGGGTCCTGTCACGATAGGACCCATTTGCCCGGCAGCAGCAACAGTACTGAAAGGACTGCCAACAGTGAAAACAGACTCACTGGTACGGCAGGCATTTAAATTTTCCCACAAGGGGAGAAATTCATGGCGAGTTCTGGCAACTCCTCGTCTAGAAAAATAGCACGGATTACTTCGATTTATATACCACCTTTTGTCCAAAGATCCCCGGGTGGTATACAACATTAAGAACATAATTTATGCAGCATAATGATAAAAACACCATATAGAATGCTCTGAGGCTCATTTCCTGAGGCTGCAATCCTATGTCCACTTTCCTAGGTGCAAGCCCCAGGGTGCAGAGTGGGGTTTACTTTGGAGTCAACATGCATAGGGTTACTCTGCATGGTAGTTTAGACTCTGGATCAACTCAGATTGAAAGGACTATGTTTATAAATGAAATTATCCTGCCTCCGTTGCTGTCCTCTTGGAAATATTGTGAAATGAGTAGCAGAAACCCCCTAGGTCTCGGAGCAAACCTTTCATATTGAATACTTTGGAACACACTTCTGCCTCCCTCAGTTAGAGATCAATTCTACTTTACCCTCTTCGAGCATTTATGTAAGCTGTCCTTCACTGTTATGGGATGTATTTTGAGAAGTGACACCTGACTGCATTATATCTATTATAGAAACAATGCTCTCCCTCTTCAAAATCCCCAACAGCATTAAAACATGTTGCAATAAAATATACATGAACTTTTTATTGGCTTGTGGCTGCTGACATCCATTTTTATGACTCTCTCCTCAGTCATCAAACTTAGAAATTCATTACTGTATCTCCATGCTGTATTCTCAATGCCGTTGGTCTGCAAGGAAAGTCCTTAAAATTATATGGCTATCTGCAGAGGTGCTGCCAGGTGCCCCACTCTTTTCTCTGCTGTTACTTGCCGGCTCCCCCCCCCTTACCTTTTGCTTGCCATCTTGGTCGCAAAGATCTCTCTCCAGGGCCAGCAAGCCTATTTGCAACCACACCATGCAAGGGGAAGTGCTGAGATGGTCAACACCCCTCCATGATAACTTAATTAGCTGATTGGCTGAGATTGCTGCCACTCTTGCTCTTTGAGGAATGGTTTAAATTAAGACCGTGGGCAGCTGGTGGCTTGGCTGCAACCCAGCATTTTCCTTCCTAGAGCATCACTGCTGTTTCCTGCCATAGCACAGGGGGCTTTTTTTGGGGGGGGGAAGGGGTGATTGGGGATAGGCTGAGCTGTGCAGCGTACAGCCTTGAATTTGGGTCCCATAGTGTAGCCTTAATGGAACAGTCTGGCCAAATTGTGTGGAACAGTCTGGCCAAAGCTTGACCACTTGACTCTTCTGAATGTATAAATTCACCCTCAGTTTGGTTGATATACCATATTTTTCGGTGTATAAGACGCCCCCATGCATAAGACGGAACCCCCCTTTTAACCCAGAATTAAGAAATCAATATTTTAGGGTTGCCATATCTCTAGAAGTGAAAATCCGGAAGGGCGGCAACAGAGGTGGAGAGTTGTTGAGCTTTTTTGGGGCAAATGGATGAACGGGCACATGCTGCAAGCCCCAGTCACATTGCCAATCGCGTGATCCAACGCAGACATTTGCTAAAAAATAAAAATGAAAAAATCCCCCCAGCTGCCCGCTTTTAAAAGTTTGGCAGAACTGGTTTTGGCAGCTTCTTCATGGCAGCCGCGGGGAGGTACGTAGTGGGTTTTTATTTTTATTTTTTACCCCTGTGCATTCACCATCCGTGTCTAAGATGACCCCAATTTTTGACTTTTGTTGTTGTTGCAAAAAGGCATCGTCTTATACATGGGAAAATACGGTATTCCTCTTTTTTCAACAAGGGGACTGCATGTGGCATTTGTTTCTCTTCCATCTTACCTTCCGTTGTCTTCTGTGGGTAGACCACACATATTGTCCTCCAAGGAGCCACTGAACATACAAGGGGCATCTCAGCTATTGCAAGCAGCCTGAGCAACGGGAATGCCATCTTGGTCTGAAGATCAATCTAAACTATATTTCTGCCAAGCCGGACACGTATATGCAAAGAACATGACTGCTTCTCTTTACTTTGGTGTTAGTTTGAAGTGTGTACCCTCCATTGAGTCAAATCCCCTTGTGCTGGATCAAGTAGATTATAAACTCAGAATTACATGTGCTGTACTGTTAAATTTGCTTGTTGTGGGAATTAGAATTATATATTTTTTTTTAAAAATACATTTTATTCCAATTTTCCAAATTCAACAAATTAACAAAACCAATCTTTTATACAAAATCTTATATTCACATCTTTTACCTTGCTCCGCCGAGCTATGACTTCCCCCCCTCCCTTCATGCGGGTTTCTTGTTAATTCCCTTTTTTGCAGTTCCTTTTTTAACATATTGGTCAATTCGTAAGGTTTATTTTAATCCTGCGAGAGTTTTTAATGATCTACAGTTTTTCTCCATATAGTCCACATATTTACTCCAGTCCTTTTGAAACCTTGTCTCCCCCTGGTCACGAATCTTGCATGTCAATCTAGCAAGTTCAGCATAGTCCATCATTTTTATCTGCCACTCCACAATTGTAGGTAATTCCTGTAATTTCCATTTTTGGGCTAACAAAGTCCTAGCCGCGGTTGTTGCATACATAAACAGTGTTTGATCTTCTTTTCTAATCTCTCCTCCTATTATTCCTAACAAAAATGCTTCTGGTTTTTTTGGGAAGGTATATCTAAACATCTTTTTCAATTCGTTATATAAACTTTCCCAAAATCTTTTAACTTTTTCGCATGTCCACCACATATGATAAAATTCACCATCTTTCTCTTTACATTTCCAGCAACTTTTATCACTCATTCTATACATTTTAGCTAATTTAACTGGAGTTAAATACCATCTGTACATCATCTTATATACATTTTCTTTCAAGGCAGTACATGCTGTAAATCTTAAAGTTTGATTCCATAATTTCAACCACGCATCATATTCAATATTATGCCCCAAATCTTTTGCCGGGAATTAGAATTATAGGTGGGATGCATAACTTCAGCTAGTGCATTTTTAAAAAATCCAGCTGTTATCAACTTCCTTTTTTAATTTTCTCCTTTGAAATATATTTTGCAAAATAGCTGACTCATCATTCTCCCTGGCAAGGTGCATCAGTCTCCCTCAGAATTAACTTGAAGGTGGAATTTAAAAACTTTTTTTTAAAAATCTATCCAGGCATTTGATGACAGAAAGACCCTGGTAACCCTGATATTATTAGTTTTGACAGTAGGTGATTGTTTTTAGGAGCTTTTAACTCTTTATAGAAGTTTGAGGTTTATTGTTTTAGCACTAACATGTTTGCTAATCTGGGTTCCTTTGGAGCAAGGTGTAAATTTAAACAAAAGTGATAAGAAAAAAATTTCTCTTTGCACTCTTTACACATTTGGGTTTAGAGCAGGGGGGGCTAATATAACACCTTCCAGTTGTTGCTGGGCCACAACTCCCATCACCGAACCATAGGCCATGGTGACTGATGGGAAATGGAGTCCAACATCTGGAAGGCATGATGTTGGCTACTTCTGCTTTATAGCTTGTGACCCAGCAAGCCAAATCTGGAGAAAGGAGGTGTGTGTGTGTGTGTTGGTTTGGGGGGCCATGGGCTCTTCCTCAGCCAGATCTAAGGTTTCAGTAAGTTATTCCTAGTTTATACCAAAAATCTTCAGCCCAACTATGTGTTATGTTAAGTGTGAAAAAGCAGCTGAAGGGGGGCTGATTGGGTGTGGGTGTGCAAAGGGGAGATGCCAGGAACCAAAAATGATGGCTGCACAGATGACAGTTAGCTCACTTAGGTGAACTCGAGGGGAAAATGCATCCCAAGGAGTTTTTTTGACATGAAGCATTAATATATATTTTTTGATTAAAGAGTTTTCTCCAAACACATTTGGAACCAATTCTATTTGTGCAGCTGCCTTTTTGTTGTTGCTGTTGCTCACTTTTTCTGCAGCTGTTTTTGATTCACTCTGATGTGAGTGGGAAGATGGGGTTAACCCTTTCCCTCTTGCACCACCAAAAATTACACATCACTTGTGTGCGCGCACACACACTGTACTTTTAAAGCACATTTGAAGCACATTCCCCAGCAACCCTTAACTAAACACAGTGCCCATAATTCTTTGAGGGAAAATGTTATTTGAATGTGCTTTAAAGGCACAGTGTGTACACGGTCCCAAGAAAGGGCTATTTGCACATGTGCTGTAAATCTTCTTTGCAGCAAATAGCTTCAAGGATGATCTGCAACAAGAAAATGGTGAGGGGCAAGCGTTAAACCTTTCTTCCTAATCCATATCAGGATCACAACCAGCCTCGTGATGGTTTCTTTTCCAAGAGATATCTAAGCTGGTGACTCTTTGAATGAGAACGCTATGCTTGAAATACCTCATCCACCAGGGCAATTCTTATGTTCATAACCATCTCTTCATTTTTGGAATAAGGGTGCTTCCAAATGGGTGTTTATTACAGGACCAGTGCTCTTCACACATGCCAGCATTTTGTAGCATCTGTAATAAGGTAAAGGTAAAGGGACTCCTGGACAGTTAAGTCTGGTCAAGGGTGACTATGGGGTCCCGGTGCTCATCTCGCTTTCAGGCCGAGGGAGCCGGCGTTTGTCCACAGACAGCTTTCCGGGTCATGTGGCCAGCTTGTCTAAACTGCTTCTGGTGCAACAGAACACCGTGATGGAAGCCAGAGGGCATGGAAACGCCGTTTAACTTCCCACCACAGTGGTGCCTATTTATCTACTTGCACTGGTGTGCTTTCAAACTGCTAGGTTGGCAGGAGCTGGGACAGAGCAACGGGAGCTCACCTTGTTGCGGGGATTCAAGCCACTGACCTTCTGATAGGCAAGCCCAAGTGGCTCAGTGGTTTAGACCACAGCGCCACCTGTGCCTCCTGGCATCCGCAATACCTCACTGGCATAAAAACGCCAGTCGATACCCCCCATATTTAATCCAAATGTATGCTTTCCAATGAAAATTCTGTAAAAAACAACAACCCAATTTGGTTGCCAATGAGAGCCATCTCCAATGTCTCGGGAATCCATTTGCAAATCCAGGCCCCACCTGGAAGCACCTCAAGTACTGTATATTTCTGCGTATAAGACTACTTTTTAACCCAGGAAAATCTTCTCAAAAGTCGGGGTCGTATTTCTTATACGGCGAGTATATCCCAAACTCTATATTTTAACTGGAAAAGTTGGGGGTCGTCTTACACGCCGAGTCATCTTATACGCCAGAATATATGGTAGTCTTACTTGGTATTTGAGGGGCAGTCCTCACTTTACACAACAACAAATTCAAGTTTGCTGTTGGGTGTATCCTCAATGGAAACTGCAGCCGTCTTCCAAATTTGGAAAGTACACCTCTGTGATATGCAAGTCTTCAAATTCCTGTTTGTCACATTATTATTTTTCTCTTTTTAGATGTACACTTCACAAATCTCAGGTGCACACCATAAAGTAAAATAAAAATGCAGGATTATTTTTTTTGGGGGGGGGTCGGATCCCTGACGCACTCCTCCCTTTTGCTGTTCTGACTGCTCATGCTCACTCTCCTCTGCTCTCCATCCCACTTCCAGGGCATCATCACTGTGGCAAGAGGAACCGCATAGAGTGTGTTATGCAGAGCATCCCTGGGGAAGGGATTGGGGAGGGGGGAAAGATTGCAAGAGTACCAAATCCGGTGATGGGTTAATTAGGCGTGAGAGCATTGAGCGTGGCTCCAGATGAGTAGAAATAGAGCAGCAGCAGAAATGCAAGTTGGGTGGGAGAAATGCAAGTTAGTACTTTGATATTTTAGTGAGTGGGGTGAAGAAATGTTTGGATGCAAAACTGTCGGGAGATTATTATAGAGCATCCGGAGGAGTGAGAATTACAGAGTAAAAAGAGGACAAAGACACAGAAATAGGTGCAGTGAAAAGGCAGTTTTATTTACTTGTAATACTATACAGAGAGAAGGGAAGAAAAAAAAAAACCCAAACCCAGAAAGTAGCCACAGATACAGCATGGCTGTTGCTGGCAGTGTTCTGAAATCTCTTTTTATTTTTGTCTGTCTGTCTTTGATTATTATTATTTATCTGAAGAAAACAAAACAAAAAAAGCATATACAGTCTCAAAAAGTACACTTCAGGTTACAAAGGACAGCAGCTATTTTCAGCAATTCTAATCCAGTAGTTAGCACAGCAGTTTATTGTCGTTCTTTCTCTCCTCTGCAAAATGGGATCTTTTAAACCTTTGCTCACACAGAAAGTATGTGTGTGTGTAAAAAAAGGAAAAATCTCACCCATACTCTACATTCACCAGAAAACTGTATCTCACACAACATTTTCTTGAGCCCCTCTTTGTAAAAATAAAAATAATTTCAAATCTTTATGGCACACAGAAAATCTTTTAAAGGTTAGGTGTTTGCCCTTCTTCTGACCTGGCTTTGTACTTGCTGATGAAAAGGAAAAACCGTTTTTAAATGGATTTGTCTCTTGCCGTGGCCTATACAGTATGTACAACCTCAGTTGTGTTGGCTGGTGTATAGCTAATGAGAATTATAGTCCAGAACATCTGGGAAACTGAACTGGAGGACTTGGTTAAACCCGGGAAGGGAAACATGAGGTTCTTCAGATGTGTCTGAACTACAACTCCCATCATCCTTGAACACTGGCTAGACTGACCGGGGCTAATGGGAGTTGGAGTCCAGCAACATCTGGAGAACCACAGATTCCCAAGCTAAACACTTGAATTCAGTGGGACTGACTTATGAACAAAAATGCAGTGGTCGGCAGCAAGTCTATGCATACTTACTTGGGGGTGTGCTCTGGGAAGCAATGTTATGTTTTTGTTTACATGGCAGTAGTTATTTCTATATTTGCATATATACATGTATAAATTAGCAGATGCAAAATTTTATACAAAACCTGCCATCTTTTGCCCACTTTTCCAGTGATGCATAACTGCATACTATGCAACTATCCCGTTTTAAGTGGGACACTTAAAGAATTTACAGAAGCTGTGTTGGCTTCCAATTCCAATTCTGGATGTCCCATTTTGGCTCCCTTGCTCTGGCCACACTAGAGCATGGGACCAAAAGACGTGCCTTTTTTTGGGTCCTGCACTGTTACAACAAAAAAACCAGAACCCAACTTACCTTTCCCCCATGTGCTGCCCACTCTTATTCCACTTTCCACTGCATCTTTCCAGCCAATGTACTTCTAGAAGCCGGTCTCCGCTTCCAAAAGTATGGCAGCAGCGGCAGGGGAGGTTGCAGCAGTGGCAGGCGAAGGTGCGAGGGAGGGAGCCCAGAGGGGGGGCGGGGCATGAGCGACAGAGACGGGGCTGGAGCGAGAGGGTGTGTGTGGCCTCCATTGAGGTTGTGTCCCAATCTGCCTCACTCTGGTGTTGGAGGGTATGTAACTTGCCACCCTATCAGTTGGGGAGGGCAGAAGTTGAAGCCTTGTGTTTGTTTATGCACAGAGGACTTTTCCAAAGATGGCTTGGCTTAACTGGATTGTGAATCAAGCTGTCAGTCAGGCCATTGCAAACTGATACGTTTTTCAGGGGGAGGGGGGAGAAGACATGCAAACTGAATATAATGCTTGATCCTGATGTAATTTCGATCCCATAAATGCCTAGCTATGTGCTGAAGACTACATTCCCATGTGTACTTGCTTGGGAGTATGCCTCACTGAACTCAACAGTGTGGGATGTGATACATAAGTAGCAGTCAAGTACAACATTCCTTGTTTTCCTAGAGAAGACATGCCAGCGAATGTTTGGTCCAGCCAGTCGAAAGCTTCCTGTTTCCTCCTGGCCTGGAGCATCCTTCCTCTTGCACAGGGATCCCCAAACTGCAGCCCTCCAGATGTTTTGGCCTTCAACTCCCATGATCCCTAGCTAACAGGACCAGTGGTCAGGGATGATGGGAATTGTAGTCCAAAACATCTGGAGGGCCGAAGTTTGGGGATGCCTGCTCTTGCATGTGACTAGAGGTGGGTGTGACCTTACCTGCCCAGGAAACAAAAGGGCAAGGCTCTTTTCCCATCTTCCTTTCGTCGTGTGAACTGCAGTGACTGCCAGTCTGCAGTCACTGGGATTATCCTCCCATATGGGGTAGATCCAAGTGTATATACTTTGTAACCAAGTCTGCCTTCAGGGATCCAACTGTGAACTGATGATGTGAGTAAACTTCTTTTATATACAGTCATACCTCGGTTTAAGTATGCTTCGGTTTGAGCATTTTCAGTTTAAGTACTCCGTGGACCCGTCTGGAATGGATTAATCCACTTTCCATTACTTTCAATGGGAAAGTTCGCTTCAGGTTAAGTACGCTTCAGGTTAAATACGGACTTCCAGAACCAATTACACTCATACCTCGGGTTAAGTATGCTTCGGTTTGAGTACTCCGCGGACCCATCTGGAACGGATTAATCCACTTTCCATTACTTTCAATGGGAAAGTTCGCTTCAGGCAAAGTATGCTTCAGTTTATGTACGCGGACCGTCTGGAACGGATTAATCCACTTTCCAATACATTCAATGGGAAAGTTCGCTTCAGGTTAAGTACAGACTTCCGGAACCAATTGTGTATTTAAACCAAGGTACCACTAGACTGTAAACAAGATTGTGGCATGTTTATTCTTTTTAATAGGGATTACAAGGAAATTTAGCAGGAACATACAATTCAGTACTGAATTGTATGATAGTGAGAGGCTTACACAAGCCTGCAACCAGCTATCTGCTGTGCGTTTATAAGGGAAATGTAAAACTCTGCTAAGTAAAGGAACTTCTAGCTATATTAATAAACAATATATCTTCTCTTGCCTCCCTGAATATTCCCACAAACAGGACTTGTGAGCAAACATGTTTAGGATTGTGCTATATGTTATTTGCTTATTAGCGGGGATAGCTCATGTGCTTAAAGTTACATCAGTTAACCAGCTATTGCTGCACTCTAGGTACGCTATCTTACAAAATGAATGTTATAAGGATGCTAAGTTGTCTGAAGGGCATCTGAAAGGAGGTTTCTGTATTTTAAATGAATTGTGAGTTCAATCCAACCCAACTTTAAAATTGCACCGATTTTGCCATCATCAATGGGTCTTTGAAGTGCTGAACTTTGGCAGGATTGGGCTCTAGTGTTTTAAAGTCAAGATACTTTAGATCAGCATATTTTGCTAACCTGGAAAGGCTTAACGAATTGCTGTTTGAAAAGCCTCCTTTGGAATTCAGTTAATCTGAAAAGCTTGATTTGCAGAAGATTCTCTTTTCAGAATATAATTTAAATGGATCCCATTTTTTATTGGCGTGCAGGAGTTCTCTCTCAGTAGACTTGGAAAAGTCTTATTATAAAACAGGTGGATATTATGCATAAATAAGATTGGTTATTTATAGCAGTGAGATATTTTGCAACATGCTCAATAATATTTATGAATTAAGATGTGTGTATTAGGGATGGAAGTTTATGTCAATTTTGGTTATCTCAGTTTCTCTTATTTCCAGCTTTAAATTTAAGTTTTTCACATTTTGCAGCAATTTGTGGTTTTGTTTTGTTTTTTAAAGAAAATCTGCATGAAAATTCATCAGCATTTAAGTGCAAATTTCTCCTAATGTACACATTTTTGCATGCAATTTTGACTAATGTACATATTTTTTCAAGCATTTTTTAATAACCTAATGCATTTCACCGTGTTATGTTCACCAATACATTGATTTCTCTCTAATGTATGCACTTCGCAAGCACTGTTTGGTTGGTGAAAGCAAAGTTTGGCTAAGTGTGGATTTTGAAGCTCCGTTTTGGTTTCCCTATTGCTTTGGAAAGTGCAAATTTGATAGGTGTGTGATGTGATAGGTGGGGAGAGAGAGGGAGCATAGTCCGTTGAAAGTTAAGAGTGGTTCTACACATTATGCTGCGTGAGATGTTAGGTGGAACATTGCAATCCTATACAGTATGTGTTTACTCCTACATGTACTGTAATGTCTTACTGACTTTGGCAGAGCCTGCTCTCAGGAGGGCAGATAATTGTAGCCAAAGATGGCACAATCCTGACTGCACAAACCAGACTGCAAAGGAACCCTGAAACAATCTAGAAGAGGGGAATTGCATGAGATTCTTGCCAATTGATTCAAAATCACATCCAGTAGCACCCAGCTGTCTCTAGACTGAACTCAAAGGTTTCAAGCCTGCTGGTATCGTCTTCTTATGCATGGATGATATCGTTTTGGATACAAAGGGACCCACGTTTAGAGAATTGAGTTTGCTGTTACTGTATAGATCTGCTGCCTGTTTGGTGCCAGACCGTGACCTGTGATTTTTTTATTGGGCTGTATTCTTGGAGCTCATCAAACAGAATTATTTGTATCGCGCTTCAGGACACAGCCTATTCATAGCAGTCCTGACATTTATTTATTGTGTAAAAATAAAATTTAAGTGTCAGATTTCAAGGAAAGGCGAACACCTGAAAGCGTTGAACTTTCATCGAAAAACAGCAGTGTCCAGCATTTAGTAGTAAGTAATGTCTTCACTGCTTGAACCTCCACTAACTTTAAACTTTGCATTGTTTATACTATTTTCTTAACATGAAGTAGTGCAGTGGAAGGGGGAACACAGAGGAATGTAGTTCCAGTACATTTTTTTTCCAGAGCAGAAACAATGCTGCCATCTGCCAGAATAATTGACAGACAGATAATGAAACTTCTGAGTTAGTTGCAGATTAGCATAGAGGAAGGAAGAGAACGAGGGAAACAGTGAAGAAGAGGCTGGGTATGTTGTCACCTTTCTTTGATGGGATTCCTGCTTCATACTAGTAGTTTAAATGGTCACACTTCTTTGAAAGGTTGCTTGCCTTTCTAATTCAAAGCTGACTGTTGCTATTCAGCTAGCTGAAGATCTTTTGTTTAACTTGTCTAACAAGTTGAAAGAACAGTCTGGTTTAAGAACGATTTGGTTTACAAACTCCGCAAAACCGAAAGTAGTGTCTTGGTTTGAGAACTTTACCTTGGTCTAAGAACGGAATCCGAAACGGTGGAAAGGCACTGGCAGTGGGAGGCCTCATTAGGGAAAGCGCGCCTCGGTTTAAGAACGGTTTCGGTTTAAGAACGGACTTCTGGAACGGGTGAAGTTCGTAAACTGAGGTACCACTGTGTGTGTGTGTGTGTGTGTACACACACACACATATAATTTATTATTTATACCCCGCCCATCTGGCTGGGTTTCCTCAGCCACTCTGGGCAGCTTCCAACAGAAGAATAAAATAATCGATTAAAGATTAAAAGCCTCCCTAAATAGGGCTGCCTTCAGATGTCTTCTAAAAATCTGGTAGCTGTTTTTCTCTTTGACATCTGATGGGAGGGTGTTCCACAGGGCGGGTGCCACTACCGAGAAGGCCCTCTGCCTGGTTCCCTGCAACTTGGCTTCTCGCAACGAGGGAACCGCCAGAAGGCCCTCTGCGCTGGACCTCAGTGTCCGGGCAAAACGATGGGGGTGGAGACGCTCCTGATCACCTCAGTTGCTGCCTGCATTTTTAGACTTTCCTTGAGGACATGGCTGTGGACTCTCCTGGGTTGCTGATGGGTGTGTGTGTGTGTGTCATGACTACACCACTGCTAGCAGGTAATCCTAAACCTCTGTTGTGAAGGGGACACAAACAATCATGCAATTCCCTCTGCATCCAGAACTGCCGGATGCACTATTCAAGGCCCCAATGGGCTGCTGTCTTGTTTTCTATCAATGATCTATAAATGAAAAGACCCTTTAAAAAAATGATAAATGATCGTGCCAAAGCACTTCTATGCTTGAGTCACAATTTGTCCATGTTTTCCCTGTTGACTTGGCTGGAATAAGGACCAATCTGTTGTATAGCCTACCTCCCCTCCCCCAGAATTCTGCAATGCCCCAACATGCAGCTGAGAGGAGCGACTTGTGAGGCCATATAGGATGCAGTTAAAGTCAGAACAACACTATGAGAAACACAGGTAGGGGCCCCAGATTTGCAGACCGTGCCATATTAGTTATGTCTCCGAGAGATACATCATGCCCTTTTTTTTTGGATCGAATAGGAGACTAAAAGCGAATGTTGTGTTCATACAGCTTTGGGGCGCAGCCTGCATTGCTGGAGGTCTCCGGGAGAGAATGAGAAAGAAGAGCGTGCTAAGGCATTTTGTCCAATGGCACATCATACCTAGTTTTTGTCATTCATTTAGATAATATCACAAAGGCAAACTGGAGGAGTAATGTAAACATATACTATACAGTACATCAGCCACAGGAAACCAAAAGAGAAAAACAACCCTGTAATTCTTTTCTTTCTGTATTGATACTCCTTTAACTGTAAGGGGATGCTGTTCTGTTCTACACCTCTTTCTTTAAAAAATAATAATCAGATAAGGATGTAGTGATTTTTGCCAGGATGGGGACAGGGGAATCCTCAAGAAAACTTAGGTGAACTTGTAGAAACTTTGAAAATACAAAATATAGAAAAAATGTACAGGTTACTTGTTGTTTTTTATTCTAGGAAAACACGTTGAGAAGATTTTCCTCCCTTGTTGTATTTTTAAATTTTATTTACAAAAGTTAAGGCGAAAATATTAATCGTGCCACCCAGTCATGAAGCTAATCCTTTCTGCCTACAGTTACTTAAATAAACGTGTTTTTTCTGTGCTGGAATTGCAAACAAGCAATCATTGAAAGAACATCTAGGCGCTCTAAGGGTGTATCTACCTTACAGACTTGCAACTGAGAACTGCAGTTCTGCGAGAGGCACGAGAGATTGAAAAGGAATTGTCAGCCCCCTTCCCAGTCTGCAGTTCTCAAGATACTTTGAGGGAAGCCACTGAAGTTGTAAAAATGGCACAAATGTGAATCTAAGTGATAACAAGCACCAGGGAAACTCAGCCGGAAATCTCTCTCTCGTTCTTACACTGTCTAGGCTCTTTGTTTTTTTAACTGTTACTTTCCAGGTCTATCCTCTTTCCAGCATAGAAGAATTGTGGATGGGGAAAAAATGAAATAGAATTAGTTTAGCAACATAGGAATCTGTCTTATACCACATCAGAGCATTAGTCTATTTCTAGCCTGGTATTGTCTGCTCTGACTGGCAGCTCTCCTTCATTTCTTCCCTGTCCTTACCTGAAGATGCCAGACCCTTTGCCATGCCAACCAGGTGATCTACGACTGAGCTATATGATCCCTCCCTTAAAAACACTCCCCCTCCACCTTGAAACTCAGTTATTCTAGAACAATAGGTAAAGGTAAAGGGACCCCTCACCATTAGGTCCAGTTGTGACCGACTTTGGGGTTGCGGCGCTCATCTCACACTATTGGCCGAGGGAGCCAGCGTACAGCTTCCAGGTCATGTGGCCAGCATGACTAAGCCGCTTCTGGTGAACCAGAGCAGCACACGGAAACGCCATTTACCTTCCCACTGTAGTGGTACCTATTTATCTACTTGCACTTTGACGTGCTTTCAAACTGCTAGGTTGGCAGGAGCTGGGACCGAGCAATGGTAGCTCACCCCGTTGTGGGGATTCGAACCGCCACCTGTGTTCCAGATTCTAAAACAATATGCATGCCCAAATCTAGATGATTCAGTTAATATTGTTATTATTGTTATTTATTTAATTTGTTAGTTCCAGCCCAAAGCAACTTACATTTTTGCTATGCTTCATTCATTTTCATATGGGTAAATTCTCCAGATGTATACAAAGAGCATTGCCTGATGTACAACTGAATGGGATGGCCTCTGATCATGCGTGCATTGGACCCTGTTGAAAGTTTGGGGTGCAGCCGATATATTCACTCATGTAAACACGACTATTTTGGGCTGCAGAGTTGATCAGATATTATGGCTTGGAAGCAAGACTAAGTTTTTCGAGCTGATTTCCCTTTGAACAATGGGACCCAAGTTCAACTAACTTGGCTTGGATCTGAGGGGATGCGCTAATACTCTTTGAGAAGCCAGCAGGGGTAAATCCATAGAGCTCAAGACCCATCTGTTGGTTTGAATGCAGTTCAGGTGTGCTTAGGTGAATCATGTCTACTGTAGGTTGTGCTTGATAGGAAACTAGTCTCTGATATATTTTAAAGAAGCCATTGTAGATGACTCCATGAAAATGATCATTGTTTTCCTGGTTTAACATTGACTTGGCATACATGAAGAAGCCCAAGAAGCTGACTTCTCAGGGCTTAACAATGAGTGAAAATCAGTTTTCTGTATCAAGGGAAATAGCTCTCTGTATCAAGAGAGCTTTTGTGCTCTCTTTCTAACCATTAAGGGTTAAACTTTGCTGTGCCCTTATATCTTATAACAATGTCATCTGAAGCATTTTGATGCTAAATGAATGAACTTGGTGTTATCCCTAAACCTTTTCCATAACTATGCAACTTGAAAACAAAAGTACCTAAACCTAATAATAACATTTCCCAATGCTACCTATGCAAGTTGGAGCTGCAAATGGTTACCATTTTTATCTCCCTTTTGCCATGCGAGACATAATATACCACAGAATCCTTCAGTTCACTAACTGGGCTACGTCAAGGACACTGAAGCTAAAAGGGGCATTGAATTTGTTTGGAACTGGCAAAAAATGGAATTGCAGGGGTATGGAAGAGACCAGATGGACGCTGTGTGGGAAATTATGGGCTATGCCACACGTAACCTAACAAACCAAAAATAGAGGGAATAATATTAATATTAATAATTTGTTTTTAAGTAGATGGATGCTGTTATCCATTAGAAATGCAGGGATCAGCTGGAAAACTTGCTTAATCTCTTTGCACCTCTGTAAGTTTATTTTATTGTATTTGTTGTATTGTTTATAATGTTGAATGGATATTCAACATTGGTTTTGAAATCACCATACCCCCCTTGACAGAAAATAAAATAACTGCATGAGAGAGACCATCCTTCGAAGAGATAATCTACTCTTTTTAAGGCTGTGATCCAATGCACACTTATGTGGGAGCATGTTCCATTGAAATCAAGGGCAACATACTACCAAGTAAATGTGTTTAAGACCAGGATATGATATAATCTTGCAAATCCTGCTGTGGCCGTTTGGTATTCCCAACATGAAAGTTACCATGCATGGCACAGAAAGAAAAGAGTTAAGAGTGGAAACATCATTCAACACAATGTTTAAAGCTAATAGTTAATACAGTGAAAGCAGCACGAGAGAGAGAGAGAGAGAGAGAGAGAGAGAGAGAGAGAGAGAGAGAGAGAGAGAGAGAGAGAGAGAGAGAGAGAACAGGTACATTGTGAGAAACAACCTCAGATGCTGGCTTTGCCGCTGTTCTAAAAAATGAAATTCCTCCTTGGTTGAAATCATTTTAATGCCTCTAGAAAATAGTGTTTCTAATTTGAGTGTCACACATGTAGCTCTCAACCAGAAATATATCCACTGGAAAAATAGCCAGTGGGATACAAAGCCTAAGCAAGGTTGCTGTAGCCAGGGTATAGATCTGTTGTTTCCCATCAGTCTCAAATTACTACAGTGGCTTCATTTGTGCCTCCTTCCAGTCTGAGACTTCATCAACAGGCTGTCTTTTCACATAAGGGTGCCTTGAAGAGGACACCTATCACTTGCATTAGTCAGAAATTGCCACCGGGAGTCATGGGCTTAAATGAGCAATTCTGAAATTCTTACCACCGTACAACCCCAATGGGCTCCGAAAGGGAGTTCTACAACAGTGCAGATAGAAAAAAAAAAGCTGTATCGGTACATGTGTAAGTTCACCACAGGTTCATTGATGATAATCATCATCATAATTGATCGCGAGATACTTGTTTGAAACAATGGGCCAGCTCAAATGCCTTCAAGGAGGGAGTGGCAGAAGGCCTCACACATTCTCCATGGCTCCGCCATTTAATTCGCTGTGGGAAACATAAGTGACCAAACAGGAGATCCCACTGTTGCTTGAATGTGGGGTGTATTATAAGCTTAAGAGATCAGATCCTCTGGATTTAGAGGGTAGCATCTTTTAAGGTCAGAAGAGAACTCACAGACAAGCAATCATGGGATCTTCCGTTTTTTCTTCACTTTTCCTCACAGCGAGAAAGTAACATAAAAGGAGCATGTGAACTCAAGAACCAGTCTTGTCAATCTCCCCTCAGCGGCTATCCTAAGGGAAAATAATGTCTGACTTTGCCCAATGAGACAAAGTGGGAAAGGACCCTCTGTTATGCTGCGACCTTTATGACTCACAGAGCATTCCTTCATGATGAAATGAGAGAGTGAAAGGCTATTTTGCTGAACTTTTGGAAAACAAGGAGGACTATGAGTCACCTTGGGTGAATGGGTCCCTAATTGCCTCCTCTTGGTCGCCAGCCGTTGAAGTGCAATGTTATTGAAAACCGTTCCAGTGATACAAAAAAACAGCACCTCAATTTGGTCTACTCTAATTTCTTCCTGAAGAAAAACTCTATGAATGCTCTGAGGCTACATGAACACAAAAGCAGAGCTTGCTCCAATCTGAAGGCATCAGCTTCCTCATTTTGCTCTTCCCCTTTTCTGGGACAAACTTGATAACATACTCTGGATGAAACTTATCTAATAACTTGAGAACTGGGCCTTTTCTCTCCTTAGGGAAAACTGCAACTTTCCTAACTGCTTTTGGTAGGAACAGTGATCAAACCATGCAACCATTATCATATCCTCAAGTCAACTGCAAACGAATCTTTCACATACCAGGGTTCCACAGGCCACAAAAATTAAAAATTAAAAAAATAATGGAGGCACTGTTACCAAAAGGCAAGTCACTGAAATCAGTGCCTGCACTTCAGTCATGGACCTGTCACCCGCAACATGCCTACTTCCGTCTGAAGGTACAGAGCTGGAACAGGTGCACAATACTGTAATACTGTAACCTGGAAGATTTAGGGAAGGCCAAAACCCAAGCCCAAAACCATCACTCTCAATTTGCTAGGCAGAAAAAGAATTCAATTTCACTGTCAGCTGCGTTTGTTGGCGTGAACCATGTTGTGTTTCTGTTGTCGTAAAATATACTCCAGGCCTGCCAGCTTTTGCCAACCCGGTGTCCTTCAAGATGGTTTGGACTACAAGCCCCATTAGCTGTGGTCCTGGTTGAGGCTGATGGGGGTTGTGGTCCAAAACACCTGGATGGCACAAAATTGTTGGATGCTGCTTTGGCCAGTCACACAGCTGTACACACACAAGTCCCATTGAAGCCAATGATACCACCTACATTGAACACTCTTCTGAGGAGCCCAAGGAGTAGCTACAGCTCTGTAGCTACTGTGGAACATTAATTCATAGCAGTGAAGCTGGCACACAACCCCATTGCAAGCCCCATGGAAATGAATGGAGGTTGCACAGGAGCAGTGCTTTGCTGAGTCAAACTCACTTGTTTGTGACCTACCCGCTAAGCACAAGCCCCAGTGGTTATGTTGGAGGTTTTATGGGGCAAGTCTTGCTGAAAAACTACCAGAACAAAACAAAGGTTGTGAAGCTGTTTGGGGAAGGAAGAGTCCAAATGTTGTAATATCAAAATGCTAGCATGACCATGTGCTCTCCCCTTGCCCCAGTAAAAAATAAAACCTATTTGTTTGTGGTTTTTTTTGTTTTTTTAAGAAAACACACACTCACATTAAAATGCAGTTTAAGGCTCACATGTATGTGAAACTTAAAAGAGTCCTGCAAAATCCTTGGAGGCTGATCATACCTGCTAGATATATAAAGTAAAGTTCTTAATATACATTTATAAGTTCCATAAATATATGCAATATATAAATATGCATATTCACACACAACCATCGATGCATATTCATATATTATATATTTATATAGATATATAGATATAGATAAGATCTGTTTCAAATACGAAAGTGATTTTGTGTGTGTCCACTTTCCGTTTCTGTCTCACCCTTTTAAAAAATAATCCTAAAACAGTGCATTAGGTGAGAAATCACAATTTCACAATTCATCTCCCTTAAAGAACTAGAAAAACCAGAGAAACCCAACTGCAAGGCAATGGAGGCAGTCACTTCCAGTTCACAGTATTGCAGTTAGAAAAATACAGTGAGGTCTAAGGGAGTGATGGAGCACAAGCTGCTCGGAAGAAGAAGAAGAAAGGAAGAGGTGGTCACATGACAATACAGCATTGACAGCGCTTTTTCTTTTCTGTACCTGGGAGTTTTTCCATTGGTAGACTTTCCTCCTTCCCCTCTGGTGAGGAGGGCTCAGTTGTGTCCGATAAGGGCCTCCCAGAAACCAACTCCGCAGCATTTCCATCCATGGTTGAGACATCCGTCACAGTCTTCTCACGTAGCGACTTTTCGTCGTCTTCGTCGATGAGGACCAGTTCGGCTTTGATTGTCTCATCATAGCCCAGCACCTTTTTTGTCTCATCTTCATCATCAATGTTTTGGTAACCCATAAATATCATTGTTACAGGGTGATCTGCGGTGGCTTCTGGGACTTCATCCCCAGTGAGTTTTGCTTGGTGTCGTGGGTTCTCGGAATGCCTTTTGCTGGATTTGTGCACCATCTCTAGTTTGGCCTCTTTGAAAAGCATCTGTTCCTTCATATGGCTGAGGTTTCCGTCCATTATCGACACAGTCCCTCCTTTTACGCTTGATTGTCCAGCCTTCTGAATGAGTTCGTCTACATCCTTTGAGCTCAACTTGTGCACTCCGTTTTCTACCACCGCACCCGCAGAGTGCATCTCATAGACTACTTTGGTACCATCGTCATAGACTTTGATTCCTCTTTGAAGGGCAGCCTCTGGGCCAATGGGGGACGTAGAGAGAATCTTGGTCTCTCCTGTCTGTTTGTCTTTCTCCACATTAATTTCCATGCTGTACAAAGCTTGAATGGAAACAAGAGAGGAAGTGCATGTTACAACAAAAAGAAGCATGTGAATGGTTAATTGCCAAACAGACAAGCAGACAACTGCACCCTGCCCTGCCCTGCCCCCCAGTAAGGTGTCGCCTAAAGCGCCTAGCGATCTATGTTAGTGGTGTGGTGCATACTGTGAAGAAAAGCCATTGTTAACCTACAGCGCTCAATGAAACTGGTGCGAGCCATATCCTCTATCAACCTGAGCAGAGAGCTTCCTAATATTACCTGTGTTCAAGGGATTCTGTTAAATTAGGGTGGTGACAAACAAGCAGGTCTACCACCATGTCTCCATGGCCAAATGACTTCAAACTCTTAGGACCAGTGTACGTGCTTACCTGACTGATCCAGATAATGAGGATATTATATACAGCACTGAAAGTCAATCAAGAATTTCAAGTGACATGGAGTTTCTTCACCACTGTCAGCCATTCCTTTGGGTGTAGCTGTTGTTTTTGGTGCAGGAGAACCTCCACTTTATCAGGAGAAGACATCCAGAGTGTATCATATCACCATGAGGAAGTGTCAGGGAGCATGGGATACATCAACATGTGTAGATTAGGGTGTATGCCGTGATTCTGCTAGACTGCAGAAAAGCTACAGAATGTGGTAATGGGAGTACAAAATTCAGCTCCCTGAGAATCTCAGCTTCAGCTAACAAAGCCATTCTCTAGTCCTGCGAAGATATGGGTGTGGGTTATACAATCTCAGAAGCCAATGCTCAGTAAGTTGCTCAAGGAGATTTCCAATAGCCGGGGCTTCGGAGCCCTGTACACACATTTTGAGAAGAAAAAGAAAGAATGTGAATCTGATTGAGCCACTTAACTTATGCATGCTGCAAATTTCAGCATACATAGGCCTTCCTGAGAGTACTGAAACATAAAATATGAGCTTCCATGCTGCCTTGTACAAATATTTCCACCAAGGATTTAGATACTTTTCCTGCTTAGCCTACCAAAATCTGAGGGGAAGCTTGAACGGTCTTCCATAAGGTTTACAAAAACTAAGAAAGATGGGCAAGCTTGGCTTCAGTTATCACTCTTAACCCAGCAGTGAAAACAGGGAAAGATCAAATGGAAACAGAGGAAGGAGGCTTAGTGTGCCTGAAATACAAGGGAGGAGCAAGGAATTGGCCTCCAGCTTCACAGCATCATTAATACAGCTAGTCAATGCAGTTTCCACTTCCTGATCCATCCAAGGCCTGGCTCACAAATGCACACAACAACAGTTGATTCATTTGCACTCAGTGTACATAGTATTATGACACACATGTTGACTCCACTGAAAGTACTGCATTTTGCTATGAGAAAGTATTAAAGTTCTTTCTACAACAACAGATCTGTGGCAGTCCATTCACATGCAGAAGTCACCTCTTGATATGAAGTTATCGAATGGCAAGCATGCATGCATGCATGTATGTATAAACTGTCCTTAAGATGCACATGACAGCTGGGTTGGGATGCATGAGGGTTGGGATGCATAAACAGAACAGAATCAATTGGTACACATAGGAAGAAGCAGTAGAAGGTGGCACAAACCTTGAGCAATGCTTCTACCCACCCACTCAGTTCTGATCATCTGCTGGCACTTCAATATATTGTTTATTTAAATTTAATTTTCTGAATTTGGCTTCTGGTCTGTTTCACCTCCCCGATTCATGGCAGGTTAGGATCTAAATGCAACCCATTTCAAAACCTCAAATACTAGTGTTTGGGAATTTTGATGCAGTTTTGGCACTCTGGGTAGATTAAAATTTATGCTTCTGAGTTGACTCCCTCAAGGCCTTCCTTCCATCTATATCGGTATATAATTAGAAAA
The DNA here is from genome assembly GCF_963506605.1 of Zootoca vivipara. Taxonomy (NCBI): domain Eukaryota; kingdom Metazoa; phylum Chordata; class Lepidosauria; order Squamata; family Lacertidae; genus Zootoca; species Zootoca vivipara. Next base: position 14,482,717 of record NC_083291.1, read on the forward strand.
ACAAACAAACCCCGTAAACATTTGTTGTATAAGCTCTCACTCAAGGACCAGCTACGAGCTGAAAACTTATCCACTTATTTGGAAGTAAGTCTCATTGAACTCCATATAGGTCTGAGCAAACAGGCATAAGATCAGGCTGCAAACCATTTTCTAAGAACAAATAATATATTGACACTGTAATAAAAGTTTAGAGAGAGGCAGTCTTCGCAGCCTATTAATATGAAAGAGGACTGATTTGGAATGTACCATGATATCCCAAAGAGAACTTGTAAAAAACAACATGGCATTACTACAAGTAACAGACTAAGTTACAATCAATCACCCATTCCCACCACTCTTCTGAGTAATACCCCTCCCCACCCTCTCACTATATATAAGGGTCTGGTGACTTCTGTTTTAGTGTATCTGAAGAAGTGTGCATGCACACGAAGGCTCATACCAATGACAAACTTAGTTGGTCTCTAAGGTGCTACTGGAAGGAACTTTGTTATTTTGTTTAGATTGATTAAGGATTTGTTATACTGTATATATGTCAATTCAAACATATTGGCTCCTCAACAGATTTCACCACCCCTCTCTCCTTTTTTCTAGCAAACAACCATAATGACTACTCTGGTACTGTATTAGCAACAGTTTAACTGAGCACAGTTTTAAAATGAAAATCCCAATGAAATTGGCCACAATGAATCAGAACAAAATATTGTTGATGTGGCATATACCTCAGCTGAGTCTATTAGTTCCGCTGCACTTTTTAAAAGAATACTGAACATAAATCACATCATTAGTTTTAACTGTGGTTCTTTGACCCACCAGCAGCTACATATTCCAAACTGGGGGTTTGGCCAAATTCTGTATTCTCATGGGATACTATAGGTTCAAAAACTCTACAATAAAGACCGACTAGTAATCGGGGTGCTTGAAAATTTTTTGTATATCTTTCAACATGAGATGACCTGTTCCTCACCTCCTACACTGATTTGTGGATCAGAACACAGCCATCCGCCACACTCCCACACCTTTCCAAATGTTGCAGCACAGTTCTTGGTTCAAAAAAAGTACAGTGGTACCTTGGTTCTCGAACTTAGTCAACTCCTGAAACCATTCGGAAACCCAGGCGCAGCTTCCGATTGGCTGCAGGAGCTTCCTGCACTCAATCGGAAGCCGCGGAAGCCGCGTCAGACATTCAGCTTCTGAAAAACGTTCACAAACCGGAACCCCCACGGTTTGCGGCGTTCGGGAGCCAAGCCGTTCGAGTACCAAGGTACCACTGTATTGACATGCATTTAACAATGCATATTTTGAGATAAATTATGCAGCAAATGGGAATTTTAAGAGAAAATACGTTCCAAAAAAGTTATTTAAATGTGATTATTTTTAGTACAGCTTTTTTTTAAAACCCTGCAGATTAATGTGGACATGGCATGGGACACCCTCATGAGTAACCACATGTGAAAGTGGCAGCAGAGACCAGAAATATATTGTTCTGTCCATCCCTACCTAGCAATAAGACCTGCAGAGGCACATGGGTTTGGATGGCAGGTGCTGTCAAGCTGAGGAAAGGCCATGCTTCCTGAAACACCCCTTGAGGGTTAGCAGTGATTCTTTGCAATTCAGAATGTTCGCAAAGTAGCAACAAGACAGCATTTATATAAAATCCCAAGTGGGGCCTCATTGCTTCTTTTCTTCTCAATTGAAACTGTGAGTAACACTGGCTTGTTGTTGTTGTTTTTTGATTGTCTGGAAATTGATAGGGTCACTGGTGGAAGCTACACCCTTGTGCAAATTAATTGAAACAAAAAATGAATTTAGTAGTACAAAACTCACATACACATGTACAAAACTCACATATATGTACATATGACCTCCTCTATTTTTACGCAGCATTTGAACATGGTTTGGCATGGAGTCTACTAGTTTCAAACAGTCACTGTGGATTTTCAGATCCCTGGACCACACTTGAACCAGCGCCTGAACGAGCTTCTCCATAGTCTACAGCACGGAGGCGACTTTTGCATATAGCCCACAAATTCTCAATGGGATTTACATCCGGGAAATTCCCTGGCCAATCAAGTACCTGTATTTGCTGCTCTGTCATGAATTCCTTCACCACTTTTGATGTGTGACAGGGGGCTAGGTCCTGCTGCAATATCCCAGTACCATCAGGATACTTCTTTTCCAGCTCTGGAATAACTCTCCTTCTTAGAACCTCAATATATTGTGGTGAGTGCATCATTCCTTCTATTGGCTGCAGGCTTCCGACACCATAACGATCAACTGACTTTTTGTGTTTGTTTTGAGTACAGGATTACGAGTAAGATAGAAAACATGCTTTGTTTCAATTAATTTGCACAAGGGTGTGTTTCAAGAGCTAGATCCAGCTTGCAGGCCAGCAACTGTCCATCCCGGTATTGCAGTTTGTACCTATGTATAGAAACTCTTTTACTGGTTCAGGTAATAGGTCTGCACTGAATCTAGTACACTGGCTCCAACTGTGGGAAGTCAGACGACCCAGGAAACCTTAGAAGTTGTGTATGATGAAGACAGATGCTCCCTTGTCGTTCAACGCCAACATCTGGTTCTCAGAAAAGAAGGCTGATTTTTTCACTCATTGTTTCTCTGCCCCAGAGCACAGAACACTACTAGCTGCAACATTTTGCTGATTCTGTCAACACAACAAAATGGTGCAAGCCTTGCACCCCATTGCAGACATGTTTAATGCAGAAAGGAACAAGACCCACTGAGCTCAACTGAACTTACTTCCTAGTGTACAATTCTTATGGCTGCAACTTAAATATTCCAAAGGTCAAATTTCCTCTCACTCTCAGATTAAATATCTTCAAACATTTTTTTTAAAATAACGCCCCCCATGCCATTAAATGAGGACTTGAGCCAATGTGATTTTGTAAGATTGCAGCACACTCAAACAATCGCAACATTGTTTTACATACATACATTGTGTATCTGAAGCTTGTGGTGTCCATATGCAGCTCTGGGATTTGATCATGCAGAAGTAAAACTATATACAGATGTGATCCCTTTGCTTAAGAATGTTGCAACCCCCCCCCCCTCATTAGCTCTGAGCTCTGCTCTTGTCCTTTTTAAAATGACTCGCATTTCACTCATATCCAGCCATTTCAGAGTTTTCTCCTATTTCCTACTGTATTCTTTGTAAACATATGATCTAAGCAGGTTGTGTGGAGGAAGGGTTGTGAGCAAGAGGTGTTGGGCCTCCTATTTAAACCAAATTCACCTCCCATATTAGATCATTTCAAACCAAAACACCATGCCCGTAACGAGCACTCAGGCCATTTAGTCCAATGCCTCCACTACCTACCTGAAAACAAAAAGGTTGAATGAAGAAACTCCAGTAGAGACTCACTGTTTTGCTTTTATATGGAAGAATGCATACTTGTAAAGAATCAGGTCCATTTATTTGAATCCATCCATTAATCTGCATTGTGTTGACGTGACAGCTACATTTGAAGACCACCTCTATTAATATCTTTCCCCTGGACACATTCAGTTACACTGCATCGTTTTGGAATATTACTAATCTCTCCCGTTGGTGTCGTAGAAGTCCCAGAGAATGGGACTTTAGTAGACAGATGAGCAGTAAAAGAATAATGATCGACTTAAGTGCTTCATGAGAATGAAGTCCCACCTGGATTCCATCTCTTAACATAGGTGTTTATAAGTTTCTTCATTTTTTTCCCCTCCCCCCCACACACTTGCAATGTATAGTGAACTTAAAAACAAACGAACAACCCCAAACATTTGGACTCAACATCTTGCTTCGAATCCTAATTGGAAAACAAGTGTCAGTTTCCCTCACAAGGCTGTATTTTTGTCTACGCATGGAAAATAGGAGAAGCTAGAATGCTGTCTGTTTAGAAACCAGGAAACCATCATCTCCAGTCCAGACGTGTTTCTAAAGGGAGGCTCTATGTAAAGCTGATGCTTCTTTTTACATGCAAGACACAGAGTTTCATTGAAACAGAGGATAAGCTGCATTCTATACTTGGGTCACATCTATGCCCTTCATTTAAGGAGCGTTGCCTTCCTCTGAAGAATATTGGGAACTGCACTTTACACCTAACAAAAAATCCCAGCACGCTCAACAAACTAAAGTTCCCAGTACTCTTTGGGCGAATCCAAGCACTTTAAATGTGTTTTAAGGTTATGGTACGAATGTGGCCTGACTTGTGTGTTTAAGCACTGACTTGTGTAAATGGTCAATGAATTTTAACCATATCTCATGTTTGCTGAATTGCATTTGCAGTCTACCGCCAATTACTTCCAGAATTGGGTTGATACTTTTTTTTTTTGCTCACAAACATAAATGTCCTTGCTGTGTAAGTTTTTTAAAGTCCAGGCCCTCAAATATAAACCCCCCCCCCCGACTGCATATTTACATTTGAGAAATAACTCCCTTCTTACGATATCTCGGTTAAAGTTTAACCACCCTTGATTATTATTTTTAACTAAAAAAATAGATATAACATAGAAAAACACATATTTAGGTTGCTTGCTGGTTACGTGCAAATTCACGAGCTGTTTCCCCCTGTTTAAAGTATAGCTGGGCATTAGTCCCAGGGGATCGAATATGTTTTTGAAAAAATAATGTCTGCCACATTGGGTGAAAGAATAAACCATGCTCCGCTGAGACTTACCAGTTACCCTGTTTGTTCCGTCTTTCCCGGGAACCGGCTCTTTTGTTCGTGAATAGAGGGTTGTGAGTTCGGGGAGCTGGGAGTAAATGTAATTTACAGCATCTGGTTGTCAGAGAACAGGAAATACAGTTAGGTACAGCCATATGGACCCCAGAGGCTTCACCGCTTAGGCAGCAGAGTTCCTAACTTATCGCCCCAAACAATAGACATCAGAAGCTTTGTGACAGATAATTGCATCAAAGCAAGCAAAATGCAGAGTCACGCTGCTTTGACTGCCATTCAATAGACTAGCTGAGGTTGGAGAGAGAAAGACCAGATGACTAAAACTTTTCTAGTTGTACGTGCACATAATCATGTGTCAGGAGGTTCTCGATTTTAGCAGGTCAGTGACCCCTGAACATAATATATATATTTTTTAAAGCAATCACCATTACACAACAGGAATAATCAATTCTACAACTGCCAGCTTTTATTGCTAGTGTGAGTTCAAATCTTTCCCAATTTAATGAAATATATTGTTTAGTTATGGTTTTGTGTTCATAAGCTAGTGGGTGTTTAATTTGTTTCTACAGCTAAAATGTGTATATTAAGTAATCTTTGCATTCTGATTCCCTCCATCAAACTTGAATTTATATGCTTTTTGCAAAAATTGTTTGCTCATGTTTTGAAATGTAAACCATCCCATGATGGTTATTGAAGGGCTGGAGATACATCCCTCAACTTTCTCTCTCTCTCTCTCTCTCTCTCTCTCTCTCTCTCTCTCTCTCTCTCTCTCTCTCTCTTTCTCTCTCTGAAGTGGTAACCTGGAAACCTTTTGGTTGACTTTCATCTTATTCTAAGGAGACCAGTCACACACAAAACACACACCTTACTAATAAACAGGAAGCTAAAATATAATAACACAGCACACCGTTAAAAGTCTTTATTTTGTGCAATGGGCCATGTGGTGTCCTAGATCTTTTCTGCAGCTCTGTATAGCTTCCCCCCCCCAAAAAAACCAGTTTCTCTAAGTTGATTTATAAGCCAGCCAGCCTGCCTTTTAGCATAAACTAATGATGAATATAAACTAAACTGTACCTGGGTGAATGTTTCTGTTTTAAAATTGTGCTTCCACGCACAAATCCAAAAGACTTAAGAAGCAGGCCTTTGTGTGTTGTGCCTTACAAACTGCTCCCACAAACAGACACAAAGCATTTATTTATGGCAACACCATTGTCTGCCATCACTGAGCAAATGTGTGGAACAAGCTGCTGTGTGTTTTACAAGATTCCTTTGGCAGGAAAAAAAACCCCTTTCTTTGCAGTTAATTTTGAGGGAACCTCATCAATAAATGTTCAAGTCATGACTCACGGCTGAGTTCCAGAATCTCTTTGGAAACCCAAACTCTGTGATCTCACTTTACTACAGGGTAATGTGCGTCACATAAGCACCGGAAACCCACTAAGACCTAGAAAAGAAGGCCATTGTGATTCAGATCCTACTCTTGCAAGGCATTTTAAGGCAAGCATTTTGTAGGTGATTGGTGATCTATTGCAGAATGCCGGTCATTACAGATTCAGAGGCTTGAGTTTGCTTTGCCAATCACTTCTACACCAGAACAACTACGCAGAACACTATCGGATGCAGAGCAAAAACAGTGCAACTTGTTATAAGTCCCGACAAGAGGAAGTCCCTTTCCAATGCGGTGGTTCCTGTTGTACAGTACCTGCAAGTTAACTGTTGTCATTTCTGATTTCAGCGAAGGCCTGGAAGCACCAGTATTCATAAGGGTTCACCCAGAGGCACATGGGACTGAATAGGGAAGTGCCTTAAGGATCAAAGAACGACTAAGATCTACTTTCAAGTAAATGTATTTAGAATAGAGATACCTGGCTTCCATTAAAGTAAGACAGCTTACAAACAGATTCGCCATTGGTAATAGCAACTCTGGGGAAAGCATTACTTCAGTTTCATTACCCAGACACACACACACATACACCCAATTTAAACATAATATAGATGGATGGCAGATTAACAACATAATAAAAACCGTGGTAGGGTAATAGCAAATAGAAAGGTCATTTATCAGTACCAGTTTTAGATGTAAATTGTAGAAGAAAAACATTTACCTCCATCTTGGCGCGAGAAGCTCTGAAAAAAAGAAAAATACTGGAATCAGTCGTTTTTTGTTCATGTTATGTGCATTTATATAAAACTCTTGCATGTTCAAGAATACTTGGTATACATTACATTAATAATACTTACAACAGTCCTACGGTATAAAGTAGACCAGCATCATTTTTGCTATTTGACAGAACTTTCTGCGGTTATAGTCATACCCATAATGTACACTCAGGGCTGTCTTAAGCATATGTGGCGCCGGGAGGCAAAAATCCCCCAGCCCCCCCCCGGTTGCCCACAGTTGATGACCTTTTTAGGGGGGGGGCAATGCTCTCTGGGCCGGCCATTGAGGCGTGCAGACAGGGCAGAGCAGGGCACAGAGGAGCGTGAGGAAGCGGTGCTAGTCTGGGTGCCTTGTCAGGTGGGCAGCGTACTCTGGGCGGGCCTCTCCACAGCCCTACACCAATCCCAGGCTCACAGGAGGGCAGAGCCAGCCGGCTTGCCTCGAACCCGCGGTGGAGAGCCGCCGGCAGCGGAAGAGCCTGCCACGGTGCTCTGATGGGTGGGCTCTTCCCCAGACTCCAACTCTCGGGCCCCGGACTCTTGACCTGGCATCCCTGAGAGCCCGGTGCCCGGGTGGCCCACACCCCTAATGCGTATGGTTAAGACAGCCCTGTGTACACTCATGTTCATCCAGCCAGTAAATATAAGCGTTAGTAGCATGTGCATTGGAAAAGCCCTTTCACAACTTTTTTGGGGGGTGGCGGTAGGGTATTTAACACCTAGTATTCTGGCGCTGTGGTCTAAACCACAGAACCTAGGGCTTGCCGATCAGAAGGTTGGTGGTTCGAATCCCCACAACGGGGTGAGCTCCTGTTGCTCGGTCCCTGCTCCTGCCAACCTAGCAGTTTGAAAGCATGTCAAAGTGCAAGTAGATAAATAGGTACCACTCTGGCGGGAAGGTAAATGGTGTTTCTATGCGCTGCCCTGGTTCTCCAGAAGCGGCTTAGTCATGCTGGCCACATGACCCGGAAGCTGTACGCCGGCTCCCTTGCCCAATAAAGCGAGATGAGCGCCACAACCCCAGAGTCGTTCATGACTGGACCTAATGGTCAGGGGTCCCTTTACTTTTACCTTTATTCTGGAATACTGATCTTGTGAGAGTATAAGTGATTAGAAGAGGAATTCCGTGTCCACCTGATATATGGTTAGTGAAAGCCTCTCCTCTTCCCCGAGGGGAGGTGTTGTGAGCAGGAATCACTTCCTGTGCTCGTGGGGGGGCATGGCTGGGCCCCTGCGTCACTGGAGTCCTGTGCCCGCATCACGCACCCTAGCTAGCCAATCCAGCTGGCTGGGGGGAGGGCTGTTTAAAAATGGCCATAGGCCCACGGGCTCTTCCTTCTTGTTCCAGGCTTCCTTGGATCACCTGCCCTCCCTCCCTCTAGGTTTTGCCTCAGCACCTGACCTTGCTATGGACCTCGGTCGGTCACCTTGGTTGTCTAAAGGGGCCTGGTAGGAATTTTTTCCACTTGGCAGATTGGGTCCAGCCACTTGGTTTTTCGCCTACTTCGTAGCAAATCGTCACAACTTTGTAAGGTTTGGTGGTTTGGCATTTGAAAATGCGTTGTGTGTTGGAGGGGACGTTGTGGCCATCACCCACCCCTCCCCTTTAAGGGTATTCCGTTAAAGGAATCCAGCGGTCATGGCTCCTGTCTGATGCCCAGGTGGTGGCTAGGGCCATGGCATGACCCTCCGGTGACTCTAGGGGAAAACTTCCAGTTGATTTGCACCAACAAGCTCCCCCTACAGGTGGTTAACCCTTGTGTGACTCCCTGCAGAGTGGGCAGAAGTCAAGTATAGTCTGTTCGGATACAGTGCCTAAGCCAATACCACTCACACTCTGTAACCAATAAATGTGTGGCCTTTTAAAGCCCATTAACCTAAAATGCTTGTGTCCATGTGTCTTGTTGTTTAGTCGTTCAGTCGTGTCCGACTCTTCATGACCCCATGGACCACAGCACGCCAGGCACTCCTGTCTTGCACTGCCTCCCACAGTTTGGTCAAACTCATGTTCGTAGCTTCGAGAACACTGTCCAACCATCTCGTCCTTTGTCGTCCCCTTCTCCTTGTGCCCTCAATCTTTCCCAACATCAGGGTCTTTTCCAGGGAGTCTTCTCTTCTCATGAGGTGGCCAAAGCATTGGAGCCTCAGCTTCACGATCTGTCCTTCCAGGGAGCACTCAGGGCTGATTTCCTTAAGAATGGATAGGTTTGATCTTCTTGCAGTCCATGGGACTCTCAAGAGTCTCCTCCAGCACCATAATTCAAAAGCATCAATTCTTTGGCGATCAGCCTTCTTTATGGTCCATGTGTCTTCGACTCACAACCTGGTTATTGTGGTGACATTTTGTTTGCAGTTGCTCCTGTCACGGGGAGTACTTTGACTCAATGCCAACATCTGTATATACTGCATCTCTTGTCTGAGCTGAGCTTGCAAACGAGCAGGCAACATGCACCGGTCAGAGAAAAGCGGCATGAAACCAGTATCTTCCAAATCATGCCCACCCACCTCCCTCCACACAGAAAGCAGGACAATGCTTGTACGCATTCCACACACATGAAATATTTGAGAATCTGGATCTTTCACATAAAACAATTTTTGTAGAAGGAAAAGCAGGTTTTTGAGTACCCTATTCCGGAATACTAGCTGAATGATGCCAATGTCAAATAGCAGCATGCAAAAAAAAAAAAAATCCAAATAAAACCCACAAACTACTCTACTATAAGTGGCAAGCGTGGAAAGGCCCATCATTTTTGCAAAAGAAAAATCTCTTGCTTCAACATCTCACACTTTATTTGTAGATGATCAGGTTGTTGTTGTTTAATTAAAAATGCTTTTACCTTTTGGAAGTCCTCAAAGGATCTCTCTGTTTCCTTTAGTTTCTCTAAGATGATTTTCTCTTTGGCAGATATTTGGGATTCTTCACTTTCTAGTTTTCCTATTTCTTGTTCTAACCTGGAAAATATATCAAATAATGTTTTAGTTGTCTGGGGAAAACATCTCATCTTATGCTCTGTGTTTGGCTTCCTAGCTGAGAAAAAGTTTCTTTGGATGTTCAATTCTGCCCACACAGATCTTACAACCTTTTGTGACAAGTTCTCCATCAAAGCTAATTTTAAAAAGGGGTTAGATGAATCAGTCAGGGGCCAGCTTGCCTCCTGAAATTTTTTTAATTTACACAGTCTCATACATCATTTGGTTTCCTAATGACCAATTCCTAAATGACTGGCGCCTGATTAACCCATCACAGCTCACAGACATATGCAAGCCAGCATTCAATATTATAGTTAATGATTGATTGATTGATTGATTGATTGCATGTCTATTCCACTTTCTTCTGAGGAGGTCTCTCCTGCTCCTCATTTTATTCCCCAAACAATCCTGCAACATAAATTAGGTCACCCAGTGAGCTTCATTGGCTGAGTGAGGATCTGGATGCAGGTTTTGGAGTAATACTACAGCTGCTGAGTTCCTTCTGGACCCCAAGAGGTGCCAGGTTAAAAGGTTTCTTGTAAAAGTGGCAGGAAAAGTGATGAAATGCAGTATAACCCACTACCCACGATTGCGAAAATTGCTGTTTGTTATCTTCTTTTGTGAACTTCTGAGGGGGAAAACAGTAATCAACAGCAATTTCCTTGTGCTGTGTACAATGGATGTCTTAGAAACCTAACTTAACATGTAAAACAAGCACAACCTTGCAATGCACTACCATAAACAACCTCAGCAGTAATTGGCCCTTGCACAGTACACATACCTTTTGTTTGTACTTGGAATAAAGCCTGTAAAAACACTGTACTGTGCAGATCCTTCCTTCCTCCTCTCCTGTCTTTTAATTGTCACCAGACACCTGACAAGGAAGCGATTTCCTTGTTCTTGTCTCTTGAGTGCATTACAAGCCCAAATCTCAAACACGAGTAGCAATCAGGCCAAACAATCCAAAACTGAGCTCAGAGATTGATTCAGACTTGGAGAGTACCCAAGCGAGGAACAGAGCAATAGGCAGCGTGTGAAATAGATTTATACCTTTGCTACCCTTCAGCCAAACAGTTTCCAGTGTGGTCCGTGATCAGATACAAAACAACAAAACCCATATTGCAAAATCAAATTACACTGGAAAGCAGCCATCAAAACAGTTTAAAGCTCAACAATACTGGGAGAAGAAGAAAACTTTTGCCTAGTGTTGAAAAGCCTTTTAGGCAAACTCCATATGCAAGGTGTCACCGCTGAAAAGATTCCTCCCCTGATCACCGTCCCACCTCAGTTGATCACGGCACAAAGAGAAAAGCGTTCACTGATGATCTCAGCACATAGACAGGTTGATATGGGAACAGGTGGTCTTTCAAGTGCCCAGCTCCCAAGCTCCAAGCAAGGATAAGGAAACTCTGGCAACTCCATATGTTGCTGGATAACCATTGCCATCCACCCTGATGTCAGGACAGGTGTCAGGAGAGGACCAGCAATAACTCATACAGTGTCATTCAAAGAAACAAACAGCACAGCGAGCACAGCGACTCTTCCCAGTAGATATTGGCTCAAGGAGGCTGTTGCGAGGAATGAAGGTCTCTGCCTCCCCACAGCTCCCTAAATCTCCTCCCCCCCGGGTTCTTCCCAAGCAATCTGAGACTCTTATGCCTTGTCTGTCTTTGTTCTGCCCTCTTCATACCTCTCCGGGTTCTAGGAGAGCAGGGGGCAGGGAAGGAGCAGGTCACAGCAGGAGGGGGAGACCCCCTGGCTTCTTCAGTAGCCTGCCTCATCTCTGCCTCTGGCCCAGCCTCTTCTTCTACCTCTAATTCTGGACTGCTCTCTGCCACAGTCCCTTCCTGCTCACCAAACCCTGTTACCTCTTCAGTTCTGATACCACCTCCTCCTCCTCCTCCTCCTCCTCCTCCTCCTCCTCCTCCTCCTCCTCCTCCTCCTCCTCCTCCTCCTCCTCCTCTTCCAAGTCTGCACCCTTTTTCTTCAGTGTCATTCACAATGCAGTTATTTCAAAAGTGATGGCTGCTGTGAAGAGTACCATCACACAAAAGTGTTTGTTTGCTTTTTATGGCTCGTAATACTGTTGAATTAGCAGTCAGTCGAAGAACCAGGACTCTAGCCTTATCCCTTTGGCAGATGAAGAATGTAAGGACTTTATATACCCTGGACGGCATTTGTCCATGGAGTAACCCTTCTTAGAATATTCCTTGGTTTGGAATTGACATAAATCCTCTTAGATGGATTCTATCTCCCCAAGACCCTTTAAGCAACTGTGGCATCCATGCTTTGCTTTCCCATGTCATCCGGCTTAGCTTCCCTGGCTTAAGGCTCCTGCTTTTGTCTTCAAAGCCAGGATTGCTTTGTTATCTACTTTTGTAGTTGTCTGAGAGAAAATATAACTCGTAACTTTCCCTGTCTTTCCCATTTCCACAGGACCAGAACCACCGGTCATTTTTTGTTCTGCAAAAGCTTTAAAATCTATGCTGGTCTGTTCCTCCCAGTCCTAAATCTACAGGGTTGTGAGCTGATTCAAATGTTGCATTTCTGAACACACATTGCATAAATTGGTAACACACGGACTGGACTTAACCAGAATGGAATAATGAAATCCAAAACTCCAAAGGGTCTCCCAGTTAACACACAAGAGCTGTTTGTTACCCTGTGTGATGAACCCCTCTTTTGATCCATTTACAAAACAGGAAAGCACATACAGTCATACCTTGGTTATTGGATGGCTTAGTTGCCGAACAAATTGGATCCCGAATGCTGCAAACCTGGAAGTAAGTGTTCTGCTTTGTGAACGTTTTTCGGAAGCCGAACTTCCGGCGCAGCTTGCGCTTGAGTGCAGGAAGCTCCTGCGGCCAATTGGGAGCCGCGCCTTGCTTTTCAAACGATTTCGGAAGCTGAACAGACTCCCGGAACAGATTATGTTCCAGAACCAAGGTACCACTGTATATCAAGAGAGTGAATTGGCTTTTAGCATTCTAGGTATGTCAGGAGTTTGTTGCCACTGGCAAATATAAGGTTCAGGACTTTCCCCTCAGAAACTTGGTCTCTTAGCCCCTACGCTGCTCCAGCATAACAAAACTGCATTCTACGATCCCAAAGCCTAGGAGTTCTCCCCTTTTCTCTTAGCAAACGGATGCAATCTTTAAAAAATGGGCTCCAGACCACCCTCCTTTTTAATACCATTTAGGGAAATTAGTTTTGATAAAGAAGTGGGGGGCCTGTTCAGTATGGAGAACGACTCTGGGAATTGATGAGCCTTAGGGCTATTGCTGGCTTTCAAATTTCATTAATCTTATTAACACAGATTGTTTTTTGCTACCCTCATTAAAACGGAATTGTAATTGCTAAACCAAGGTTTGCAGCCACATTGCACTTGAACTGCTATCTGTTCTTGGTGGTGATATTAGTAGTTCTGAGGGCTGGAGACCATCATGAACCATTGCTGGCTTATATTTGCCCTGTGTTAAAATCATTAATATTTTTGAAAGTAAATATTAATGCATATATCTATGGACAGTTATAACCAGTGATTTTTAAAGAAAAAAAAGTGGTACTCACCATTAAGTTGTTACAGTAAGTGCCACACTTTTAACATTTTTTTGGGGGGGGGGAGGTGCTGGTACTGCGTACCTTTGTGTACCCCCAGAAAAAAGCACTGGTTATAACTAACTAAATTGAAAACGACATATCTACCCATTTTCGGTACTAACTTGCATCTGCTGTAGTTCTAAAGTGCAGGAGGTGGGAAACCCTGATTTTTCTTTTAATACGCCGAGGACCTGGCATTTTGTGCACTATAAATAGAGCGAGTATCAGCAGGACATAGAAATAATTTTAAAGAATTTGCACCATCCGCCTTCAGTATATGCCAGGAATGCGTAATAGAAGGCAGCCTTTTCAAAAATAGGAATTCTCCATTTGCAACAAAACGTAGTCAGAATTATGGAGCTTGTTCCTAATGCACGACAACAGGGGCAACCCTTGTCAGCAGGATTAAGTAGGTGTCTGTTGAGTTAAAGTGTTTGAAATTAGGACGGAAGGCCTCAAATCTATTCTAGAAGGTTGAGGGTGATGGGTTTTTATCACGCTTATTAACTATATTTTATCCGTCTACAGACCCACATGTGTGGGTTGAGACAAATGGATCAGCTTACATTTAAAAGCTTGTGGGTGAGCAGAGTTTAAATCCCATCTTAAGCAGTTTAATTGAAAGCATAGGAATTAGTCATTGGTTGATTTCTCCTTTTTTGGTACCCCATTTATCAAAGAAACAGGCTATAGGCTGAAAAGTAAGTTTAAAACAGTCAAGCATTCATCCTTAGTGGCAACAGTGGTAAAAATATATGCCGGTAAAATCCTTGTATTTACAGCAAAAACAGTCTCAGGCATGAACCTGAAGAGAGAGAGGGGGGGAATAGGAACTATTTCTTTGCTGCTTCCCTCCCAGGAGACGAAGGGAAATGACATCACACAGAGCCTTCTCTATCAATTACGTTTCTATGACCTGAGTCTGCCTATCAGCAATTCACCTCTATGGTCTTAACCCCTTCTCATGCTAACTAGCAACAATATGCACTGTTAGATTTGACTGCCAAAATCTTTCACAGGGGAAACTTCCAGAGCAGATTTGTGGGGGTGGGGGTGGGGAGGGGGTGTGGGACAATGGAAGTTCTGCTCCATAAGCAGAAGTCATTCATCTTACATAATGACTTCGTTGGTACAAGCCCAGGAGTTTAATAATGGATCTCATAACTTCACATTTAGTGTGTCCCTTAGGTACATACTTCAGATGCAAATACATGAACTATAAGGGGGGTGGGAATAGTTCCAGTATTGTTGGGATCCTACACTGAAATCATCTTGAAGAAGAACTCCTGGAGATAGTCTGAAGTCAAATTCATATGGAAACTGAATGGCTACAACTTTGAAGGCATCTGTAAGGTTATATTCTTTCCTTTTCACTCCTTCAGTCTCTATTGCTGTTATCTTGGAAGTATAGGAGGGAAGAAATAGTAAAAGGAGCCAGCACCTTCCATACTTCTCAAAGAAACACTAGCAAAAGCTGGGTGCCCTTTGACATGGAGAGAACGCAAGATGCAAAGCCTTTAGCGTTGCTTCCGGACATAAGCAATAGCTCATTAGAGCAGGATGACTGCATTCAGTGAACCAAGATGACCTGTGGCACAAAAGGAGCAGAGACCTGTAAGCATTGTATAAGAAAAAAATGGTTTGGAAAATAAAAAATAACAAAGGAAATCATCACGCTGACCATCAAAGCATTCCCTGAAGCATTGTGAATGTGCCAGTGAGCTCAGAAAAAAAGCCGAATTCTTCGTTCTCTGGTGTTGTAAATTAATCTACTGACTAGTCTACTTGGACAACAGTTATATCCACTGTATCGAACTTTTACTGCAATGCTTTCCCCCACAGAATCTTGGGGATCATTGTTGGGTGAAGTTCCTGAGAATTTCCCATTAGCTCCTGTCACAGAACTGCATTTCCCAGGATTTCCCTGTGAGAGGGAATGACTATTAAATCAGATACACATCTGAAATATATACCTACCCATTATTTCATTTTCATTTTCCTTAAACAAATATTTAAACCAGAGAGATCTGAATGTATTTGCTAAATGTGGGTATTGAAATGGAATGTGATTTAAAAAACAAAAAGAACAAAAAACAAAACACAAACCCACAGTTTTCACAATTTAGTTTGCCTTTGATTCTAACACCTTTATTGCGATTCTCTGCTTTTTACCTGAAAGTCAAGTTCTATCGATTTCAATTACTGTCAGAAGCCAACCAATGGAAGTCCAAGGTAACAAAGCAAAATAGCACTGGATAGGGAAAAAAACAACGTTGTGCAAAAAATGTGCAGTGCTTGGAAGAATATTAAAAACGTACGAGCTCTTCATTGCTGTTCACGCTGAAAGCAAACTCCAGATGTTACTTTAAGTGAGCATTGCACCAGATGTGAAAACCTGATCAGGTGATCCTAAGAAAAAGAGCCCCCCCCTCTCTCTCTCTCTCTCAGGGAAAATGTATGAAAAGCTCACTCTTGACAGATTCCCTCTCATTGCTGATCCTTTAGCTGCACCCAGATGTGCCACTGCTGATTTCACGTTGCACTGATTTGATTCCAAAAGCATGGGGGAAGGGGTATTCCTTTCTGCAAGAGCAGAAGCAGGGCCCTTTGCCGTCTGTAGGTGGTTGCATGCTGTACAATGCACATGCACAATAAAAAGAAAAGAGCTTGCCTTTGCTTCCATCTCTTCTCACCTCTGGGCAGCTTCCTTTTACCAGAAGATGCTTTAGAAAGATGCCCATCAGTGGTCCCTTTTTTTGATGAACTGGCAGAAGACTCTTACCAGGAGTGCTAAAACTTTCCCAAAGCATTGGGAGTGAAGTTCCATGATGATACAGCATCACTTTGACTAGGGCTTGTAGGTACGATATGCAGTGGTGCCTCAACTTACGAATTAAATCCGTTCCGAAGGCACCTTCGTAGGTCGAAAAATTCGTAAGTCGAAAAGCGCCACTGGAAATGTGATTTCCCATAGGAATGCATTGGAAGCGGAAAAATTCGTAAGTCGAAAAAACCCTATCTAAAACCGCCGCGGTTTCCGCTCAGATGTCGAGAAATTCGTAAGCGTGCGGCCACTTGCCCCATTTGTAAGTCGAAAAATTCGGTTGTCGAGTCGTTTGTAAGTCGAGGTACCACTGTGGTGGTGACCATATTATATGCTCCAGGAGTGGTGGTGAGTTTTAGCGCCTGTGAATTTCACACCCCTACAACCAAAACTGTTCTGGGAGATTTCAGTCCTCCTTCCTCTGTCTACCCTGCAAAATTTGAGTCAGTGCTACTAATTTTTAGGTCAGCAATAAAGAAGCAGAGTGTAGAAGGAACAAGCAGGCACTCCAACAGCCTCTGACTCTGATCCTTCACACTCAAAGATGCTTTCAATATCCCTTTTCTGTCTCCTTTTCTCTCTCTTAGAGCCGAATGCTCCACCCTATCGTGAGCAGAAAAAATGGGAAGCAACATTTTCACCAAATATCCTTCATTATCAGAAATAATTCTATCCAGAGAAATTTAGGCCCAGTTAATCCTAAACAAAACTATATTGCTAGTTTAAACTGGTGGATGAAGGAAATAATAGCTTAAGGCGGAAGGACTGGCAGGAATGGGGGGGGGGCGCCACTGCTTCCTTCAACAATATAATTGATGGCATCCACATGTGTTGGAAATTCTCAATCCATGGTGGAAATATTGGGGATGTGCATCACTCAATATTCTCCAGGTGTGTCCCCCTGCCTTAAATTCTCCAATACTTCAGGAGAGGAGGGAGTGTGAGAAAGAAAATTCTCAGAATTTCTCAGAAAATTGTTGATTCCAATTTCAAAGTCATCTGCATATTATTTTGTTGCTCAGAATGATGTTATTTTCTGAGGACTGGATCCTAGGCCATCAGGAACAGCATTCTGCTTTGATTTACAGTAAGTCATACCTCGGTTTAAGTACTCCTCGGTTTGAGTACTTTCAGTTTAAGTACTCCATGGACCCGTCTGGAACAGATTAATCCACTTTCCATTACTTTCAATGGGAAAATTCGCTTCAGGTTAACTACGCTTCAGTTTAAGTACTCCACGGACTGTCTGGAACAGATTAATCCACTTTCCATTACTTTCAATGGGAAAGTTCGCTTCAGGTTAAGTATGCTTCAGGTTAAGTACAGACTTCCGGAACCAATTGTGTTTGTAAACCGAGGTACCACTGTAGTCACAATTCAAATGACCGAAATTCAATTCTGAATGCATCATTTATTATTAAATGTTGACAATCAGCAAGGCAGCCTGGAAAGTCTCCAGAATGAAGACCCATTAATTCAGCAATCTTATCTTGAAAGAAAGAATGATGCAAACAGGCCCTGCTCCTTGTTTAAGATGGCTTCAGTCCATGCAACTCATTCCCCGATAGTCATTCCTTTGATAACTGTTCAATCTCTTGAGAAGAACATCAACACATGTGACCAAACTTATCGACATCTTTGTATCTCCCATGAAAACATTGCGTTCCAGGGTTTTAAATATATCTTGTTACCAGCACCCTCAAAGTGTTGAAGGGTTTTCTCAGCACTTTCCCATTGTGAATGAATTTTAAGTTCAACTCATCTGTGATAGAAACCGAGCTGACTTTTGTTGCGTATAGTCACACAAGCGCAGTCACCAGGAAGTAATACATCAGCCATCACTTAAAAACGCACTCTCAAGTCCCAAGGGTAAAATATTGGTAGGGGACCATATGGCATTATGTAGAGGAGAAAGTTCAGTAGGGCCAACTGTTCCTGAGGATAAACTGTATAAACAGTTATACTGTTCTGAAGGGACATGATGCAGCTAAGCAAGTCAGGTCAAGTCAAGTCAATGTTTATTACAGCAAACAGCCAGCATATTAAACCAGAAATTCTGCATAATTCTCTACATGAACAATAAAAGCAACTGATATGGGGTTTTAACAGTCAATATACAATACTTAAAATATAGGTCCAGCGGAATAAAACACCATAAAAGAATAAGAAATTTAACTAAGAACTGTAGCCGCAATATCATCATCAGAGGGCAGGACAAATTGTTATAATATGTTATTCAATAAAAGAGATTTACGTTTTTTAATAGCTAAGGTGCAGAATTTGGCCACAGCGTAGGATACTGAGCTCAAAGAGTCTTCCAGAAGGAATTTGCGTAACGTTTCGGGGGGGAAATTCCAGATAATATTGCAAGGGTGTGAATTTTTATAATAGGGGTAAAATGAGTTGCGATCGTTCTTCATTATAGAATTCACAGAATAGAAGCAAGTCAGGAGCTGACCAGTGCCTGTATGGGAGACTCCCTTGATGGAACAATGGCGGGATAAAAATATAAATGTTTCTTTTTTCAAAAACAAAACAAAAATGGTGCTTTGTCTTCTATTTTTTTTAAAAAGTAATATTTTATTCTTTTTCCATATTGAAAGTTATATTTGTTACTCAAAAATTATACTCCAAATCAACAAAACTAGTGACTTCCTGCTCACCCAACATCAGTGTTTATAACCCAAATTACATACAATTGCACTGTTAAGGTTCTGTCTTATCTAATTCCACCCTCTCTAACATGCTTCTTAACATATTCTGCTATTTTCTTACACCTCAAACCTCTTCTAGATCAAATTCATCTGCTTCAGGTTCAAGGTTCATTTGTATGTGCAGATGCCTTTTCTGTCCAGCAAAAAAAAAGGGGGTGGGGTGGGGAGGGAAAAAGCCTCGGACCACCCTGCCATCCCATGTCTCAGCCACATGTGATAATCTAACTTCTGAGGATGAAAGATTCAGTCTGTTTTTGGTCAATGCCCATTTAGATGTGCTCATTTGTAAGTCTGGTCATTTCCGTTTGTGCATTGTTCTGCATTTTTATTTTAAAAGCATGCAAACATTTGGTTTTTGTAAGCATTTTATCATAAAGCACATTTTGAATATGCCTGGTATTTTTTTTCTAGCTTACAACTGTAGTGTATTACAAAATTAAGAGAGGGTAGCTGGATTTCCCCCCCCCTTCTTTTCTAGGGAGTGAAATTCAGGCCTGTTCACTTAAAAATGCAGATTGAACAATTCCCCTAACAAAATCCTTACGCTTCTTTCCTACCCAATGGCATTTCCAAAGTACTCATTTGTGTGTGTTTTTAACCTGCCTCTCAGTGTATTGATGGTTTTTCTGTCCTCCAAGCCAACCCTATCCCCAAGAGCAGGTTCATTTCCTATTTTAAGGAAGTAAATAGTTGGGATGTAAATATTATTCTTCCTAAAATACATCTATTGTTTGGAATAGCTGAATACAGACAATGGTGCGATGTACCTGTGAGCATAGCTTTGCCTGTTGATTTGCACCACAGCGGCCATTGCTCAAGATGCCTCACTGAAAAGAATCAAGCCCATACCCTCCAACCTAAGGAAAAGTGGGACATTCCAGGATCAAATAGGAAACCAGGATGGCTTCTATAAATCTAGGACTCTCCCTTGAAAACAGGGGCACTTAGAGGGGCTGACAGTCTGGTGGCCCATGAGAACAACTAAGGTAGGATCAATACCCTGCAGTTCTACTGCTCGGACCAGTAAAATAATGGCCAGCTAGTAACGGGACGCGGGTGGGGCTGTGGGTTAAATCACAGAGTGTAGAGCTTGCCGATCAGGTCATCGGCGGTTCGAATCCCGCAACGGGGTGAGCTCCCGTTGCTCAGTCCCAGCTCCTGCACAAATTGGAGTTCTTGGTAGGTAAAGGTAAAGGGGCCCCTGACCATCAGGTCCAGTCATGTCCGACTCTGGGGTTGCGGCGCTCATCTCACTCTATAGGCTGAGGGAGCCGGTGTTTGTCCGCAGACAGCTTCCGGGTCATGTGGCCAGCATGACAAAGCTGCTTCTGGCGAACCAGAGCAGCGCACGGAAACACTGTTTACCTTCCCGTTGGAGCGGTCCCTATTTATCTACTTGCACTTTGATGTGCTTTCGAACTGCTAGGTTGGCAGGAGCTGGGACCAAGCAACGGGAGCTCACCCCGTTGCAGGGATTCAAACCGCCGACCTTCTGATCAGCAAGCCCTAGACTCTGTGGTTTAACACACAGCACCACCTGAGTCCCCTTCTTGGTAGGTAAGAGAAACAAAATGCAAAAAATTCCAAGAGCTCGGGCCAAAAAGATGATTAACTATTCAGTTTTTAAATGATTTTATTTCTTTATGTTAGGGATAAATTCCAGTTGAAATAAACTACAGGACAAGGCCCTGTTTCATGATTCTTCATCAGCTAGGTTTTCACAGTCAATGTGTACCAATTCTATGTCAGAATAACTCCAGGTGTTTGAAAGCAATTTGAAAGCACTTCAAAGTGCAGGTAGATAAATAGGTACTGCTCCGGCAGGAAGGTAAACGGCGTTTCTGTGTGCTGCTCTGGTTCACCAGAATCGGCTTTGTCATGCTGGCCACATGACCCGGAAGCTGTACGCTGGCTCCCTCGGCCAATAACACGAGATGAGCACCGCAACCCCAGAGTCGGTCACAACTGGACCGAATGGTCAGGGGTCCCTTTACCTAGTAATACCAAGCAAAAACACACAGCTGGATTTTTAAAAAACTAAGAACATAAGAAGAGTCTGCTGGATCAGGCCAATGGCCCATCTAGACTAGCATCCTGTTCTCATAGTGACCAACCAGATGCCTATGTGAAGCCTGAGAGCAGGATATGAGCACATCAGCACCCTTTCCACCTGCTATTCCCAGAAACTGGCACCCAACAGTGGAGGTACAACACAGTCATCTTAGCTATGGTAGTAGTCACTGAAAGGCTTATCCACACATGAAAATTGTCTAATCCTCTTTCGAAGCCACCCAAGTTGAACTCAAGACAAGGGCGGGTCTCTCTCCCTCTTGCATCTATGTGGAGCCATCCCTTGAATCAACAATAGCATCCTGCTTTCCTTCCACTAACTTGATTTTCCCTTAGAGTTTCTGGACATCAACCTTTTTCTAACGCAATTTCTCACGTGATAAAAATTCCTGCTTTCATTAAAAGCCGTTTCATTCCAGTGGGACAACAATTCCAAGGTTATTCCAAGTGCTCTTGTCCCTTGCAAATCAAGCCAATCAGGAAGCGCCATGATTCGAGGACTCTGTGCTCCATTTACTGTTTCCACCCTTCAGTGTTTCCTGCCATTGTTCTTACAAATGCCTCTGAAATGAGCGTGATGTGTCAGTTCTCTTGAGTTGCCGCCCTTACCTTCAGTTAGGGGAATTTGGGGGGCTATTTCAGAGTAAGGGAAACTGAAAAGCTCTTGGCTTCTCTTTCAATGTGGCTTTAGGCTGCCATTTCCCAGGACAAGTGGCAGATTCTGGGAAGAGAGGCTGGCAGTGATTAATGAATGGAAGAAGCCAGTCAGCCAACACTTGTTCCTTCTCCTTCCTATGCTCAGACAGATGAGAATGAAAGCTGGCTGTCAAAAGATGACTGGAATTTGCCTCCTTATCAGTAGAAAGTGCTGAATGGCAGCGGCAGGCAGCTCCAAGTTCAGAATTTTAATATGAACTGCTCCGTCTTTCTGAGTGCTTCCAGACTGTTTGCTTTTATTTGGGTGGGATTCAATCCTATGCTTGGGGGGGGGAAATCAGGTTGCATCCCACCAGACTTTTTGCAATAAGGGAAGTGATGAGGAAAGACACTGGAAAGTGTAGGCTAACTATTGCCTACCCTAAAATAACACCACCACCACCACCATCAACAATATGCCACCCGTATGTCTGGGTTACCCCAGCCACTCTGGGCTGCTTCCAACAAAACACAGTAAAACATCAAACATTTTGCTAATTATAATACTGGGGGCTTCCTGGAAATGAGCCCTTGCTAAAAACCTGCTTTCAGACCCTACTTTCCATAATGGTGATGCCAATAATTAAATACTGTTTTTTTTCTTTTTCAAAAAAGGCATTGTGCTGTGTGCCTTGGTTCTACAGCAGGCGTCCCCAAACTGCGGCCCTCCAGATGTTTTGGCCTACAACTCCCATGATCCCTAGCTAACAGGACCAGTGGTCAGGGAAGATGGGAATTGTAGTCCCAAACATCTGGAGGGCCGAAGTTTGGGGATGCCTGTTCTATAGCGTATTCATTTCAGTGACAAGTGAAGACACACCTTTTTGTCAGGCTTTTAGAGTGGAGAGGTGTGATGGGTGAAGTCATTTCTAAATACGACACTGCCACTGTATTAATGACATAGGTATTTTATGTGAATTTGTTTTAATGGTTTTATTATGTGTTGCTTTTTTATTTTGTTGTACACCACCCTGTGACTATGGTGCTGCAGGGTGGTGTAAGCATAAATACATAAAGGTTGCCTGGTCTGCTAATGACAGCTGGACAACCAGGCGACGTTAAGCCGTGTCTGCACACTGGGTCAGGCATTGGCGTAGCGTGGGTTTCCAGTGCCCGGGGCCCCATGGAAGGGTTGGGTGGGAGGAAGAGAAAACGGACAGAGTATGCATGTGCATTCAACTGCCTAACAGAGTCCGCATCACCCAGGACATGAGATTGCAGCCACAGAGATAAGAATAGAAGAGTTGTTCCATTGTCTGGAGAGGTCACTTCCTGGTTTGCATAGAGAAGCTGTTTTCAACAGAGCCCAGCAACCGAAGGGTGCAACTGCATTGAGCCAGCATCTAACAATTTTGCACCAGGGCAAACGCCTCTGTGCTCCACCATACTACGCCACTGCATGCCTGCCAAGGCCCGGACTGCAGAATCCGGGACCGGCAGCTGCGTGACACCGGAAGTTGCGTAGACGCAACTTCCGGTGTTGCTTTGCCCATCTATGGGCACAAAAAATGGCCGGCACCGGCAACGGAAGTCGTGTCTACGTATGTCCGGAATTGCGTAGACACAACTTCCGGTGTTGCTCTGCCCATCTATGGGCACCAAAATGGCCGCCTCCGACACGGGAAGTCGCGTCTATGCACTTCCGGACATGCGTAGATGCGACTTTCGACGCGGTGCCGGCCATTTTCGGTGCCCATAGATGGGCAAAGCAGAAAAAAAGGTCGTCGGCAGGAGAATATAAGGGAGAATAACAGGAGACAAAGAGATACAGGGGACCGCCGGGAAACGGTATGAAAAAACAGGGGTTTCCCAGGGAAAACGGGGTACTTGGCAGCTATGCGCCACTGGGGGCCAGAATTCTTAGACCAACGGGTGTCAGCCCAGGAAAAGTGCACTTTACTTCCAAAGCCATCCAAGTCAGAAGCTGTACATATCAATGATTGAAAAGACAGGAAATAAGGATTTTGGAGGAGCATTTCTGATCCTTTGCTCACATCAAATGAAGCTAACTCAAGCTGAGTCATAACTGTCTCGTTTCCAGATGGCTTTCAAGCCAGAAGTAAGGACAGCATGCTTAACGGCATCACAGCATCAACTTAGGAAAACAAAATAGCAACCGCAAAGATAATGGCGGAAAATCCCCTGTTGCCTCATGGGATGCTGGAATCAAGAGGACTGAGCTGTGGGAAGCAAAGAGATTTCACACTGGTTTCTTTCTCAGCGTTTCCAGTAAGAGTCAGCTGACGACTTCCTGCCTGGATGGGTTGGGTCTCAGTCAAGTCGGGTGAAATGCTTCACCCCGAGGGGCCTTCAGAACAGTGTGGAAGTTCCAAGAGGAGGAGAAGAAAAAGAAAGAGAAAATCCCAGCCATCTGGACTGTTTCAATCTGAGGGGTAAAAATCCAGGCAAAAGCAGCACCTGCAACCCAGACATTTGGCAGAGACCTAAAAGGGATTTCGCATGAAATAGTTTATGGCTGGATCATGCGTAGAGCTCCTGACCAGTCATTTCCAGATATCAGAAAGACTTATCTGTAAATTTAAGGAGCACCAAAGATTTCCAAGCAACCAATGTCACTGCTTCTAACCCAGCACTGAACTCACAAAAGTATTTTGATTTCCCTGAGCCTTTGCAGAAAAGGCAAGAAGCAAACCAATTCCCTCCCCTTTGATGTTTACACCATTCAGGTCAGGCCTGTATCTGGTCAGGCTTGTATCAGGTCAGGTCCGACCGGTGCTGTTTTTCTAGAGAAAGAGGTGCCGGAACTCACCACAAACACCTTCCTTGTTCTCTAATAATGGCAATGCTGCCCACCTGAGAGGTGCTGGAACTGAGTTTTGGTGAGTTCCGGCTGAAAAAAAGAGAGCCTTGCTTCTGACCCACCAGGCTGAATTCAGTCCACCACCAGCTACATAAACAGAAATCCACTCTCAACAATTACAATAATTAATTACTAAACTATGATCAATAAAAACAACCGCAAGCCACAGTGCATAAAATGCATAAAATACCACCATACAAAACCACGTTAAAGGGATCAAATTGAGAAATAAAGAAGCACAACTTATAAAATCTTTTTTTTAAAAAAAAAACAAACCCGACTCCAAAATCTGTTCTGTTTTCTCCAATCCTCCAAGGAAGATTTAGGGATGGCATGGGGTGCACATGAGGGGACAACAACAACAACAACAACAACAACAACAACAACAACAACAACAACGTTTGTGGCATCTATTTGCAAATATACCGGTACAAGCTGGTAATGGATATTTGGGTGTTTTCCTGCCCCCCAAATTTGTGTTCAAGTGGGGAGACTAATTAGGCATCTGCCACATATTAGGTCAGGTATTTGTCCATGGAGCTCTGTACCAACCTGGCATGAGCCCTTTTGGGTATCAGACGAAGGTCTGTTACATCATTCAGTATACAGTCCTACCTCGGTTTAAGTATGCCTCGGTTTGAGTACTTTCAGTTTAAGTACTCCGCGGACCCGTCTGGAACAGATTAATCCACTTTCCATTACTTTCAATGGGAAAGTTCACTTCAGGTTAAGTACAGACTTCCAGAACCAATTGTGTACTTAAACCGAGATACCACTGTATAAATCTTTACGGATGACTTGTTTACATCCTTGAACTATATCTGCGAGAAGCAGTTCTCGCAAAAGTTGTGGAAATGCATTAGGCCAGAAGTTTTCAACCTTTTTGGGTCCATGGCTCCCTTGACCAACTACATTATTTCTGCAGTACCCCTGTGGGGCTCAGGAGCCCAGCTATGCCAGCCCTTGCCGGTAGAACTGGCAGCCTTGCACCCCTTCGAATGTTTTCCCTCAGCCTCCTCTCTTCTCCCCTCCTTGGGACTCTTTGGGCAGCTGCAGCTTCCGCCCCTGGTCTCTGAGCCCCAAAGAGCCTCCTCACACTGCCCCACAGGGGCCTAGGAAGCACCCCCTGGCCAGCCCCAGAGGCACCATTTGCCTGCAGAGTTTGTAGCCAGGGCTGCTGCAACAAACAGCTGTGCAAACCATTGGGAGGCAGAGACGCAAGAGGGCATCAGAGGCAGTGGCAGAGGAACTCTCTCCAGCCCCCGGGGCAGCACAGCCTGTATGGACTGCGCATGTGTGGCATCCTGTACGGACTGCGCATGTGTGGCATCCTGCATGTGCACACTCCGTACAGACTGCCGCTTGCGCGTGGCAGCTGTACGGGCTGTTGCTTGCACGGCGACTGTACAGATGCTGTGCAAGCAGCATCGTGTACAGACTGTGCATGTGCGGCGACCGTACGGGATGCCGCACATGCCCAGTCCATATGGGATATCGCTACCGCTTGCATGGCAACCGTATAGGCTGCTGCGCGAGCGGCATCCCTTACGGACTACACACATGCGATAGCCCGTACGGTCGCTGTGTGAGAGGCAGCCCGTACGGACGGCGTGCGAGAGCGGCAGCCTGTATGGATGCCTGTACGGACGGTGTGCAAGCGGCGCCCATACGGAATGCAGCCACTCTACAGCTGGGGGGAGGCAGGGGCCATCTTGTCACCCCTCCCAGAGTGGCACCCAGGATGGACTGCCCCCTCTGCCCCCCTTCCTCCGCCCCTGACCAGAGGAGGGAGGGAAGGAAAGGGGGACAGAGGCCAGTGTTGCCCGCAGCACTCCTGGCCATAACTCAAGGCACCCCTGGGTGCCAGGGCACACTGGTTAAAAACCACTGCATTAGGTCACAAAAGGTCAGAAAATATGCTCAGCTTTAATTTCTGAAGGAAAAGCTTATTTTTACTACAATGCAGGGGGGCATCTAGTGGACACTGATTTTATAGCAAGTACTATAAAAAATGAAGGAGGTCCTCCGCCCTCTCCTAAATTCAGAGACTATATCTAATAGATGGAAAGCACAGCTTTATATTTCTGAGGGGGTGGGGACATAGTTCTGTAATTCATGCAAATCACCCAAGTCTACTTCGTCACAACTATGTCCTATGGAAAGCAATGCGACTTAAGTTAGTGGTGAATTAAGTTGGTTGTGGTTTCAATGGAATTTAGTCTCAATTACTGTAATTTTAGCTGGATTAAGGCTGGTTTTTATATTCAGTAATGTCTAGGCTGCTCTGAAAGGCTGCAGCTTGTTGGCAGAACATGGGCGCTTCCAGGTATTGCTATTTAGGGGGGGGGGCAGAATTCAATGTCATGCTGACAAATTCAAGTTGTGCAATTAAAGTGGGTTCTTATTTTGGTCTTGTAATACTAGATCTTGGGGGGTTACCAATGACATGAGCTTCAGAAGAAACACAAGAACATACATGCTCATATGATGTTTATTTGGTTTTGGTGTTCACTGCCACAGGCTGCAGCGATATTTGCTGGACAACATAGGGAGGGTTCGATCTGTTAGCCAAGACATGTTAAATGTTTGAAGGCAGGTGTAACTTTAAATACCAGTGGGGGGCAGAAAAGTAACAAGGGAGAGCAGTTGCCTTTATGCTTTGTTTGGGGGCTTCCAGGAACAGCTACATCTCCCAGTTCTGCTTATGTTCTGTTGAGATTGAAGATACATACCTTCCAACATTTTTCTAACAACAACATGTGGTGGGAATGCCCCAAAATCCAATTATTCTGGGCAACAACCACACGAGAAATATGTAAAATAACCGGACAAGTAATAGAAATTACCCCAGAATTGGCCCTACTAAACATCTTTCAAGATAATAATGCCCATTTAGACCACAAAGACCTCATAACCCACCTACTTTCAGCAACCAGAAATGTCATAACCAGGCATTGGAGAGACCTGTCAGGAGTAAGCATGGACCAATGGTACCAAGTAGTATGGGAAACAGCCTTACTAGAAAAACTAACCAACAAGCTGAACCTGGCACGGGGACAAATAGAAGAGGATGCCTTCACCTTGGTATGGTTCCCCTTTATCACACACTCAGCCCAACAAGATAATGACAAACATTTACCACCAGCATACAAATCATTATGGCTAACCTGACCCAAAAATACCCACCCACCCCACTCATACATGAAAACAAAGACCATCATAGCCAATCACAAATGAACAACTACACCCTTGGCCAATCCCAATCTCTCTCACCACCAAAAGAACACAAGCGAATAAAGGAGTACCAACACAAACAAAGCTGACATCAAGCCCTACATATATTAAGCAAAACAGAAACATCGTCACCTATTCTCACCCCCATCCACCCTCCCATCCCCTAACTACCTCGTTTCCCTCCTTTCTTCGTAGTGTCTTAACAAATGAAACTGATTTGCAAAAATGATACATGTTAAAATATGAGTGACACTGCACACACCTTTGTAATTCAATAAATCTTTAATAAAAAATATTTTAAAAATAAAAACAACAACAACAATTTTATTTTTTATACCCAGCCCACCTGACTGGGTTGCCCCAGCTACTCTGGGTGGCTTCCAACATATATGAAAACATAATAAAACATTAAACATTAAAAAAGCTTCCCTATCCAGGGCTGCCTTTAGATGTCTTCTAAAGGTTGTATAGTCACTTATCTCCTTGGCTCAGGGGTTCCCTGACTCCATGCCCTCCAATGTTTCTCCGATGAAAATAGGGACATTCTAAGGAAAAGCGGGACATTCTGGGATCAAAACTGAGACTGGGACAGCTTCTGAAAATCTGGGACAGTCCCTGGAAAATAGGGACACTTGGAGGGTCTGAGAATATAAGAAGAGCTGTATGGGATCAGGTCAAATGTCTGTCTGGTCCAGCATCCTGTTCTCACAGTGACCAACTAGATGCCTGTGGCAGGCACGCAAACAAAGACACGAGTGCAACAGTCCTCTCCCTATTTGTGATTGCCAGCAATTGCCATTGCACCTGGCACTTAAAGCAGAACATAGCTATTGTGGCTCACAACCACTGATACCTGATTGACCACAAATCTACCTATTTTAAAGCTATCCAAGCTGGTAAAGGTAAAGGGGCCCCTGACCATCAGGTCCAGTCGTGTACAACTCTGGGGTTGCGGCGCTCATCTCGCTCTATAGGCCGAGGGAGCCGGCGTTTGTCCGCAGACAGCTTCCAGGTCATGTGGCCAGCATGACTAAGCTGCTTCTGGCGAACCAGAGCAGTGCACGGGAACGCCGTTTACCTTCCTGCCGAAGCGGTCCCTATTTATATACTTGCACTTTGATGTGCTTACAAACTGCTAGGTGGGCAGGAGCTGGGACCGAGCAACGGGAGTTCACCCTGTTGCAGGGATTTGAACCACCGACCTTCTGATCAGCAAGCCCTAGACTCTGTGGTTTAACCCACAGCGCCACCTGGGTCCCAAGCTGGTGGCCATCCCTAAAACTTGCGGCAGCAGAGCCCATAGTTTAACTATCAATATGAAGCAGTCAACAGCATGCACAGTAGCCAACAAAGCATGAATTTTGACCTACTATTGCACGACAGAGGAAGTGTCTGGTAAATTAATTTCCTTTGCATCTAAAATACCGTACATTTTGTCTGTGCTCTTCCTAAGGTCTTTGTTTGTGTGTGTCATATGGCTCATACCCTAGAGATGATTACAGAATATGAATTTAGATGGTTTCATTAAAACTAAAACATTGCAAGGATGAATATAAGGAAAATGCTGGACTATAATAAAATAATATAGGAACAGAAGTGGAAAGCAGCAAATAATATTAAGCATAGGCCATTAATTAGTGATTTGGGTGGGACTGGTGTACATTCTATGGTTTATTTTAAACTGGCTTTGTGGGTTTTAATATTGTATGATTATATTGTTGTAACGCACCCTGGGACCTTGTGGTTAAAGGCAGGTGAGAAATCCCTTAAACAAGAAATCAAACAATATTAATACAGTACTGCTATTACACACACACACACACACACACACACACACACACACACGGTGTGTGTGTGTCTGTGTCTGTGTGTGTCTGTGTGTCTGTCTGTGTGTGTCTCTCTGTGCGTGAAACTGGACGGAATGGCAAATTTAAACTCCTGCCATTGAACTGGGGGTAAAAGGGGGGCTGATTCTGCTCAGCTTAGCTCCATCTCGGAATAGATAAATCTCTCCATTTTGGTATCTCTCAGATTCTCATTTGTCCAGTCTCAAGGATAGTTCTCCATATTTGTGCTCTTTTCTTTCTTTCTTTCTCCTTCTTCTTCTTCTCCTTCTCCTTCTCCTTCTCCTTCTTCTTCTTCTTCTTCTTCTTCTTCTTCTTCTTCTTCTTCTTCTTCTTCTTCTTCACTCATCGTGAAGAATTTCTGGGATGATTTTTTAAACTGCTGTAAACAAAAATCACAAATAGCTGCAGGAATGTGGAAAGCTGAATTTACTATTGGGAAAATGTGAACCACAGAACTGAAATTGGCAGATCCTTCCACCCAGTGGCGTAGCGTGTGTTCCCAGTGCTGCTTCACTTGCCTGCCTGTGCAGGGGGAAAGCCCAGCCAGCAAACACGGCCTTTGGCTGGTCTACACTGGAGTCACCCCTTGCCTGCCTTCCTCTGTGTGCGCCCACTCACACTGGTGCCTGAACTGCTCTGCTGCCTTCACCAGGGTGGGGCATGGATCCCTGTGAAAGCTAGCGCCTGTGTTGCACTTCCTCAGAATTATGTGCCTGGGGCCATGGCCCCGCCGGTCCCCCCATGCTACACCTCTGCTTCCATCCTTTCTCTCCACTTCCACTTCACTGTCAATAATTTTATGAACCTATATCATGCCCTGCCCCTCCCCAAGGTCTCAATATTTGTTGTTGTTGTTGTTTAGTCGTTTAGTCGTGTCCGACTCTTCGTGACCCCATGGACCACAGCACGCCAGGCACTCCCGTCTTGCACTGCCTCCCAGTTTGGTCAAACTCATGTTCATAGCTTCGAGAACACTGTCCAACCATCTCATCCTCTGTCGTCCCTTTCTCCTAGTGCCCTCAATCTTTCCCAACATCAGGGTCTTTTCCAAGGATTCTTCTCTTCTCATGAGGTGGCCAAAGTACTGGAGCCTCAGCTTCACGATCTGTCCTTCCAGTGAACACTCAGGGCTGATTTCCTTCAGAATGGATAGGTTTGATCTTCTTGCAGTCCATGGGACTCTCAAGAGTCTCCTCCAGCACCATAATTCAAAAGCATCAATTCTTTGGCGATCAGCCATCTTTATGGTCCAGCTCTCACTTCCATACATCACTACTGGGAAAACCATAGCTTTAACTATATGGACCTTTGTAGGCAAGGTGATGTCTCTGCTTTTTAAGAATATATATCACTCCTTAAAATACCAAATTGTGTGCATGCAATTGTGGGGGTAGGGAGTACAACAGAAATGCCTTTAAAGCTGCCCACAGTTGTTTTTAATTTGGAGAGTTTAACAGTTTCCACGAGAGACCTTAAAAGTCATACGTACTTCTCCCATTTATAGATATATTTATACAGCTGTTTAAACGCCAGCATAATTTACAATGAAGCCAGGACAGTAAAATAGTTACTAAAGTGACTTTCTTTAAGCCAAATACATGTCTCAGAAGGAAACACCATTGCACAAACAATTTGAATATAGATCAAAGGCATTTAAAATTAATGGTCCAAAATAAGTTGATCCAAAGAAATGTCATGCCGGTATTTTGCTTTTTAAACAGCACATCTGTGAGAATATACACATGCGCCCACATACACACAGAAATTAAAAGGAAATTCCAGAATGCTTTTACAATATTCATTACTTGGAACTGAGCCATGTTTAAAACCACTGCAAACGTATGGCTAAACATCACAGGAAATGCAAGACTAGCATTTCAGCTACTTCAATATTTGATCTGGTGACAGTGGCCAAATTGGCTGTTGCACAGGAAAACTGGAACGAGTGCTGAATCGGGGATCTAAGGGGGTGGAGTAACTGAAGAATTGGGGAGGGGGGGAGCGTGGAGAGAGATACATATTCTCAATTTTGCCAGGCTGACTTACACATCAGATTTAGCCTCCATGTTGTTTGGTCTCAAGTGTTTGGAAGAAACAAACACAATCAAATTGAAAGAAGAATCATAGAATCATACAGTTGGAAGAGACCATAAGGGCCATCCAGTCCAACCCCCTGCCAAGCAGGAAACACCATCAAAGCATTCCTGAGAGATGGCTGTCAAGCCTCCACTTAAAGACCTCCAAAGAAGGAGACTCCACCACACTCCTTGGCAGCAAGTTCCACTGTCGAACAGCTCTTACTGTCAGGAAGTTCTTCCTAATGTTTAGGTGGAATCTTCTTTCTTGTAGCTTGAATCCAATTGCTCCATGTCTGCTTCTCTGGAGCAGCAGAAAACAACCTTTCTCCCTCCTCTATATGGCATCCTTTTATATATTTGAACATGGCTAACACATCACCCCTTAACCTTCTCTTCTCCAGGCTAAACATACCCAGCTCCTTAAGCCGTTCCTCATAGGGCATTGTTTCTAGGCCTTTGACCATTTCGGTTGCCCTCCTCTGTGCTTAAGGTGCTAGTTGTGGGATACGGTAGTTTAGCATCCGGAGAAAGCTGGCTGCCAGTGGATGACAGTTCAAAATTTCAGTGCAGCGTTCAAAATCCACCAGCTGCATTTTACACCTGGCTATTGACCACTTCCCCTTCATGGATCAATGCCTTGTCGTGGCGAAGGGGCTTGAATAACTCAGAGAAGCTATGAGCTATGCCATGCAGGGCCACCCAAGATGGACAGGTCATAGTGGAGAGTTTTGACTAAACATGATCCACCTGGAGAAGGAACTGGCAAGCCACTCCAGTATCCCTGCCAAGAAAACTCCATGGACAAAGACAACAGGCATATAAAAGTTATGACGCTGGAAGATGAGCCCCTCAGGTCGGAAGGCGTCCAACATGCTACTGAGGAAGAGCGGAGGACAAGTACAAGTAGATTAAGAGCTGATGAAGCGGCTGGGCCAAAGCCGAAAGGACGCTCAGTTGCGGATATGCCTGGAAGCGAAAGGAAAGTCCGATGCTGTAAAGAAAAATATTGCATAGGAACCTGGAATGTAAGAACCATGAGTGGAGGTAAGCTGGATGTGGTCAAAAATGAGATGACAAGAATAAATATCGACATCCTGGGCATCAGTGAACTAGAATGGAAGGGAATGGGCGAATTCAGTTCGGATGACTATCATATCTACTACTGTGGGCAAGAATCCTGTAGAAGAAATGGAGTGGCCCTCATAGTCAACAAAAGAGTGGCAAAAGCTGTAATGGGATGCAATCTCAAAAATGACAGAATGATCTCAATACGAATCCAAGGCAGACCTTTTAACATCACAGTAATCCAAGTTTATGCACCAACTACCAGTGCTGAAGAAAGTGAAATTGACCAATTCTATGAAGACCTACAACACCTTCTAGAAATGACACCAAAGAAGGATGTTCTTCTCATTACAGGGGACTGGAATGCTAAAGTAGGGAATCAAGAGATAAAAGGAACAACTGGCAAGTTTGGCCTTGGAGTTCAAAATGAAGCAGGGCAAAGGCTAATAGAGTTCTGTCAAGAGAACAAGCTGGTCATCACAAACACTCTATTCCAACAACACAAGAGATGACTCTACACATGGATATCACCAAATGGACAGCATCGAAATCAGATTGATTATATTCTCTGCAGCCAAAGATGGAGAAGCTCTATACAGTCAGCAAAAACAAGACCTGGAGCTGACTGTAACTCAGATCATCAGCTTCTTATAGCAAAATTCCAGCTTAAACTGAAGAAAGTAGGAAAAACCACTGGGCCAGTAAGATACAATCTGAATCAAATCCCTTATGAATACACAGTGGAAGTGAGGAACAGGTTTAAGGATTTAGATTTGGTGGACAGAGTGCCTGAAGAACTATGGATGGAGGCTCGTAACATTATACAGGAGGCAGCAATGAAAACCATCCCAAGGAAAAGGAAATGCAAGAAAGCAAAATGGCTGTCCAACGAGGCCTTACAAATAGCGGAGGAGAGGAGGCAAGCAAAATGCAAGGGAGATAGGGAAAGATACAGGAAACTGAATGCAGATTTCCAAAAAACAGCAAGGAGAGACAAGAGGGTCTTCTTAAATGAGCAATGCAAAGAAATAGAGGAAAACAATAGAATGGGGAAAACCAGAGATCTGTTCAAGAAAATTGGAGATATGAAAGGAACATTTCATACAAAGATTACCATAATCAAGGACAAAACTGGTAAGGACCTAACAGAAGCAGAAGACATCAAGAAGAGGTGGCAAGAATACACAGAGGAATTATACCAGAAAGATATGGAGGTCTCGTACACCTCAGGTAGTGTGGTTGCTGACCTTGAGCCAGACATCTTGGAGAGTGAAGTCAAATGGGCCTTAGAAAGCATTGCTAATAACAAGGCCAGTGGAAGTGATGATATTCCAGCTGAACTGTTTAAAATTTTAAAAGATGATGCTGTTAAGGTGCCACACCCAATATGCCAGCAAGTTTGGAAAACTCAGCAATGGCCAGAGGATTGGAGAAGATCAGTCTACATCCCAATTCCAAAGAAGGGCAGTGCCAAAGAATGCTGCAACTACCGCACAATTGCGCTCATTTCACACGCTAGCAAGGTTATGCTTAAAATTCTACAAGGCAGGCTTAGGCAGTATGTGGACCGAGAACTCCCAGAAGTGCAAGCTGGATTTCGAAAGGGCAGAGGAACCAGAGACCAAATAGCAAACATGCGCTGGATTATGGAGAAAGCTAGAGAGTTCCAGAAAAACGTCTACTTCTGCTTCATTGACTATGCAAAAGCCTTTGACTGTGTCGACCACAGCAAACTATGGCAAGTTCTTAAAGAAATGGGAGTGCCTGATCACCTCATCTGTCTCCTGAGAAATCTCTATGTGGGACAAGAAGCTACAGTTAGAACTGGATATGGAACAACTGATTGGTTCAAAATTGGGAAAGGAGTACAACAAGGTTGTATATTGTCTCCCTGCTTATTTAACTTATATGCAGAATTCATCATGCGAAAGGCTGGACTAGATGAATCCCAAGCCGGAATTAAGATTGCCGGAAGAAATATCAACAACCTCAGATATGCAGATGACACAACCTTGATGGCAGAAAGCGAGGAGGAATTAAAGAACCTTTTAATGAGGGTGAAAGAGGAGAGCGCAAAATATGGTCTGAAGCTCAACATCAAAAAAACCAAGATCATGGCCACTGGTCCCATCACCTCCTGGCAAATAGAAGGGGAAGAAATGGAGGCAGTGAGAGATTTTACTTTCTTGGGCTCCTTGATCACTGCAGATGGTGACAGCAGTCACGAAATTAAAAGACGCCTGCTTCTTGGGAGAAAAGCAATGACAAACCTAGACAGCATCTTAAAAAGCAGAGACATCACCTTGCCGACAAAGGTCCATATAGTTAAAGCTATGGTTTTCCCAGTAGTGATGTATGGAAGTGAGAGTTGGACCATAAAGAAGGCTGATCGCCGAAGAATTGATGCTTTTGAATTATGGTGCTGGAGAAGACTCTTGAGAGTCCCATGGACTGCAAGAAGATCAAACCTATCCATTCTTAAGGAAATCAGCCCTGAGTGCTCCCTGGAAGGACAGATCGTGAAGCTGAGGCTCCAATACTTTGGCCACCTCGTGAGAAGAGAAGAATCCTTGGAAAAGACCCTGATGTTGGGAAAGATTGAGGGCACTAGGAGAAGGGGACGACAGAGGACAAGATGGTTGGACAGTGTTCTCGAAGCTACGAACATGAGTTTGACCAAACTGCGGGAGGCAGTGCAAGACAGGAGTGCCTGGCGTGCTATGGTCCATGGGGTCACGAAGAGTCGGAAACGACTAAACGACTAAACAACAACATTGACCACTTGCAACTAAGCAAAGATGCAGACATGGTGCCTGATGTCTACACCATCTGGAGGTGCATGCCTGGGGATCCTTGGATCTTGCCTGTTTTCACACACTAACAACACATCCTTTAGAATTCTAGCCTGCACCATCAGATCGAATTTCAGGAACCAAAAAGTCACATTGAAAAATACGACTTTCGAGTTCTCTTGCCCCAAAACTAGACATTCCGTTTTGGCAAATGTAACCCTGGTTTAAGGAGCCATTTGACACCTAGCTTATATATATATGAGTTTCAAACACTGCTCCGGTGTAATTGGAATTAGAAGGAGAGCCTTGGAAAAGCTATTCCTTGGTTGGAAGTAGCAGCTGTCAGTCAGAAAACGATCTCCTCATTGTTGTCATTGTGTGGAGACCTCGGAGAAATGGAACAGTTTTAAAGAGAGACAGAGAGGTCCAATCTTTACTTCTTTAAGCAGTATCATGCAGCCTTAGACAGTCACGGCTCCCCCCAAAGAATCCTGGGATTTGTTAAGGGTTTGCTAAGGGTGCTGAGAATTGTTAGCAGACTCCTGTTTCCCCCATAGAGCTATGGTCTCCAGAGTTCTATGAGAAGAGATGTTGACTGTTAAATCACTCTGAGATTCTGTGACAAACTGTTGGCATGTAATTTACAGCTTGCCAGCCAAAGCTGATCCAATTGCTCATCTGGGCATAGTTTACAGATTACTTCATCCTAAAAACTGAATGTCAACAGCTCCTTCAATACAGTGAGGCATTCTCATTTCTGCAGTGGGCATCAAACTGGAGGTCTGCAGGCACGAAGAGCACGTTCGGACACTGAAGGATCCAGTAATACGGGGGTTCCGGTTTCCGCCTGCAGGAATGGCGGACCTGTTTTCCATCTCTCTGACCTTCGTAAGGAATTTGGCGGTTGCTAGGGGAGTAAATGGCAACCCCCTACCCTCTCCGGGGGTTACGGAGAGGGGCCGCTGGCCCGCGATGCCCCCAGACCCACTCCGACTGTTTTTGGAGTGGGGGGAGCTTGGGCTGAGCACTTACGACGGCCAGGACTCCCGGACGCTAATCTGCATGGCGGGGATTTCCATGGTTAAAGAAGATAATTAGGCTTAAATCTATGGACATACTTCAGAAGGAGGGGAAGAAGCGCTGTTTACTGCTGAGAATTTTATGCTGCTGAGCGAGAGGAGTCAAAGAATGTACGGCATCTGGAAGAAGGATTGATGGGGACGGAGCGATAAGGGAAGCAAGTTTTTATTTTTTCTTCATATTGTTGCCTCGTATCTTCCCGGACGCGATGTCCTGGCTTGTTTGGAGTGAAAGAGAAGCAAAAGACTGTGTGAGTTGAACTCTATAGCTGTTGTTACTGAGCATATTTCTTAAAGATGTGAAGTTGCCGATGAGAAAAGCCCCCCCCTAGTCAGACGGAAGGAGTTCTGGACGCGTTCGGAGGATTTATGAGCTGTGACGCACTTTAAATTGGAGCAGCGACCTGAAGCTAAGTTCAGCTATAGGGCAAGGAGATCCATTAATTTACCAAGAGTTCATGGTTGGATGTTTGGGTCTCCTGCCTGAAAAAGCTGTAAATTCTATAAAGATAAATAAATCGTAAATCTTCATGGTTATGAGAGAAAATGAAAGTGATTTGAGCCTTTTAAGATGGCGCTGCTACTCCGTCGCAACAGGGAGCTCCACTAAGAAGATTTATGGGGAGGCTGGACTGATTAACTCACACAGGAGAAAGAACATCTGTGAAACTTCGTTTGACATTTATCTCAGCAGCTGGAACAATCGGATGAAAGTGGAAAACATCTAGGTGACTGTAAGGGGAAGATTTGGAATATTATGAGCTTGGAGGACGATTTGAACTTTAGAAATAAGACGGCAGTGGACAGTTGCGAGGAATTCCCAATTTCTTGAAGCATGGGAACCCAAAAATAAATTATTTAGATGATTTGGCATAACATTCGGTTTGATTGATATATATATGTGTATAATTTGAAATATTGAAATGTGATATAATTGGTTTTAATTGGAAAATTAATAAAAATATTTTTTTTAAAAAAAAAAGAAGGATCCAGTAATACAACCATGGTAGGAGACAGACCTGGCTGGAATTATTAGGGCTTACATTGCAGTAAAGCACACTGAACTCAACAGGATTTGCTTCTGAGTATATATGCACAGGATTGCACTGCAAGATACAAGGACTTACCGTTTAATAAAGGAGGTTATCTCTAAGCAGGGCTGGACGATATCTGGTTTTTAACATTGTGATATATCACCAGCTAAACATCGCTTTATATCGATATATCACGATGTCTGAAATAAGGATGGGGTTATGTAGAAGCATTGTGATTTTTGCATTTTGCACGTGCACGCACACACACACACACACCATGATTCGTGACATATTGCCAGGTCAAAAATTATGAAACTGGTATCAAGATAGGGACTTCAAACCAGTTTTGGACGAGATAGCAATATATTGCCCAGTCCTGTAACTGAGACTCCAATCAACCAAAGTTTATGCCATAATTATTTGTTAGTCTTTACAGACATTCTACAAGGAATCTTTGGGCACTAGTAAAGACTAGCCGAGTTCCCGAAGGTGCGCTTTTGTAGACCAGAGCCCAGTTCGTGAGATACATGCAGCTAACCAATACACATACATACACACAGCTAATATATAACACGCTGCATCTCTTGTATGTCAGTTTGCAATGTGTAAGGGGGAGACAGTATAGAGAACCTCCCCCTTGCATCAGAAGTAGCTCCTCCCCAAGCAGTGATGGAAGCAAGGGCTCTGAGGAAACCAGTCAGGAAGTGGATGGAGAGTGCCAGGGCTCTGGCAGCAGGGGAGAGCCCCGGCTACACAGGAGGGAGGAGATAGAGGGGGAAAGGGGGGAGAAGGAAAGCATGGAGCGTAGACCCTTTCCTCTGGTTCCGGAATTACGCAGGAGAAAAAAGGGGAGGAAGTCACGCCGAGGGGCAGTGCCGGATTCTGCATCGGAATGAGCAGGCATGTTTTCCACACCTGTCTCACTGTAAATAGAGTGCACCAATAAAATACTGTGTGGAGCATCGTTACTCTGGAGTAGTCGCAAGAACCCCTGACACAATGGATTCAAAGCATAAATATAAATACAAGTGAATATTCACAACAGCTATGATGGGATGCAGCTATGATGGGATGCAGCTATGATGGGATCAACTTGGACTTCTGGGTGTAAGATATAGATGGTGTACTGATGGCTGTGCGCCTGCCAAGCTGATTGCTGTGCTTCAGCAGCAGAGGAGGCTGCATGTAAGAAACGACAGCCAATGTTTTACGTGCAACAACGAGTACATGCAGCCTGGCAGACAGAGTTAATTAGTGCCTTCTGAATGACCTTCAGGGTGTGCTGGGAAAGAGTTTCATACTCAGGAGAAAAGGAACAGAAAAACAAGAGGACAGAACAAGTGGCGGGTGGTGCTGTGTTACTATGCACCCAGCGGCCAAACAGTGAGCCTCCCCTAACCACAATCTCGTTGGATACATCTGTGCCTCCTTCCCTACCCCAAAACTGCAGATGATGCTTTGTTCTGGTGTGCCTTGGTCAAATCACCTCTTTACCCCCTTGCCACCTCAGGCAGTACTGTTTGCAAACCATCCTGAATGCTTCTTCCGCTGGTTTTCAACATCATGATATATCACCAGCTAAATGTTGCAGTATAGAGGAGCGCCAACTTGGCCCCGGCAACCTTGGGTGACTGGGGCTGTGGGTGCCATGCAGCATGCATGGCCCCAGCCCTGAAATTTGTGGGTGCCTGGCCCCTTCATGGGAGCTATGTAGAGACATTGGCTGGCTTCACAGTTTTCCCCGCATTGTGATTTAATAATAATAATAATAATAATAAGGTAAAGGTAAAGGGACCCCTGACCATTAGGTCCAGTCGTGACCGACTCTGGGGTTGCGCGCTCATCTTGCATTATTGGCTGAGGGAGCCGGCGTATAGTTCCAGGTCATGTGGCCAGCATGACAAAGCCGCTTCTAGCAAACCAGAGCAGCACATGGAAACGCCGTTTACCTTCCCGCTGTAGCGGTTCCTATTTATCTACTTGCATTTTTGACGTGCTTTCGAACTGCTAGGTTGGCAGGAGCTGGGACCAAGCAACGGGAGCTCACCCCGTCACAGGGATTCGAACCGCCGACCTTCTGATCAGCAAGCCCTAGGCTCAGTGGTTTAACCACAGCACCACCTGGGTCCTTATAACACCCCCTGTGGCGTTCACACAGAGCCCCCGGTGGTTCCACGGACTATTAACCCTGCACCACCACAGTTATTCTCTTCCACTGCCACCAACCAGGTTCCCCCGGTAATATATTCAGACTCAGTCAGGTTGTAACGTATTAACAAAGATTCCAGTTTATTGTGAACGCAAACAAGTTTTAAATACTTTGAAACACTGTAATCCGATTCACTCTCTCTGTCTCCCCTCTGTCTCTAACTCACTCTGACTCCTATGCCTCCCACCCACAAGAAACCAACCGAACTAACTGCTGTCTTCCCCACTGTCTAAACCTCTGGCTAAGCCTTTTAAAAGCAGGTAGGCTCCACCTCTGGGCTTTTCTATTGGTCTACCTATTAACCCTTTCTCTCCCCCTGTACAGACATTTCCAAAAGAACGGGCAAACGCCACACACCCCAACACATTTAAAAGGGTGTTGAATGTTAATAAGCCAAAGGCCTGGTTGAAGAGGAACGTTTTTTGCCTGGCACCTAAAGGCGCATAATGAAGGTGCCAGACATAGGTGAGAAGAGTTTGCTGTGCAGTGGCTCATCTACTGTAGTCTACCATCCTGTTCTTGAAGAGATGAGCAGAAACAATGCACTCTGCTCCAGAAAGTCTGGAGTGGATTGCATCATTCAGTATGGATTCCAGGGACCTGCAGGCACCTTCACATGCCCAGAGGGCATTTAGCACGCTGAAGCATGGGTAGGAACAAACACCACCTGTTTAGCCTTCTGGGAATATAGCCTAGAACAACCCTGGTGAAGCCTTCTCCTATGCACTGACGTCTCCTGGCGCATGGAAAGAGTGGCCTTCTTGGCTACTCCAAATATGGGTTAGGAGCATACACATGGCAGGGAGAGCTTGAATTCCACTTAGGGCAGGACTCTGGCCCATCTTTAATATGAAATCTCACAGATTAACAGGTGTTGCCTGAAGAATTTTACGGAAACTGCAAAATACAGAAACAGGAAGAGAGGGGAGGAAGCGAGCAAAGTCCAGCGTATCACAGTTGGGCAGGCATGATATCCACTGTGTATCCATAGAAACTGATCCATTATGGGGGATGTGCTCTTTCCATAGGGGAGAAACAGATATACAGCAGTCTTTTAATTTTACACCAGAGATGGACATGCCTTCTGTCTGTGTATATTTCCTGGCTTTGGATTTTTGCACTGCCTCAATAATGCAATCCTTTACCCTGTTTAAGGATGATGAGGATCATGCTATCTAATGGTGAAGGTATCATTTTGCTAATACAAGCTAAGCAACGATGCCAATAGGCTTTGCTTTTGAGTGCTTCCAACAGCATTAGGCAAGCAACAAAAAATTGAGAGGAGCACTGTTATCTCTACTCCTAATTTCTCTTGCTTTGATATATAGCAGACCATATGTAATGGTGGTGCTGTGGGTTAAACCACAGAGTCTAGGGCTTGCTGATCAGAAGGTCGGTGGTTCGAATCCCTGCAACGGGGTGAGCTCCTGTTGCTCGGTCCCTGCTCCTGCCAACCTAGCAGTTCGAAAGCACATCAAAGTGCAAGTAGATAAATAGGGACCGCTCCAGCGGGAAGGTAAACGGCGTTTCCATGTGCTGCTCTGGTTCGCCAGAAGCAGCTTTGTCATGCTGGCCACATGACCCGGAAGCTGTCTGCTGACAAACACCGGCTCCCGCAGCCTATAGAGCGAGATGTGCGCCACAACCCCGGAGTCGGACACTGATGGTCAGGGGGCCCTTTACCTGTACCTTTATGTAATGCTGGTTAAGCCATACTTGGAAGAACTAAAAATGTACTTAAAGAAAGACCTGCTTAATTACAGAACTAAATCCTGTAACCTTCCCAAGCAGATAAGGTGAAAATTCAGTATTAATCACATCCTTGTTTATTGATATATGCTTTCCTATATAATACAACAATAGTTAGGTATGGTTAACATTTGAAACTCATTTAAAACACATCTCGCCCCACCAAGAATCCTGGGAACTGTAGTTCACCCTTACAGAACCGTAATTCTCAGCATCCATAATATACTACAGTTCCCAGAATTCTGCATAAAGTTGCAGCATACACATAGCCTGCTACACAGCCGTCAAAGCATAAAAGAAGGTTATGAAAACCTGCAATTGTCACATATTTAATTCTTAGGTCTAACAATGCTATTTGGGTGGCTGGAGTGGTTGGTATGTTGATCCGTGTGATAATCCACAAGCACATCTTTACAAGCTGCCACACCTGGAATGCAATATCCACTCTAATTTTAGAAGAATATTCTGCAAAGCAGCTGCAACAAGCCAATACCAGAGTTGTCCCACTGAGCCTCCTAAAGCTTTGCTGAGCTGACGGGCTCCGGGGCCAGAAGCCAGAGAACTCAGTTCACCCATTTACATGCCGTTCCAAAACCACTCTGTGGCAGCCTGCCCATCATTGATCTTACGGTAAGAGGGCAGTTAAACCAGCTATTCACAACATACTCCAATCCCCGCCTTGCGTACTGCTAGAGACACTGGCAAGCTTTTAGTAGCATATCAGATACCATTCACAGCTTCAGAGAGTGTCAGCTCGTATCTGTTACACTCAGATTCCAGCTTTGCTTCCAATAGAATTTGAGCCAAGAGGTCTCAGCACAAAGCCAGTAAAATAGCCTTCTAATTTTGGAAGAGAACACAAGAGCATGTGTGTGACAAGTTTTCACATCCATGGCACCACAAATACAGATTCTCGCAATATTCTCACTGTTGTCCCTGGAAAGCAGTGAGGGCAATGAATTCCAGGGCTTTTATGTGATGGTACTCACCAGTACAGAGTACATACCCCCCAACATTTCTCCAATGAAAATAATAGCATCCTAAGTAAAAGCGGGACACCCTGAGAAAAAAATCAGAAACTGGTGCAGCTTCTGTAAATCCAGGACTGTCCCTGGAAAATAGGGACACTTGGAGGGTCTGGGAGTAACATCACCTTGTCGCACCAGCGCCGGAGGAGGAGAAAACGTAAACACGATAGCAGTTTTTCCAAAAATTAGATGAAAGGCAATTGTACTTAATCCAGCAGAGCTTTACTGGTACTGAAGGCAACTGAGCATAACGGTCACAAATCCAATACAATCAGGATTGGCACAGTCCATAAAAAAAATCCAGTTGCAGCGCTTACAATAAAACTTACAAACTTCTCATAAGTCTAAACCTTAACACTAAGCACTCAGGCTCCTCCTGGTCTTACTATTATAGTCAGTATTACTTTGTCAGAATGGTAACAGAACCAGTTTAAACCAGCTGTACTCAGCTTCCCAGAAGAAATAACCCAAACAAGATCCTTCTGCCTGTTTCAT
Source organism: Zootoca vivipara (assembly GCF_963506605.1). Lineage (NCBI taxonomy): Eukaryota > Metazoa > Chordata > Lepidosauria > Squamata > Lacertidae > Zootoca > Zootoca vivipara. Next base: position 14,525,855 of record NC_083291.1, read on the forward strand.
TCACATAGAAAGAAAGCCTTCTTTCACAAAGAGAAGAAACCTTCCAGAGCCCTCTTGAACTAATCAGAATAGGAAAGATCTCTACACATCAGATCAATACTTTCTGTACTAAGAAATGCAAACTGACACTGCCTCATGGCACTTTTTCAAGACATGAGCACCTCATTTTCCTATATACAAACATATGCTGCTCACACTGGATTCCACAGTAGGCATAACATTGTTATGCATTGCATAACAAGAAGAACAATAACAAGACCCCATTAATGCTCTCCAACTCCAAAGAAAGTGTCTGGTAAGTGTCTGTTTGAGGGAACACCAAACTACTACATCAAAGGCAGCCTTCCCTAACTTGATGTCCTCTAGATAATATGGATTCCATCTTCCACCATCCCTGAACATGGGCCCTAGTAGGTGGGGCTGATTGGAGCTGTAGTCCACAACCTCTGAAGAACATCGAGGTAGCAAAGGCTGCAAGAAAAGCCACCTTTTTGCAAGAAGCTACCTCTCTACATTTAAGCTTTTGCAAATTATTTTCCGTTTCCTTTTCATTCTTCATACTGAAAGAAAATCCTTGGGGGTGTGCTGGAGGAAAAACAGTGGTAGTTGTGGTTGTGTGGGTGTGTTTAAAGGCTGAAATTGGGGTGAAGCCCATAAGCTGTGTAAGAAGGTGGCTTAGCCTTCAACCTTGTGCTTCCTTCCCCTGTAAACATGGGTTGAACTAGACCAGGGTTAGGCAACCAAAGGTCCGGGGGCCGGATGCAGCCCAATCGCCTTCTCAATCCAGCCTGCGGACGGTCCAGAAATCAGCATATTTTTACATGAGTAGAATGTGTCCTTTTATTTAAAATGCGTCTCTGGGTTATTTGTTGGGCCTACCTGGTGTTTTTACATGAGTAGAATGTGTCCTTTTATTTAAAATGCATCTCTGGGTTATTTGTGGGGCATAGGAATTTGTTCACCCCCCCCTTTCGAAATATAGTCTCGTTCACCACATCGTCTCAGGGATGGTGGACTGGCCCACGGCTGAAAAAGGTTGCTGACCCCTGAACTAGACTATTAGTCCCACAGAATTCAGTTGTATTTGCTTCTTGGACAATATGTTAAGATTGCAAAGGAGTAGGCCTCACTAGAACACAGAAGTATGGAACCACACATGTAAACGGGCAATACGGGTAGCAAGGGGCTGTTACTCCTTTCCTGACCCTGCCATCCACACATTTGCCATGATTCGGGATGTAAACTCTTGTCTTTTTCTATGGCTTTGTGTGGCAGCAAGCGGTTTTCTCTCATCCCGTTCTGGATGCTGCATTCAACCGACACCTCTTTTTGATCCAATGTTTGTAACTATATATGCCAATGTTACTTTGTTTAAATAAGCACATACCGACTGTGAAATTTATGGCATTGTTGAGCCACTAGGTGGCACATAAGTTTCTCTTTGTCTAAAACCAAGACCAAGACCAAAATCATAGAGAAGTCTCTCTCAGCCTCATCACTTCTTTCCACACTTCCCTTTTCCTTAACAGTACAATCTTTAACCATGTTTACTCAGATATTAATTCCATGGAGTATGATGGGAGTTACTCCTGTGTAGATGTATATTTGGAACTCTACCTAACAATCCAATGCACACCAGGATTTCTCAGCAGGGCTGGAAGATATTAAAAGGGATGTTCCTAGAAATTTGGCTGAAAAGTTGTAATAAGGCTATGAGACTTACTGTAAAGCCTCTAGAGTCTAAATTAAACCACAGCAACCCTAAGCACCATTTACTCACAAGTAAAGGTTATTCATGGTTGAACCCAGGGAAGCTTTCTCCCCAAAATTAGACTAGAAAGGATCAGGCTGTAGAGTTGCTAAAATCCTACCAGGGCACATTTACCTGCGAGAAAGGCGAGTAAGGGATGCAAGGGATGCTGTTGGTTAAACCACAGAGCATAGGGCTTGCTGATCAGAAGGTCGGCTGTTTGAATCCCTGTGATGGGGTGAGCTCCCATTGCTCGGTCCCAGCTCCTGCCAACCTAGCAGTTCGAAAGCATGTCAAAGTGCAAGTAGATAAACAGGTTCCGCTACAGCGGGAAGGTAAACGGCATTTCTGTGTGCTGCTCTGGTTCACCAGAAGCGGCTTTGTCATGCTGGCCACATGACCTGGAAGCTGTACGCCAGCTCCCTCGGCTAATAACGCGAGTTGAGTGCCACAACCCTAGAGTTGGTCATGACTGGACCTAATGGTCAGGGGTCCCTTTAAGGCTCCATATCTGAATATTGGTGAGTCAGATTAGAGAACTGAACTTCAACTGGCAGCAGCCCAACCCAAAGGAAAAGGAAAAAATATGACTATGTCTGAACCCAAGAGGCCGCTTTACTCTCTGAGTAGGAGAAAGAGCCCTGATCGCTTGCCTTCTCCATTTCCCCTAAGCCAAGAGTTAGGTATGGTATCTCCCACCAGTTCTATTCAAAGAGTAGTCAGGATACCTACCTGGGAAACCTTACATATACCTGACAAACTGAATGTGCGGTCTGCCCTGGGTATCATCCCTGAGGGGAGTGACATTGCTGCCCCACCCCTGGGATGCTTGCTGTGGGCGGCACACCCCTGGGACACTCAGTGCAGGCGGTGCACCCCATGGACGCTCGACCTGCCCCCTGGGATTCTAGCCCCGCCCCCTGGGATGCTAGCCCTGTCCTCTGGGATGCTAGCCCTGCCCTGGGATGTTAGCTCCGCCCCCAAATACATGCCGCTCAGGGTGCCGGAGCAGCTAGCTCCACCACTGGGCAGAGAGAGTCTTTAAAGACTTTACCAGAAAAAAAATCCTGTCTCACAGAAACTACCATACCTACAAATTCTGGCCCTGCATTCATCACAAGAATCCAGAAATGCTTTGCTCTCCCTAGTTACATGCATAGACTCCCCATACAATCACAGTTCCAGAAACCAGAGAAGTCTAGGCTTCCTCACCTCAGTTGTCCATTAAGGAGAGAGCTTTTAGTGGAATAATCTTCCTCCCAAAGTCAGGCCACCTTTGGAGGCATTTCAGTGCCTCCTTACCGTACACACATTTAGCCAGACCTTTCGAGGTGTATACTTCCAGTTTGAGTTCTTATTCTGTATATCAGTGGAGTTTAATACATACACCACCTTGAGAGACACTATAGAAATGCTTCAAAAATAAACAAACAAATAAAATGTGTGGAGTTGTGCCAGGGGAATTGCGCCTTGTGGGGACCAGGCCAGAGGCAGGTCCTTTGCAACCATGCTGCCTTTTCATGTGAGTAAGGCAGGGAAAATACTTATATCCAAGTTAACCACACAAAGGATTATGCTGTGATGTTACCACTTTTCTTCTAGCCTAGTGTTCTCAGTGACATGGCCCAACCCATGCCATACTGATGTAGAATGGAAGGAGATTGTAAGAGGATTCTTTACCATGTGTCCTTCTACGGTAAATGTATGAATTAGCAGTACATTTTGGGGGCTGGAGGGTTTTAGGTTTGCTAATCGGAGCTGTGTGTTCAGGTTCACCATGAGATCAGCAAGAGATCAGCTCCAAGATTCCCTTGTAGCATCTTGCAGTATCCATCTAGGTCAGGCATCCCCAAACTGCGGCCCTCCAGATGTTTTGGCCTACAACTCCCATGATCCCTAGCTAACCAGTGGTCAGGGATGATGGGAATTGTAGTCCAAAACATCTGGAGGGCCGATGTTTGGGGATGCCTGATCTTAGGTACAAGGCAAAAAGTAGTAATAATATTCTGCTTACTCAATGCATTCCCTGCAGCATTAGCTACAGTACTTTTAAAAGCAGACTTCCTCAGCCTGGTGCCCGCCAGTTTCTTTTTGGACTGCAACGTCCATCAGTCCCAGACACCACTGCCGTGATGTAGCCCAAAACATCAGGGTAGGGTGCATCAGTCATTGGAAGGTTGAGCTGCTGTAAGCACCCTGTCCATGTCCTCAGGTTCCCAAACTGAAAGTGACCCCACATGATTGAGGATGCTGCTACTGCTGTTGCCAATAATAATAATAATAATAATAATAATAATAATAATAATATTAATAAAACAACAACAGAATCATAGAACTGTAGAGTTGGAAGGGACCCTGAGGGTCATCTAGTGCAACCCCCTGCAATGCAGGAATCTCAACTAAAGCATCCATTAGAAATGGCCATCCAACATCTGCTTAAAAACCTCCAAGGAAGGAGAGCTCATAACCTCCTGAGGGAGACCATTCCACTGCCGAACAGCTATTACTGTCAGAAAGTTATTCCTAATGTTTAATCTCCTTTCTTGTAACATTGGTTCAAGTCCTACCCTCCAGAGCAGGGGGAAACAAGCTCGCTCCCTCTTCCATGTGACAACGCTTGAGATATTTGAAGGTGGTTATCATATCTCCTCTCAGTCTTGTCATTTCAAGGCTAAACAGCTCCTTGAACCGTTGCTCACAAGGCTTGGTTTCCAGACCCTCCTCCTCCTCCTCCTCCTCCTCCTCCTCCTCCTCCTCCTCCTCCTCCTCCTCCTCCTCCTCCATCTCATCCTTCTTCATCTGCATCTTCTTCTTCTTTTTCTTCATCATCATTTCATTCAACTCAGCATATGGGGATGAGTGATTTTGTCCCCAAGTTCCCACCACAGCAGGTCTCTGTTTCCCCACAATTTTAACTTCCAGATGCTTAACTAGACACGGTCCCAGGCTGCAATGTCAACACCCTGGGATTTGACAACTTTGGGTAGGAAATATGTTCAAATGGACACATGTCCAAGTACTTCACTTAACAAATATTTCCAGTGACAAAGCCAGTTGCATTTGGCCTACTACTCTGTTGAACGCAGCAGCAGTGAAACAAATTCACCACCACAAGAAGGGGCCGCAATTGAATAATGGAAACAATGAGATCACAGGAAGAGTGTGGATTTCCCTTGCTTGGCTATGAATGAGGTTGATTGTATTCTGTAGGTCCTCTCTGCCCGCCCACCCGCCCCGGATGGTTTTTTTTTTGTTTCCTTTATATTTTTAGCACTATGCACACTCATGGAGAATGAGCCCTTGCCCCTGCTTTTCACAGCATGTGGTCATGTTAGTTTGAGCAAAGTACCAAATAAGGGCCCATTCACTCCAACAGTGGGATGCTATAGCCAACCTAATGTCTTCTTCTTCTTCTTCTTCTTCTTCTTCTTCTTCTTCTTCTTCTTCTTCTTCTTCTTCTTCTTCTTCTTCTTCTTCGGAACCTGAGTTGAGCAATAACCCCATGATCTAGGCATGCATTTCTTAGCCTTCTGTACTCCAAATTTTAAGAATCCAAAGTTCACCTGGTTGGCTATCTATCAGGAAGCAGGCCAAACAAACAAACACACCGGTCATCTGTATACACTAAAACAGGCATAGGCAACTTTGGCTCTCCAGATATTTTGGAACTACAACTCCCATGATCCCTAGCTAACAGGGTCAGGGATCATGGGGGTTGTAGTTCCAAAACATCTGGAGAGCCAAGGTTGCCTATGCCTGCACTGAAACATGCTATAGGAATAATTAATAGGACAATGAAATAATTTGGAATAATTATCCTCTATATTTACCTGAAAGTATTTTTTTTTTGGGGGGGAGGTTGTTTATGACTGCAGGCAGAGCAACAGAGGACCTTTCCACAAATTACAGAAGGGTATGGTCTAGTGGCTGGGGGAAGCCCAAGCAAAGAAATGCATTTGCATTTAATATCATTGCCTCCTGAATAACATGTGGGGTGGGGCATTCCAGAGGACAGGTGCCACCACAGAGAAGGCCTGCTTCTGTACATCCATAGGGCAGGGGTTGCCAATCTTTTTGGAAATAGGGGCAGATTTGCATACCGGAAGAACTGTCATGAGCATCTTACACACTGCAACTAGCCACTCACGGAATTTTACTGGCTACAATAGAATTGCTCCTTTCATGCCTAATTCGGGGAGGGGGAGGAGCCTTGTAGGCACCAACGAAGACCCCTGTAGGTGTACGCGTGAGCACCACAATGAAAATCCTCGGTATAGGGGAAGGCTGCCCTTGAAAATGTCAACTGAAACATGAAATGGGTAAAGAAGAAGAAGAAGAAGAAGAAGAAGAAGAAGAAGAAGAAGAAGAAGAAGAAGAAGAAGAAGAAGAAGAAGAGGAAGAGGAGGAGGAGGAGGAGGAGGAGGAGGAGGAGGAGGAGGAGGAGGAGGAGGTGGAGGTGGAGGAGGTGGAGGAGGAGGGAGCCCTGGTGTTTTTTGGTCTTGGTTTGAAATGGTTGGAAACCGTGAAGTATTTATTTTCTCAGTGAAAGAGATGAGGCTGGGAACAAATAGGGCAGAATAATGTGGAATGGGAAAATGAGAGAACCAAGACTGATAAATTCTTAAGCACGGCACATTGGCTATTTCACAAGTGCTGCTTGTATTAGCTGTGGTGTTTCTCATTCCACATGCCTGCAATCCGAATGCATAACAAATATGAAATTGATTGTCAAATGTCAGGTGCTACTTCCATATCTGGTGATTTATTTGATCTAATTGCATATATTATGATAAAAGCTGCAAAGCTATTATCAGAATACAGGGCTACCATATGTATTGGATTTCCATTGGAATTTGTCCTGGTGGAATTTCTTGGAAAAACCAAGTGTAAAGGTAAAGGGACCCCTGACCGTTAGGTTCAGTCACTGACAATTTTGGGGTTGCGGCGCTCATCTTGCTTTACCAGCCAAGGGAGCCAGCGTACAGCTTCCGGGTCATGTGGCCAGCATGACAAAGCCGCTTCTGGCAAACCAGAGCAGCACACGGAAACGCTGTTATACCTTCCCGCGGGAACGGTACCTATTTATCTACTTGCACTTTGACGTGCTTTCGAACTGCTAGGTTGGCAGGAGCAGGGACCGAACAACAGGAGCTCACCTCATCACGGGGATTCGAACCGCCGACCTTCCGATCGGCAAGCCCTAGGCTGTGTGGTTTAACCCACAGCGCCACCTGTGTATGGCACCCCCCCAAAAAAAATTCATGGAGATTTTGAAAAAACAACAACAAACAAACAAAAACCTCAACAACTATGCCCCCCCCCAATCTCAACAACTTGGCCAAAAGAAAATCTCAACAACTTTTGTATCCAGATTATCACTTTTTGGAATATGGCAACCTTAAATACAGCAAAACATGATAAAAACACATCAATCCAATATGTAATAGCAGGAACTGTAAAACAAAAAACAAACACCCCCCCCCAGTTACTCAATCCAGGTTTTAGTGTAACAACAATGTAATTAAAGCTGCCCCTATGCCCAGGGGAGTGAAAACTTTACCTGGCACCAAAATGATAGACAAGTTGGCACCAGACATGCCTCCTTAGGGAGAGCATTCCAAAGACAGGCACTATTCTGTAATCACCACGCCCTGAGCTTATTTTGGAGGTGGTAGACAAAACCGGGGACATTAATTGTGCAACAAAGCAAATAAAAAAAGTATCACATTGAGAGCATAATATAGAACTAGAGCATAATATAGAACTAGATGCAACTAGATTTAGAACTTGCTTTGTTTTTCATTGACCAACTCAACAATATACACAGCAAAGAGAATCAATATTTCATATAACTGTAGCCACAAAAATATGCTGCACAAAGTACTGGGAAAAGATTCAATTCCCAGTGTATTAATAGAATGGGAGGCAAACATATATGACTACTACACAGAAATGACCAAGTTTACAAGAGTAAAGAGAAATAGTAAAAGAAAGAAGGGTGAAACTTGATAGATTTGCACAAACTTGGAGTTTATTTATCCATTATTGGGACAGTATCATAGAATCATAGAGTTGGAAGAGACCACAAGGGCCATCCAGTCCAACCCCCTGCCAAGCAGGAAACAACCATCAAAGATCACATTCATCACATGATCATAAGCACTCATTTGACATGCTGCTTTAGATTAGATTAGATCAGATCAAAATGTTTTCTACAACAGCTCAGTTGCAAAGTGATATAAGTTTTACGTGTTTTTTAATCAAGATCTTATATAATATGAAGTTGGGCATTGTATAAAATCATGTAAATATATGGAACAACAACAACAACAACAATAATAATAATAATTTATTACTTGCCCATCTGGCTGGGTTTGACCAGCCACTCTGGGCGGCTCCCAATCGAATATTAAAAACACAATACAATAATGAATATATGAAAATGGTTCTCTTCTGCTTTCTCACCTACTTTCCTGACATGCAAAGAGCATTCTTAGCACCACTTGTGAAACTGCCCACTATTAAATGGTGAGATGGGGCAAGAGTTCAAGAGGAGGGCGCTTGAAAGACAACAACCTCCTGCCCCTCAAACATGGCAGATGCTACTCAATGCAAGCAAAGCCCCTTTTGAGCTTGCTCTGACTTACATTGGCACTAATTCCTAACCTCTACCCTGTGGATCAGAGATTGTTGGGCTTGATTTAAAGCTTCACGATTCCAGATTGCAAACGATGGGAGGCCTGTTTAGGTTGCTTTAATCTGAATATTACTGACCTCTTGAATCAGTTTGAAGGTACACTTCTAGTTACGTGGGCTGACTTTTCTGCCATCATCTCCTTCCTACTGCATACTTATTGATTTAGATTATTATATTTCATCATTTCTTTTAAAAAAATGAGCAGCAACAATTTTTTTTGAAGCAGCAACAACAAATGCGCATGAAGGAAAAGAGAAACTTCACTGAACAAAAACCACCAGAACTTTAAAGCACCAAGGAAGATAAACAACAACAACAACAACAACAACAACAACAACAACAACTCACAGCAGTACCCTGTTCCCCCCTTTTTTAATACGTAGTCATAAAGTAAGCCATGGCAGGGTTTTTAAGCATTTGAGAAATATAAGACATACCCCGAAAATAAGCCATACTTCCGCGCCGCGGAGACCAACCCCCACAGGCACCTCCACTCACAGAGTCACTCCATGCGGCCGGCACTGCAGGAGCGTGATCAGCTGTGAAGTGGTGCTCCAAGAGCTCTGCTTAACAGCTGATCGCGCTCCCGCCTTGCTGGCTGTATCCCCGCGCTCCGCCTTCTCGTCCATCGCTGTCCCTGCCGCTTCTGTGCTTGCCGCCACCGCTGGGCTCACTGCTTCTTCCTTGCCTGGCCCGGCCAAGGAGCTTGGAGCACCCTGCAGCCGGCCAAGGATGCCTGCTGCCTCGCCACCCGGAACCAGTGGCTGCTGTAGCGCCGAGCACTCAAGAGAGCCCAGCAGCACCCTGAGCCAGTGCCCTGAGCCGTAAAAACCTTACTGGTAATAAAAAAAATAAGACATCCCACGGAAAGTAAGCCACCCTGTGTTTTTTTGATGAAAAAAGTTATAAGACGGTGTCTTAAAAAAGGGAAAACACGGTATTACCAATCACCTAATTAGACAAGGCATTCAGAAACCTGTCCAACCAAGAAAGCTTTCATGACCAAAGAGCAAACCTGATAGGCCACCTTGGGAAGTGAATCCCACATTTAGGGCGCCATCTCCAAAAAGGCCCCGCCATATTGTTGCCAGCTGTAATCTGGCAATCTTAGAACACACAGGGTTAGGAGATCTTAAATATTCTGCGTTGTACAGTCATACCTCACATAACAGCCGCTTCAGATTGCGTATTTTCAGGTTGTTCACCGCGCCAAACCCAGAATTCCCGGAACGGGTTACTTCTGGGTTTCAGCGCCCGCGCAGAAGTGCTAAATTGCACTTTGCGCATGTGCAGAAGCGCAGAGTCGCGATCCGCGCGTGCACAGACGCGGCGCTGCGGGTTGCAGACGTGCTTCCCGCACGGAACACGTTCGCAACCCGAGCATCCATCTAGTGCAGAGCCATAGCTAGTCCAGATAGCGCCCCCTAGGCACGAACAAATTAGCTATTCTTTCTGCCTCTCCCCCAACCCCAACCCCTCCACCTATTCAATTCACCCTCTATTTAAAACCATTTCTTATGTGGCAATAATCAATATTTATATTTATGGACATATTTTTATCTGATTTTGCACCCCTAGTGGGGGCCCACCTTGCCACCCCCTAGCTACACCCCTGATCTAGTGCAAGATCTATTCAGAGTAACCCACTGAAATAATTAATAGGCATGACTAACTTGCATTCATTAATTTCAACTGAGTAAAGCCCAATTAAATGCAACCTTTTGTTTTTGGGCCCCCTGTTACAGTTAACAACCACACTAGAGCTGAGTAGCGTCAGATATCCAGTTGTGCCTTTAACCTGTAAGATCGCTGATTAAATTCATCACGTCAAACTGCCCTCTTCTGAACAATCAGCTAAATCCTTGATTGATTGCTCAAGTAATTGAATCAGCAACAATATGAATTTTGTGCCCCTGTATTTCAACACATACAGACGAACCCTGATGGCTTGAAAGCAGGATTTGGGCATAAAGATATATAAAAAAGAGCCTACCTATGGATGTTTCCTTCAAGGTTTTTCACCTTCAGCTCATCCTCTTCTGACTGCCTCTTCCTGGCTTCTTCTTCTGCTGGTGAACTGGCAGGAATTCCTTGCATCAACCATTTTTCACGGAGTGCTTTTGACTACGGTTGAAAATCAGGAGGGGGAGCACACACGGTGAGACATTAAGAGACTTCTCTTAAATATTTGATAGCTTTCTTGAAGACACGGATTAGCACTTTCAGCACGACACACACGGAACACTCTGGATCCATCCTCAAGGACTGGTTCATATCTCCACCTGGGTGTCACATCTACTCTATGTAGTGAATAGGTAACTGAATTGTTAACTAGCAGTAATTTTGATTTGCTGCTGTAAGTGGCAATCAATCAGACGAGGATTGAAATTCTACATCGGGGTGGAATTCAATGTTGAACTAGTTTTAAAATAGTTGATTTTGGTCCTCGTCATGTGATGTTCTGAGGGTTCTCCTGACCTCCACAAATGATTGGGGATGAGTCGGAATGCAGACGCAGTATACCTGAAAGAGCGTCTCCACCCCCATTATTCAGCCCGGACACTGAGGACCAGCTCTGAGAGCCTTCTGGTATTTCCCTCACTGTGAGAAGTGAAGCTACTAAGGGAACCAGGCAGAGGGCCTTCTCAGTAGTGGTGCCCTCCCTGTGGAACGCCCTCTCATCAGATGTCAAGGAAATAAACAACTATCTGATTTTTAGAAGACATCTGAAGGCAGCCTTGTTTAGGGAAGTTTTTATTGTTTGATGTTTTATCACTTTTTTATTTTATTACAGTGGAACCTTGGTTCTCGAACTTAATCCCTTCCGGAAGTCCATTCGACTCCTGAAACATTTGAAAACCAATATAAAACAATAGCCGGCATTTGAAAACCAATATAAAACAATAGCCGACAACCGCATTGGATGTTCGGCTTCCGAAAAACGTTCGAAAACTGGAACACTTACTTGCGTGTTTTCGGCGTTTGGGAACCAATTTGTTTCTCAACTAAGCCGTTCGAGAACCAAGGTTCCACTGTATTAATATTCTGTTGGGAGCCACCCAGAGTGGCTGGGAACACCCAGCCAGATGGGCGGAGTATAAATAATAAATTATTATTATTCTAGACAAAGAGAGGTAGGGATGCCACAGTTAAGCTAGCAGGAATAGTGTTTGCTTCTGCACTATTTTGTTTTTTTAATAACAAAAGGTTCATCTGTTAGGATACACAAACTTTCCCCTTTCTTACCCACCATACTCAATTGCTGCAGATACTTTTCTCACAGCCTGGATGGGATCAGATATCCAAAGTGAGCCACATGACGGGCTGACATGTCACACACATGCCACATGGCTTGCACATATTTCCATAGGATTCTGAGGAGGCCTAGTCCCCTCCTTGAAAACTTTGGAGGGACCCTCGGTTCCCCCCCCCCAAGATGGCACCCCAGAAAGAAACCTGATGTGAGAGAGCACGACATAGCAAAATAGGGAGAGGTTTAATGCCCAGCTCTCCTCACTCATGGAGAGTTTCATGGTTAAAGTTAGCTTCTCTTTATACATGAACAGGACAGATGTGTCATGTGTGAATAAACACTTTGATCTTCTGCAACACATGTCCTTCAGTGAGGGTACGGATGAATAAATTGGCAATTCTGGCTTCTAATTCTTCCAGTCCTAAATTCAGTCCACCACATTTCTGCAACTTGAATGAATGAATGAATGAATCTTTACTTGTGTCACCCATCGGCCATATCAATAAAACAACAATACAATATACAAAAAATAGAAATAAAAAGTCAATTATATGAAATACATTTTAGGGTTTTGAATCAATAGTCAATTAGTGGATCTCATTCTGATTGCCCCAGCTAAAAACCTTGCAACCTTTGCTGTCACCTGCGTGTCTTGATCTGCCAAAAGAAAGGGCACTGTGGCAGTGGTTGGGCAACCCAGAACTGACAATAAAAAAAGGGGTGATCATCTCATTCCTCAAGTCTTTATAAAGAGTGCAAGCCATTTCTGCAACTGTTTGTCAGCATATTAGTGCATATTTCTCCCAATATACATGTTTTGCAAGCAATTTCCCCTAATTTAGTGCACTGGTGTTATTTTAAAACACACACACACACACTTTGAAGCACATCTGTCCCTAATATATGCATTTTTTAAATTGGAGAACTGTATCACAAAATTTGGAAACCCAAGTGTTGAAGGATAGCTTTGTTTCTGTTTGCGTATTGTTCTGGAAGGTGCCAACTTTGAAGGTTTGCATTAAAGTGCAAACCCAACCGGTTTTCTCCCCCATCCCTAAGTAAGGGCAAGATGCCATCTGCTCATGGCAGGTCATCTTTGCATTAAAGGCAAGTCATTATCTGAAAAGGCACCAACAAGAGTTTCTAAAATAGAGACCATGCTGAAAGAGCAGAACGAGCTAGTGCAGGTAGATGGAAGGAATCTACCTGCTTAGAGAAGCCTTTCAAACAAGATCAAATCAGCACAAGAATGAAGTCATGCTTAAGGGTTCTTGTTCATCCTTCCTCCGCAGTTGACAAAGAGATGTTGAGTTGAGTCTGGTGGACTGGTCTCCAGCCAGGTCCACCCACCAGCTGCTGTTGTTTACAGAGTATCTAACAGAATCATTGCTGAGAAGCTAAATTGGCTTTTTAGTAGCTCCTGGCAGAGCAATAACGTGATGAGCAGCTCTATCAGTGATAATCTCCCCGGCATCAGCAACCGACTGTATGGCCCTGACTCCCCAGGGAAAACAATGGCTAGCTGATCTGGATGCAGACCGAGACACAGGTGTCAATGATTTTTGCTATTATACTCCTGAAAAAAGCCGTCGTTTTGGCTCATTTTTTATTTATTTTAAAAGCGAAGATTGAAAAAAGGGTATGATGGCAGTAGTTTGTTTCCTCTTCCAACAAAAACAACTTTAAAAGAATGGTAAAATAGATTTCTACTCAACTATTTCTATCCTGAATTTTTCTAAGAATTCATTTCCCCCACCAACAATGTATTTCCCCCCAGCAAGGTATTTTTTTCAAGGAGATCTCAATGGATTAGCCTATGCTATCATTCTGGCTTATGACAGGTTAATTATCAAATCCAGATGTTCAAAGATATTTGTTTGTGGAAAAACCATTATGGAGCAAAGCTCCATAGCTGAAGATGGGTGTTCATTTCTGAAGCTGCTAAAACTTAGCCAAAAATTAATTAATACAGCTGTGTGCTCCCCAATTCTAATGCTGATAATTTTGTGGGTAGCATAGCTGCCAAGTACCCCGTATTTCCTGGGAAACCCCCGGTTTTCCTTACCGTTTCCCGGAGGTCTCCCGGGAAAAAACCAGGAAAAAAACACCAGGAAAAATTGGGTCCCCCCATTTCCTACCTCATGAAGCCTTGTTTTGTTTCTTTCTGAAAAACTGGAAAACTTGAAAAAAAAAACATTGAATTATGAATTATTTTCTTTTGGAAAAGTGAACAAAATGCTTTAGGCAAGGTGTTCATATATATTTTTGTCTTCTAAAATGATTTCTAAAACTGTGTAACAGGAAGACATTTATTATTTATCTATTTCAAAAAACTTTTATACTGGTGTTTGTTTTTTTAACCCATCTCTAACTGGTTTACAAAAAGAGTGGGAATTATTTAAGACTATGTATCAGACCATTACATTTTCTGTATGCTGAGGCCAAGCAAGTCCTGAGGTGTACAATGAATTCTATGGAATTCAAAGTCAGGGAAATACAATATATAAAAGAAGCAGTAAAAATGCAACTAAAAATCAGACAACGTTTAGCACAGCATGTTAAATTGCTTCAATAGGCAGAAAAACCATTAAGAAGCTCAGCAAGTAGTCTATGCTGCCGGGGTGTGTGGAGTTTGGGAACCACTCATCTAATGGGATATCATACAAAGACATATCATATAAACTCATATACTGTCACTCCAGGTTTCTTTCCAGCTAAATTTCAAACTACAATTGGAAAAAAGGTTGCTTAGGTGCAAACATCATTCATTTCTACAGAGACTGCAAAGGAAACCAAGGATGCTTGGGAAATGTAAACCACCCTTAGATCTACAGATGAAGGGCACTATACAAATTTAATAAATAATAATAGTAATAAATAAAAACCCAATTGTTTGCAAATCCCTGTATAAACAACCTGATCCACATCTCTTGCATAAATTGCAGGTTGCAATTTAGCTACCCACCAGATTTCATACTGTGTTACAAATGTAACATAGACCTGGTCAGCTTATAGATGTATTAGAAGGTATCTATTTAAATGTATCAGGAGTTTGTATTTAAAGGTAACGCAGCCTGTCCTGTATTTGCACAGACACAGCCTTGTTGCTCTCCGATGAGCTTTTAAATCACCTTCATTAAATATATAGGCATATCGTTAGCTATTGCTACCAGAACATTAAGATTGTTGAGGCATTGGCCAATGGCAATTTTAAACGGCTGCAGTAAATTTTCATTCAATTAGCAGTTGCTGCTTCACTTCTGTAGGGAAATTAGCAACTGTAGACCAAGCCTACAGCACATCACTAGAAGTCACTCTGCTGAGGTCTTATTGGCTCTCAGTATAGGGCCGTCCTTCCCATTGGGCTGACTGGCACAGTGCACCAGGACGCCCGCCCAGCAGGGGGCGCATCAAGGAGGCACACAGAGCCATCCTTGCCTCCACCTCACCTTCACTATTGGAAAATAATATATATAATAAGAATAATATTGGAGAAAACTGCTAGGGAAGGAGGAGTGTGTGAATAACTACATCAGGGAAAAGGGAAGACTACAGAGAGACCTACACTGGGATCTCCTGCCCCTGTGGATTCGGCCACCTGAGGCCGCTGCCTCACTTTGCCTCATGGGTGGGCTAACCCTGATACACACATTGTCATTCTTTTTCTAACTTGGGTAAACAACTGTCAATCCTCTTCTACTAATTATACTGCTTAACAACAGTGTGTTACACACACACACACACACACACACATCTGGGCCATTCCTATTCTTTTTAAAGCACATATCAGGTCAACAGGGGGGAGGAGCCGGCTGAGCACCTCAAGCTATTTTTGGGGATGTGCATGTCTCTTGCCACTAGTTTATTCTAGGCTTTTTATCACGGCTAGGGCTAGGACAGGAAGTGTCAGCAATGAATCACTGATGGGAACTGGAGTGCCCTGTAATGAGCAGATACAGACGGATGGAATCAAAAGGCACCGATTAGAAGCACCAGATAAACAGTTTAGCTCATCAAGGAGAGGGATTCAAATCTGCTTCTGTTATTTCCAGGGCTGTTGTGGGGCCAATTATACAAATACCTCAAAACTATAAAACACATGCACAATAACACGACACATTTTTGTCAAATGGCAAAAAACAGCACCCAAACCATCCTACAACTTCCTTTACTCCAATGTTTGTGTACAAATATCTTTAATAACCCTTCAAAGGTTCCTTTGTCTGATTTATGGCATAGTGAAGGCATCCCTAAACTTCAGCCCTCCAGATGTTTTGGACTACAATTCCCATCATCCCTGACCACTGGTCCTCTTAGCTAGGGATCATGGGAGTTGTAGGCCAAAACATCTGGAGGGCCGCAGTTTGGGGATGCCTGGCTTAGTGAGATGAAGATGAAGCATTTATGGTGTCCACAACTAGGGAGGGGCTGGCCCATAAAATCTGGTCCACCTGAATTCTCAGAGGTGACATGACTCAGTCCTCCCCATTTAGTTTCCAGGCAGATGAAAATAAATCTTTTAAAATCTGCCCAGATACACATACTTAAAAGTAATTACAAGCTGAGAGGTGGTGTGAGGATGGCACACTGCCTTAGTTTCCCCTCTCAATTTTTCCCTTTCAAAACTTCAGAAACAGTGTATCCACCCACCACCTGAATGGAAGCAGCACACAACCCCCAGATCTCTTCATAATGGAATCTGTCCGGCTGTGGATTCTGAAGTAGACCACTGATCCAATCTAGGTCATGCGTGATCAGTCCAGATCGAATTAGAGGAATCCTCTGTGAAATCCAAAAAGGGCAGACTCCTCCTTCATCCACTCATAAGATAGCTAAGAACAGTCACACACAAAACCCTTAAAATATTTGTTCCCTTTCATTGCATCCTTTACTCAATAAAGTATTTTCACAACTGCATTATTAAGTGCAGCAAACGCCCATGTCTTTATTTAATCCTACTTCTAGTAAAATTCCAAGCCTTTCTAGCAAATAGTGCTCTGACAAAACCTGTCCTCTAATTTCTAGAAAGCTTTATTCCTCCACATACGGGGGTCCATTTCTTAGCCTCATTCACAGGGCACTTCAGAATATATAATTTCACCAAGTGCTGAGTGAGTTTATTGCAAAGTGGCTGAGTGTGGCGGGTGCTTTTTTCTTTCTATTAAACATTTCTTCAGTGCTTTGCAGCATCTCCGACTGCCCATGTTTCCTGATCTAAGAAAGTCGATGAGGTCTTTCTTTGGCCTTTACCTGTCACGCAGGGAGCTGTGGAGGTTATGAAGTTGATATGTGCAATGATTTTGTTTTTAAGAAAGGCCCTTCCTTTTACCTATTAAAAATAGTTCCACATTGATTTGTTTAAAAGTAAAAATACTTCACTTAAAAAAAATGCAATAAGAGGAGCAAGCCAGCAGTAAATCACAACTGATCAAGTGGAGTTCGCTCTTTCTCAGCAAAAACAGGATCTGCATAGGAGTGTCAGTCGTAATAAGCTCAGCAATTCATCTCTGGTAGGTCTTGCCCACATGATGCACTTGCTGAGACTGAAGGTCCTTGCCTCATCTCAGTTGCCTAAGTCCCCTCCTCTTCAGGGTTTCCCTCCAAGCAACCTGAGACTGTGGCTTTATGAAGCTAACCTCTCCTCTGTCCTTTTCATGCCTCTCCTGGTTCTGGAAGAACAGCAGGGAGGGGAGTCTGCATACCTGCCAAGTTGCTGTCAGAGAAATAAGGGACCGGGCCGGAAATAGCAGACCGGAAGTAGTGCTGTCGCCATTTTGGAACTGGGCGGAGCATGCTCAGAAGTGACTTTTGATGCTGCTTTGCCCAGTTCCAAAATGGCCACCATGCCAGAAGTCGCACTGCAGCCATTTTGGAACTGGGCAGAGCAGCATCAACAGTTGCTTCTGAGCATGCTCCGCCCAGTTCCAAAATGGCCACCGCGCCAGAATAAACCAGGAAAAAACAAAAAAAGCAGGTTTTTTTTCCAGCTAGGAACAGCTGGGAAAACGGGGATTTCCCGGGGAAAACGGGAGACTTGGCAGATATGGGAGTTTGTCACAGCAGGAGTGGGAGACTCCTGTGCCTCTTCACCAGCTGGACTCATCTCTGCCTCTTGGCCTCTCTTCTCTCCTGCTTCAGCTTCTGTCTCTAGATTTCTCTCTGCCACAGACGCTCCTGGCTCATTGAACCCTGTTATCTCTTCAGCTCCCAGCACCTCCTCCTTTCAGTCTTCTCCCTCTTCTCCTTCTGACCTCTCATCATTTTCCCACCACCAATCCCTGTACCCTGAGCCTTCTTTTCTTGGGGGTTCCCCAGCCGGTTCCCCTCTGCATCTAACCAGTCCATGCCACTGCCTTCCTGGGCTGAATGGAAAGCTTGGCTGAGGGTATAATAGAGTTTCAGGAAGTGATGGGCACCCAGAAAGGCTGCAGAATGCAAAAAATAAGATAAATTATTTGTGGAATGAAATAATGAATACTCATAAAATCCTTCAGACGCTTAGAAAGTAAGGTAAGTGCTGTACACTTCACCCATGCCAATTTTACTAAAATACTCCCTTGCTTTTGATAATTTTCAAATGCAATTTCTTTTCTCATTAATTTAAGAACGCTCTACAGCAATAAGAATTTTCCAGCACAGTGTTATTAGGATCCTCTTCAAATAATCAAAATCACCTAGGAGATGCTCCTTTACATCATAGCCTTTTGTAGGTAATTAAGAGGAGTAAAACTAACCAAACAACAAAAAGGATAATTGCTATGTATCCAGTTGAAGGTGGGAGTGAACTGTTCAGAACTCCAGGTAACACAGCACAGAAGCATTGAGTTGCTGCTGTCTATCTGCCCTCAAACACTCACTCAAGTATTCAAAACCCTCATTAATGTATCAGATTTATTTAATCAAACCTATGAAAAATATGCAATAGCATCCCAGTGAAAAATTAACTGCTGCTGAAATACCACTACAATTTAGGGATAAACACTCCTCATTCAACCCAGAAATTATAGCCATAGGACCCTCTGGAGCAGAGTTTGCCCTACAGCGTCAATTACAAAACTACATCTATATGGAGAAATACTAAAAAAGGGGGGATACGGCGTTTTGAAAATGTTCACCAGTCACCACTCAAAGGCTGTCACCAGTCAAAGGCGACTATGGGGCTGTGGCGCTCATCTCACTTTCTGGTGCAACGGGACACCGTGACAGAAACCAGAGCGCATGGAAACATCATTTAACTTCCCACCGCAGTGGTACCTATTTATCTACTTGTGAACTGCTAGGTTGGCAGGAGCTGGGATAGACCAACGGGAGCTCACCCCGCCACAGGGATTCGAACCGCCGACCTTCTGATTGGCAAGCCCAAGAGGCTCAGTGATTTAGACCACAATGCCACCCGCATCCCTTTGGTGCAATCCTCTACACCAGCGTCCACCATACAGATGTTACGAATGTCAACTTCAGCCAGCATGGCCAATTATCAGGGATGATGTGTTGCAGGGGTGATGGGCAACTCAGGAGTGGAAGATTGCAATGCACACTTACCTGGGAGTATGTCCTATTAAGCTCAGTCTGGTTTACTTCTGAGCAGTGTTAGAAACACAAATATATAAGCTAAGCACCAAATGACACCTTAAACCTTGGTTACGGTCGCAACAACAGAATGAGGGCAACTAGGGGGTTGTGCTAGGTGAGCCTTTGGGTCCCTTCCAACACTACAATCCTATGAGCTCAACTACATTGCTTGACTGTAGCTTGCTCTTACAACAATTCACTTGTCCCAGTATGCGAGAAGGAAACACACAGTGGAAATGGAAATGGTATTAACAATGGACTAAGGCAGAGGTTTTTAAACTGAGTTCCATTGGGGTGGCCTGTGGAAAGGGTGCAGCACACCCAAATAGATCTGTACTCATCCCTGCACTTACTTTCCTTGAAATGATGATGGAGGACTAAGATGCCCAGCAAGGGGTCCATGATTAGTGCGGTAGCGCAGGACCATAATACGAACATCTTTCAGCTGCTTCGATGGAGATGTCAGTTGCCAACCTGGAGCCCAGAAATCTCCGCATGGTCACAACTGGACCCATGCCAGTAGCAAAATCGGGAATTTCGAACACTGATTCGAATATAAACTTTCTTTCTATGTATTTTTTTGGGGGTGGTGGTGAGTGGGCTGGAGAATGACATTATACTATTTGGAGAAGTGCAGATTTCAAAAGCTGGCTGTGTTTTGGAGCATGTATTGGTTTGGAAAGCGGTAATTGGGCAACTTCACATTGGAATGTGAACGAATTTCTCATCTATTCCCAGCCAAAGATTCTGTTGAAAGAACTTTTAGTCAAAACTTGGGGTATTTGGGTGGGGCAAATATTTTCCTGAATCTGGCTTACTTTCATTTCAACTTCCGCTGCCTGTTTCAGGGTCTTGGCAGGTGGCAGTCTCCCACTTCCCCATTTCCCAGAATTCCCCAGACTGAGAGCAGAAAGCATTCCCTGCAGTTTGGCTTCACAGTAAGGCTGTGTCACAGAGCATCACTGTGAAGCCAATCAGAGCGAGGGAAATCCTTCCCGCTTTCACCCTAAGGAATCCTGGGAGGGCAAAATGGCAGCCATTAGTTGTCCAAATTCCGAGGAGCGGCATTTGCTACTGGTTTTGCCTCCTCCTCTGAAATTTGCTGAAATGTCACCCTTGACTTCATACCCTGCAGAAATAGTGGGCAAGTTGTCATTTGCCTTATAAAACAAAAGCTCAAAAGAAAGAGGAGAAAAATATTTCCTGGATCTTGTAGTGGTCTGGGTGAAATGGCAACTCCTGTTGCACCATGGAAATGCAATCATGTTATTTCCTGATAGCACAGCAGCCAATATATGCCACCAGGAGGGCTGTAGTGACACTGATGGAGTATTTGCTTAGGCTATAATCAATTACCCAGACAAATTCATTATGCTTAGTTAAAAAAAAAGGGATTGGGGGAGAGCAACAACAAAGGTGCCCAGAAAAATACAGAATGGCCTGATAGAGATTTGCAATGCAATACTACACAGAGGTAAGTCCCGTAGAGTTCAGTGGGGCTTACCCTCAGCGGGGTATAGTATTGCAGACACATCAAATGTATGGAAACAACTTAGTGTGCAACATTACCTGAACTCTGGCACTGCAACAGATTCCAGGTTTTGTTTATGCCGTGAAATTTGACTTAGGTTTACTGTAGTGCAGAGGCTACACTATAGCTCAGGAAGCCTCTGGTTTGATTGTTGCATCTACCAGGAACCTGGTAAGTGGCTTCAGTCAAGTTAGCCTTCGGCTTGCCCATATCTTCCTACATAAATAAAAATGTACGCCGTTCCTGTGGCCACCAGTAGGTGTCTATGCCAACTGCAACATGAGGAACTGTTTAATGGGGTGGGGGCCCTTTGCCCAGAGGTTTAGCAAGCTACTGGGTGAAGTGCCTGCCCCCTCCCTAAATGTACCTGCAAGGGTGGGGAGAGAGGAGAGGAGCTTCACAGAGCAATTTAGCAAACTGATCTATGAAGGAAAAAGCTGTAAGTGATGGGGGGGGAATTGAAAAAGTCACAAGGGGGTGGAAGGAGCAATAATCACGCCTCATATTAAGTTCATTGGCCATGATGCTGCCACAGCATGAGTTGCAAAAGGGTGGGGAGTTGGCAAGGAGAGAAGGTTGGCTTGGTGAACAGGGCAAGCAGGGCAGAGCCCCTAATCTGAAATATGAAAATAATGCTCATAGGGAATAGTGGCTGGTGCCCACTCGACCTATTGGGGCTGCTAGGAGGTCACAGGGGCATGGCCAAGTTGCTATGATTTTCTCCCCGTTCTCCTCCCTTGCAAAGTTCCCACGAATACTTATTGCAACAGTTAGCACTTAACTGAACAGAAAAGTGTCTTTCTTTGGTTCAGAAGCAGTCCCTGCCATCACAGTTGCTTCTCTGCTGGAAGAAAAGTTTTGTGCCCCCACCTGTTCTGATTCTCCTCCTATCATCTTTCTTTTCAAAGAAATAAAGGTAAAGGGGCCCCTGACCATCAGGTCCAGTCGTGTCTGACTCTGGGGTTGCGGCGCTCATCTCGCTGTATAGGCCGAGGGAGCCGGCGTTTGTCCACAGACAGCTTCCGGGTCATGTGGCCAGCATGACAAAGCTGCTTCTGGTGAATCAGAGCAGCGCACGGAAATGCTGTTTACCTTCCCGCCGGAGCGGTCCCTATTTATATACTTGCACTTTGATGTGCTTTCGAACTGCTAGGTGGGCAGGAGCTGGGACCAAGCAACGGGAGCTCACCCCCTTGCAGGGATTTGAACCGCCGACCTTCTGATCAGCAAGCCCTAGACTCTGTGGTTTAACCCACAGCGCCACCTGGGTCCCTCCTTTCAAAGAAATAGTAGACACTTAAACATTGCATTTAAGTGTCTCACCTTGGTTCAGAGGGGTCTCTGCTATCCCAATTTCTAGTGTGGCTTCATGCCAAAGAAACTGTATATTATTCAGAAATAAGCACCACTGAATTCTATAGGTCTTGCTCCCTGGTATGTACAGGATTGCAGCCTGAATTGCTTAGTCTTAAAGGTGCCACATGGGCCTGAAATTGAGATCGCATCCATTTCCAGGCCCACAAATAAAATTATCCGTGAAGTAGACCTGATCCACAACATAGGAATCTCCTTCCTTTAGCAGTGCCCTGGATGGAAACTTTCTTCCTGCTCCAGAACAAACACACCTGTGTGGAATTTATGGCATAAAAATACAACACTGCTTGGAGGGAAAAATGCATTGCTAGTCGCAATCTTAGCAGGTGCTGAATGCCTGCCTGCAGCTACCAGCTATTTGAGTGGACATTAGGACACATCACATGTAAGCTTTGCACAAGTCTCTTTCTCTCTTTGTGTATTCATCTACTTGTTTATTTATTTACAATCATATCCTATGCTCCACTTGTGGGGAGATTCCCAGGAAATCCCATCCAATCACTGACCCAGCCGAACCCTGCTAAGCTTTTAACATCCTTACAGCATCAGACTCCCAGCTCAGGCTATGTTTGCTTTCAACAGAAAGGTGTTCAGCATACTGGAGTGTGTAAAGGCAGGAAGATCTCCTGCATGAGGTTAGACACTCCAGCAGCAACTCTCCAGGATCCTTTGGAGATGCCTAGTCCTTCTGCAAGGGAAGCAGGGGCTCCGGCCTGAGCTATGATCCCTCCACAAGGTATATCTGATGTTTTGAAAAATCTGGACTGGTGAGACCCAGGTAAGTGAGGTGGGGAAATTGATCCACATTTATGGATATACCTCCCAAAGTTTCCAATCCATAATCCCTTAATTTCTGGATGTCGAAACAGATTAGACATCTGTCTATATGGCAAGGTGCCAAACACCTATTTCAGATCAATAGATCAGGCAATTTGATACACGGAAGCAAACACACAGGCACACAAAATGTAACGACTAAATACTACAGTAATCGAGAGACAGGAAAACCTAAGCATCTGTAGAGCCGTAAAGCAAACCATTTAAGCAATGCAGCGAACACACCCAAATCCACGTCCATTGCATTTCAGAGGTATAAAACGAAGAATGAATTTGCGGCAATAAAGCTGCGTGCAGCAAATGCCTTCCTCTCCCCACTCCCCACCCCCAGATTCCCCACCTTTCCAATCTCTGCTCTGCTGCCCCATCCTTTTCAGAAACATGGGGCTGTGCAACTGAGAATCTCGCACACAGAAAAGAGACCTGGGGAGGATCTGATTAGCTGGAACAGACAGGCTCTGGCAGAGCAGGCTGCTTCATGTCGGAACAGGCTCTTTGCAGCTCTCCAACGTGTGATCTGCATGTCTAATAACAAAACAAGCTCTGGCCAACCCAGCAGCTCCCCCCAACTCAGCCCCTTACCTTGAAATGCTGCAGCTGAAGTATTTGGTCTTCGAGCTGTTGCCTCTTCCTTTCTATTTCCGTCTGCCTTTTCCTTTTTTCCTTGGCAAAGAGGGTGGGTGGGGGGGAAAAAACAGAAGAGAAATTGCCTGTCAGAGAGAGGTAGAGAGGCTGGAAGGAGCAAGGATTTTCAGATACAAATTTATATGTATATTTTTAGAAAGAGAGAGACAGAAGCAGAGCCTTTGTAGAACAGAAGCCACCAGATACATCTGTGCCACTGTCTCCACCTGCCTCACAAAACAGCCAGGCTTTCAGGGAAATAACATGTCAGCTAAGGACTAGCTACTTGTTCGCCGAGGAAGAGAAGATATTTGTCTCCCCTCTCTGTCGCTCTGTCTCTGTCTCTCAGACTCAGCTATGGGAGCAGCAACTGAGAGCAGAGTCCCCCGGGGGGGAAACGGCGGGTACACAACCTAACAACCGAGTTAAAGGCACACAAGCCCTGTTGCGTGTGCATGTGCGTGCGTGCGTGTCCTTATATACCTTGAACACTGCAAAGTATACCCCCCCCCGGAGCGCAAACAAGTGTCCAGAAAGCTGCCACCCAAAGTATAGGATTACGTAAGAGATTAAAAAGCAAACAAAACAGGGTTAACAGCAAGGCTTGCTTACAAGTATGGTCCTATATTGCCACTTGGCAAACAACCTGCAGAATTCAGGTGGCCCGAGTTTTCACAGGGTTTATTTTGTTTATTTATTTAGGCACAATCCGCACAATACGTTTAAGTGCCATGCCACTTTGAGCAGTCATGGCTACCCCAAAGTATCATCATCATCATCATCATCATCATCATCATCATCATCATTTATTATTCATACCCCGCCCATCTGGCTGGGTTTTCCCGTCACTTTGTGCAGCTTCCAACAGAAATATTAGAATACACTAATTTCTTAAAGATTAAAAGCTTCCCTAAACAGGCCTGCCTTCAGATGTCCTCTAAAAGTCTGCTAGTTATTTTTCTTTTTGACATCTGGTGGGAGGGAATTCCACAGGGTGGGTGCCACTACCGAGAAGGTCCTCTGCCTGGTTCCCTGTAACTTGGCTTTTCGCAGCAAGGCAACTGCCAGAAGGCCCTCGGCACTGGACCTCAGTGTCCGGGCAGAGCGATGGAGGTGGAGAAACTCCTTCAGGTATACTGGACCGAGGCCGTTTAGGGCTTTAAACGTCAGCACCATCACTTGAATTGTGCTCGGAAATGTACTGGGAGCCAATGCAGGTCTTTCAAGACCGGTGTTATGTGGTATCGGCGGCTGCTCCCAGTCACCAGTCTAGCTGCCTCCTTCTGAA
Organism: Zootoca vivipara; assembly: GCF_963506605.1. Taxonomy (NCBI): domain Eukaryota; kingdom Metazoa; phylum Chordata; class Lepidosauria; order Squamata; family Lacertidae; genus Zootoca; species Zootoca vivipara. Next base: position 14,550,781 of record NC_083291.1, read on the forward strand.
TTAATTGTAGTTTCCGGGTCACCTTCAAAGGTAGCCCCACATAGAGTGCATTGCAGTAGTCCAAGCAAGAGATAACTAGAGCATGCACCACTCTGGTGAGACAGTCTGCGGGCAGGTAGGGTCTCTGCCTGCGTACCAGATGGAGCTGATAAACAGCTGCCCTGGATACAGAATCAACCTGCACCTCCATGGACAGCTGTGAGTCCAAAATGACTCCCAGGCTGCACACCTGGTCCTTCAGGGGCACAGTTACCCCATTCAGGACCAGGGAGTCCCCCACACCTGCCCGCTTCCTGTCCCCCACAAACAGTATCATGGGAACTGTAGAAGAAGAAGAAGAAGAGTTTGGATTTGATATCCCGCTTTAGCACTACCCGAAGGAGTCTCAAAGCGGCTAACATTCTCCTTTCCCTTCCTCCCCCACAACAAACACTCTGTGAGGTGAGTGGGGCTGAGAGACTTCAGAGAAGTGTGACTTGCCCAAGGTCACCCAGCAGCTGCATGTGGAGGAGCGGAGACGCAAACCCGGTTCCCCAGATTACGAGTCTACCACTCTTAACCACTACACCACACTGGCTCTCTGTAGATTGTTAAGGGTAATGAAAATTGCTAGGAGGACCCTACTCCTTCACATATACACCCACACCAAGAACTACAATTCCCTTTTGATTGGTAGACGACTCTGAGAATTGCAGCTCTGTGAGGGGAATAGGCTGCAACCTCCCTCAAAGGGCTCCACGCTACAGTTGGGGGAGCCTTCCCCACGTCCCGTTTTTATGGTAGCTGCCATTTTGTTTTTCTCACAACGCCTTTAATCAGATTGCTGTGAGGAAAATGAAATAACGGATGTCAGAAAGCTGCAGAGGCAGATTTAGGGGAGCACGATTGGTTTGGTTGCACTGGGTGCGGACTCTTGGGGATACGGCCAGGGATCCTGCAACTGGAGAACGAGAGGCAGAGGGGTGCCAAATTTTAGCGTCGCACAGGGCACCGCTGAAATTTGAGACCCCAAGATCTGTCCCTGGAAGCTGGCAGTCCTTACAGTTGCAAAAAGTAAAGAATGTGTGCCCACTTCCATGCAAAATTTAATGCCCCCCCAATCACTACCAACCTTGGGGCATCACCTGCACATGGGAGGGGGGCAGACCGCTGGGGGAATTTTGCCCAGCCCTAGGTGCTGTGTCTGTGCTCCATGGCAGAAATATGTGATCAACTTTATTATGAAGACTCCCTGCTTTTTAAAGCTTTGCACTCCAGTTCATGTTTGAAGCCCCCCACCCCAGTGCCTGCAAGGAAAACAGAATTTTGCCATCCCTTATTGAGATTTGACATGGAATAAACAAAAGGATCATGCTTTGGGCTGGACTTTAGGATTAATTTTGGCTGTGAGTCCTGGAAGACCTGCACCCTGCCTTGCAGGCCTTCTTCCACCTGGGTTGGGAGGGTGAGGTCCTGACTGACTCCAGCTACAAAAGCTGAGGCTGCTGAAGAGGTCAGAGACCATCTCTCTTAGTCCGTGAGTCTGAGATGCTACTGACTATGAACCACCATTGGCAGGACTGGCAGCAACAGCAGCAGATATGCTCTGTGCTTGGACAATATTTTATTCTCTTGTTAATTGTGCTGTTTTAAATGTGCATTTTATATTTGACTTCCTTTAGTAACATTTTCTTTTGAAATGTTTCATATTTTTTTGTTAACCTTGCAGTGCGAAATGTGTATTCTGTAGTCGCTGTCCTATATAATGTATTATTTTGAAATCTTTAAGATAATATTTTAGCTTCCTGTTAATTTTGTTGTTTTGAATGTACAATTTATACAGTGGACGCTCAGGTTGCAAACGTGATCCGTGCGGGAGGCACGTTCACAACCCACTGCGTTCGCAACCCGCAGCACCGCGTCTGTGCACGCACGGGTCGCGATTCAGCACTTTAGTGCTTCTGCGCACGCGCAAGCGCCAAAACCCGGAACTACTTCCAGGTTTGGCACAGTGCGCAACCCGAAAACACGCAACCTGAAGCATCTGTAACCCGAGGTACTGACTTTCTTCAGTAATATTTTATTCTGGGTTGTTTTATTTTATGTTTAATGTGTTGTAAACTGCTTTGAGGTTTTTTTTTCTTAATATAAAGCAGTATAGAAGAAATCATCATCCTCATCATCATCAAAAATAATAATCAAGGTGACTTACAGAGACTAAGCAACACCACCACTAAAATAGTGTCTTGAATGTTGGGTTAATGTGAGGTTAAGATACTACCGGTATTACATATTTCTAGTTAGTGCTAGAAAACTCACTGGGAAGAAAGTCCCAGTATGTTCAATGAGGCTTACTCTTTGGCATGTGACTCTGTTTAGGAATGCAACATACGTACTAGGGTTGGTCTCAAAAAACCTCTTGGCCAGCTACCCCTGAGTAAGTGAAAGCATTCAACAAGAATTTACTTGTTGACTGTTCAAACTCTTGGGCAACATTTAAAGAACAGCATACAGTTGTCGTTTTTCTTTTACCCACATTTTTTTTTTTTGATTAAAACAACAGAAAGCATATAGCAGCAAAAACTAACCACTAAATGAATGTGTTACCTAAGTGGAAAATGGTAGCTGTATAGATGAAGCATAGGTGTTAATTAATAGGTTTATGGAGATACTATAATAAAACATGTTTACTAAATCATCATCAAACAGAATCACATCTGCCATTTCTCCAGAAGTGACTTCATTCAGCATGGTGGAGGCAAGATCCAAAAGGCTTGGCTATATGTGGATTATTTTGTAGGATTCTACAGTGTAAAAAATCCCAACACTTAGCACCCAGTGGTATGATAGGATGCAGTGAAAGCTTCTGGGGAGAAAAAAACAGAGACAAATGGAACAGAAAATGCAGAGTGCACAGCTCAGCCCTTCCTACTTAATTATGTGTTGGTGTGTCTTCCAGCTGTGTCTATCCTGTTGGTAGAATGCAGAGGTGCCCGATTTGATCAGGAGGGGAATTATACTGGGACTTGGGCTGGAGCAGCAGCAATATCAGCAACAGTTCTGTGATGTGGCTGAATACTAGGGACAGAAGGTTCTTCATTCATTTGCTGGATGGTGAGGCTATGTATGTAGTTTCTCTCACTCAGCCAATGGCCATCTGAATCCCTTAGCCAGGGACATTTATTACACTGCTCTGGTCTTTTCAGTGTCTGTAGCATGCAGTGGGCCTTTCCAAAGCATATACTGCACAGTACTGTAGATCCTTTCCTTTTAAGAAAGCTTCACAGCGTTACAGTTTATACTCGGGCTACAGGGAAGAATTTACATTTGGTGCTAACATGAAATAAATACCAGAACACAGCCCAAACAAAGGAAAATTACAGCATGTGGTATTTGTGCTGACAAGGGCAAACAATAACTGCAGTCAAGTGTGCTCAGTAAGGCTTCTACCTTTTAAACACACCTTTCCTCAAATGTGTCACAAATGCAAATATTTACAACGTGCTATTATTTGTATACCTGAAAAACGCAGGTTAAGAGCAGGAGATTCAAATGGCTTTCTCTTAATTTCTTGCTGACTCAGGTTTTGGCTTTGGGGAAAAAAAAACCCTACATGGAACATGCCAGCATCTATTGCTATGAAGAAATCGACCCTACCCGTAACACAATCACAGAGAAACTACTTCTCATTCAACCATCTTATTATAACAGGCATAGGCAACCTTGGCTCTCCAGATGTTTTGGAACTACAACTCCCATGATCCCCAGCTAACAGGGCCAGTGGTCAGGGATCATGGGAGTTGTAGTTCCAAAACAACTGGAGAGCCAAGGTTGCCTATGCCTGATCTTATTCAAGTCTCATCATAATCATCATCATCATTTTTGAAATCACCATTTTATTTTATTTTTCTGTGTTCATATTGTGGTTTGTTCATCTAAGGCACACGTAGCAGCTCATGTTTATTTAAAAACAGTGGCACCTAAGCCTTCTTCAGACATGTGTATTTAGGGTTAACTAAGCATATGAGGGGGGTGACTGTGCCAGCTCTGTGACTCCATCCTTCTCCAATCCATCAGGTCCTCCCTAACAAGAGGGCAGGTGTTGCGGTGTAACCCGGCAACCAAACCCTGTCTTGTGGGTGGGGACATTTGGGTGGCCACAACACCTTATTGGAGGTCCCTCAATGCTGGGTGCAATTAGACCAATGGGATACCAGGGACCTCTATATGAGCCCATGCACGTGTCCCTGAGCATCCTCTTTTGGGCCAGTGCATGGGAACACCCGCCCAACTCTCCCTATATTTAGGGCTTGCACGCATGACCTTGCTATGCCGTCGTGTGTCGTCTGTCGTTGGGACAGGGGCATGGCAGGAATTTCCCCCACTTGGCTGATTGGCTGGTACCACTTGGGTTTCGCCTGCCATGTAGCAAATCATCACAGCTTGTAAGGTTGCGGATAGGCTCTGGTTCAGGTGATAGGGGTGGCAGGATGCCTAGCCATCCCTATACCTTGGGTATTACTCTAAAGGAATCCACGGACTCATGGTTGGTCTTCCCTGTGAGGGGTTGTGCCCAGAGCCTGAGTCCAGAGGACATCTGGGTGGAGGTCACTGCTTGCCACTGTCCCAGGTGTTCACCCAAGGCTGACTTATGGTTGGTGCCCAGAGTCTGCGCTACCTGCAAGGGTGCAGGGAGCTAGTCGAACCAGAGCCTATGCAACCCCTCATTTGATTGTAATCAATAAAGTTGTGGCCTAAATTCTGCCAAAAACCAAACCAAAAATTTGAGTCTTGTCTGAATTTATTTGGGGGTGGTTAAAAGGTCTACACATGCAAATGGACGGCGGCTGCCTGAAGTGGTGAGTCTCCACAAGGAAAGAGGGCTCCCTGCTCAGACAGTCACCCTCCATGAGTTGGAAGGCAATGAAAACATACCCTACAAGTGTCTTGATTTCCCAGGGACAGTCCCGGAATTACAAAAAGCCACCCTGGCTTCTGATTTGATCCTGGAATGTCCCTATCCCCCCCCCACCAATGTTGTCACTGCTGAGCTTGGGGAGGAGAATCAGCTGGGGATTGTCCTGAGCAATGGCTGTGAGGGAGCATCCCCTTGCCTATCCATGGCTACCACCGCTGGCCTCCTCCCTTGGGCAACTCACAGTGGCTGCCGGAGAGCAGGAGAGGAGAAAAAGAAGCTGCTGTTGCTGCCAAGACCAAGCCCCAACTGATGCGCCGGCTCTGAGGGGCAGGCAGAGGGCAGGGCCACTCTGCGTGGGAAGAAAGGGGTTGCTGAGGGGAGCGCAAGGAGTAGGAGCATTGATATATTTTTTAAATGCTTTGTGCACCTGCGTCTAATCTTGCCCCTTTTTAAAAACCATTTATAGGTGTATTTTTGTTAATTTACCAAAGAGTCAGATAACATAACATTTTGATTAAGGGTGTTTTCTCAGGATGGTGGAGTGCATGTGTGTGTGTGTGTGTGTGTGTGTGTTGTCCCCTTGGTGTGGAGGTGATGGCACTTGTCCTTCTTCTGATAGGAAATGCTTTGTGGAGGAGACAAAAAAAGGGGGGCGTCAAGAAAGGTCAGTTGGGTGGTGTCAGGGACTGGAATGAAGAGGAAGAGGAATGGCGGAGATTGCCACCTCCCCTTCTCCTGTAGCTGACAGGGAAGAGGGAGGCCATGTTGAATTACAGCCAAATTATGAGGGAGATAACAAGTCAGAGACAGGCGAGCGGCCAAGTTATGAGGTGTTAGAAGAAACAGTGGGGGAGACACAGCAACCAGCGGACAATTCATTAGATAGCACAGATCAGGGGTGGCCAACTCCCAAGAGACTGCGATCTACTGACAGAGTTAAAATCTCAAAGTTGTTGATTTTTTCAGGGAGGAGGTAAAATGTTGAGGGGGAGCCACAGTTGTTCAGCTTCTTTGTGAGGAGCCAATGATCTACCAGTGATCTACCGCAGACGTTCAGTGATCTACCGGTAGGTCACAATCTACCTGTTGGACATGCCTGGCATAGATCCGCTGTCCCCTAGAATACGACGCTCGTTAAGGGTGCAAGAGCAATGGACACAGAGGCATTTGACCTCAGGGGGCCACCATAGGGTCAGATGTTGTTGGGAGAGAGGGAAGGAGGGGGGAGCCACAGTGAGCAACTCCATCATTGTGGAAGGACTGGATTCTTTGTCTTCTGCCGTAATGACTGAATAAATCATAAGTAAGAGCTTTCTTGTTTCCTTCCCTGCTTCTTGAAACCATGGGTGGGGGGAGGGAGAAAAATTCCTCAAGCCTGACAGGTGGGGAGTGAGAAATGTCCCTATTTTCATCTGAGGGATTCTAGAAGGTATATGAGAATGGCAACAGGAATTGGAGCTAGCAGGCTTGTCCCTTGCAGCCCCCTCTCCCCAAATGCGTTTAGTTAAACATAAAAGTGTATCCCTGAAGAGTGCAATACATAGAAATCCCAGGACGCTCCCTTATAATGAGTGAAACCACTGGTTCAGTAGCTCTCCAAGATTTCAGACTGGGTTCTCTCCGAGTCCTGATTGGAGATGCCAAAGGTTGAACCTGTAACCTTCTGCATTCAAAGCAGATGCTCCCTCATGGAGCCTCAGCTGTCATACATACTATATTCCATAGGTATTTTGTTGGAGTTCACAGAATTCCAGTAACAACAACATGGTAAGCATCAAAGAAAGATCTACATTGACTCCCAGTATATTTCCGAGCACAATTCAAAGTGTCGGTGCTGACCTTTAAAGCCCTAAATGGCCTCGGTCCAGTATACCTGAAGGAGCGTCTCCACCTCCATCGCTCTGCCCGGACACTGAGGTCCAGTACCGAGAGCCTTCTGGCGGTTCCCTCATTGCGAAAAGCCAAGTTGCAGGGAACCAGGCAGAGGGCCTCCTCGGTAGTGGCACCCGCCCTGTGGAACGCCCTCCCATCAGATGTCAAAGAAAAAACCAGTTACCAGATTTTTAGAAGGCATCTGAAGGCAGCCCTGTTTAGGGAAGCTTTTAATGTTTAATCGATTATTTTATTTTATTTTTCTGTTGGAAGCCGCCCAGAGTGGCTGGGGAAACCCAGCCAGATGGGCGGGGTATAAATAAAATAATAATAATAATAATAATAATAATAATAATAATAATAATAATAATATCAAGTCTCTGACTGGAGTCTCCATTAAATCAATGGCTCTTACTTCTGAGTAAGCATTTGTAGAATTGCACTGTTAATGGGTTCTTTTTTTAAAAAAAATGATTGCTTCACTTATTCACCACATCTACCTCATTCCTGAACATTCGAGCCTTTCCTGTTAGTTTCGTAATAGAGTAAGCGACTGCGATGGAAAAGAAGGACTGCCACTCTTTGCCAACAATGAAGCCTGGTACTGGGAGCTCCTTATAGAATGCGACTCCTCCGAGCATCATCTACAGTTGTAAACAGAGCACAATAGATGCTGCAATGCTGGCAGAGGGAGTCAAAATGAGAAGACGATGAGGCTTTCGTAGCACAGGAGGCGGGTGCAGTGGCGGGGGAACCTTTGACACTCCTCCTCTGGTTACAGGATATCTGTGGGCTCTTCCCATCTTTATTTCTGCAGGCTGTGCTTATTCTATTGACTGTAAATATGAAAATTTATTTTTCTGCCACAGAGTCAAATGAATTAGAACTCTTCTACTTCACAAGACCACAACCCCGAATTTTTCAGTTAAGAAAGAAAATAGTGTTTTTACTTTCTTTTAATGCTGATTTTCACTCTCCAACCCATAAGAAAGAATGAATCCCCAGCTTTGTTAATATAATATAAAGGCGAGCACTTTATTGCTGCTACCTGCCTTACAGGCAAGACTAACATATCCCGGAGACAGATCTAAGTACAGTATCTGTTAAATTTTATGTTTTCAAGAACAGCAGCTATTGCTACTGTCTCCCGACAGCCCTTATTTCAACCTGAAATCTGTTTTGCACCTAGCACACATTAAATCTAATTAAATTTTGCCCAATGTCTCTCCCATGCTCTCTTAGAAATGCTACAAACTGCAGACTTTTGATTTCCAACATCATGCCCTTGCTTTTTCCCCAGTCTCCCATATATTTTTGCTTGACATCCACCCTGAAGACGAGTTCAAGAGAATCTGAAAACTTACTTGCTATTTTGCAATATCTTAGCTGGGTATTATGCTACCCTAGCTTTTAGATTTCCCCCATCACGAAAGACCCAAGGCAGTTCATGTCAATGTAATTAACAGGGCAATTCAGTACAAGGTTACATGGAAGTAAGCACCATTGGGTTTAATGGAGCTTGCTTCTGGGCAGCTTTGTATAGAATTGTTTTTATATAATAGTTCTCAGATGTCCAAGAGTGGGGAACCTTTTTCAGCCAGAGAGGCTTGCTCCCTTGTGGGCAACCTTTCAGAGGCAAAAGTGGGCCAAGCAATGGATGTGGATTTTTACAGTAAAAATAAAATAAAAGGTAAAGGACTCCTGGACGGCTAAGTCCAGTCAAAGGTGACTATGGGGTTGCGGTGCTCATTTCGCTTTCAGCCCAAGGGAGCCAGCATTTATCCACAGACAGCTTTCCAGGTCATGTGGCCAGCATGACTAAACCGCTTCTGGCACAACGGGACACTGTGATGGAAAGCAGAGCGCACGGAAACACCATTTACCTTCCCGCTGGAGCGGTACCTATTTATCTACTTGCACTTTGACATGCTTTCGAACTGCTAGGTTGGCTGGAGCTGGGGCAGAGCAATGGGAGCTCATTCCATTGCAGGGATTCAAACTGCTAACTCTGATTGGCAAGCCCAAGAGGCTCAGTGGTTTACTGCTTTTTAAGTACACTCCAGTCAAGCAAAATGATAGAGGATTCCACACCTTTGTAAGAGCAAAAAGAAACCTAAAAATGCAGCCAAATCAAAGCAAAATCATTGGATTATATCTTTTTTTTAAAGAAACAACAAACTACACACATATTATTATATTTCCACAAATTTCACATAAAATTCCAATACGTAATAATTTTTTATTTTCTTTTATCGACTTCCCAACCCATTTTCTGCAGTGTTTTTCTTATACTATCCTATTGCTGCAAACGATTTCAAATCTTTCAGATAATATCCATAATACAGTAGTCTCTAATTATTTCTGGTGCTCCTAGTTCAAATAAATACTGCTGACGAATTCATCATATTATAATTTTACTTACATAGTCTGAAAAGGGCTTCTGTTCTTCCAAGAAATCATTGGGTTATATCTAAAGTTAGTCTTACTCAGAGTAGACCCACTGAAATTAATAAACCTAATTAGTCATGTCCATTAATTTCAATCGCTCTCTTCTGAGTAGGACTAGCATTGGGTACAGTGCAATTATTCAAACGGCCAGCAGAATAAACATAACATAGGTGCCAAGACATTCTTAATGAGAAGGAATTTGACCAAATCAAGAGATTCTGCCGACTGATCTTTCAAAAACGATCCTTGAGTATAGGTGATTCCACTTCAGCTTAAGTGTCATGAAGTCTAGTTTTTACCAATGTTTGGTAAGTTGTCTCACATACATACCAATGATTTAACCTGACACCATTCAAACACCTTGATCTATACTACTAAAATCAGTCCAGTGAAAACATTTAATATATGTTTTAGGTGTATACCTAATAATATTACAAATGAATGAGACAAGCGTGGCTTTTGAAACATGTGCATTATACAGCTGGGTAAAACAAACCAGACAGCCAAGACTGGTTTCAGTTTCCTGCCTGGGATTGCTTCCATATGATGTGTGATATTGTCCACAAAGTTCCCATTCCGGCACCCATTTTTCTATAACACCAGAGGCATCAACAAAGAATAAGAAAGCTAAATCCACTCTTGCCCTTTGGATCATTATCTTACATCCTGGAAACATAAGATCCAATAATACTCAACATGCTTAATTGCAAATTCTTGGTGAAACGTCTTGGCACACCCAAATGTGGGATGCTTAATTAAAACTCACTCCCGCATTTAAAAACAAACAGACGACATGGCTTTGCTCCCAAAACAATGGAACTTAATGAACCTGCATTGCCGCAGGATGACATTTTCCTTCCAAAACCTTGTTTCACTGGCTCTTTTAGAGAACAAAACCAGTAAAGGTCTCCTAAGAAATCCACGTGGGAGCTTCTGTGGATTCCTGGCGAATAATGATGGACGTTTGAAAGTCTCACACAGATTAAAGAAAACAAACTTGAATCGCTGCTTAAAATTAGCCACCGCCATTTCAAAGGAAATGCAAAGGAATGTGGCTTTAGCCCTGTGGAAATCCACTCACCCCAAATTGGGCAGATGTACAGCCTTCTCCCCTGTGATTTGCAGCGGATAACAGATTTGCACAGCACTGATTGGCTGCTCCGTGTGCTAACTCTCCGCTCTATGGAGCAGGGCTTTGCTTAATATCGATTGACAAGTCACTGTCTTAATCATTAAGCCACTCCTCCTCTTCTGTAAGTCATTAAAAAAACAAAACCCACACGTCTGCATATAAGTTACTGCTTTAAAAAAAAGTACCAAAAATGTGTCATCTCATAACTATGTTATATGCTTGGAAAAACAACTGAACTGCCTTTTTGAAGCATAAGATTATAGGAATCTACATTACACCAGGTAAGACTATTTATCCATTTAGCTCAATATCTTCTACCGTAATTGCCAATAGCTCTCCAGGGTCTTGGACAGGCATCCCCAAACTGCGGCCCTCCAGATGTTTTGGCCTACAACTCCCATGATCCCTAGATAACAGGACCAGTGATCAGGGAAGATGGGAATTGTAGTCCAAAACATCTGGAGGGCCGAAGTTTGGGGATGCCTGGTCTTGGAGATGGGTCTGTCGCCATCCCCTGATACCTGATCCTGACAAAAATTCACCAGCATTTTGGGGCAGATCTCTCCTGGAAAACTGTCTGTGGACAAACGCCGGCTCCCTCGGCATGAAAGTGAGATGAGCGCTGCAACCCCATAGTCACCTTTGACTGCACTTAACCGTCCAGGGGTCTTTTACCTTTTTACCTTTTACCTCCTAATATACACATATCTGTATGCAAACATGCAAGCCTTCCCCTAATATCTGTGTTTTGTACACGTTATTTGGTTGGACAAGATGAACCTTGGGTCCCTTCCAACGCTAAGAGTCCATGGATCACAAAATTTGGAGACGTACGAATTTTCAGTTCACGTGTTGTTTCAGAAAGGTTCTCATTAAAATCTAAATCAAATTCCATGACTGTAAAAGTGTATAGTATTGTGGCCTAAATGTGCACAACTTTGGCTGGATTCTGCCCCTACTGAACTGCTGGGGTGTGTGTTTTTTTCCAGAGAAAAGGGCTTTCACAACCATTAGCAAACAAATACAGTAGTACAAAATGGTAACTATTATTAAAACAGAATAGTAATAGGAGTTTATTTTTTATATGCCGCCCATCTGATTGGGTTGCCCCAGCCATTCTGGGCGGCTCCCAACGAAAAACAGTAAAAACACAATACAACATCAAACACTAAAACCTTCCCTGAACAGGGCTGCCTTCGGGTATCTTTTGAAAATCACATAGCTGTTTATCTGTCTGACATCTGCTGGGAGGGCATTCCATAAATATATATCACAGGGGGTCACCAGTTAGACCAACAGCATTTTAAACAACACTTTGATCAGGGCCGGCGTGTCCATTTAGGCGAACTAGGCAGCTGCCTAGGGCGCCAAAATGGAGGGGGCGCTGGCCAGCCTGCCCGCCGCCCCCCGGTGCTGCCTGTGGCCGCCTCCACCGCAGTGGAGGCAGCCCCAGGCTTGCACTCCCCGTGCAAAGCTCCGGAGGTGCATGGGGAGCGCGAGCCTGGGGCCACCTCGCCGCGCCGCGCCGCTCAGCTGTTTTTTATTCTTATTCTTATTCTTATTCTTATTTTTTTTATTTTTATTTTTCTACTTTTTAATTTTTTTCTATTTCCTATTTTTTATTTTTCTACTTTTTATTTTTATTTATTATTTTATATTAGGGGGGGGGCAGATGGTGATCTCACCTAGGGCGCGGGGAAGCCCTAGTACAGGTGCAGTTTCGTGAGTCTCAGTGTATCACAGAAGAAAAGTAGGCGGACTTGTAGTAACACCCAAGCTGCCAAAAGAGAAGACAGTCACAAAGGTTTGTTTAAGAAATGGTTCCAACAGCTGCAGAATGCTTGGGAAGGTTTATGTTGAGGGCTGGAATGCTTTTTATCAGAAATAAAACGTTCAGGAATCACTACTGGGTGTTTATACACTTGTTCTGTGCAGGTACTTCTTTTTGGGGGGAGGGAGGCAGAGAATGACAACATGCTCTGGATATAAATCGCCCCATGTTCAACCTCCAGCTTCTCCATCTGGGCCTAAGATTTTCGTCCTGAAAATCTGGAGTGTTGGTGCCAGTCACTGCAGACATTACTGAACTAGATGGACACGTTGAGCAAAAGATTTCTGCATTGCAGAGGCTTGGTCTAGATGACCCTTGCGGTTCCTTAAAACTGGTATGATTCTATGAGTCAAAAGGAAGTTGTGAATCTTTTCTGATGGATATATATGAAAGAGCAATTTTAGTGCTGAGTGGGCTTGCCTTGCTGGGTTCATTTAGCACTTACAAAAGGAAGATTCTGCTATGCTTTGGGAAACTATAACTATATATGACATAGTAACCCCACTGATACTAATATATTTATATTCCATCCATTCAACTAAGTCTTATGGACCGTTTGAGTAAACTGGGAACAGATTTTGAGCTGCTGGGACACTTATCACTCCTTCTAAGGCTGAACTCAGTCCCAGAGTGTGTCAATAGCTTTGTAGCCAAAGCAGGGCAACCATCAAAAAGAGGGGCATACCTGTATGCCTGAGAGACTCCCAAGGCATGGATGAGTACAAAACTGATAGCGAAACCCAGCCCAGCAGCAAATGAGTGAGGGCAGAAAGCTTGCTGAATTGGCCTTGTGATGCTGCCACAAAATGTCTAGCAACGTAGCTTTGTCACAAAGCAAGCTCAGAGTGAGAGCAATACGTCCTGCCCTCATTCTGTTGTGGTATTGCCACATTAATGAGAGAATTCCCCAAGTGGCAGGGATTGAGTGAGCAGCAAGAGGAGGCAAACAAACAAACAAACAGAAATGACGCCAAAGTACAAGATTGGGCAAAGCAGACACTACCTAACTTCCTTCCCCTTCCCCAGTCCCTTTTCATGTTTGCCTACAAACTTTTGTCACAGGCCACATTCACACCATGTTTAAAGTACCACGATACCCCCTTGAAACAGTCGTGGCTTTAGCCCAGGCTGTTAGGCAGAGGGACCTGTTAATATTAAACGGTAAGACAGAGGGAGATCGGCTCAGGGAACTGTGGGGAACTGAACTTTAAGATCTCCTGAGAACCGAACTGTGGATAACTGAACTTAAGATTGGAGAAATGAGAAACTGAGAGAAACTGAAATTGACAGGTGTGCGCTTCTCTGCTGCTGGTGCAGTACACCAGAGGTGTCATAGGATAGGAAGAGAGGCCTCAATAAATTTGCAAAGGTCACACCCCACAAGCCATGCTAGTTCTCCTCACCTCATCTGATCTGAAATATCCAGGGTGCTGATGGAGTGGAAACTCCATGGCTTTCATGGCATCTTGGAGGACACACCCCAAACTACATCCACTTTGGGATTCCCAGAACTCACTGGAAAAGAGCAGGGCCTACATCTGCCCCATCAGGGCTTCCACTCCACCTTAGAAGCTGTGCCCCCAACCTACATCCTTCCCCATCTGACGCTTCTGCAGTGCTTAGGCTGGAAGCAGTTGATAATAAAGCCCCCATGGGGTTTTTACAGCGTCACATTCCAGTGTGCCACATAAAAAAGGCATCACACGCCTCTTTGTTCTCTGTGACTAAAGCTTACATGGCTTAAAGCCACTGAATAGATTTTCATCTTGTCACATTTTCAAGGGGCGGGGGTGGGGAAACAGAGAACCGGTTAGCAGTGAATTCTTCTTCTTCTTCTTTTTTTTAAAAAAAAACGAAAAGTAAAGAAAACCTCTTCTCCCATACAATTCCAATTAAAAATCTGATGGCTCTGTTGTTACCTGAAAAAAGAAGTGTCATCATCATGCAGCTTGAACAGTAAACAACTGCCACCTCAGAAGCGGGGCTGCATTTCCTTGAAGTAACTCTTGGCACATCAGCTTAAGACAAAAAATGTTGTGGAAATGAATGTAATAAAAATGAATGAGCCTTTCGGTGTCCCATTTTTCTTGACTCTCAGCTATTACAAGCATTACCACAGTGATTCACTGACACCATACGTAAAGGGAGACATTGCGTGCACCAGAACAAAGTATGGTTTGTTGCCATGCGTAGCCGGTGACATGCTGTGTCAGGTGTGGGGAAGCTTCCTAAGCCTGAGGGTCATGATCCCTCGGGGCAACCTTCCAGAAGTCACACACCAATGGTGGATGTGGCAAAAGGGGGCACGGCCAGGTAGACACCGATCTCCAGCCACACATGCGGGGCTTCTGCTATCCAGGACTCATTTGCTACCCAACAAAGAGAGTAGAAAACCATCTCTCACGTCAATAGTTAATTATTGCATACCCTCCAACATTCCTCTGATGAAAACAGGGACGTCCATAATATGGGCACAATTCAAACTCACTAACTGACTTTAGGCAAGCCAATATCTCTCAGCGTCATATCTGCAATACACAGATGATAAGCTTTTGTGAACATTGCTGAGGTACTCTGATGGATAGCTTGGCTGATTGTCTGTGCCATTTGGGTTTTGCCTGCCGCATAGCAAATCGTCACAACTTGTAAGGTTGTGGATAGGCTCTGGTTCATGCTCATAGGGGTGGAATGAGACCTTATTACCCTATCAAAACTGGTATTCCTCTAAAGGAATCCATTTGACCAATGGTTGGTATTCCCCAGCGGGTGCCCTATCCAGTGTCTGGGCACATGTGGGGGAATCAGGGCCCGGCCCAGGTGTGAACCTGTATGCTGACTTGTGGGTGCCCTGAGTCAGCTTTGGGAACCAGAGCCTATGCAACCACTCACTTGATTTGTAATCAATAAAGCTGTGGCCTAAATTCTGCCAAAAACCAAACCAAAAATATGAGTCATGTCTGAATTTATTTCTAGGCCTAGGTTCTAGGGTCTCCACATGCAAATGGCAGCGCCACTGTAAGAACAGGATGTTTGACTAGATGGGCCATTGGCCTGATCTGGCTGGCTCTTTTTATGACAAAACTTGGAGACAAATAATCCACACCTTAATCCGGGAGAATTTGAATAAATTATTTTTTTCAGACACCCCCATCCATGACCACTGACCATGCTAGCTGGGGCAGATGGGAGTTAAAGTTCAATAACATATGGAGAGCATCACATTGGCTACCCCCGAACTGAAGTCTTCTGAGGTACAGTGGAACCTCGGTTTATGAACACCTCGGTTTACGAATTTTCAGCGGACCCATCTGGAACGGATGAAAGTTTGCTTCAGTTTATGAATGCTTCAGTTTATGAACAGACTTCTGGAACCAATTACACCCATGCTTCGGGTTACACCCACGCTTCAGGTTGAGTACTCCGCGGACCCG
Organism: Zootoca vivipara; assembly: GCF_963506605.1. Taxonomy (NCBI): domain Eukaryota; kingdom Metazoa; phylum Chordata; class Lepidosauria; order Squamata; family Lacertidae; genus Zootoca; species Zootoca vivipara. Next base: position 14,566,392 of record NC_083291.1, read on the forward strand.
TCTGGAACGGATTCATCCACTTTCCATTACTTTCAATGGGAAAGTTCGCTTCAGTTTATGAACAGACTTTCAGAACCAATTGTGTTCATAAACCGAGGTACCACTGTATATCACTGTGGTGATCACCCACCTGCATATTTTTTTAAAAAATCCACGAACTAAACTGTTGGTAAAAGAGCCTTGTGCTTTGTTACTCTTGGGCTTTATGCTGCTTGCTCATCTTTCAGTGAGGCAAGGATAAAATAAAAGGAAAAAGAAATGGAGGGGAGGGGGAAGCAGGCAAGATAGTATTTATTATGTGCCTATGACAACCAGAGGCAGCCGAACATAGATCCCGCTTGTGAACACAGCCCAGTGGCTTTCTGAACCTGGAGGTGTGAAGTGGACCAGATTTCAACAGTTTGGTGGTGAAGACTCACAGCAGCAAGCTGTCAAGGCCCATTCAAGATTATTTAAAAACACACAAACACATAACCCCAGATCAGTATATTGAGAAAAAGCATTAATTAGAGATCATTTTTAATACCTTATGAAAACAAAACAAAGTTAAAGCCGTTCCTTGAAAGTTGAACGAAGTCCGTTTGACTTCCAAAACATTTGAAAACCAAAGTACGGCTTCTGATTGGCTTCAGGAAGCTCCTGCAGCCAATCAGAAGCCACATAAGCCCCGGCTTCCAAAAATAGTTCGCAAACCAGAACACTCACTTCCATGTTTGCGGCATTAGGATGCCAGCCAAAATGAATGGGAACTAAGGTGTTCAAAAACCAAGGTATAATTGTATTCATTTTGGTCTTGCACAGGGTGCTCCTGAAATTTGAAAGACCAAGGTCCACACCTGCTGAATTCACTTTCCTGGAAGTAAGCTCCATTGAACTCAATGGGCCTCCCTTCTGGTAACACATGCATTGCAAAGCCTTGTTTAGTATTTGTCTCAAGCTACCCATCAGAGTATCTCAACAACGTTCACAAAAGCTTTCCATCTGTGTATTGCAGATATGACGCTGAGAGATATTGGCTTGCCTAAAGTCAGTTAGTGAGTTGCTGGCTAAAGGCAGGGGTGTGAAGCTTCACTCACAATGCACCACACTAGCCCTGTTTGGGTGCTTGATCCCTCTCACCTGATAGCACTCATGTGATGGGGAGAGTGGGGCCATGTTTGCTGGCCCCAGGCCCCTCAGTCATTTCCCCGATATGACTATGGCCTTGCCACACTCCACAAACGGCGGCTACAGTCTTGCTGTAGGACAAGCACAATTTTGAACCCTGATCATGCGCACTTCAGTGCCTGATGCAATAATACATGCATCCAAGTGTACATGTATTTGCTACCACATTGATAAGAAGTAAGTGGGTGTGGGGCAGATCCTGCCACCATGCCACCCAGAGGCAGAGCTAGCTGCTTCGGCACACATGCTGTGAACCTGGGGGCAGGGCTAGCTGCCCGTGAGCGTCCCAAGGGAGCGCCACTTGCAGCGAGCGTCCCAGGGGGCGGGGCGGCGATGTCACCCCCCTCAGGGATGACACTCGGGGCAGACCGCACCCACCACACCCCCTTCCTCCTCCAGTGATGCCACCCCCCCATAACATATGCATTCTATGTACAGAAAACATACGGAAAGGACTCCACTCTCTCTCAATTATGCCAGTTCCTGAGCCAATTTATTGTATTTCTGGCTTGTGCCAAAAGAAATGCAGACGTGACTGCAGTTTCTTCCTGATAGATGTTGACAATATGTGAATGACAGGCTTCGTAGTGTGAACTACGCCTCTCTCCGACGCTACTTTCCCCATAAGCGGCCAAAAATGTATAGGAAGGCAGGGTGGATAATAATGAATGAGGAGCGTGGGAGAAAGGGAGGGGGTAAATTATATTTGAGATGGACAATGGGGCCTTGTTCTCGAACATAAATGAAACACAGCTGCTTTACAGCTGTGCCATTCGGCTCCAGAAGTCAAAACACCAGACAGAATGGAAGTCACCGCTACCCACTATGAGGCAATGCAATTCCAAGTGGACTGCTGGGCTCTCCTGCGACCAATGAATAAAGCTATTTGGGCCCTGACACTTCAAGAATGTCAAACCCAGGCACAGACAGCCTTCTAGGATGTCGGCCAGAGGAAAGAATTCGGATTCCAGAAGTTTCACAGCTCATAGAAACCTTTAAAGTGGCCAGTTTCCTACACCAGAGGGTTTTTTTTTTTTTTAAAAAAAAGCCCTCGAGGTGAAATAGGTCAGCTTAATCAAGGAGGAAAAGAGAAGCAAATTTGCTAAGACACACCTGATCTGCATGACACAGGTGCCTTATGACTATAGCTCCACCTTGGATACGGACACCTGTTTTTATCTGTGTGGTTATAATCCATATACAGTGGTGTCTTTAACATGTAATATAGGGATAGCCTTTGTGGTGTCATCCAAATATTGCTGGATGCTAGTTATTTAAGGGATACGGGTGGCACTGTAGTCTAAAGCACTGAGCCTCTTGGGCTTGCCGATCAGAAGGTTGGCGGTTCGAATCCGCACAACAGGGTGAGCTCCTGTTGCTCTGTTCCAGCTCCTGCCAACCTAGCAGTTCGAAAGCACACCAGTGCAAGTATATAAATAGGTACCGCTCTGGCGGCAAGGGAAACGGCGTGCACCGTGGTTTCGATTGCGGTGTCCCGCTGCGCCAGAAGTGGTTTATTCCTACTGACCACATGACCCAGAAAGCTGTCTGCCCGGGCCGGCTCTACGGCCAGGCTGGGTGGCGCAGGGCGCCACAGCACCGGCCCGCCAGGGGGGACGCCACACAGCCGCGCCTGCCCGCCCGTGAGCCGCTCTGCCGCGCAGCAAGCCTGCGGGGGGTGGCGGAGGGATCCGTCGCACCATGGCGCCAGGGCGCCAAAGGTGCTTAAGACAGCCCTGCTGTCTGTGGACAAACACGGGCTCCCTCAACCTGAAAGCGAGATGAGTGTCGCAACCCATAGTCACCTTTGGACTTAACCGTCCAGGGGTCTGTCTTTCTTTCTTTCTTTCTTTCTTTCTTTCTTTCTTTCTTTCTTTCTTTCTTTCTTTCTTTCTTTCTTTCTTTCTTTCTTTCTTTCTTATTACCATCAAGAGATCTCAGGGCAGTTCACAGAATAAAATACAAGATAAATCACAAGTAAATAATTAAACCAAAATAACAAAACAATAATGATCCCTTACCACAGATACATTTAAAAGGCTGTAGGATATTAATCAGCCAAAAGCCTGGCTGAAGAGGTGCCTAAACATATATAATGAAGGTGCCAGAGCATTCCACAAATGGTCAGCCACTACAGAAAAGGCCCGTTCTCGTGTTGCCAGCCTCCAGACCTCACATAGAGGAATAACACAGAGAAGGGCCTCAGATGATGAATGCAGAGTCCAGGACGTTTTATATATGGGGAGAGTCAGTCCTTGAGGTATTGCGGTCCTGAGCCATTGAAAGCTTTATACAGTGGTGTCTCGCAAGATGAATTTAATTCGTTCCGCAAGTCAATTCGTTTTGTGAAAAATTTGTCTTGCGAATCGCGGTTTCCCATAGGAATGCATTGAAATTTCTTTTTTTGCCCATAGGAACGCATTAATTAAATTTCAATGCATTCCTATGGGAAACCGTGATTCACAAGACGAATTTTTCACAAAACGAATTTGTCTTGCGAGTCACCATCAGATCGCAAGATGCATCCGTCTTGCGAAAAATTCGTCTTGCAGGGCATTCGTCTTGCGAGGTACCACTGGTCAAAACCTGGACTTTGAATTGGGCCTGGAAACTAACTGGCAGGCAGTGCAGTCAGGCCAGGATTGGTGTGATATGCTCAAACTGTCTTGTCCCAGGTGAGCAACCTGACCACCAAATTATGCACCAGCTAAAGCTTCCAAACTGTCTTCAGAGGCAGCCCTATGAGTAACGCATTGCAGTAATCTAACCTAGAGGGTTCCATCAGCCCCAGGCAGCAAAACCAGTGGTTCAGGATGATGGGAGATGTGTTCCAGCAACATCTGGAGGTCCTTATGTTATCTACCAATAACCAAGTTATTTTGCCAAGTCTATACACACACACACACACCATGGCTGTATTTGTACATTAACACTAAATTATGGTTTGGCTTTATGTGAAAGAGCCTTGTGTTTATGATCAGTCTTTCCTCTCTTCTCTTGCAGTGTGAGCAAATCACATCTCTATTCCAGCATTCTGTTTCCTCACATGTAAAACACTCGTACAAGGGAGAGTCAAACAACTTCTGGAGGGTGAAAAGTTCCTCAGCCCTGAGTTATATTTTCAGCAATAGATACCCACATAGTAAAATGTGTTGTGGCATTCTCCGTCTTTAAAACCCATTAAGAGTTTTCATCTGATTGTTTCGCACAGGTAATAAAAACCAACTGATCTAATATCTAACTAAATTGATATGGAGTGAAGACACAAATCTACAGACAAGAAGGGAGACTTACTACTTTGTACACTCTGTTATGCAAGCTGCTCTGAAATTCTTCTATAGCTTTTAACTGCAGAAATGGTTTTTAATGTGGCCAGAATTGCCTCTTGAAATAACCACCCACTCTGACTAAGTACATGTGCTCATTTTTCCCCGAAGGGAGAAATTACCTGATTACTAGAGTATTGTACCCAAAGAATACCAAGCATGCAAAGCCCAGACTCACAATGGTTCTTAAGAGCTTACACCAAATTCTTTAAATGTGCTCTGATTTGATTTTGATTGCAGAACACTGACTATTATAATGCCACCAGGAGCTGCAGCATGAGCTTTCAAGCAAAAATCAATTTGCGCAGGGAAAGCTCTCCTAACAAGATTTGGCAAGACCAGAAATGTGTGTTGTTGTTTTTTTTAAAAAAGAGCAATGTCATCCTCTTGCAATAAGAGAACCTGTGACCCTCCAGAATAAGTTGGGACTTCTGTCAGCCCCAGCCAGCATGGCCAAATGGTCAAGGATGATGGGAATTGTAGTCCAGCAATATCTGGAGGTCCACCAGTTCACAACCCCTACTCCAAATGGAAGGCCCAAGCAAGTATTGGAAAAGGTATTAAGCACCGCACCCTTTCCACTGCTTCTCCCAGTAAATGCTCCATACAGAGAAATGGAGGAGTCCCCATACAGAGAAGGAACTAGCTTGGGAAGCCCCAATGGAAGACGGGTCAGAGCCTGGGGATTGGTGATGGGACAACAATGAGGGGTCAGAGGGAAAAGACTGGGAGGAAGAAGTGTCAGAAGCTGAAGAGTTAACAGGGCTTGGTGAGCTGGGAGTCTGTGGCAGAGAGAAGCCCACAGTTAGATGCAGAAGCTGAAATGGGAGGAGAGAGGCCAAGAGGAAGAGATGAGTCTGTTGGCATACACGCAGAAGACCTGGGCCACCAAGCCCCCCCCCCCCCGGTAAGCATCTGCCGGGTGTCTTCTCCCTCCGGTAGCCAACTGTAACACGATCCAGGCTCCTTGGAGTCTGGACACGTTATCTGCAGAGCTTCATCCCAGCGTTAGCGTGGTTTGCAGCAGCAGCAGCAGCAGCAAGAAGAGACTCAGAGAGAAGTCTTTGCATATTTACAAGCGTTTATTCTAAAGCATCTCAGAAGATAGACCAAACGTGTCTTTCTTCATCAGCAAAGCAAAAGCAAGAGAACTAACATTACAATAGCACAACAAACGGAAGTATACATCATGTGACACATTCAACATCCTCTTCCAAGCCTGTTCCTGTTTAAGGTGGAACAGAATCTACTATGAAATCCTAACAGAGTCAGGCTGGTGAAGTGGCACAAGCTCCCCTCCCCTCTGCTCTTCCAGAGCCAGAAGAGGCATGAAAAGAGTGGTTAACTTCACACAGGCTCAGTCTCTGATTGCCTGGGGGGAAACCCAGGAGAGGAGGGCACTCAGATGGCTGTGAGGACTTTCAGTCTCAATAACTGATCCAAACCTACCAGGTATGAGCAGCTGTGGCTTATCAGGCCTGACGCTCCGCCAAGTCTGTGCAAATCATGTTTTTGCTAAAAAAAGAGACAACTGCAACTTGTACAATGTGTTTTACTAGCAGCTTGCTCCTGACAATTGTTGTCTTGGAGTCAGGTAGGATGACCATGTGTCCTACTTCACAGAGGATGTTTCTCTGCAGCTGTCAGAGTACATTCCTCTGTTTTAAGGTGTCATTGATTTGAAGGGCTATCTGATCAAGTCCTGTTTAAAGGCAAAGACCCATAAAAAGGGGCAGTTGGGGCTTTGGTCAGCAGTTAGCGCTGGACAGTAAAACGAGCAGGCAGTACAGAACACCTAGTCGCAATTTTGTTCCCTATCAGTGAGATGTCTTGTATTTCTAGCAGCCTTTTTCCACAACCACTGAACCATAATGTAACAAATTTGGCCACAACCTTCCATGCCCACCAGGGAGGAATCTGGCGTAATTCCCCCCCCCCCAAAGCACACCTTTCACACCTAAAATAATGATTAAACACAAAAAAGTGGTGCGCAAATTATACATCATCAGCAGAAGCTCTGAAGACTCCAGCAGCATCCAATAGCTGCGCCACCAGATGACATCACAAAATTCCACAGCAACCAACTGAAAACAGGCCTTTTGCAGCAACAAGGCCCAGCTTTTTCAATAGGCTGCAGCATTGCCAAGCAGGGAATAGGGCCTTTCACAATGGGGGGGCACAGGGATGAGGCACAACAAAGGGAGGGGGGAACACATAGCCATGGGGGAGGGAGGACCCTGAGTCAGCCAAAGCAGTGGGGGTGGGTTGGGACAGGCCAAAACTGAGTAGGCCACAACATTGCCCAGTAGACCACAGGTAAAAACAAACAGAATATGGGCCTTTCACAGGGTGGGGAAAATCACAGGGATGAGGCACAACAAAGGGAGGGGGAAAAACACATAGCCATTGCGGGGAGGTAGGAACCTGAGTTAGTCAAAGCAGTGGGGGGTGGGGACATTTTCAGGAACACGTGTGGGTGGGGGAGTCTTACAGTAGGGGAGTCAGGGTTGGGACAGGGCAGGTGAGGGGACTCTAAAGGGAGACTCTGAAGGTTCATTTAACAGGAAAAGGTCCATTTAACACAAAAACCCACAGCAACGCGTGGCCGGGCCAGCTAGTTATTTCTAAATTTGCATCTATATGCCATATGCCCTTTGAATGCAAACTGGTGCCCCCTTTTAGATTCTTTCGTGTGCAATGCGTTTTCTCTCTTTTTTGCCCATCGCCACCCAAGTGTCAGGCATGCTAGGATTTAATTGGTTTGGTATCACCTGTCTGCCTGAAACACGAGTGAGGTCTTCATGAATACACAAAAGCGATAATGGGGCCCTTAATTTTTATCAGAGTTGGGGTGTGGGTGTGTCCTTGTTTTATTTTTTGCAAATTGGAACACTGGGGTGCATTTTTGCTATGACATTCTGGAACCCTAAGAGAAGAAATCAATGCCAGACCCTTAACAAAAGCCACACACAGCAAATGGAACTGTCATATCTGGAGCCATAGGGGTATTGCACAATCTGATCAGCTATTTAAAAGAAATATATCTAAAAGCATGTGAGGGCATTTGCCAAAAACGGAAAGGATATTAGCGTTCCAATCTCAGTCGACCTCAAAGGAAGGCTTTGACAGATTACATTAGCTACTCCTTCAAAGCACAAACACAAAAGGCCCTTTATTTGTTTTAGACAAGGAAATTCTAAATTATCACACAGCAAAAATAAACTTGCCCATGACATAGGGTCAGAAATTAAACATGAGAAGCAGGAAATTGTTCGGAGTAATGGATCTCACACTTCTAGATTTACAACAAGAAAAGAGAGGCCATTAGCTAGCTAGAATGGCGAACTTTTTTTTTTTTTAAAAAAACCCCCACTGGTCTACACTGGACAAGGACAGGCCAAAGCAAGATTAAGCAGAGTCATAGCAGAATCTGATTGGACGAAGGCAGAACTTGGAAAGTCCAGGGAAAGAGTCATGGGAAAATCAGGCAGATAGGGGATGATCAAGTTCGATGAGCTAGAATGGCCTAGGAAAACCCAGAAGGCCTGAGGCAGATATTATGGGCTGGTACTAAATTTCAGGGGGCCTCCGCCATAGTGTTGTCAATACATCTCCACTCCTCCAATACACAACACACACACACACACAATGTGGCTATACTTTCCTCTCTCTTTTTGCCACTGCTGCCATGTTGGCAGCTATAATTTCCCTCCTCACTGCTCTCCCATTGTATTTTTATGTTGAGTGAGTGGCAATACCGCTTTTGAATGGAAGCCAAGCACACTGTTCATCTACAGCTGCCAACTGCTACTTTAGTTTACTCACAGTTCAGTGCCATAGCACATGGATCTATGAATTTCCCAGCTGGGCTGGTGAGGGGCCCCTTCTGAGCCATCGAGACCCTTGGCCAGTGCCTGACCTGGCTGATCTCTGGCACAAGTCCTTCAGGTAAGGAACAGACCAGGACAGCAGAAGCAGGTGATCCTCATGGGTAGAACTGACAGGATCTAGACCAGGCATAGGCAAACTTGGCCCTCCAGATGTTTTGGGATTACAACTCCTATCATCCCTGACCACTGGTCCTGTTAGCTAGGGATGATGGGAGTTGTAGTCCCAAAACATCTGGAGGCCCGAGTTTGCCTATGCCTGATCTAGATGATGGACTCAGCTACACTCAGTCAATTATATAATTATAATTCTATTATAAACATGTGACACCAGATGGCACTATAGAGCACAAAACTTTGTCTATCCAATTTTACATAGAGTTTCCCCCCTTTTGGTTATAACAATTTAATTTATGACTTAATTTTTTCCTGTGCTCCGGACAGGTGAGGGTCCCATGCCCAGATGTTGCAAAAGGGAAGCAGAGCTGAGGTGCTGTGTCTGTTCAACTTCCCATGTTGATGGACCACAGCTTGGGTGTCCTAGGAGCTCCACTGTGGTTTTTCAGGAATGAACTCAAGGTTCCCAGACTCTGGATCGGCTGTAGAGGCAGGAACCTGGCCTGACTGTTGGACTGGGCTTGCTGTATTGAACATGGACAGTTTTCCCTGACCTATTGGACTTCTGGACTACTTGCTAGCATTTGCCATTGGGGCTGTAAACACCAGTGGGACTGGTCACCAGGCACACCAAGGTTCAGGACACTTGGCAACACAATTTAAGAAGGATGTTGACAAGCTGGAATGTGTGCCAAGGAGGGTGGCTAAGATGACCAAGGATCTGGAAACCAAGCCTGATGAGGAATGGTTGATAGAATTGGGTATGTTTACGCTGGTAAAGAGGAAATTGAGAGGAGATAGGTCAGGAGTCTTCCAATATCTGAAGGGCTGCCACATGCAGGATGGAGAAAACTTGTTTTCTCCTAGTCCAGAGGCTAGGACAGGCTTCCTCAACCTCGGCCCTCCAGATGTTTTGAGACTACAATTCCCACCATCCCTGACCACTGGTCCTGCTAGCTAGGGATCATGGGAGTTGTAGGACCTGAACTAATGGATTCAAGTTACAAGAAAGGCGATTCTGACTCAACATCAGGAAGACCTTTTTGTCACTAAGAGCTGTTCGACAGTGAAACAGACTCACACAAGAGGTGGTGGACTCTCCTAATTGGAGGTTTTCAAGCAGAGGTTGGGTGGCCATCTGTCATGGATGCTTTAGCTGAGATTCCTGCGTTGCAGGGGTTTGGACTAGATGACCCTTGGAGTCCTTTCCAACTCTACAATTCTAGGTTTTTATGGTCTTTGTATTTGTCATCTGATGCCTGACCTGTAGTATTGAGCGTCCCTGTAAGTTAGTTTCTTCCAGTGTTTGTCTCATTCCCATTACATTTTCAGAGGGATGTTTTAAGAATAACTTGCTCAAAAAAAGGCTGGCGTATGATGTGACCCTGAGATAGCAGAGGGTTGGGGATTGTGGTGCTTTGTCTGTTAAATAATTTAAGCCCAGTTTATGTTATACAGATCTTTAATCTGTTACCTCTGCCAAACCTTCGGTGGTGGCGAGGCTGGCTATAAATCTACATAAGGTAACAGCTCTTGATCCTGGGCATGTTCTCTACTACTGCTGAAACATTAACGGCAGTCTTCCAAGGTACCTTTTGCATATATTAAACATCTGTCTCTGTTGACCGCAGCAACATGACAGATGATTTAATCAAGGCAGCTCATCCTTTGACCTACAGCCTCTAATGATCAATCTGTTAGTGCGATTCCAGTATTGGGAGTCCGTGTTCTGCCCATGTCCAGGCTTATTTCTGTTCAGAAATCATTCTTGTTCATAGGAACAAGGAAAAGGGGTGTGTGTGCAGTAATGCTGCAAAAATGCTGATTTCAGCTATAAATTATACGGACATCTTGCTTTTACTCTCTGCTCCAAGGTCTTAATTATATAGGCATCTTGCTGCGAGATATAACTATGAGTACCTCTGAACTGGGATGTGGGTGGCATTGTGGTCTAAACCACTGAGCCTAGGGCTTGCCGATCAGTAGGTTGGCGGTTTGAATCCCCGTGATGGAGTGAGCTCCCGTTGTTCTGTCCCAGCTCCTGCCCACCAAGCAGTTCGAAAGCACGTCAAAGTGCAAGTAGATAAATAGGTAACGCTGCAGCAGGAAGGTAAACGGTGTTTCCATGTGCTGCTCTGGTTCGCCAGAAGCGGCTTGGTCATGCTGGTCACATGACCCGGAAGCTGTACATCGGCTCTCTCAGCCAGTAAAGAGATATGAGTGCCAGAACCCCAGAGTCGTCTGCAACTGGACCTAACAGTCCTTTACCTTTACACAGATAGCAGATTACAGATCATTTTGCCCTGTTTATTTAATAACAACAACAACAACAACAACAACAACAACAACAACAACAACAACAACAGTGATGAGCTGAGCTGTGTGCTGTGTCCATAAAGCTGCAAAAAATAAGAGGGTCCACTTGGAATAAAAGTGCTTGGCAGATATTTGCACCCCGGCGGCGCATCTGCTAAAGACGGCCCTGTGTGCCTACCCCTATTTTATTCTCTCCCTGTCCCCATTCTAAAGACCAGTGCACATTGAGAAGTGCTACATTTCATGGCATCATTCTGATCTGACGTATATTAGGTTAAGCACACTGTCATATTAAGAATTTGGAAACTTGTGAATTAGCTATATTTAAGCACAAATGAAACGGCGTTTCTGTGAGCTGCTCTGGTTCGCCAGAAGTGGCTTAGCCATGCTGGCCACATGACCTGGAAGCTGTCTGTGGACAAATGCCGGCTCCCTCGGCCTATAGAGCGAGATGAGCGCCGCAACCCCAGAGCATAGCTCTCCCTTTTTTTGCTGGAAATTCCCTTATTCAAGCGCTGTTTCCCACTGCTATCCTGGATTGTTAGATATACCGTAGGGCACTGCCCCTGGGACACTCAGGTGAGGCTGCTGATCCCTTATTTTCAAATCCGAAAGTGGGCAGCTATCCCCCAGAGTCGTCCGTGACTGGACCTAACGGTCAGGGGTCCCTTTACCTTTACCTCACCTCTGCACTAGTTATTCGCTCCTCCAAAACTGATCAATTGGGTAAAGGCACCATAGTCAGACTGGGGGCTTCAAATCAGAAAGGCTCCTGCCTGGTAAAGGACACCAAGAGGTATCTGGATTTGAGGTCCACTGGGCCAGGCCCTCTTTTCATTCACAAAGATCGCTCTCGCCTTCCCAGGCATCAATTCACTCAGGTGTTGTGCAATGCAGCTTATAGGCATATAGGCTTATAGTCCTGTCCGCGGACTGTCTCACCAGAGTGGTGCATGCTCTAGTTATCTCCTGCTTGGACTACTGCAATGCCCTCTATGTGGGGCTACCTTTGAAGGTGACCCGGAAACTACAACTAATCCAGAATGTGGCAGCTAGGCTGGGGACTGGGAGCGGCCGCCGGGACCATATAACACCGGTCCTGAAAGACCTACATTGGCTCCCAGTACGTTTCTGAGCACAATTCAAAGTGTTGGTGCTGACCTTTAAAGCCCTAAACCAGGGGTCAGCAGGGGGCCGGATCCACTGTCCCTCAGACCTTGTGGGGGGCCGGACTATATTTTGAAAAAATATATGAATGAATTCCTATGCCCCACAAATAACCCAGATATGCATTTTAAATAAAAGAACACATTCTACTCATATAAAAACATGCTGATTCCTGGACCGTCCACGGGCCAGATTTAGAAGGTGATTGGGCCACATCTGGCCCCCGGGCCTTAGTTTGGGGACCCCAGCCCTAAACAGCCTTGGCCCAGTATACCTGAAGGAGCGTCTCCACCTCCATCGTTCTGCCCGGACACTGAGGTCCAGTGCCGAGGGCCTTCTGGCGGTTCCCTCACTGCAAGAAGCCAAGTTACAAGGAACCAGGCAGAGGGCCTTCTCGGTGGTGGCGCCTGCACTGTTGAATGCCCTCCCACCAGATGTCAAAGAGAAAAACAGCTAACAGACTTTTAGAAGGCACCTGAAGGCAGCCACAGCTACATGGATGTTATTGGCTCAGAGATGGAAAGAGGATAAAGTCCCTACTGAGGCCCAGGACAAAGAGGTGCCGGAACTCACCATGAATGCCTCCCTTGTTCTCTTAGAATTACAATGGTGCCCACCTGAGAAGTGCCGGATCTGGATCCCACCTGCTTATAGGCAGCTGAGTTTGCAGCACACTTAGAATAGGAGCAGCTACAAGTGCAGCGCAATGGGGACTACTGACCGACAGAATAAAAGCCGTTGGGTGATGGAGTTCTGCTGCTTATAAGAAATACGTTCGCCAAAACTCCTTGGAACTTACTCTCTCTTTATAATTCATTGGTTTGCAGGTATGCCGGGTAAGGTAGCATTCTGGGGACTCAGCTACATTAGTCAAAAACCAGTGTTTTGAATGTGTACAAAATGTGTACATCATGCAACATCTAATGGCACTGTAGAACACAAAACCTTTCTATGCGATTTTACATAGTGCCTCCCCCCCTTTGTTATAACGATTTAATCCATAATATCATAATACACACAATACAAGGAGCCCAAAGATTGGTCTGAAGGTACACGACAAGAGTTCTATGTCTGAAGCTAAGTGGGTCTGGTTTTGAGCATTGCCTGGGGTCAACCTGAGAACCATAGGCAAGCTCTGCAAAAAGAGCTGGGTACAAGTGTAGAAATATAAAAGTTTGTCCAGTCTCATTGCAGTAAACACATACTTAGGACTCCCCCCCCCCCGCCGGACCTCTCAGGCAGGCGCCATTGCCACTTTAAGAGAGCTGAGTGGCAGGGCTCCCAATTACTGATGAATGGGCTGCCCCCCACCAAGTTCCACAGCAGCCATGCGCACATGCCGTGGGGCGTGCTCGTGTCATGTGCGCAAGCCATGGGGAATCCACACGACACATCAGCATGTCCTGAAGTGTGTTTATGGCCTTTTAAACCCAAAGCAATATGGCTTCAGTCTGCTCAGAGGTTTGGAATGTTAGAAATCATCCCCCCCAGGAGGTGGATTTCGATGTGCAGATGGCAAACTGATGGCAGGGTAGACAGGCTCAGCCCCATGGCTTTGCAATTTATGGGTGGCTTGGTGACCCCGTGAGTAATGTGTATCAGCAGTCATGTAAGGATATTCTGGACTAGGTCACTTTTTGAAGGATTCTTTGGGTTTAAAAGGCCATAGGAATTATTCCTCCTTTCACTCAGGCAACAACAAAATATAGTTTGGTCCCTACAAGAGAAATGACCAAACAAGAGAAATGACCAAGAGACAATGACCAAACAAGAGAAATGACCAGTCAATGCCCATTGCTCACAAGAAGCAATGACCCTGGGGGTATTTACAGGGCAATTCCCTTCCCCCCTTTCCTAGGTTTTGATGAAATAGATTTGGAGAATGCCTTGTCCTCAAAAACTAGAGGAATGACACCATCTCTCCCCTCCACCCCTGTTGCAGTTACTGCTTCAAAGATGGCAGTAAAGTTTTTCAGTGCAAGCCTATCTAAGTTTTGGAGTAGACTAGGAAATGTGGTTAATGGGGCTAAGACCCAGATAAGTGGCTCTAATACTGCATCATTCATGGTTGTGTTTTTGTTTTACCTTATTTTTCAACAACAACAACAACAACAACAATTTTATACCCCACCCATCTGCCTGGGTTGGGTGGCTCCCAACAGAATATTAAAAACATGATAAAGCATCAAACATTAAAAACTTCCCTAATAGCCTTTAGATGTCTTTTAAGGTCAGATAGTTGTTTATTTCCTTGACATCTGATGGGAGGGCGTTCCACAGGGTGGGCGCCACCACCGAGAAGGCCCTCTGCCTGGTTCCCCGTAACATCGCTTCTCGCAGTGAGGGAACTGCCAGAAGGCCCTTGGAGCTGGACCTCAGTGTCTGGGCTGAACGATGGGGGTGGAGACGCTCCTTCAGATATACAGGAGCGTCTCCACTGCCATCGTTCAGCCTGGACAAAGGGGTGCCAGAACTCACCACGAATGCCTCCCTTGTTCTCTTAGAATGACAATGGTGCCTACCTGAGAAGTGCTGGATCTGGATCCTACCTGAGAGGTGCCAGAACTGCGTTCCAGTGAGTTCAGGCTGAAAAAACAACCACCCTGGTTTCAAACCCCCCCCCCCCCCGCTTTGAAAGGACATTATATGTACCAGCATACACAGTAACTGAACTGAACTGACAAGGCACCAGCAAAATCAATAGAGGTTTTCCTAATCTAGTTAGGAACTTCAGAAATTGCCTGATATTGAGTCAGGCCACTGGCCCCACTAGCTCAGTATTGTCCACACTGACTCTCTAGGGTTTCAGGCTGGAGATTTTTTCCAGCTCTACCTGGAGACTCTAAGAATTGACCCTGGGCAAGATCCTCTACCACTGAGCTTCTGGGGAAGCTAGAAAGAAAGTGCATAGCTACTGTACTGCATTAGAATCTAATTGCATACTGTGGGCCAGCATAAATAGGCATAGAAATGAAGAGTAGATAAATTCGATATGGGTCATCAAAGGCCTTTGCCAAAGAATACCAACCCAATCAGGCCTTGGATGATTTGAGACTATGAGGGACAGCTTCACCTTCTGCAGGATCTTACGCCTCTGTCTTGCCCTTCCCCACTGTCCTGAAGCTTCATGAAGCCTGTTGCCTGGAAGACAGTGTTGGAAAGGGTGCATGGGAGACATTGAAAGTCAGACGTTGAAAATGTGAGTGAATATGGGGCATGGAAGAGGAACAGTATCTCCTCAGGTGACAGATGAGGAAGGGACTGAGAGAGTAGACCCAGGTGAGAACAGCAGGGAAGGATGCAGGAAGTGAGGGGCGATTCCTAACAAATACTTGTAGGTTAACTGTGGATGGTTTTATGCTGCTTTTGTGGAGCTAGTTGGCCTTCTGTCTAGGGCATTTTCATAGCTGGCTTTATGCTCTGTCCTGTTTGGCTTTAAGCTTGGAATAACTTAGTTTATTTGTAAGGTTTAATACCTAGTTGAATGGATTGTTTGGCTGGGTGGTGGCTGATATTCTTGTATTTACTTACTGATATCATATTTATGTGTAATTGTTCGTACTATGATTTTGAATGCTTGTGAATGGCGAAAGGACCATATTATGTGTATGAGAGAAGGGGCAGTCGCATGACTGCTTACCCACCTCTCTAAGAAGACACTGCTCACAGCTATTTGAACTGGTCTACTCTTGCAACCAGTGAGAGATTTTACTTTCTTGGGCTCCTTGATCACTGCAGATGGTGACAGCAGTCACGAAATTAAAATACGCCTACTTCTTGGGAGAAAAGCAATGACAAACCTAGACAGCATCTTAAAAAGCAGAGACCTCACCTTGCCGACAAAGGTCCATATAGTTAAAGCTATGGTTTTCCCAGTAGGGATGTATGGAAGTGAGAGCTGGACCATAAAGAAGGCTGATCGCCAAAGAATTGATGCTTTTGAATTA
The DNA here is from genome assembly GCF_963506605.1 of Zootoca vivipara. Classification (NCBI taxonomy): domain Eukaryota; kingdom Metazoa; phylum Chordata; class Lepidosauria; order Squamata; family Lacertidae; genus Zootoca; species Zootoca vivipara. The sequence continues at coordinate 14,582,319 of NC_083291.1, forward strand.
TGGTGCTGGAGGAGATTCTTGAGAGTCCCATGGACTGCAAGAAGATCAGACCTATCCATTCTGAAGGAAATCAGCCCTGAGTGCTCACTGGAAGGACAGATCCTGAAGCTGAGGCTCCAATACTTTGGCCACCTCATGAGAAGAGAAGACTCCCTGGAAAAGACCCTGATGTTGGGAAAGATGGAGGGCACTAGGAGAAGGGGACGACAGAGGACGAGATGGTTGGACAGTGTTCTCAAAGCTACGAACAAGAACATGAGTTTGACCAAAATGTGGGAGGCAGTGGAAGACAGGAGTGCCTGCCATGCTATGGTCCATGGGGTCATGAAGAGTCGGACACGACTAAACATCTAAACAACAACAACAACTCTTACAACAGGCAGAACTAGCACTCTGATCCCATTCATTTCAATATAAGTTCAGCGTGAGCAACATGATCTGAATTGTGCCGGGGGGAGGGAGAGTCAAAATTACGGCTTCCCACCTACTGATTCCCACTAATAACCACCCACCACCCCACCAACCAGTAGTGTTCTGTCTTGTGACATCTGAGGGATCTCCAGCCTATCAGTATTTTGTGGGAGGGATTCAAATGCGTACCGAGAAATTTGGGTCTGTGCAATTAAATGGACTACAGTGCTCTGCTGCTCTAGCAAAACAAATGAATTTTTAAAAAGAAGCAATGCACTCAAAAGAGTGGAATGAATTAATGGTTAGCAGGAAGATGTGTAAACACCTTGCAAGGAAATGTACAAATGCTCGTTGTACAAACAAATCAGAACAAATGCTCCATAAAGAACAGATAGACTCTAAGCATAAGCTTTGAACAAGCAAATCAGTATGAACGCTCAATAAACAGATTGTCTGGAAGAGCCCTCGGTCTTTGCTTATCTGTTCACAGCAAACCTTAAGACCGACCTGTTAGTGCCTTATTAAAGTACATTGAACAAGTTAATTCAAAGCACAGTGTGTTCGCTATGCATAAGGCTTGGAGACTTGGTTTTAGAGGGAAAAAGCACACACACTTGCCTACTTCTTAAAAGCTAAAATATTAAACACTTTAAATCACCAGAGTTTTTTTTTTGTTCCCCAACAAGTGGAACCTTTTTGATGTTTTCCGGGAATAATTTCAAAGGATTTAATGCACAGTAGACCCGCAGATTTTTAAATTTAAAAGGCATGCATTAGTGGATTAACTGACCTAAGAAAAACAGTTTCTCAGAGTAACGAGAGCAGAAGCCATTCCTATGTCTACAAAGGAAATATAGAATCCATCTGGGGGCAGCTCTAAGTAAAACACAACATCTGTTGATCATTGGCAACACTCTGGCAGAGTTCCTGAAAACCAAGAGGCCTGAGTCATTTTCTGCCTTCTCACTTCAGACCTGAGATGCACAGACGTCTGCATGTATGGAGCCAAGCCCTTCTGAGCCTGTAGCTTTGCTCCATTAAGCATATCAGTTCCACAAAGTGCAGAGGAAAACCTCCCTACTGTTAGCTGGATGAAGCTCATGGGGCTACCTCAAGGACAAGGTCAGGAAGGGATAGCCGATGAGCAGAAAGCACAACAGTGTGGCTCTCTGGGAGTATTGCAATCATTTTGATTCAAGTTAAAGTTTTCCCCCTAGGAATAATTTTAAGACAAAGGCAATTTTTTAAAAAATGAAAATGACAGTCCAGTTTCAAAATACTGTCCTAAGAGTCAGATTGTTAATTTCACTGTCTGGGATTCTGCAGAAATAGATTGGAATCACTGTGATGCAGTGCAACTTAGACTTTAAATGCCTAAGCAGAAAACAATGCTTTCAGGGGCTATTTCACCACACTGTGGGCTCACATCTCCTTTCAGTGACCTTCGGCGCTCTTGCCTGATGTTTCTCAGGGCACATAAAAAGGGACTGTGGTCCTTCATGAAGAGGGGAGCCCAAACTCTCCGCCTTTGATTACTCTTCCCCTCCCCAAGAGACGATCGCTTGCAGAAAACAAACAGGGCCATTCACATTAACGCCAGTGAAGAAACTTGCGCAGTGTAACTACTTGAGGCTAAATGGTAGTGGTGCTTTTGTGGTGAAGATATCACGAGGCTGCATATTCTATTAGAATTGTTTTTTAATCATGGGAAATGGACCTGGGAATGTTCCAATACATGTTCAGATTGTTACCCATCACTTCCTGGTTCACACCATCTTGTGGTGACCTGTGCTGGACATGTGCTATCCAGAACCTTGAAATGTGCTGGAGCATTTACAGCTCATGATGTGGGCATGTCGGGTTCCCACTTACGGGACCTTTGGGATGTTGAAAAATGGTTGTGAGGACTGTTGTGAAAGGCGTCTTTGCTACCGAAAAGCAACGAACCCTCGGAACTCCCATAAGCGCATGTCTTGACTTGACCTAACGCATGTGATGGAAACTAGTCAGCTGAACAGATGAGGTTACAATTCACAGTCAAGAAGATCAGCTATTTAGTCTGCAATCCTACACATGCTCACTAGGGAGCTGAACTCAATGGGACTTACTTCTGGGAAGGCGTGCCTATGGTTGCACTGAAAACTGACCGTTAATATGATTTATATTTGACTTTGCTGAAAAATTCTTACCACGACTACAGAAGTGGTATAGTTTTTGTTTAAGCCACAGTGCTGCAGGCTTTGATCCAGAAAAAAACCAATGCCCTGCACCTGTCTTGAACATAAAATAAGCCAGCCCCCCCCCCCCCGAGTGACCACTGTTCCAATTCCAAGCCATCTGCCAACCATTTCCACAGTGCACTGAAATTTTTGTGCTGGAAATGAATAGTATTTCTCCCTCCTGCTTTTTCTCTGCTCTTCCACGGGTGTTTCAAGCATGCCGTGATACATGATACGAAAGCCGGTGCAGAGCCCGATCTATCATGCTCTACAAGTCAAGGCGATGGAGTAAACAAATGAAAGAAAGATGAACTCAGCACAACTTCACCAGAGCCTGCATATCTAACGCTTGCCATTTGCGTCCCGACGCATGTGCTGGAATCCTGAGCACCGTTTTCTTCTTCTGCTCTCTCATCACACACACACACACACACACACACACACACACACACACACACACACACACACTTTCCCCCATCCACAGACAAAAGAGTCAAGGAAAATGAAGCAGACTTACTGCAATAGCTTGTAGCCTTTCCCTGTGCAATTCAGCCTCCGCCATCCTGGGAGAGAAGGATGCAGCAGAAGAGGAGAGAGGGAGGAGGAAGGGGGAAGACACTGCAGTCACCCAGGGAGTCGCACGCCCGAGTTAAGCCACAAGAGTATTTGGAAAGAAACGCCAAGCAGGATCCTAGCCGTGATGATAATAATAATAATAAAAAAGCAGGCACAGCTGGAGAGACACTGCAGACAGGCTCAGGGGAAGATAATTCCAACCACGGGGACCAGACTGGTGCCTGCCTGCCTCCTGCCTCCCAGCTGTAGGGCTGCTGCTAGCTGCATTTCATTGCTGCTGTCGCTGCTGCTGCTGCTTCTATGCACTGTTGCTGTCACACAAGCCATGTATGTGCTCTGAAAGCAGCTGAGTCCAAGGGGATGGCTCGCATGGCTGTGATTTTTTTTGTTGGTGTCTGGGGTGGGGGGAGCTCTTGACGTTTCGCAGCGCCTTCGCTCCTCCTCTGGAGTGCTGGGTCAACCCAAGGAGGCTTGACATCAGCAGCGTACATAGTAATCAGAACCTGCATGAAACGGCAAGGGAGGGAAGAGAGAGAGAGAGAGAGAGAGAGAGAGAGAGAGAGAGAGAGAGAGAGAGAGAGAGAGAGAGAGAGAGAGAGAGAGAGAGAGAGAGAGAGGAAGCCAGCCCAGCTACGGCACACAACCCAGCTTTGCAAGGGAGCTTCAGGGAGGAGGTGGAGGGAAAGGTGGATTTACAATAGTAATAATAATAATAATACCAGGATGTGGCATTCTGCCACTCAACAGCTATTGAGCCATGTGGAATCTCTCTAAACTGTTACAATATGGGTAAATTTGGAAAGGAAGAGAAAAGAAAAGCAGGAGTAGTGCCCAATCTAATTGCTGATTGCTGTATACTGAGCCTTAAGTGGAGTTCTGTGATTCTTTCCTCTGTTCATTTTTTAAGCCAAAACAGCCTGCAGTAGGCTATATATCTGGGCTGCTTAACCCCTTCTTCTCCTGTCCCCCTACTTCCCAGCTCAAAATTGCTCTCTCCTTTATGCTGATGTTTTTCCCTTACCTGTGGAGCCAAGGAGAAATATGGGGAACTTATCTCTTTCCTTCTACGGTTTTTTTTAAAATCAACTTGGGGAGAGCAACTTTGAGTTGAAAAATGATCAGAGGGGAAAGGGTTAAACAAGCTCCTGCAGTCTAGCCACTTAGACACAACTTGGCCCAGGCTATTTTGGGTTGAAAAGGAAAACACGGGGGGGGGATCATGGCACTCCATATAACGTGTGGTTTATTTAAGTGAAATTATTCTTTCTTGCTGCTCTGTCCTAAGGGACTGAGGCCAGTTATAATGCGCTCTTGGTTTATTCAAAATTTGCAATATGTGATATATGGGGGGGAAATGCTGGCGTATGCATAATTTGATTTAGGGCACAATCTAGCAGTGCTGGTTCAAGCCCTATTGAAATGCATGGGAACTGTTGGGCAACAGGGTGGATTTTTCTCCTCTGTCAACTGATATCCACAGCTTGATTCATTATTATTATTATTATTATTATTATTATTATTATTATTATTATGGGACCCAGGTGGCGCTGTGGTTAAACCACTGAGCCTAGGGCTTGCTGATCAGAAGGTCGGCGGTTCGAATCCCTGTGACGGGGTGAGCTCCCGTTGCTTGGTCCCAGCTCCTGTCAACCTAGCAGTTCGAAAGCATGTCAAAATGCAAGTAGATAAATAGGTACCACTACAGCGGGAAGGTAAACGGCGTTTCCATGTGCTGCTCTGGTTTGCCAGAAGCGGCTTTGTCATGCTGGCCACATGACCTGGAAGCTATACGCCGGCTCCCTCGGCCAATAATGCGAGATGAGCGCGCAACCCCAGAGTCGGTCCAGAGTCGGTCATGACTGGACCTAATGGTCAGGGGTCCCTTTACCTTTACCTATTATTATTATTATTATTAGAATTAGCTTTAACGCCCTTCACCTGAAGATCACAGGGAGGTTCACAACATAAAAATACAAAATGGGAACACAAAATACATAATAAAATTAAATCAAAGATAAATAGCTCCAAACACATTTAAAAGGTCATGGATTGTTTATTCTGTCAAAGTCTCCTGGCACCTAAAGATGCCATATAGAAGAGGGTGAAAGGTTGTTTTCTGCTGCTCCAGAGAAGCGGACACGGAGCAATGGATTCAAGCTACAAGAAGATTCCACCTAAACATTAGGAAGAACTTCCTGACAGTAAGAGCTGTTCGACAGTGGAATTTGCTGCCAAGGAGTGTGGTGGAGTCTCCTTCTTTGGAGGTCTTTAAGCGGAGGCTTAACAGCCACCTGTCAGGAATGCTTTGATGGTGTTTCCTGCTTGGCAGGGGGTTGGACTGGATGGCCCTTGTGGTCTCTTCCAACTCTATGATTCTATGAAATGATGCTTTACTATTACAGTTGTACCTTGGTTTTCGAACAGCTTAGTTCCTGAACGTTTTAGCTCCCGAACAATCGATACCCAACTCTATGATTCTATGATATGGAATGAAGGCGCCAGGTGTGCCTCCCTGGGAGAGTATTCCACAAGCAGCAAGCCACTGCAGAAAAGGCCTGTTCTTGTGTTGCCACCTTCTGGACCTCACATGTAGAGGAGGCACATGGAGAAGGGCCTCAGATGATGAACACAGAGTCTGGAATGGGGAGAGGTAGTCCTTGAGGTACTGTGGTCCTGAGCTGAGTAAGGCTTTATATGTCAAAACCAGCACTTTGAATTTGGCTCGGAAACTAACTGGTAGCCAGTGCAGTCAGACCAGGATCAGTGTTATATGCTCAAACCATCTTGCCCCAATGAGCAACCTGGCCACTGAATTCTGCACCAGATGAAGTTTCCAAACTGTCTTCATTGCAATATAGCAGGCACGTCCAACAGGTAGATTGTGATCTACCAGTAGATCACTGGGTGTCTGTGGTAGATCACTGCTAGAGCACTGGCACCCCTAAAAAAAGCTCACCCAAAATTTTCCTCCTCCCTAAAAAAAAGCTGAACTATGACCTGAAGCCCTAAACAAAAATGGGCCTCCCTCCCTCCCTCCTAAAAGAAGCTCAACAAGTTTGACCTAAAACCAAAAAAGGGCTTCCCTTCCTTAAAAAAACTCAACAGCTTTGACCTGAACCCCCCAAAAGGGAGTAGATCACTCCCAGTTTTTAACTCTGTGAGTAGATCAGAGTCTCTTGGGAGTTGGCCACCCCTGCAATATAGCATGTATAGCAGTAGTACTAATTGTAGTAATCTAACCTCATAGCATAGACAAAGAAGTTAAAGGTAAAGGTAGAAGACCCCCGGACAGTCAAGTCCAGTCAAAGGCGGCTATGGGGTTGCAGCGCTCATCTTGCTTTCAGGCCGAGGGAGCCAGCGTTTGTCCACAGACAGTCATGTGGCCAGCATGACTAAACCGCTTCTGGTGCAACAAAACAGCGTGATGGAAACCAGAGTGCACTGAAACGCCGTTTACCTTCCCACCACAGAGGTACCTATTTATCTACTTGCATTGGTATGCTTTCGAACTGCTAGGTTGGCAGGAGCTGGGACAGAGCAACAGGAGCTCACCCCATCACAGGGATTCAAACTGCTGACCTTCCGATCAGCAAGTCCAAGAGGCTCAATGGTTTAGACCAGGCACGTCCAACTTTATATATATATATATATATATATATATATATATATATATATATATGTATATGGCAGTGATCTACCCATCAAGGTTGTTGAGATTTTTCTTTGGGGGGGGGTGAGGATGGGCCAAAGTTATCAACCAGGATTGACCTATGACACCCCACAATCAACCAGTATATCACAATACACCTGTTAGACCACAGCACCATTAGCTATCCCTGTCCAGATAGGGGCACAGCTGGACCAGCAGCCAAAGCTGATGAAAGGCACTCCTTGCCCCTGAGGATACCTGAACCTCAAGTGACAGCAATGGATCCAGAAGTACCCCCAAGCTACGTATCTGCTCCTTTAGAGGGAGTGTAACCCTGTCAATGTTAGGGCACCAACAGGTTGGCATGCTGAAGGCAGCAGTCGGATGCAAAGGGAGCCTAGGTCCACAGTCCGGGTCAGGAAAAGCCAAGTCAGGAGCAGTCCGAGTCAGGAACCAGCCGAGGTCAGATATCAGTACTGGGGATCAGGAGAAGCTGAAGTCAGGAACACTGGAATCAGGAACAGGATAAGCAAGGACAACCATGCAATTAAGCACAGCAGTCGCAAGTGCTGGCGAAGGGAGCAGCCGGCCTTCCTTAAGTAGCCAGCTCCTCACCACGGCTCTTACGAGCTGCAGCTGCCTCCAATTGTTCCCTACATTTCTCAGCTCTAAGCTCTACAGCTGTGAAGGGAGGAAGGGAGGGGCCCCACCAGCTCCTCTCCTCACAAGAGCCTGATTCTGGCTCGACTCCTTCCTCCTCCTGTTCTGGTCTTCCCTCTTCCCTATCTGATTCTTCCTCTTCTGAGGAGTGCCGCCACCAGTCATCTCCAGATATGAATTCCTCCATTTCCCCAGACTCTTCCGTGGTTGCCGCTTCGCCTAGGGGGGGCTTGCCACCACTCCTGCTCGTCTGGCACAACCCTGACAGTCAAGAGCAGGCCATATCCCATCCATCTGGTCTTGGAAATCATCAACTAACAGTGCCTCAGTTTTACCTGGATTGAGCCTCACTCATCCAGTCCATTCCTGGGGCAAGACCAGCACATCAGCTTCCAGACAAGGAGATGTAAAGGAGAAGTAGCGTTGTGTGTCATCCGTATACTGCTGACCACATGCTCCGGAATTCCAGACGACCCCACTCAGCATTTTCATGTAAATGTTAAACAGCATGGGGAATAACATTCAACCCTGAGGAACCCCACATTGAGGGCTCCATGGGGCCGAAGAGCACTCCCCAAGCATCCACCTCTGAAAACTTCTATCCGAGTAAGACCCAAACAATTGCAAAGCAGTACTACCCACCCCAAACAAGGACAGTTGCTCCAGATGAATATTTTAGTCCACTGAGAAATTGAGGAGACTTAACAAGCACACATTTTCCCTGTCTCTCTCCTGACAGAGCTCATCATCCAGGGCAGGCAAAGGAGGAAGCAAAGTATGTCTTCTTTGCTGCCTTCACTGCCACTCGGTAGGCTCAATGATGATCCCTTACCAGTGATCGATTACATTCAACCAGAGTTTTCCTACACACCAGCGGTGGGAGTGCACCGGAGCCTGAATACATGATGATGTGCACACTGTCTTAGTATGCACCTGGCATAGCTGCCAAGTACCCCATTTTCCCCGGGAAACCCCCGTTTTTACTTACCTTTTCCCGGTGGTCCCCCATATCAGTTTGTCTCCCGTTTTTCTCCGTTATTTTCTCCTGCTGGCGACCATTTTTTTCTTTCTGATTTGCCCTTCTATGGGCACCAAAAATGGCCGCCGCCGACACCGGAAGTAGCATCTACGCATGTCCTGATGTGCATAGACGCGACTTCCGGTGTCGGCGGCGGCCATTTTTGGTGCCCATAGATGGGCAGAGCGACACCGGAAGTTGCGTCGACACACTTCCTGACATGCGTAGAAGCGACTTTCGAAGCCGGCGGCGGCCATTTTTGGTGCCCATAGAAGGGCAAAACGACACCGGGAGTTACGTCGACGCAACTTCCGGTGTCACACGGCTGCCGGTCCCGGATTCTGCAGTCTGGGACTTGGAAGGTAAGGCACCTGGTTTCTACAACTCAAGCTGCTTGCAAGGTGAAAATGTTGGCCAAAAATGCTAACCATTTTTTTGGAGGAAGAGGGAATTATAGGGTAGTTGGTTATAAATGTTTAAATGAGTAAGAAATCAATAAATATTCTTAGAAGATAGCCCAAAGGCCAAACAGTTCAGGCAACCTATTTTCTGGCAACCTGGGTATGTCAGCATACTGTGGACTCATTGGCTCACCAAGATAGTCAAGTTACCAAGTAGTTATGTCACAACATAGTAGTTAGCCACTTTGAAGTGGTGGTCTCTCTTAGTCACCCATAGTGCTTAGCGATGCCAGATAAGCAAAGACAAGTTCTCCTGTAGAGCAAGTGACTGGGAAGGAGGTTGGAACATAGTCCCAATGTTTGGCTTTGCCTGTCTTTGCAATTTGTGTCTGGAGGAACATAATCCTTCTGCTCCCTTTAATTTTATTTTAAAGTGCCTACTTATACAGTAGTTGCCCAGAAATCCTTCAAATGAAATCTTATGGTTTTGTTTTTACAAAATTGACCAGCTAGAGTAACAGACAGATTGACTCCACCCTTCCTTGACACTTGGCACATGGCTGGCTACACCCTTAATGGGAAATGATGGCATTAAACATGAAATATTTCATCAAGAACAAGAATTTGACACAACTTGTTGAAAATAGGCCCTTGATCAAAGAATCTGGAAGGCATAGGGTGGAGATTCAGTGTGGTTATGGACATTCTTCAAGAGTGCCAACCTAGTTTAAGAAATAACACGTTTTTAAAATATATTTACTAGGGTGATGACTTTTTCATTTTTTTCCTCAAAAATTATTTCCTGTAGCACAAATGGATGAACCTTTGCCTATTAATGACTAAAATGAGGTATATTCCACTGAAATATTAAAAAAGGTCACGCACAAACTGTTTTTAATTTTTGTATGCTGTTTTACCATTTCATAAAATTGTATTAACAATTCTATATATATTTCGTATCAAATTTGGACACAACACCGCATTCCACAATGGGGAGTGTTCTTAGCAACATAGGGTATACAAATGTCACACCTGTGCAAGGTAAAAGCCCCTTTTTGGGACCTCAAAACTCAGCCAGCAGACCCTGCCGGGCATGCTGGGAAAAGAACCTACAGGAGAGGTAGCAAAACATTGTCCTCTAGCAGCGTCTTGTTACTGCAGCTAAAAAAAGCTTCCTTGTGTGTTTGATGACCCTATGTAATGTTGTATATATGTGACTCTAAAGCTTGGGTTCAATTTTATATCTGCTTACAGTGACTTCAAAAATGGTTAAAAAACTGATAAAGAAATTTTTTTAAATCATTTTGTGCGTGAGGTTTTTTTTAATCAAATCTCTTTGAAAGTAAGATTTTATCTAATCTTTAATGAAAGCTCATCAAATTATGATACAGGGAAATGAGGTTGTAAAAAAGTCATCACCCTAATATTTACATTCTGTTGAATTTGGCCTGATTTAAATGGGACAAAATGTAGCAAGTCCTTGGGTACAGACCAAAGATCATAGAATCATAGAATGGTAGAGTTGGAATGGACCAGAAGGGTCATCTCTACCAACCTCCTCACCCAATCTGGGGCTCAAACCCACAATCCTGAGATTAAGAGTCCCATGCTCTACCAACTGAGCTATCCCAGGTAAAGGTAAAGGACCCCTGGATGGTTAAGTCCAGTCAAAGGTGGTTATGGGGTTGCGGTGCTCATCTTGCTTTCAGGCTGAGGGAGCCGGTGTTTGTCCAAGAGACAGCTTTCCGGGTCATGTGGCCAGCATGACTAAACCGCTTCTGGCGCAACGGAACACTGTGATGGAAATCAGAGCGCATGGAAACACCATTTACTGTCCTGCTTCAGTGGTTCCTATTTATCTACTTGCACTGGCGTGCTTTCGAATTGCTAGGTTGGCAGGAGCTGGGACAGAGCACTGGGAGCTCACCCCGTCGCGGGGATTCGAACCACTGACCTTCTGATCGGCAAGCCCAAGAGGCTCAGTGGTTTAGACCACAGTGCCACCTGCATCTCTATTATCCCAGGTACCTTTAATCTTGTGCCTTGTAAAATGCCAGAGACAATCCTGATGGTGAATAGTAACAACAACAACAACAACAACAACAACAACAACAACAACAACAACAACAACAAAGATGATGTTCCTATTTTCATCTGATGAATCTTGGAAGGTATGTTATAAACAAGTACAAGATATTAAATTCTGCACAGCTTGGTTGGATTTATTCTTTGGTAAGGCGCAGCCTGCTCTAGGAAATCAGTTACACAATAGATTCTCCCAACAGAAGCAAATGTGACCACACAGAATACTAGACTCTTCTATTTCCGAGCTGGAGCCCAAGTGGCAGAAAGCCAGTTCAGACAAAGGACGAGATTAGAAACCCACTGGAATGGCTACAGTTTTATTCACCCTTCAGCGTCCAACAAGGAACCTGATCAGGAAAGCAAGAGGGACAGGCAAAGGGAGGAACAATTGGTGCCAAATTCATACCATAGACCTGGTGCTGAGGAATCCGTGCCACTATTTGCAATGCACAAAAGTGTTAGAGATTTAGGGCTAAAGTAGATGCATTGGTGGCAGAACATGTGTAAATGTTTGGTTGTTAACCAAATTAATATAAACTGGAGGTTGTGAGTGATTTAAAGAATGGAACTAAGAGTGGGGGACAGGGGTGTAGGAGGGTGACGGTGGCAGCGTTCCGCCCTGGGTGTCATCTCTGAGGGGGGTGACAAAATCCCCCCATGGCGGATTACCGCACCCCCAGGCACCGATCACCATGCCAATTCTCCCCCCCCGGGCGGATCGCTCCTCCAATCGCCCCCAAAGGGTGCTGATCGCTGCACCGATCACCTTCTGGGCGCCGATCATTGTGCTGATTGCCCCAATGGGTGCCAAGCACCGTGCTGATCGCCCCTCTGGGCGGCTCGTCCTGCCCCTGGGTGCACAGCATCGGGGTGCCCGAGTGGCTAGCTCCACCGCTGGTGGGAGAGCTGAATCTTCTTCATGATACAGCTTCATCTCACCTGCCACACCTGTTTGTTTTTCTTCTACTAAGCATTTGAGTCTCGGAGCCCCACTGGTCAGTTTTGTATAAACAAAACCATAAGAAAAGGTAAATTGAGAGGCTGGGGATATCTCGCTCCATACATCACCATCTGTTACCATGCTCCGCTTCCTACTACACCAAATGCACCCTTTGAAGAGCCAGGCTCCACCTCTTCAGGGTCTGAACCTCAGGAGGACTGGAAACTTAACATCCAAGCATGAGCTGCACCATCTGGTTTTGCTAGATTTGTAGACCATCTTTAGAAAGAAAGACCCCCCAAAAAGACAACCAAATGGGCATTGAGCATACTCATCACCATCCTCATCATTTTATTTGTACGCCGCCTTTTCACAGTTAAAACAATGCTTGAGGCAGCGTACAATATGAAAAGATTGACATAATTATAACCATAGCAAAGCAGTCATAAAAATAAAACACATCAAAAACTGCATAACCAAACTGATCAATTTCCACATAACAATAAAAGCACAAATAATTAATATCAATAACAGCAGCAAAAAAACTCCCCACAAAACCTTTCCCAAAATACTGGGCCAGGTGGAGAGAGGCAAGGAGCAGGACTCTCAGCAGGGCAGTCCTTACTCTGTGGGCACAGAATGCTGATGGTCTATTGGGGGATGATAAACTAGGGTTGGGAGTGGGAAAAAGAATACCTTGAAAAAATACATGTCTGTCTGGAATCCTGAAAAAGAGCACTATACACTGCAATATTTTGTTGCATGCACCACTTGGTATATATATATATATATATATATATATATATATATATATATATATGATTTTGGCACAGCACCTTTTGGGCGAAGGTGAAGATGCCAGTGGAGTTTAATTCTTATTTCCTCAGAAAAGAATGCAGTCCAACAAAGACTAGCACTTCAGATTCCCCACGCCTTGTTGGCAATACTATCTGTTTGAGTCTCCCGTCTCAAAAATTGCCACCTGCCTTTCCATGTTAAGTTCCCCAGTGGTCCCCATTTGTGGGTTTTCAGCAAAGGTGTACCATGCAGGTACAACATATGCCACCATCCCGTGATCCAATTATTGTTACTATCCAGAAAGCAGAAAGAGCCCAGCCAGCCAGTCTCATAGCATTGTTGTTGTTGTTTAGTCGTTTAGTCGTGTCCGACTCTTCGTGACCCCATGGACCATAGCACGCCAGGCACTCCTGTCTTGCACTGCCTCCCGCAGTTTGGTCAAACTCATGTTCGTAGCTTCGATAACACTGTCCAACCATCTCGTCCTCTGTCGTCCCCTTCTCCTAGTGCCCTCAATCTTTCCCAACATCAGGGTCTTTTCCAAAGATTCTTCTCTTCTCATGAGGTGGCCAAAGTATTGGAGCCTCAGCTCCACGATCTGTCCTCGTAGCATTGCAAGACTGCAATATTCCCAAAATATTATAATGGACTTTTAATGGGGGGAAAGTATCCCCCAAGGCCCTTTAGTCAGAACAGCTGAGTGATAAGCACTGCCACATTTCCTCTTATCTTTCCCAAAGAAAACATTAGCTACTAAAATGAGAGCAATGATAAGCGAAAGTGGTAAATCTGCATGCGGTAGCACTTCCCTAAAATTTAATGTTATTAATGATGTGTTATTTTACGGGCAGCCAGTGTCCTATACAAGCATGGTGGTCCTATAAGTTCCATATCAACTTTAAACATCTAATAAAGCCCACTGAGGGGGAGCTTACGGCTAGCAGAAGCAAGCAGTCTTGGACTCCAGAATTTCATATCGTAGTGTGTGTGTGTGTGTTCTTTGAATGCCTCTCTACGGACAAGCACTCTGTACTCTGCTGTGCAAAAACTTGACCTCCAATTCTTTGAGAGTTTTCTTTCTCCCATGAAAGGGGCTTCTGTTTTTTTTCCTCTCTGTCACATTTGCAGGGCATTTCAGGATATGGATGCAGGAGAATTACGATGGAAATGGAAACAGGAGCGTAAATTCCATGCCCACCAATTGCCTCAATCTTCCAGGGAAAGTCTTGGAATTAGAAAGCCATCCCAGCTTCTGATTTGACCCTGGAATGTCCCTATTTCTCTTGTTAGTGCTGCCGTCACCAGCCTGAGAGAGGATGATGAGCTGGTGCTTGTCCCGAGCGGTAGTGGCAGTGGCAAGGGAGCATTCTGTTGCTTCTTCATGACCTCTCCATGACCTCTCCGTAACCACTGCCGCTTGGGCAGCTCGTAGCTGTCAGGAGTATGGGCAGGAGTCAGGCTCTGGGGCCTGTAGTGCTTTGCAGGACTGGGGCCTGCCTCAGCTTGTGCTGGAGAAGCAAGGAGTGGCCACTCAGGTGAGGCCTCAGCTTGTGCTGGAGAGGCAAGGAGTGGTCACTCAGGTGAGGCCACTTGATACCTCACTGCACCTGTTGGCAGGAGCTGGGAGGGATAAAAGCTCAGCATTTCCCTTCAGCTCTTTGCCACAGCAACGCTATCCCTGCCTGGTTGCCTCTGGCCTCTTGCTCCTTGGACCCTTGCCTTGCCGACGCCTTGCTCCTCGACCCTTGGACCTCTGCCTTGCCGACGCCTTGATCCTCGACCCTTGGACCTTCGCCTTGCTGACGCCTTGCTCCTTCACCCTTGGACCTTTACCTTGCCGACACCTTGCTCCTTGACTCCCAGACCTTCGCCTCTGCCTTGCTCCTTGACCCTGCGACTGCCTGCTGCTGGCCCCTCAGCCCTGCACCTGCTCCTGCTTCTACACCACCATCTTGCCTCTGGTCCTGATGTCCTCAGCCAGGGCTTCAACCGCCCGCCGAACGGACCATGACAGTAGCGGCTGCTGGAGAGCAGGCAAGAAGGAGGAGAGGCTGCTGCTGCTGCTGAGACCCAGCCTTGTGTGAGGGGAGTGGAGTGCAAAGAGTCTTGAGTATTTTTTAAAAAATTCTTTTTGCATCCGCATCTAATCTTGCCCCTTTCTAAAATGTATTTATTGGTGTGTGTTTTTATTTCTGTAAATCTACCAAAGAATAAGATAAGATGATAAGATAAAATGGGGATTAAGGTGTTTTCTCAAGATGGCGGAGGGCATGTGTGCCCCATTGGTGTGGTGAAGGTGGCACCCACCCTTCTTCTGATAAGAAATGCTCTACAGGGTGGGAAGGGACCAAAAAACTGTGGGCCAAGGAGGGTCACTTGTGGGGGAATGAGAAATGTCCCGATTTTCACCTGAAGGATGTTGGAGGGCATGAAATTGCCCATCTCAGCTTCTCCTCCCCGTTTTCTTATGAATTGCTGCAAATTTTTAAAATGCTACCAAACAAAATGGCAGAACATTGGTGATCACACCACCCGCGGTTTTGTTTTTTGTTTTTTTAAGGGGCAAATACTGTTGGGAATTTCCATTCCACCTTTAGTTGCAGACATGGGATTCTTGTGTGTCCCTGTCACATTTCTGTACTTTCCCCCCTCTGTGGGCATCAATACTACAATGCAAGCAGGGGAGGTTTAACCCATACTATTTTCCCAACCTTAATCAACCCCTTTTAACTAACGGGACTTGTTTTTTGCCCCACAGGAGGAAATATATTAGCACACGTTATTGTTTCTGCTTTCCTTTTTATTTCCACATTTTTTTCTTTCTGTTTCTTTCTACATTTGAATTTGGACTGCCACCAGGAGAGGAAATGGCATATCTATGAGTCTGTATCAGATATCGAAGGCTTGTTTAATTTTGCCCTACGTGTTTGACTTTCCAAAATGTAAATTCCTGTAGTGCTTGTTTGCAATTCATGAGATAATTCCTATCAAGATCTGGCAATGATGCAACTATGCCAATAGCCTGAAGCTTTAGGAAGTGGTGGTATTATACCTTTTTCAGTTTCACTTTACCTTGCTATATGTATGCGGTGCTCAGGTCCATGATTCCAAATGAGAAGTAAAAAGAAAGAAAGCATTTTGATATACAAAATCCTTTAAGAAAACCATTGTACTTATTCCTGCATTACTGACATCCTACTGTGCTGGTCAGAAAGTTATTTCATATTTAGTAAGGCTTCAGTTGAAGACAACAAAACATGCCTCCCTAACTGGGATTTCAGGTGTTAGTTCATGGCTTACTAGCAGTACATGTGAAAAGGATCTAGGGGTCTTGGTGGACCACAAGCTTAACATGAGACAACAGTGTGATGCAGTCCCCCCCCCCCATAAAAAAACCCTAATGCTATTCTAGGCTTCATCAACAGAAGTCTATTGTCCAAAATAATAGGGAAATAATAGTACCACACCTGGAATACTGTGTCCAATTTTGGGCACCACAATTTAAGAAGGATGTTGACAAGCTTGAACGTGTGCAGCAGAGGAGGGCAACCAAGATGATGAAGAGTCTGGAAACCAAGCCTTACGTGAAGGAGCTGGGTATGTTTAGCCTGGAAAAGAGGAGACTGAGAGGAGATATGATAGCCATCTTCAAATATCTCAAGGGCTGTCCCATGAAAGAGGGAACAAGCTTGTTTTCTCCTGCTCTGGCTTCAAGTTACAAGAAAGGAGATTCCGACAAAACATCAGGAAGAGCTTTCTGACAGTAAGAGTTGTTTGACAGTGGAACAGTCTCCCTCGGGAGGTTGTGGACTCTCTTTCCTTGGAGGTTTTTAAGCAGAGGTTGGGTGGCCATCTGTCATGGATGCTTTAGCTGAGATTCCTGCATTGCAGGGGGTTGGACCAGATGACCCTTGTGGTCCCTTTCAACTCTACGATTCTATGTCACTCGAGTTTACAGCTGGGGTATGGAACCTGTGGCCCTCCAGATATTTCTGGACTCCACCACCCCGACCACTAACTGGTGCTGATGGGATAGGCATTTGAGTCCAGCATCATCTGGGGGACTGCAGGATTCCCCTCCTAATTTGCAGTCCGATCCTCTAATTCTTCCTTGAAAATAAATCACAGTATGGCTTACTCTCAAGCAAGAGTGCGTAGAACTGCAACCTGGCAGCTGGGTTATATCCATGTTTACTCAGGAGGAGTAAACAGAAGTAGGAGTTAATCAGGACCTGCTTCCAACAGGTATAATATGCTTGCAGCCTAGTTTCTATTTATACCCTTAGGAATGCCACTCCAGTATGTTTACATACTTAAGTTTCATTTTTCTGCCTGCTGTGATACCATGCTGTGATATAACTCCTCTGCACGCTGGAAAACTGTTGAGGGGCCCTACTAGAAGTTTCCTTGCTCCCAATACATTTCCGAGCACAATTCAAAGTGTTGGTGATGACCTTTAAAGCCCTAAACGGCCTCAGTCCAGTATACCTGAAGGACCGTCTCCACCTCCATCGTTCTGCCCGGACACTGAAGTCCAGTGCCGAGGGCCTTCTGGTGGTTCCCTTACTGCGAGAAGCCACGTTAAAGGGAACCCGGCAGAGGGCCTTCTCAGTAGCAGCACCCACCCTTTGGAATGCCCTCCCACCATCTAGATGTCGAAGAGAAAAACAACTACCAGACTTTTAGAAGACATCTGAAGGCAGCCCTGTTTAGGGAAGCTTTTCATGTTTAATAGATTATTGTATATTAATATTCCGTTGGAAGCCACTCATAGTGGCTGGGGAAACCCAGCCAGATGGACGGGGTATAAATAAATTATTATTATTTTATTATTATTATTATTATTATTATTATTATTATTATTATTATTATCTTTATTATTATATCAGTGGGCTTACCCGGTGACAGCAGCAGGCTTGACCCCCAACACTGAGCAATATCGGGTGGCTGACTCACAACCACCATTTATATTTCCCACAATGCCCATTATGAAGCATCCCTCTGGAGCATTCTGGGAAGTTAAAATGGTGGCTAGACATATTTGACTAGTGCTGATTAAAATAGGGTGGCTCAAGGAAGAAATCAGTAATGCTGGGTGGTGGAATATCTACCCCAGTATGTTTGGCAATGACACCAGTCCTGCCTCCAGACATTCAGGACTGGAATTTACAACCATTAAGATGGCACCACACTAATAAGCACATTTTTATATGCAGCTTTGACTAATGTACACATTTTTTCCAAGACAGGTTTCCCTAATGTATTGTATTATGTATGTTGCTTTCACCAATACTGCATCTTTATTTTTTGTGCACATTTCCTCCTAATACGTGCATTTTTGCAACATTGGTTGGTTGGAGAAATGTTTTGCAAAATTCATAGAATTGTGGATTTCAAATGACAGATGTATTTCAGTTCATGTATTGTTTCAGAAAGTGTCTGTTAGATAAATTTGGCTTTAATTTTATTCTGAATCAGATTTCCCCTCCAACCAAAAGCTACTGTATACAATCAGTTAAAATTGAAAAGATTACAGTTTTAATAAACTAAACAGCAATCATAACATTTCACCATTGCACAATTAATATTCCATAAAATAACAGGGTCATGCTTTATGTAGGGGATGGGTGAATCTGTCAAGTTTGGCTTCTCTCAGTTTCTCATTTAAGTTTAGTTCTCGGCATTTCCAGATAAGTTTGCAATTTTTGTTAAATGAAAATCCTCGTGCAAATTCACCAGTGTTTTAGTGTGAATGTCTTCTAATTTTCACTTTTTTGATGCAATTCTGCGTAATATATATAGATTTTTATACACTATCTACACTACTCTGCATTATTCTACAAATTACTTATCTGGAGAACAGAATTACAAAATTCAGAATTGCAAATTTTGAAGGCTGGATTCATTTGGTTCAGTATTTATTTGGGAGAGTGCATATTAAGTAAATTTGCCTTTAAATGTGAACTGAATCTAATTTCTCCTCCATCCCTAGCTTCAGGGGAAGTCTTCTTAAACAAAAATGTCTTCAACAGCAAGGTGCTAGGAACCTGTATGACTTCTTTGGATACGAATTCCAGCTACTGAAGGTAATGGGGCCCTTTATAGGTCCAGCTGTCCTTTAGCAACAACAAATTGTCACTGCTTTTGTGTTGAATATATGCTATATAGTAATTTATGGACCTAATCTAAAGCCATTTGCACATGTTGAAATGAAACCAGTCAGTGCAGAATGTAGGCACTATATATGTTGTTGTTGTTTAGTCGTTTAGTCGTGTCCAACTCTTCGTGACCCCATGGACCATAGCATGCCAGGCACTCCTGTCTTGCACTGCCTCCCACAGTTTGGTCAAACTCATGTTCGTAGCTTCGAGAACACTGTCCAACCATCTTGTCCTCTGACGTCCCCTTCTCCTAGTGCCCTCAATCTTTCCCAACATCAGGGTCTTTTCCAAGGATTCTTCTCTTCTCATGAGGTGGCCAAAGTATTGGAGCCTCAGCTTCACGATCTGTCCTTCCAGGGAGCACTCAGGGCTGATTTCCTTAAGAATGGATAGGTTTGATCTTCTTGCAGTCCATGGGACTCTCAAGAGTCTCCTCCAGCACCACAATTCAAAAGCATCAATTCTTCGGCGATCAGCCTTCTTTATGGTCCAGCTCTCACTTCCATACATCACTACTGGGAAAACCATAGCTTTAACTATACGGACCTTTGTTGGCAAGGTGATATCTCTGCTTTTTAAGATGCTGTGTAGGTTTGTCATTGCTTTTCTCCCAAGAAGCAGGCGTCTTTTAATTTCGTGACTGCTGTCACCATCTGCAGTGATCAAGGAGCCCAAGAAACTAAAATCTCTCACTGCATCCATTTCTTCCCCTTCTATTTGCCAGGAGGTGATGGGACCAGTGGCCATGATCTTGGTTTTTTTGATGTTGAGCTTCAGACCATATTTTGCGCTCTCCTCTTTCACCCTCATTAAAAGGTTCTTTAATTCCTCCTCGCTTTCTGTCATCAAGGTTGTGTCATCTGCATATCTGAGGTTGTTGATATTTCTTCCGGCAATCTTAATTGCTGGAAGATTAATCTAATTAAGATTAAGAATTAAGGAATTAGGCACTATATATAGAAATGAGCAAACCAGTGATATTTTAGGGAGCAGGCTAGAAGACGGGGCACCATTACTTACATCATAGGTTTTATTTTATTTGTGTTTTTTCTTATATTCTGGACATGTACAGCAAGGTTTTTTACTTTAACCTCCACATCTATGTAACCTCCACATCTATTATGGAAAATGAATATCCGAGCAATGCTCTGTGGTTGGAACTCTTGGAACGACTGTGCTTTGCCAAAAGCTCACAGGAAAGTGAACAAAAAGGACATTCTTATTATTTTCTGGGCAAACAAAGAACGCACTGAGTGGGGGGCGGGAACAAATGTGACAGCAGAGTAAAAGAAGCCACAGTCCTGCGTGGACATCAGATCTGGCTGCAACAGCAACATTCATGTTAAAATAACACTGTGAGTTAAACCACAGCTCACTCGTTAATTTTTTAAACAACAACAGTGCTTGGGAATATTTTCCAATAGGCCCCAAACAGACATGACTTCAGGCAGAGGAATAAGGGAGAATTTTGATTCAGTTCACATTTGAAGGCAGATCATCCCTTTTCTCACTTTATATAACGATATGCAAGAACTGAAAAACAGCCACCCTTCGAAAATAGTAGTTTTCTGAATTTTGCAGCAAAGTTCTCCAATCAAGTAAACGTACCGAAAATGTATATATGCTGAGGTAAAGTTAGCATAAAAAGGTAAAGGACCCCTGACAGTTAAATCCAGTTGCAGATGACTCTGGGGTTGTGCCGCTCATCTCGCTTTACAGGCCGAGGGAGCAGGCGTTTGTCCACAGACAGTTTTTCCAGGTCATTTGGCCAGCGTGACTAGGCCGCTTCTGGCGCAACGGAACACCGAAACCAGAGCAGCGGATGGAAACGCCATTTACTTTGCCGCCTATTTATCTACTCACACTGATGTGCTTTCGAACTGCTAAGTTGGCAGGAGCTGGGACCGAGCAACAGGAGCTCACCCTGTCGCGGGGATTCAAACCGCTGACCTTTTGATTGGCAAGCCCAAGAGGCTGAGTGGTTTAGACCACAGCACCACCTGCGTCCCAAAGTGAGCATAGAAATGCATCATATAATAACAAAAATGGCATTATATCAGGGAATTGCCCTGCAAAAATCTGAAAATTGGGCAAAATGGCACCCATAAATGTGTAGACTTTGAGAAATTCACACTAAAATTCTGGTGATCTTTTTATAAGGATTTTTTTTAATGGCAAACTGATGTGAAAATGCAGAGGACTGAAGTTAAAATTGGAAAAATGAAAAAGGAGAAGCGGGAGAAGTGGACGCTGACAGATTCGCCTGGCCAGAGTCAGGAATTGACAGATCGTTCTATTTCCTGCCTGTGTCACTTTAACGCATATCCATCTCTAAGTTCATCTATATCTGCATAAGCACAGACCCCATTTGTGTTGCTGCATGAAAGGTAAGGGTAATGGTAAGGTAAAGGACCCCTAGAAGGTTAAGTCTAGTCAAAGGTGACTATGGGGTTGCGGCGCTCATCTCTCTTTCAGGCCGAGGGAGCTGGTGTTTGTCCAGGTCATGTGGTCATTGTTTCCAGGTCA
The DNA here is from genome assembly GCF_963506605.1 of Zootoca vivipara. NCBI lineage: Eukaryota > Metazoa > Chordata > Lepidosauria > Squamata > Lacertidae > Zootoca > Zootoca vivipara. Next base: position 14,603,763 of record NC_083291.1, read on the forward strand.
TGTGGCCAGCATGACTAAACTGCTTCTGGTGCAACGGAACACCGTGATGGAAACCAGAGAGCACGGAAATGCCATTTACCTTGCTGCCAGAGCAGTACCGATTTATCTTCTTGCACTGGCGTGCTTTCGAACTGCTAGGTCGGCAGGAGCTGGGACAGAGCAACGGGAGCTCACCCCGTCACAGGGATTCAAAGCACTGACCTTCCGATCAGCAAGCCCAAGCAGCTCAGTGGTTTAGACCACAGCACCACCCACGTCCCCTGTTGCTGCATGTAAACCCATGTGCTCAGTATACAGAATATACGCAAAGGGTGAGCATGGCATGTCGCTCTAGAGGGATGACCTATGTGCCCAGGACACATGCATCCAGTCCATGAGACTTCTCAGTCTTCATGAACATAAAAATTAGTCTGCACACATGTGCACACATACTACAATATGAAAAGTAAATCCACAGTATCACATCTTGCTCCTGTCTCCCCTGCTCACGTTCTTAAACCAGTTATCGTGATAGGAGCTAAAAAGGTTAACAGTTCAAGGCAGACAAAATGAACCTGGCCCCAAGAACAGAGTCAATGGTTGCTGTCATCTGTTCCCAGAAGGCTGGCTCCTGGAGTGGTTGTCATTCCCCCGTGCTGAAAATGAAAAGCCTTATAAGGTAAAGCCTGAACAGACCGTTAAGCACTCTGAAGTGCTCCTCGGCGTTGGAAATCCTCCGGGGAATGCACTGCATACCCCTGGCAAAGATTGCAGCATATTTCATGGCAAGCTCTCGTAGTAACAACACAGATATTGTATCTCTGGATTTCAAACTCTGCGAGCTGCCCTGTCAGAAATAGAACAGAGTTTCGTCCCTGTTTACTAGACTGCTTGGCCGAGGTGGACGGGATGGCTCATTCACTAAAACCCTGATCTGAAAACACACACACACCCTTGAGCTTGAATATAATTTCCGCAGTAACCCTATCCTTCCTTTCTTTTTTTGGTATATAATTTTTATTAGTTTTCTTTTCTAACAACAAATATCAAAATAATTTCCAAACATATATTCTACATCCCCCCCCCCCACTTCCAGTTGACTTCCTTCAGCTTCCCCTCTGGTTTGTTACATTAAATGATACAATCTGCTATTCCTTATCTGTCAAAATGTTATTACAATGCTATTCTAAATGCATTTGTAATCCTATTGTTTCAGAGCAATTGTTCAGGATCTGCCTCGGAACCATTCTGCTACTGGTTTTAAAAAGACTCATGGGCCCTGGAACATTTCCAGCAAGTTACTGACTTAGAAAGACTCGAGTGAAGTTGTTGCCACAAAAAAAAAAAAAACATCCTAAGAAATTGCACCAGTCTCAGAGATGCCATATTAAACTTCATCTCCATAAAGTCCTAAAGATGTTAAACATGAACAAGACCAATTAAAATTTTAGTGAAAAGTCTCTAGTCTGTTTTATCCCATGGCTGCCACTGAATTTTGCCGGAAGTGACACAAGGAATAACTCAATCTCTTTTGTTAGGAAATAAATTAATTACCCAAATCTGTAGAAATTTCAAAAAAGTTGAGATGAGATGGGCCAAAGTTCAGTGGCAGATAATCTTATCACAACCACAATGTTAATCAGGTTTCCTACAGGTGTTTTGCCTGAATAAGACACACTAATAATTTCATGATTTATCATTAGGCAACATTTGGGTGTTATATTTCTTATTTTAAGATTACATACAAATAACTTTTGCTTGCTACATTTCTTTAAACTAAAAATTAAGTTAGTTCCCACATTTTTAACATCTACTTGTGCCTCAAAACTGGAAACTACTAATGCTAATAACCATTCTTTCGTAAAGCCTTCCAAAATTACTGTTCATTCAAATTTGTATGCACTTAGAGAATCATAATCTGGAAACTGATCCTTCTCTCTATATTTTACCAACCATTTAAATGATAAATCTATGTTACTGGTCTAAATTACGATACTATTTGTAGTACAATATGTCATCAACACAGTTATTTTTTTAAAAAAGAAAAATTATAATACAATATCTTGTATTGTTTCAGTTTGTTTTGTTTCTTGTTTTAAAAATATGCTCATGAAAAACCTTGAAAGATAAATAAAAAGAGCCTTATATAATTTACAAGTTTGCACAGTTACCAAATTAGCAATAAACAGTTATAGTATCAAAGGACATATTTTCCAAAGACATTTGATATAAATACCCTCCTGATAAACAATACAGCTAATATCTAGGACAATTCTAAGTACGGTAGTTTCCAGTTGAAGACTGGATCCAGCCATTAAAGAAAGTGTTGCCTGCAGGATTTACAAGCCATTTGTCCATCCAGCCGGTGGCATTTTGTGTAACACACAAAGCCACTCTAATGTTAACACAGTCAGTTATAGTCAGGTCTGGTTCAGTTGAAGAGTTCAGCTATTCTTCTCTTTCAAGGGCAATGCTGGTAAAATGGTTAGGAACCACAACAGCAACAAATTCCAACCCCATAACAAATTCCATTTATCTCTCAGATGAATTATATACATATGATGGAAATAATTTGGTAGATTCATCATTGTCTCCAGAATTATAGGGAAAGATTGACAGTGTATTGACAGACCAGTCAGTGCCTTAAGACTACAATCTTAAGCACTCTTATTTTGGACCATTGAAATGGATTTCAGACCCTCCAAGTGTCCCTATTTTCTGGGAACAGTCTTGGATTTACAGATGCCATCCCCGTTTCTGATTTGATCCTGGAATGTCCCACTTTTCCTTAGGACATCCCTATCCTCGTTGCCAACCTAGCACTTCGAAAGCACATCAAAAATGCAAGTAGATAAATAGGAACCGCTACAGCGGGAAGGTAAACGGCGTTTCCATGTGCTGCTCTAGTTTGCCAGAAGCAGCTTTGTCATGCTGGCCACATGACCTGGAAGCTATACGCCGGCTCCCTCGGCCAATAATGCGAGATGAGCGCGCATCCCCAGAGTCGGTCACGACTGGACCTAATGGTCAGGGGTCCCTTTACCTTTATCCTCGTTGGAGAAATGTTGGAGGGTATGGAATTTATGCCCGAGTAAGCATGCACAGATTACACTGCATAAGAGGAGCCTGCCGGATCAGACCAATGGCTTATCTAATCCAGCATCCTGTTCTCACAGTGGCCAACCAGATGCTTATGGGAAACCTGCCAGCAGGACCTGAGCACAACACCGCTCTCACCTCCTTTGGCTTCCAGCAACTAGTATTCTGAAGCTTACTGTCTCATAACATAACCATTGTAGTTAGTAGCCATTGATAGCCCTATCCTCCATTAGTTTGTCTATTGCTCTTCTAAAGCTATCCAAGTTGGTGGCCATGACGGTTTCTTGTGGGGGCAAATCCCATCGTTTCCAACCCTGCTGCCCAGCTCCAAGGTCAGAAACAAGAAGGCTGCAGACCGGCTTTGGAACCCCAACAAACTGCTTGCCACTGTCCAGCTTTGAGCAGCGACAGCTAAATTCCTGTAGGTGAACTGGGTGCAAGCAAAACCAGAAGAGGTGAGCTGGGGTGGGCCACAATTGATCACACCAGGGTGTGGGCTAGCAGCACACACTGACCAATTAGGCTCACCACCCCAGGGAACACCCACCTGAAAATCTGCCGGCATTGGCTGATCATCGGCAGGCGGGCTATTGGCATTGCCTGTGGCCTGGCTGCAACACCGCCCACCATTGAAGGTGAGCAGAGAGGCCATTCATTTTGATTATTTGTGCTGCAACCTTACGCAAGTTTAACTAGGGGTAAGGCCCCTTGAACACAGTAACCATGCATAGGGCCACACTATTATTTATTTTAAATATTTACAGGCCGCCTCTTCTACTTAAAAAAAGAAGAAGTTTCTGTTGAGTTACAGGATCTCTTCTAAGTTACGCCATCTTTACACGGGTTCCAAACACGACAGCTGCAGTTTTCCAAGATATGTGATGAACCCAGCGACACAAAGGCTCTGTTCAGAAGCCCTGGACTCATGAATAACCCATTCCTTTCTCCTCTTGCAGAATGGCTATGAGGAGATAAGAAACCTCTGCTTCTGTTTTCAATTAATTGCAGTTTTATTAAACTGGGGCAAAATATGATTTATCTGAACAAACTGCTATTATTATTACTTATTAAATTTCTACACCGTTCTTTATTTGAAGACCATAGGGCTGTTTGCACTATAGAAACACAAAAGTACATACCATAATAACAAACAATAACAATAACTCCCAATGTTGTAAATTGGCTTACAACACCAACACACATAGTTTAAAAGGCCATAGATTGTTTAATTAGCCAAAGGCACAAACTACAATTTGCCTGATCGAGATGAAATTGAACAGTGATTTCTGATCCCAGTATGTTTTGGATAAGCCATATTTCAAACTAACCATGGTTCCTGGTTCAGATGAAACAACAAACCGAGGTGCTTCAGATCTCTTTGTGGCTGCACTGGTGGGGGACATAACACTAAACTGTGACTTAGCTTTAATCTAACCCTAGCTAATGAGGCTGAAAGTTCCAAGAGCAATGTCACACATGACATTTTGCTTACTGGCAGTGTGATGTAGGGACACGATATATGTGGAAACATGGTAATGAGCCCCACATGCTTTTGAAGACCACCAATAATAATAATAATCCCTGGGTGTTGTGCCTGGAATGTATGTGCAAAGCTGTTCATTCATATATGAAACTGCTAAGCCTACCCACCAAAGGGAAACAGACTTTTGGTATCAAATGAAAAGGCAGCAGGAATGGCTGGGAAGGCATGTTGTTTAACAATGCAATATTGCTCAAATCAATTTTTAACTAAGTCATCTAAGTAGGTGGCTTCCCATTTTATAGTCAGAACAACTGGGTTTTTTTGTATTAATAGTTTGGAACACAGCTTTCATCGGTCCCAGCTTTCTATAGTTTCTGTTATAAAAACCACAGCTTCTAATGATATTGGATCAGGAACTCGGTTATAAAATGTATGCAAGAACACACAGGAACAGCCACTTGCCTAGTCCATAGTACAGGATGTACAATACAACTATATGCTTTTTCAATTCCTTCAGTTAATGATTATTCAATTGTATATCAATAAATCTCCTTATTAGGGATTTGGCATACTTAATGATGGGACTTTAAATTCCTTGCAATTTTTAAAATTTATTTTAAAATATCAATTCCATGTGTCTGTGCAAGGAATCGAAGTAACAGAATTTTTTTTCAAGCAAAGCCTTCATTGACTAATAATAGGGTTGCCATATCCTTAAAGTGAAAATCACCCTACTTGCCATATGTCTGGGTTGTCCCAGATATTTTGCCGATTTGGCAAAAATCCGCCCAGACGCCAATTTGGAGCCCGATTCCCAGATGTGTCTGGGAAAATCCAGGCAAAGGGCAGCCCTCCTAATAAATGTGAAAGATTTGTATGCTGGTGGGCGGCTCTGTTGTTCCATTTCCTCCTTCACGGAAGGTTCAAGGTGTGTGGGAGAGCTGGTTCTGACGGGTGGAAGGAGAAGACTTTCTAGGATAAGAAAGGATGAGATGCAGGAGAAATCCAATTTTCTGTTCATTTCAATGAGTAGCCACATAATCTGCAGCTAGCTCCCAAAGCAACACACAAACCAAAATGCACACTTCTCTGAATTTTGCAGTGCACTTCTCCAACAGCATACTGTGCAGAAAAATGCATATATTGGTGCATAAATCAGTAAAGGTAACCTACAAAAATGCATTGTGTTAGGGGAAACTGCATGCAGAGATGTGCATACTATTCAAAAATGCAGACAGAAATGTATTTGTGTGTTTGCACGAAAATGCTGACGAATTTTAATGACAATAAAGAAACCCAGGCTCGCCAATTGCTGTAAAAATGAGAAGAAGAAGAAGAAGAAGAAGAAGAAGAAGAAGAAGAAGAAGAAGAAGAAGAAGAAGAGGAGTTTGGATTTGATATCCCGCTTTATCATTACCCGAAGGAGTCTCAAAGCGGCTAACATTCTCCTTTCCCTTCCTCCCCCACAACAGACACCCTGTGAGGTGGGTGGGGCTGAGAGACTTCAGAGAAGTGTGACTAGCCCAAAATCACCCAGCAGCTGCATGTGGAGGAGCGGGGAAGCGAACCCAGTTCCCCAGATTAGGAGTCTACCGCTCTTAACCACTACACCACACTGAGAAGCCAAGAGACTCAAAATTGATAAATTTGTCCATCCGAGGTGGGTGAGGGATCAAGCTATTACAAATGTTCATTGAGATGGGCAAGTTTGTTTGCTAAGAAATTGCACTGCTGCAAAATAAATAAGAGATGATGCAGCAGAAACAGCACACAGCACAGTTGTGTGCTGGAAATTTTGTGGACGCATTAAAATGCTTCTTCCCTCTTGACTGCTCCTAAAACTCATCTGAAGTAGTAGAAGCAGTATTACTAGTGTATAATCCATGTGCATGGTATCTTCCACCAGGGACTGCTTACCTGGCCGTCCATACATTCCTGGAATCACATTGATCCCAACCAGCATGACCAGCGATGATGGACATTATAGGCCAACCAAAAACTTCCCATTTTTGCCTCATGCAGCCTTCTAGGGCATCCAATGGAGAAAAACGGGAGCAAGGGAATAATATGGTTCAGGCTTTAAATTTTAACTTTGCCTGCCACATTAAGTAATCCCCCCCCCCCGGAAGTAAATTCCATTGAAATACAATGCAGCTGTTTCCAAAGAAATATTTGTAGAATTAGGAGAAAAATTGTGAGATCTAGCAAGTTCTCAGGCAGCCCCATGAAATCATGCAATAGCCTCCCAGAACCTGTTAATATAATGATGATAACAATGGTAAGCAAGTCAGGGAGCTTAAAAGCTCTCCCCCTTGTGTGGGGAGCAAGGTTCGCTCGGTACAAGGCTCTAGTAAGGTAAGATTGCATACCTTCTGCATGGGAGCAGTTGGGAGGGTTGTTTTGACTATACAGTGCTCGGTTTACGAACTTAATCTGTTCCGGAAATCCATTCTTAAACCGAAACCGTTCTTAAACTGAGGCGTGCTTTCCCTAATGAGGTCTCCCACCGCCAGTGCCCTTCCACCATTCGGATTCCATTCTTAGACCAAGGTGAAGTTCTCAAACTGGGACACTGCTTCCTTTTTCACAGAGTTTGTAAACTGAATCGTTCGTAAACAGGGCTGTTCTTAAACTGAGGCACCACTGTATGTGATTTTGGTTTATGGACTATCCCCAAATCATAACCCCATGCGAGTTGCAAGTTACCTGCAGTAGCATTCTGGGGGTAGAGCCATGTCCAAACATGGCTACTTAAGGAGCTTGAAAAAATGAATGAGATCAAGAGCATTGATGGTTCTGGGATGGGACTTGGTACTTTCAAGAACTGCTTTCATAAACACAGCTGTATTGGCTGGAGAAGCACAATACTGGCTAGTTTTAAGTCATAATGATTAGAGTTCAAAGGAAAGGACATGTCTAGGAAGGACAGGCACACATTCCCGGCCTTGCTTGATGTTTTCTTCACATCCTTGAAGATTCAAGCATCTTTAACCATTTATCAATGGTTTGCTAATAAATCGTACCAGAGCCAGATGCTCTTTCCAGTGGGAAAGGCTTAAAAAAGAGAGAGAAAAGCTTTAGATTAAACCACTAAGTTCTTGCATATTTATAAACAAAGGGTATGTGCCCCACAAACCATTTAACTGACTTAATCCCATTGAAGTTAATTGGATAAAGCCAAAGTAAGCATTTTGTGGATCACAAACTTAGCCTCAGTTATGGCTCCTGTGAAATAAAATATCATTTTGATCTTTTACTGTTCAGACTACACTTTATGTATTTCCCACTCGTTTCATGTGGCTTTTCTCATGCTAGCCGAGAGATATTTATGGCACATTACGAGGAGATTGAGATGACCTTTCATTACTGAGCAATGGGAAAGGCCCGCAGATAATTTAAGCACCATAATGTATAGGGGACTTGAGCGCAGATAGTGGTGTTTTGTTTTTAAGAAGCCCTAGCTGGCTTTTTCTTTTCCCCATGCAAAACACAATTTCATTGATTACTACACTAATATATTTCAGAACCGTTACCTTTTCATTTGTGATTGGGTCCAATGAATGGTGGCTGGTCCATTGGGGAAAATGGGGCACTATCCTACCAACCTATGCCTTCCCTTCTTACTTAACAGGGAGTCCAGGGTGTGGCACTGCCAACTTCTTCCTTCTTAGTCTTTGCTGAACTCCTTAGGGAGCAGCATGTGGTCAGAAGTAGCAGTAGTTGGCTGTGTCTGCCATTGCATCCAGCTCTGTCTACATTTTGTCTCTCTGCCTTACCAGTTCCAATGAGCACCAGCCACCACGGGGTCAATGGAAGAGTTTATCGAGGGCATTAAACCAACCCTTATGAGGAATGTGTAATAAACATGCAATAGCAAGATGGAGCAGGAGAGCACAAAACCTTTCTATAGCAATTTTACATAGGGGTTTTCTTTTTCTTTTGCTATAACGATTTCAGACTTATTTATAGTGGGTTTTCCCCCCTGTGTGTAGATCTGCCCTAAGTTAGCTGGTCATTATAAGAACTACTGTTTGAGAACTGGTGCAACGGGCTTGCTATTCCCCATTCCCTCCCTGTTCTTTCGCACTTCTGTGATGTGTTCTTTAGATGGGAATGCTTCTGAATGCTAGTTGCTGGAGACCACAGGAGGAGAAGGTGCTCTTCTGCTTGAATCCTGCTTGCATCAGGCTGGCCACTGTGAGAACAGGAGGCTGGACTAGGTGGGCCATTGGCCTGATCCAGCAGAGTTCTTCTCATGTTATTAAGTTCCTGAATTAATGTGTGGCTCAGAACTTAAATTTATCCAGTGGCTTTCACACTTTCCGAACGTTTCGATGAAATCCTTGATTAAAAGAAAAATAAATAAAGAAATATTCATGTGTATTTTAAGAGGAAATACATTTAGAAATGTGTCTTTTGAGATAGTGTGTGTGTACAGCACACAAACACATATATGCATAAAATGTGTGGAATATGTACATGCAGAAGTGACAAAGGCCATCAACAGACTGATTCATCAATCCCTAGTGACAATCTACATGTAACAATGAACTTAAAGTGCTTTCCCTGTGATCCATAACATATTATGTGTCCACCGGCCTCTGATCTGCAAGATGCAGAGATTCGCTCAAATGGAAATGGGTCAGCAATTATAAGAAGCATCAAAGAATGCTTTTAAAAAACAGCTTCTCCTCCCTGACCCTAGCTAGAATTTGAAGCTGACTTGTGCTATCACATTTGTATCCTTCTCTGAATACACATACTTTCTCACAATGCCACTTAGCAATTGCAGTGTCAAGGTGGGACAAAGGCTGCATGTTGCTTAGGGAACTGTGCAATATTTTCTTTTACCCTGTGTACATCATACATGATGGTGCCTTGCTACAAACTTCATAGCTGTTCATGGAGTCACAGCTTAATTCTGTGTCCAGGGCGTCTGTCTACCAGCTCCATCTGGTATGCCGGCTGAGACCGTGCATGTCCTGGTTATCTCCTACTTGGACAATTGCAATGCGCTCTACATGGGGCTACCTTTGAAGGTGACTCAGAAACTACAACTAATCCAGAATACAGCAGCTAGACTGGTGACTGGGAGCAGCTGCCAAGACCATATAACACCAGTCCTGAAAGACCTACATTGGCTCTCAGTACATTTCAGAGCATAATTGGTGCTGTGGGTGCTGACCTTTAAAGCTCTAAATGGCCTTGACCCAGTATACCTGAAGGAGCATCTCCACCCACAACATTGAGGTTGGGCACTGAGGTCCAGCTCCAAGGGCCTTCTGGTGGTTCCCTCACTGCGAGAAGTAAAGCTGCATTGAACCATGCAGAAAGCCTTCTTGGTACAGTGGTACCTCTACTTACGAATAACTCTACTTACGAATGTTTCTACTTACGAATGGAGCTCCGTCCGCCATCTTGGATGCGGTTTAGATAGGATTTTTTCTACTTACGAATTTTTAGATAGGGTTGCTTCGACTTACGAATTTTTTCTCCCAATGCGTTCCTATGGGATTCAACTTACAATTTTTTTCGACTTACAAATGTGCGTTCGGAACGCATTAAATTTGTAAGTAGAGGTACCACTGTAGTAGCTTGAGAAATGCAGACTCATAATATTTTCAGTTTAAATTGCAGGCAGAAAACTATTGGAGGTGGGGGCAAGCAAGCACACTTGAAATAAACATTAGTGTAGTGAGATCTAGGCAAATTCACATTCTGAGCCTTTCTAAATTTTGGCAGTATGACACTACACTTCCCACAGTTCTTTGGGTGAAGAAGCCATGACTGTTTTAAAGCAGTATTATACTGTGGTACCTCGGGTTACAGACACTTCAGGTTACAGATGCTTCGGGTTACAGACTACGCTAACCCAGAAATAGTACCTCGGGTTAAGAACTTTGCTTCAGGATGAGAACAGAAATCGTGCTCCACCGGCGCAGCAGCAGTGGGAGGCCCCATTAGCTAAAGTGGTGCTTCAGGTTAAGAACAGTTTCAGGTTAAGAATGGACCTCCAGAATGAATTAAGTTCTTAACCCAAGGTACCACTGTACTGTACTCAGCCCATAAAATAAACAACTAAAGAAAAATCAGAAAGATGACTAAAGCCATTTTGAAATGCCAAGAGTTAGGTTTTTTTGGAAAGCCATCGTGGAAAAGGGGAATCTACACAAAGTATATTTTGGCAGCAATTTATGACAAAAGTCTGTTGACTGGTAGCTTGGAGTTTGGAGGGTTTGAAGCTAAACTCTCATAACGCAAATTTAAAAGTTAAGTGTGCTGCTAAGTGGTTTCTTGTCCAAGTGGAGCCAGTGAACAGTGAAACTCAAGGATCCTCTTATGCCAAGAAGCATGTAACTCAAGGACCCCCTTATATCACAAAAAGCATGTGTGCCCCAAGCTGCATAAATACTGTTGCGCTGGGCTGGAGCATGGATACACACACAGCAGAATGGCTGGAGCTTTTCCAACAGTGTTTCTCAATATCACAAGGATAAGCACTGTGAACTGCACGTAAAGTTGGCAACCATAATAGCCTGGGCTGCAGGCGAACCTGCTGAAAAATTCAACATCCTTCACCGCAGCTCAGGCTGCGGATTAATTAAAAACACATACATGTTCTGCTATGTTGCCTGACAACAAAATCCCTCATATGGTAGAATGAACAGAAGCTTTGCTGTTGTGTGAGCATGCCATCGGTGGCGTGCGGTGAAATTTTTCCTGGGGAACAGTTAGGGCCAGAGGCGCCAGCTTGCAAGGGCGATTTGAACATTGCAATGTCCGATGTTCCGAGTCTGAGCATCATGCTCTCCTCCCTAAGCCAGGCAGAAGCTTTCCCGTGCTTTGGGAAGAAGGTACCAGGCCGATGACATGATGCTGGAGCCCTCCTGCCTCCTTCCCAAAGCTGGGTGGGCTCTTGGACCCACCAGAGCATTGCAGCTCCCTCCCTAAGCCGGGCCGAAGCTTTTTGGGCTTTGGGAAGGAGATGCTGGGGAACATTTAGGGGACTAGCCTAGTCCCCTTAGTCCACTGACCTCAGGCCACTGCATGCCATAATGGCTGCCACATCTGAAAGAGCAGAAAGAGAGAGAGAGAGAGAAAGAGAAAATTGTGCAAGCAATCCCCCCTACATCAGCAACAACACCAGCCACCACCAGCCTCACTCACATGGTAGATACACCGGGGGGGGGCACTATAAATAAGTCAGAAATTAGATCGTTATAAGAAAAACAACCCTATGGAAATTCGTGTGGAAAAACTTTATGCTCTCTGGCACCATCTAGTGTTGCATGTTTATAACACATTCAAATCATTGTTTTTGCACCTCTGTTTGCACCTCTCCTGTTCAGAAGAAACAGAAGGGTGGGTGTCCAGCTAAATGTGGGCAGGTTTAAGGGGGTATGTTTGGTGTAGGGGAGGCTGAGTTAGTCCTAACAGGAACTGAGCAGGAAGAGCAAACCATGTGTTGTAACTTGTGGATTTTTAAGTAGATAGTTACTAAGACCTTTTGCCGCCAGGAGCACTTTGGGAGGCGCTGGCACCCACAGAAGATGACCCCTGATTTAGAGAACTAATGTAGAGTTGTAGCTAACCTATTAGGATTTACCGGTACTGAGAAGCACACCAGCAATTAAAGGTCACTAGACATTGTTATACTTCATTATTGCAAGTTTTCTTACTAGTTCAAAGCTGAGTCTTAGTTTGCTTTTAGATATTGCCTATAGGTCCTCAAGTAAATAGCCACAGGTACAAGGGCCTCTGGGACACCTGATTCCCCTCAGAGATCACCCTACATGAATTTCCAGCTTTCTTTGTAAATGAAAAGGCAATGGCACAATCAAGAATTAACATACTTTTCAACCCCATTTATGTCAATAGGGGACGCCTGCTTCTTGGGAGAAAAGCAATGACAAACCTAGACAGCATCTTAAAAAGCAGAGACATCACCTTGCCGACAAAGGTCCGTATAGTTAAAGCTATGGTTTTCCCAGTAGTGATGTATGGAAGTGAGAGCTGGACCTTATAAAAAGAAGGCTGATCGCCGAAGAATTGATGCTTTTGAATTATGGTGCTGGAGGAGACTCTTGAGAGTCCCATGGACTGCGAGAAGATCAAACCTATCCATTCTTAAGGAAATCAGACCTGAGTGCTCACTGGAAGGACAGATCCTGAAGCTGAGGTTCCAATACTTTGGCCACCTCATAAGAAGAGAAGACTCCCTGGAAAATACCCTGATGTTGGGAAAGATGGAGGGCACAAGGAGAAGGGGACGACAGAGGATGAGATGGTTGGACAGTGTTCTTGAAGCTACCAACATGAGTCTGACCAAACTGCGGGAGGCAGTGGAAGACAGAAGTGCCTGGCATGCTCTGGTCCATGGGGTCACGAAGAGTTGGACATGACTAAATGACTAAACAACAACAACAACAACATGTCAATAGGGGAATTTACGTGTGCAAGCCTCTCACTGAATTCAACAAGGCTCAGCAGGGGGAATATGTACATGCAGAGACACAGGGAGAAATGTGCCACAGGCAGCCTTGTATCCAACTGCTGAGCAAGACTTAAACCTTTTCCAAGCTTCTGGGATGGTGGCCAATAAGTTCTGCAATTTAGGAACTGTTGAAGAGCACTTGGATCTGTTGACGAGCATTTGAATAGAGAAATAGTTCTGTATTTATCTCTCTGCCTAGTAATTTACCTTAAAAAAAACCAACTGTTTGGCATCAACCAGTATTTTATGGTGATTCCCTCCTCTTCCCGCTCTGTACGACGACATCCACACCATACATTTAGATTCATATAGAATTGTAGAATAGGAAAGGGCCACAAGGGCCAACTATTCCAACCCCCTGCAACATAGGCAACTTTTGCCCAACGTGGGGCTCGAACCCACGACTCTGAGATTTAAAGTGCACTAAAAGCACATGACTTCCCCATAAGACACCTGTGAACTATATTTGGTTTTGGGTGCTGGGAACTGCAGCTCTGTGAGGGGACAATTACTTTTTACAGGATTGGGGGTGGGGCATGTGCATTAAAAGCATTTAGCCATTACCATTAACTCCTCACTTACAGTTAATGCTCTAAAGTCTTGTCTTTTGTAAATGGCGTAAAAGGCTCTCCCTTCAAATGAATAAGATTCCCGCCCCCCGCCCTCCATCATTTCCATTGGACTTTTTCCTGGACGGCTTTGTTTAGTCTGTGCTATGGCACACTTTGTAAGGTGCAGGCAGCATAGCGATGGGGCAGTGACGGAATGCTCCCACTTCATCCCAGCCTTATGAGGACAGGGCCGCTGAGCACAGACCTGTCAATCACATCTCACAGCATCAAGTGTCTCCTCTTTTAAGATGCCCTATTAATAACAGGCAGGATACTTGCTCTGCGCTGTCACTATGAGAGAAAGACTGGAATGTGTCCAAGCATCACGGGACACCATCGCTGTTCACCATATATGGTGCTTTCAGGACATGCCAGATGTTTTAACGTAGGAACGCCTGCACATCTGTGTGCGGCCTCCCCAATAAATCAAGCCAGAGAGAGGAAAAAGGCACAAAGCCCACATCTGCCTGCTACATCCAGCCACAGGGAAGCTGACAAAGCAAAGGATAGAAACTAAACTACAGTCCTAAGCAAATTTTGTTGTTTCCAGTGGGAAGGAAAGCAAGATGCACACACACAAGTCATTCAGGCTTACTGTTTGCAGATGTAATGGTGCATGTAACACCAACACCAGACCAGTAAAACAAAAACCCAGCACAGAAATAAGACTGGGCCCAGTCTTATTCAACATCTTTATCAATGACTTGGATGATGGGCTTGACATCCATCTGTCAGGAATGCTTTGATGGTGTCTCCTGCTTGGCAGGGGGTTGGACTGGATGGCCCTTGTGGTCTCTTCCAACTCTATGATTCTATGATTCTATTCTAGGATATAGCCTTTTGAAAAAGGCATCAGGCCAATGCATCAGCTAGCCACCCCTCCCATCTCTGTCTTAAGGGCCAAACTATGCATTTTGAGTAACCTTAAATATGCTCAAACTAGCCACTTTCCTTTTAAAGAAGGAAGAAAAAAGAAGCTGCAGGGTCTGACTCCAGAATGTGCTTCCAAGCTGGATCAGGCGTTTGCATCAGATTCTTCCTGAAAATCCTACACACACAAAGTTTATTTTCAATAAACTGCTTATTGAACAGTGCCATTAAGCAATTAAACAGTGCCATTAAGGACAAATAGGAACTGGAGGAAAAGATTTCTGGCAAGAAATTGGTGTAAAAACAAATGGGACTGCACAGATGTAGAAAGCTGTCTATGGGGCTAGTTGTAATTGTGTCCATTGAAAAATAACCTAAAAGTCACCAAGTAAAAATGGGGGGGGGGGCGTCATCTGAGCAAGACTGAAGCTGTGGTGCGAACCCAGGAAGTCGAACCATGATTTAATTGTGCTGCTGAGAGCGAAATTAGTAAACCATGGTTAGCCCTGCACTAGTAAGTCGCACCTTGGATGTCGAACAGAATCCATTCCGGAAGTCGGTTCCACTTCCAAAACGTTTGAAAATCAAAGCACGGCTTCTGATTGGCTGTAGGAAGCTCCTGCAACCAACTGGAAACTGCGGAAGCCCCATCAGAGATTCGACTTCCAAAAATAATTCGTAAACCGGAACACTCACTTCCGGGTATTGATCGTTCGGGAGCTAAAACGTTCGGGAACTAAGCTGTTGGAAAACCAAGGTACAACTGTAATAGTAAAGCATGATTTCATAGAATCATAGAGTTGGAAGAGACCACAAGGGCTACCCAGTCCAACCCCCTGCCAAGCAGGAAACACCATCAAAGCATTCCTGACAGGTGGCTGTCAAGCCTCCGCTTAAAGACCTCCAAAGAAGGAGACTCCACCACACTCCTTGGTAGCAAATTCCACTGCCGAACAGCTCTTACTGTCAGGAAGTTCTTCCTAATGTTTAGGTGGAATCTTCTTTCTTGTAGTTTGAATCCGTTGCTCCGTGTCCGCTTCTCTGGAGCAGCAGAAAACAACCTTTTCCCCTCCTCTATATGACATCCTTTTATATATTCGAACATGGCTATCATATCACCCCTTAACCTTCTCTTCTCCAGGCTAAACATACCCAGCTCCCTAAGCTGTTCCTCATAAGGCATTGTTTCCAGGCCTTTGACCATTTTGGTTTCCCTCTTCTGGACATGTTCCAGCTTGTCAGTATCCTTCTTGAACTGTGGTGCCCAGAACTGGACACAGTATTCCAGGTGAGGTCTGACCAGAGCGGAATACAGTGGTACTATTACTTCCCTTGATCTAGGTCAGGCATCCCCAAACTTCGGCCCTCCAGATGTTTTGGACTACAATTCCCATCATCCCTGACCACTGGTCCTGTTAGCTAGGGATCATGGGAGTTGTAGGCCAAAACATCTGGAGGGCCGCAGTTTGGGGATGTCTGATCTAGATGCTATACTCCTATTGATGCAGCCCAGAATTGCATTGGATTTTTTAGCTGCTGCATCACACTGTTGACTCATGTCAAGTTTGTGGTCTACCAAGACTCCTAGATCCTTTTCACATGTACTGCTCTCAAGCCAGGTGTCACCCATCCTGTATTTGTGTCTTTCATTTTTTTTGCCCAAGTGTAGTACTTTACATTTCTCCCTGTTAAAATTCATCTTGCTTGCTTTGGCCCAGTTGTCTAATCTGTTAAGTTCATTTTGAAGTGTGATCCTGTCCTCTGGGGTATTAGCCACCCCTCCCAATTTGGTGTCATCTGCAAACTTGCTCAGGGTGCCCTCAATATAAATCCAAATGAATATGTTAACTTGCCTGGCAGAGCTCCTTCCTGCAATAAACTTATGATATGTCCAAAGTCACTCTCACAAGTAAACTGAGATAAAATGTGCATGTCTTCTTGATAGAAAACCTCATTTTTTTGTTTGCTGGGTGAGGAGCATCAGATTTATAACACCCCCAACTATTCATTTTCTTGTTGTTGGGGTGTTTTTGTTTTTGATTTTGCAAAGTTAGTTGAAATTGTAGCTTGTTTTGTTTGAAAGATGTTGGATTTAAATCTTTATCCTTCAAGAGAGTTGTTGCTGTAGAGGATTATAGAAGACGAGAATCATCACCCCCCCCCAAAAAAAAGGGAATGAAAAAGGCAAGATAAATGGAGGAAATACTATGCAACCAGCAGCTGTCCCCCAAACTTTCCTTTGGAAAAACTGGGAAACTCTTCTTTTTTACAGTTACAGACAGATAAAGAGGAATATGATTAATAGGAAAGCGCATCAAACTGCAATACTTGAAAAGTCTGGTTGATACTTGCATTTGCATCTCTTGGGTACCCAGGAGTTGATGTGTGACCAGACCCTTGAAAAGCATTGGATTAAAGGCAACACAAGATTATATGATATGAATTCAATTCAGTTTGCATTTAAAGGAAAACTCTCCTAATGCTCCCTTTCCAAAACAGAACAAAGTTATCCTGTGAAGTTTGTGCTTCTTCGAATTTGGCAATAGATTTATCTAACCAAGAAGCATGTACAAAGATGCATATAGTGCTGTAGGTTAGAGTGAGGTAAATGCGTATGTCAGTGGGAAATGCATTGTATTAGGGGACATTGCTTTGCCAAAAAAAAGTGTAGGAGAAACTTGTATTAAAATGTGGAAATGTGGGGAACTGAATAGTGTGATGCTGCACCATTCAGCAAAGAATTTCCCTGTTTGTGCAAGCAGCAGCTAATTAAAAGCTAATTTCATTTTTAAGCGCTGAACAGCCCTTCAGATTTGGGATACTCTGAATTCCAGGAGGATGCAGCTAATAACTAAAACCACATATTTATTGAAATATCTCATTGGTAGTATCCAGTCCCTTCTAACATCAGAGAAAGCCACCACTCAGCAATCCTGGATGGCAGTAAGGTGAATTCATATGCTGTACCACCGGTATTTATTTCAGGGAGACAGTTACCTTCAAGAGTTAGGAGGTTTATCTGCTAATAGTAACACCTTGAACTTGGCTCAGTAGCAAATCAGCAACCAGCGCAGGTCTCTGAGCACAGGCCTCCTATGCTGGCAAGGTCCCATTCCTGTCAGCAATTGTGCTGCAGCATTCTACATTAACTGCAGCTTCTGGCTCAAGTGCAAAGGAAACACCACGTAGAGCTCATAATTGGACTGAAACTCCCATCATCCCTTACCGTTGGCCATGATGGACGGGGCTGATGGGAAATGGAGCACAACAGCGAGAGACTCTTAATCTCAGGGTTGTGGATTCGAGGCCCACACTGGGCAAAAAGATTCCTGCGTTGCAGGGGGCTGGACTAGATGAAGCTTGTGGTCCCTCCCAGCTCTATGATTCTATGAAATCTAGAAGGTCACAGGTTAAACCCCCCCCCTGCTGTAGAAGCTAGAATGCCTTGAGTAACCCAACTGCAGAGGCCCTAAGCCATTCCTTTGCACTAACCACCACATCTTGTCTCTAAGTAGCGGTCCAGGAATTTCAAGCAGGAAATCATCATTTCAAGATTCCCCCCCTGTCAGGATCCACTCTGACATTAATGGCGACCTTAGCCAGCCCTGTAATCCCACACAAAATTGAGTGGCTGTGCTTTAAGGGCCTGCCGCTTCCCCCACACTGAGAGCTCCCCCGTCATCAGACACACGGCTTACTCACTAACACAAGCCAGATGTTGGACAGGCTCCGTTTCCTGATTAGTTGAGAATTCTCATCTGGAACGGCGTATTTTGGCCACGATCCTGAAACCCAACCACCGAATTAGCCTTCTAAATAAAGCACAAAGTGCAAGTGCAACCATGTAGGTGAGTAGATGTGTTTGCACTGAATTCACTTTCAAATTTAGCAAGCAAGATAGGAAACTTCTGCATACCAGGATTTATATATAGAAATTGGCACACAGGGTTCCGATCTTATTATTTTTAGCAGAGAACAATCCAAACTTCTTAAAAATTCAAGGAGTCCCTATAGATGCATGCCACTCTGTAGACGGAACTTGGGCTTTCAGATATCACTTTCTTCAGTTCTAACTTTCTTTCTTTGCATCTTTTGGACTTTTTCATGTCTGCCGATGCTGTCGTGACGCTGGCAGCCCACTGTGAAGTGTCGAGCATTTGTAACTGGCACAGAACTGGGATGCAGCTGCCTTTGAAGAAGAGGTGTCAGAACAGAACTGGGTCAGGTCTGTTTGCATTAATACATCTCGCTGTGGAAATGATATTAAAAAACAATCTCCAAACAGCTCAGGTATAAAGTTTGATTCAAAAGTGTTGGAAGATATTCCGATTTAATAGTGGAAGCTGTGAAACGGTGCTGCATTGGCAAAGATGGCCTTTCGGCAAGTCATCACCCACTTCTACTTTCCTACTTGGCCAAAATGGATTCTTGAACCGGATACACATACCCTGCAACATTCCTCAGGTGAAAATAGGGACATTTCTCACTCCCCTCAACTGACCCTCCTCAACCCCCATTTTTTGTAGTTCTCCCCCTACCACAGATCATTTCCTATCAGAAGAAGGGTGAGAACCACTCCTTGCACTCCACTCTGCTCCTCTTTTCTTCCCGCCCATGGCAGCCCTGCCCTCTGCATGCCCCTCAGAGCCACTGCATCATGTGGGACTGGGCCTCAATGGCAGCAGCCTCTCCTCCTCCTCAACCGCTCTCCAGAAGCCTCTACAAGCTGCCCAAGGGAGAAGGGCAGCAGTGGCAGCCATGGAGAGCCACAGGGCCGTCTTAAGCGGGTCGGGCGCCCGGGCGCCGTGGTGCGCAGATCGCTCCGGCGCCCCCACCGCGCCCCGTTTCTTCCCGCGGCTGGTGGGCGGGCACAGCACGCAGCGTGGTTTTCGTGTGGCTTCGCCGTGCAGGGCCCCTTGCCGACCTGGCGCCCCGCGCCACCCAGCCTACCCCTAGAGCCGGCCCTGGATGCTCCCTCACAGGTATCACACAGCCGCCGTTACTCAGGAGAAACACCGGCTCACCTTTCTCCCTGAGTTCAGTAGTGGTGGCATTGGCAGGGGAAATAGGGACATTCCAGGGTCAAATCAGAAGCTAGGATGGCTTTCATAGTTCCAGGACCGTCCCTGGAAAATCGCGGCACTTGGAGGGTATGCGATGTGGGCAAAAGTTACTTCTGTCTTTCATCACCACTACCCTTTGGATATGTGTTCCTGGAAAGTAACTGCAACATTCCACCCTTTGAAGAAAAAAAAAGATCTAATGCCCACTTATGTGGGAGGAAGGCCTACTGAACACCACAATTCCAAGTCTACGATTACACTGAAAATTTCGCATGATTCACTTGAGTGAAGGCGTAGAGTAACTTCAAGAGGGAAACCGATGAGAGGCGATAACTCAAGGCCTGCATTACTCACTGCAGCTCTTGCCCTCCATGGGAGATATAGCCTTCATTTGTCCGTCAATGTAAGCACCTTCCAGATAAGTCAAAGCCTTGTGGGGTAAACGGCTTGAAACTGAGCCTCCTGGCCTAATTGGAGGCTTGCTGCTGAGATAGCCCTGCAGTGACAATAAACACAGTCTTCTTTGTGTACACTCGGGCGGTGGGAATGCGCATCTGGGATTCATCTAGCATCTGAAGTTTGCATCTGGGGGTAACAGTGGGCACTCTGCATGACTCCAAGCTGATTGTTGCTTAGTCTTCGTTTACATGGTTAAGTGTCAACATCTGTCCTAAGGGGGGGGGGGGACCACCTCCACAGAGGAATTCAATTACTTTTTCATAAATGAACATACACAACTCTTTTTCCTTTTTTAGAGGTTGGTGCATTTGTTTGCATGTGGAAGGAAAAGCATAATCTCAAAAGTGTGGTATCTAGAGCAGGGGTGGGTAATCTTCCTCCTACCCCACCCCTGAGAGTTGTGTTTCTGTAAGGTAATCTGTTTGGGGCACTAATCGGAAGTGGTCAGAGCCAAAAGTGAGTAGCCCTCCGTATCTCTTTCTGCCTCCCCTTTTCTCCAGGTATCCCCTGCTTTTCAGCCACCTGGGGGGCACAGGGTGCCTAGAGTATGGGCTTTCTGGTGCTCCTTTAGGGCTCCTTGGGGTGCATATCAAGTGGTCCTTGGTGAGGAGGCCAGTAACAGTCAAGGAGTATCCCTAAATGAAAATATGCCCACTAATACAAATCTTCCCTTGCAAGGGAAAGCCATAGGGAGGCTTAGGGCATGTTCAAGGCAGTGCTCTCAGCTCATGTGCACAAAGGTTGGGTTGTGACAGGCTCAGACTTACACACTTTTGTTTCAGTGTCCAAGGGGAACCTCTGTGTGTGCAATCCAAGCACCTTCCATCTATTGCCTCACCCATCTCCCTTTCCCAACTGTAGTGCTGTTAATGTGCAATGCTTCTTTTATGTTCCGGGATATAAATTAATAATTATGTTCTGCAAAACTGTTCTGCCTTGCAGCCCTACATCTCCACATGCTGTAACATTAATAAATTAGTCCCCAGACACTCCCTTTCAATATAGGTTTAGTGTATAATTACAAAAGTACCAGAAGGCAAAAGATTAACTGATTGTGGGGCCCAGAGATATGTGTTGCCGAATAGCAAAGCTCATGTTGTACTGGAGTCACCAGATCTTAGCTGTCCATGCTCATTCTTCCTCTCCCTCCCATCTTACATTCCGATTTCCATTTCATAAGTCCAGTTCACACAATGCCCCTACAGCAGACCATCTCTTTCATCAGATTAGCAGTCTCTTGGGAAATTGATCTACCAAATTGATGATGAGAGCTACAT
Organism: Zootoca vivipara; assembly: GCF_963506605.1. Taxonomy (NCBI): domain Eukaryota; kingdom Metazoa; phylum Chordata; class Lepidosauria; order Squamata; family Lacertidae; genus Zootoca; species Zootoca vivipara. The sequence continues at coordinate 14,625,098 of NC_083291.1, forward strand.
CTTAAGTCAGTTTACTCAGCCAAAAAACCTAATAATTGCCCTTTGCTTCTCAAAGTACTCAAGGCGATGTACAGAAGATAAAACACACACTAAAACCAGATCAACACAAAAGCAAACCTTATTTAAAATGAGCAACGTGTTATGGCACTAAGGGCGGATCTACACTTGTGGTTTATAACGTTAAAAATGTGTTATTAAAATGTGACACCAGAGGGCGATGCTGAGCAGTGAGCCACTGGCAAAGGGAAACTGCCATTAAATGTTATAAGAAGTCATCTTTCATAACATTAGAAGATCCAGTCCAACTATCTCTGAAAGTGTAGTACCATAGCTGCCAAGTTATCCCTTTTTTACAGGGATTTTCCCTTAAGCTGAATAGGCTTCCTCGCGAGAAAAGTGAAAACTTGGCAGCTATGGTAGTACAGTGATAGGGATCCTGCAGACCATGGACCAAATTTGGACCATGAGGTCATTTTCTCCAAACTGTGCCCACTTGCCCCACACCTGACATCATATGTGAGAATTGTGAGAAGTCTTGAAGTGTGCTCCTGATTGCAAGATGGCAAGGAAAAGCAGTTTTAGTTCTCCTGTAAAGTTAAAGCCACTGCCTGATGAATCAGCTGAGTGAGAGAATTCTCTGCAGGAACTGAGATAATTGCTCAGATAATGCTTTCAAAAACCCCTCAGTTCTTAGATCAGTTCTCGTCTGTTTTCTTCAGTTAGGTAAGTTGGGCTTCTGTGGCACGACTTATAGAGATGGGGAGCACAAAAGGCCACTGAATTAATCTCCTTAATGGATGAAACACAAGAGATTTCAGCTGTCAAATATGAGCTCATTCAACACCTCTGATTGTGGCGGGTGATACCTGGTTTTCAACATCATGATAGATCACCAGCTAAACATCACAATATGCTGATATATCATGATGTCTGGAGACTCAGCCAGATGGATGGGGTTCTAATAATAATAATAATAATAATAATAATAATAATAATAATAATAATAGACCTATACAGAGGCATAGGCTGGCTTTGTGGTTTTCCCTGCATTGTGATTTTTGCTGGCTCCTGCTCTTGTGATTTGCTGCCCCTGCAGGAGGCAGGGAAAAACTGAGCCGGCAGAGTTAACAGGGGCTGCAAGAATCGAGAGAAGCATTGGCTGGCCTCATTGTTTTTCCCACATTGTGATTTTTTGCATAACATACACGCACGCACACACCTCATGATTTGTGATATATTGCCAGGTCAAAAACTCTGAGACTGATATCACAATATGGACTTCAAAACAGTTTTGGATGATATATCAATATATCGCTCAGCCCTAGTGGTAGGCTTGGGTACTATGGTGCCCTGAGTGAGGCCAAAATTTGATGCCCCCCACCCCAAGTACTTGTCCTGCCTTCCCAAAGATGGGTAAGGAGGCGCCTGGCTTTGGGAAGGAGGTGTGAGGCTCTGGCAGGGTCCTAGACCCCTCCTATCTCCTTCCCCAAGCTGGGAAAGCACTAACTAGGCTTTGGGAAGAAGGTGGGAGGACTTTAGGACCCTGTCAGAGCCTCATACCTCCTTCTCAAAGCCCAGTGTCATAGGCTTTGAAATGGCGCCCCCTCAGCTCAGCGCCCAGTGTGCGCACACTGCTCGCACAGCCCCAAACCAGATTCTGCCTCTGATTAGCAGATCAGTCCCACGAGATGGATTTCCCCAGCTTGCTCTGCCTTATTGTCATGAGCATAGCATATACCCCCCCAAGTTAGAAACTTGCATTTATGGCCAATCTGCTGAGACAGAACGGTATATTTACGCCACATTGCTTTTTAAAATTTTGCCATAAAAGGTACTGCACTTGTGATGACTAGAAATGTCAGGAAACAGATTTTAGGTGGTCGAACATATAAATGTATCTCGTCTTAATGACTCCACATTTCTACATCAATATTTGCTGAAAGCAAATGGATTGGGGACTTAATTGATAAGTAAATCTTTCAATGCTACTGTGTAAAGATCGGTATAAAACTAGGATAAATGCATGGGAACCTTATGAAGTGCCTTCTCCCATACCATCAAACCATCACTGGTCTCAGAGGTTAGGAGGGGCTCTTCTCATTGGTGGGCTTCAACTGCACTATGGTGAGGCAAGAGAGCCTTCTCTGTTACACACACACACACACACACACACACACACACACACACACACTGTGGAATGCCATTGCTCTGGAAGTAAAAAAATGATGGAGACCCTGGTAGAATTCCACCCACAAGTAAAATCACTCCTGGAAAAAGCATGATGGAATACCTGAGTCCTTTGGTTCTTAAATTCATCAAATCTGAATTGAAGGAAATATGGCATAGGCTCTGCTCATGTGATTCCATCATCCCTGGGGCAGTGTATGAAGATGCCACAGCAGATTGGCATGTGTGCTGCCATGGTAACAGATGAATTGGTTGGCACTGGATGTGGGCTTTTGTTTGGCTACCGTATTAAGCTGGTAGCTGCAGAATGCTACAACTGGTCTGTTAAAACTGGCAGCACCCATCTATTTCCACTTTCAGTGTGGATGAAGGACAACCTTTGCAGATCCAGATTTTTATCTGTCCCTGACCCCTGTCCAAGATTGATTTGAGGGGCTTTGTTCCAATTCAATTTTTGCCATGGCACCCATTTCTGTTGATCTGGCAGCCGGCCGCACTCCAAGAACAGAGGAGAAGAGAACAAAGGAATTGGCTTCTACAGGTGCTGACAAGAGGAAAGTCAGAACAGAATGGATTAGCTATTCGGTTTTGGAAACTGGCACCTTATCTGAGAAAGGGATTCTCTACATGACAAAGAAATCAACAATGCTGCCAATAATGGCATATATTAGTAACTATCTCTAATGTGAATTGCAATTAGGAGGATTTGAATTAGTTAAGGCTCTAATCACCACCAATATCTGCTGATTATAACCAGTTTCTCTCTCTCTCTCTCTCTCTCTCTCTCTCTCTCTCTCTCTCTCTCTCTCTCTCTCTCTCTCTCTCTCTCTGTGTGTGTGTGTGTGTGTGTGTGTGTGTGTGTCAGTGTGTATGTGGAAGTCCAGTTGTGAAGATATTTGTGTTGGCTTTCTTATCCATATTTACACTTGTATTCATTCTACCATCTACCCCGCTGAAGGCATCCAGGCAGGAGCGTAGGAAGATAGGGGCAGTCGGGGCGGTGCGCCCCGAGTGAGTGTGCCCCGAGTGACGCGATCCCAGGGGCACCATCGCTGCTGCCCGCCCTGCCCCCAAAACGTGCGCCACGTCACTGCGCACGACACGCCCTGCCCCCAAAACGCGTGCTGCGCCCCCGCCCCTGCTCCCAGAACGTGCACCACGTCACTGGGGGCAGCGTGCCTGCTCTCCGCCCCCGGTGACGGAGCATGAAGGTCCGCCGCTGCATCCAGCATAGGGGCAGGTGGAAATGTGCACTCCTTGTTGGTGACTTAGCACATACATCATGGGCGTACCCAGGATCAAAACTAGGGGGGGGCAAGGGGAGGGGCCAAGGCACGGAAGGGGAGGGGCCACAAAGTGGGCGGGAACGGCGAACTCGCGCTCCGCCGGGCTGTGCCCCTCCCTAGAAGCAGGGCTGGTGGGCGGAGGCGGAGCCCAGCCCAGCGGAGCGCGAGTTCAGCGTTCCCGCCCGCCGCGCCGTGCTCTCTGGTTCCCCGCCGCGCTTGGCCTTGCCAGAGGGCGCGACGGGGAGCTGGAGGGAGGGCGCAGCGCGGCGGGCGGGAACGGCGAACTCGCACTCCGCCGGGCTGTGCCCCTCCCTAGAAGCAGGGCGGGTGGGCAGAGGCGGAGCCCAGCCCAGCGGAGCGCGAGTTCGGCGTTCCCGCCCACCGCGCCGCGCTCCCTGGTTCCCCGCCGCGCTTGGCCTTGCCTGAGGGCGCGCCGGGGAGCTGGAGGGAGGGTGCGGCACGGTGCGGCGGGAATGGCGAACTCTCGCTCCGCCGGGCTGTGCTCCGCCTCTGCCCACCAGCCCTGCTTCTAGAGTAGGGCAGCTGCCCTAACTTGCCCCGTGGTGGGTACGCCCTTGACATACATGGTGCACTTTCCACCCAGTGATGGCAGTCGTCTGAAAAAATCTGCCTTGCTCATGTTGCCTTTCCAATATGAGGACTAAAAGATAATGAGGACAGAGGATCATGAACTACAGGGATGGGGATTTGTCCCTCCTCCAGCAGTTGCTGGACTCCAACTCTCATAAGCCCCAATCTGGAGGACAAATGGTCAGGAATGATGGAATTTGTAGTCCAGCAATATCTGGAGGACCACAGGTTTCTATTATACCCGGGGGTCTCAGGGTGGTTCACAGAATAATATCATGATATAAAGCCATAAAATACCTAATAAAAATAAACCAAGAATCCCCAAAACACACACATTTTAAAAGGTGTAAATCAGATCAGCCTAAGACCTGTTTAAAAAGGAACGTTTTTGCCTGGTGCCTAAAGGTGTGTAATGAAGGCGCCAGGCGAACTTCCCTGGGGAGAGCATTCCACAGATGGGGAGGCACTGCAGAGAAGGCCTGTTCCTGTGTAGCCACCCTCCCAACCTCTCAAGGAGGGGGCACACGAAGGAGGGCCTCAGATCATCATCTTAGGGTCCGGGTAAGTTCATATGGAAAGAGGCGGTCCTTGAGGTATTGCGATCTTAAGCCATTTAAGGCTTTATAGGTCAGAATCAGCACTTTGAATTGGGCCCAGAAACTAAATTATGTATTTAGAAATAAAGTCTGGCACCGATGTCTCACATTGGCATTGCTGAAGCAACTCAAATGCACGACACTCAAAGATTACAGTAATGTCTTCCATATGAAAAAGCAAACTATTTTGGGTGGTAGAACTTAGCACTGATTGGAGCGTATTTCAGCTTCATATATAATCCACGTAGAAGCTCAAGTCGTCACAGCTTTCTATGCTTTAAGTATTTGGAGGAAGCACTTACAATGGAAACAAGAAGTGGACCTTTACTTTCCAGTTTTCCAAGTTCTAGGCTTTGCACAACACACAAAACTTATTTAAAAAATCAGATCATAGTTTGCTTAGTATGGCAATTGGCACCAGCTCAACTAAGCTTAGACTGACTCAAACTTTGCTTTCTGATGCTAGGCTCTGTTCTTTGATATGGAGAGTGAAAATCTACGTGTAAGCAATGAAATCAGATACGTCCATTCCTTACAAATTAGACCATTTGCAGCCTGTACAGTACAGAGCTGGCATTGAAGGAGACTTAATTATGAAAGGAAATATGGAGACAGCTTGATCCAGTGCAGCCAAGGGCTTCAAAGTGAAGCAGAATTTTGTACGATTAAGGAGCAGTAGATCTGGCAGCAGGTACAAAATGAGGAGGATAAGCACACTTTCTTGGTGTTTGCTTTGTGGGCCTCCATCCAGCTATGGAAACATAATGTTCTTGGAACTTTCCCAGACGGGAATCAACTCCCGTCTGGTGATACCTTTCAAACATGGCTTGGGAAGAAGAGAACCTGAGGTATGAGAAGGGCTATGTGTTCTAATGTCTAAGACAATTTCCTTGCTTGCTCAAGTTGAGGGTGAGGATGATTCTTGCCTTTGGATCCAGTTACAATAGCTGGCATGACCTGGTCTTCAAGTCATGCTTCAGAATTACAGGTCCCCAAATACCACACAGTCTCCAAGTCTCCCCAAGGTCCAAGAGAAAGGAATTGTGAGTTGTTTCTGTGAGCGCCATAAGGATGTTTTCAGCAGGGAATCAAACCCAAATTGAGAGATGGGGATAGAATATTGTTCAACTTGGACCTTGAGAAACAGCTTTAACATCTGGGTTATTTCATCTTCTGCTTCTGAGATAGTTCAGTAAAGTACTTATGTCAACATTTTAGTCTTAAGACTACTTCACACAGGATCTGCTATAACTATGAGTACATCTGCTTAAAACTACAGGGATGCCTACTGCAACTGACCTCCAATGGGGAGTGATCTCACACTATTTTCAGTAGCTTGTATGACTTGCATACCAACATATTGAAAATCTGTGTTCTCACCATCATCTCTGGGACTGCTGAGGTGCCCAACTTGCACCTTCATAGGCATTTTAAGTAAAGTATGATTGTATAGCTTTAAACGACTTTTTTAAATTAAAAAAATGTATTGTATCCTTGTAAAACACTTAGAGATTATTGTAGTTGAGTGGTATGCAAATTATTTAAATGCATTAAAAATATGCTGCTCTGTTTTTATAGTACTCGTGTTGTCATGGAGATATGAAGTAAATGTTTATTTTTTAAAACACACACACTTACAACATACCTATAAAATAGCTCAGTTTTATTATCCCGAAATGATGGCCTTCCCGAAAAACCTTATAGTGAAATGATGACAAAGGCTGGGAGGTCCCTATTTTTTCGGAGAAACGTTGGACCTGCGAAAAATGATTTTCGCAGTCACATTTAGGGGATGATCATCTTAGACCCTCCAAGTGTTCCTATTTTCCAGGGACAGTCCTGGATTTACAGAACCGTTCCCAGTTTCTGATTTGATTCTGGAATGTTCAGCTTTTCTCTAGGACAGGGTTTCCCAAACTTGGGTCTCCAGCTATTTTTGGACTTCAATTCCTATAATCCCTGACCACTGGTTCTGCTAGCTAGGGATGATGGGAGTTGTAGTCCAAAAGCAGCTGGAGGGCCAAGTTTGGAAAACTCTACTCTAGGACATCCCTGTTTTCATTGGAGAAACGTTGGAGGGTATGGAGTTATGCGACCCCCGAGCCAATGAGATAAGTTACTATACAACCTCTAGAAGTTATCTGAAGTCAGCCCCGGATAGGGGAGTTTTTAAAAATGTCTAATGTTTCATTATGTTTTTAAATATGCTGGAAGCTGCCTGGAGTTGCTGGGGCAACCCAGTCAGATGGGTGAGGTATAAATAATAGTTATTATATTATGGAGTAGGACAGCCCTGTATTCATCAGAGAAATGTTGGAGGGTATGAAGGCAACATTTCAACAAAGCACTTGCTGGATCCACTTTTTCTACTCTGAAAAGCTCTAATGCTACAGTAGTTCTCTGTCTTGTAATCTGGATGTCTCTAAAGTTTAGACCTATCCTTACATAAGGCTAAAATTGTAGAGGAGCATCCAGACTGGCAACAGAGGAGGGGGTACCCAGCAGCTATAATTAGGTCACAAAAAACATAGAAGAGAAGAAGAAGAGTTTGGATTTGATATCCTGCTTTATCACTACCCAAAGGAGTCTCAAAGCGGCTAACATTCTCCTTTCCCTTCCTTCCCCACAACAAACACTCTGTGAGGTGAGTGGGGCTGAGAGACTTCAGAGAAGTGTGACTAGCCCAAGGTCACCCAGCAGCTGCATGTGGAGGAGTGGAGACACGAACCTGGTTCCCCAGATTACGAGTCTACCGCTCTTAACCACTACACCACACTGGCTCTCACATATGTGATCAGCTGAAAGCTGACAAGAAAAGCTCAATATTTTCAAGACTGCAACTAAGGGACACACCACATTGAGCTTTCTTCAGTAAATCATTGCACCACAAATTAAATAAGAAGAGACCTCACAAGTAGCCTTGCTTTGTTGCTTTAATTATTCAAATGCGATCCGGTAAAAATTTCTTTCCATCTTCATTCTCACTCATTCAGCAGTGATAAAACATCTCTCTGCTTCAGTCTACATCTTGTTATCACATCCGATAAATGCTAGGCAGAACTTTTTGCAATCCTATAATGAGATTATTAAAATGGCAGGCACATTGGGCTTTGAAATATTTGCCCTTTAAAATCCAATATTGATTGTCCCCAGTTGTCTGGGAAATTAAGGAGCTGGTTCATGCATGGAATAGCATTGGTTGATGACTCAGCCCCTCATGAGTCATACCTGAATTTGTCCATTGGTCTGACTGAAAAACATTGTGTTTTAAGAAATGACAAATGGTAGAAATTTTCTATCTGTGATGCTTGATCTGTAATGACTTACTCAAGCATGTTACCACTTAATGCTGTGGTCATCTACTGAACAAGTCTTAAACTGAAGAAATGAAGTAAGCAAGCTACCTTGTGAAGAGATGAGGAACTTGTGGGCCTCTGGATGTTGGAAGACTCCAACTCCCATTGTCTCTGCCCATATGAAACCTACAACTTGGGTCTATGCGTGAGCAATAAAACTTCAGTGATCTTTAGCCCCACCCAAGAGCTCTTTGATAGAGATCACAATAATCACAATAATAATAAACAAATATATTAGGTATTTCTACTCTGCCCATATGACTGGATTGTCCCAGCCACGCTGGGCAGCTTCCAACATATATAAAAACATAATAAAACATTCTTATTCTTATTCAGGCATCCCCAAACTTCGGCCCTCCAGATGTTTTGGACTACAATCCCCACCATCCCTGACCACTGGTCCTGTTAGCTAGGGATCATGGGAGTTGTAGGCCAAAACATCTGGAGGGCCACAGTTTGGGGATGCCTGTTCTTATTCTTCTTTGGCGATCACTTGTAGCTGAGTAAGATTGTCTTCCATAAACACAGTTTTAACAATGAGTCTGTAAGTGACTGTGGAGGCCAATTCTGGATCCACACGTCTTTCCACAGTGAGGACATTGGTTTCCAGGTGAGAGTTGATCACGGGGTGGATTTGCCAAGCGTGCCCTCCTCTTAGCACGTTTCTCCCTTGCGTTCAGAGTTTGAGTGTCTTCAAAGCCCATGACACCTTTGGTAAAAAACATTACACATTAAAAGGCTTCCCTATATGGGGCTGCCTTCAGATGTCTTCTAAAAGTTATATAGTTATTCCTTGACATTTGATGGAAGAGGTCCTTGGAGCTGGACCTCACTGTCCAGCCTCAATGTTAGGGGTGGAGATGTTCCTTCAGGTACATCTGAGGCTGTTTAGAGATTTAAAGGTCAGCACCAACACTTTGAATTGTGCGTGGAAACATACCGGGAACCAATGTAGGTCATTCAGGATGTAGTCCAAACATTAAAAGCTTCCCTAAACAGGGCTGTCTTCAGATGTCTTCTAAAAGTTTGGTAGTTGTTGTTCTCTTTGACATCTGTTGGGAGGGCATTCCACAGGGGAGGCGCCACTACCAAGAAGGCCCTCTGTCGGGTTCCCTGTAACTTGGCTTCTCGCAATGAGGGAACTGCCAGAAGGCCCTCGGCGCTGGACCTCAGTGTCCGGGCAAAATGATGGGGGTGGAGACGCTCCTTCAGGTATACTGGACCGAGGCCATTTAGGGCTTTAAAGGTCAGCACCAACACTTTGAATTGTGCTCGGAAACGTACTGGGAGCCAATGTAGGTCTTTCAAGACCGGTGTTATGTGGTCTCGGCAGCCTCTCCCAGTCACCAGTCTAGCTGCTGCATTCTGGATTAGTTGTAGTTTCTGAGTCACCTTCAAAGGTAGCCCCATGTAGACCGCATTGCAGTAGTCCAACTAGGAGATAACCAAGGCATGTACCACTCTGGCGAGACAGTGCACAGGCAGGTAGGGTCTCTGCCGGCATACCAGACAGAGCTGCCCTAGACACAGTATTAACCTAACCAGAATTAACCTCCAAAATGACTCCCAGGCTGTGCACCTGGGCCTTCAGGGACACAATGACTCCATTCAGGACTAGGGAGTTCCCCACAGCTGCCCGCCCTCTGTCCCCCAGAAACAAGACTTCTGTCTTGTCAGGATTCAACCTCAATCTGTTAGCTGCCATGCACCCTCCAATCACCTCCAGACACTCTCAAGAGTAAAACCATTTTCACTCTGTAATGCATACATGGGCTTGACTTGTCGTTTGGGTATCTGTGGCTCTGGAATGGGCTTTCTTACAACTGTTGATAGCGCACGACTGTTAACCTTCACCCTTGTCAGTATGGCAGCTTTCATAAGCACTGAGTTCTCTCTGAAATACAGCACCCCAGAGAGCTGGCTAATGAATATCTCTGTATACTTTTTAAGAAGCCATATGTTATATGCAGCAATATATAAAAATGTGTATACATGAAAAAGATTATGAAGGCAAGCCTGTTTTATGATTTCAAATACTTTCCATATGTTATCACATATTCCAGACAGTATACTAGTCTCATAAAATTAGGCTTTATTTTTTTAAAAGATATGTTTGTTATTCTTTTCAACCAAGAATTATATCCGTATATGTGTTCCATTGGTTTTTTTTAATATATATATAAAATACAGCAAACATTTCTTCAGAGCTCTACAGAAAAAGAAACTTGAGCCTAGGATTCCAAAAGCATTGATTATTTTGAAATCACAATTCTCTACACCAGTGATTTACAGTTTTTTTCAATGAATTTGACTAGGAGCCAAAACCACTGATGATGTTTTTAGTATGACAAGTTATAACCGCTAAGTCCCCAGCACACACAGTACGCAGAATCTGACCTCCATGCTGCAAGTCTCCATGTTCAGTATCATGTTCCTGGTAGGCACTGAAAGGAACATGAAGGCTCACAATAAACTAGCTAAATGCCATATGATAATTGCTTCAAAAGTTATAGGCTGGGAGGGAAAAGTTACTAATCATCTTCAACATACCACCCAATGTTTCTCCAATGAAAATAGGGATGTCCTATTCAAATAATAATAATAATAATAATAATAATAATAATAATAATACCCTGTCCACCTGATTGGGTTGCCCCAGCCACTCTGGGTGGCTTCCAACACAACAACAACAACAACAAACAACATAAAACATTAAACTTCCCTATACAGTGCTACCTTCAGATGTCTTCTAAAGGTTGCATAGTTACTTGTCTCCTTGGCTCGGGGGGAGGGGGGGTTGCATAACTCCATACCCTCCAACATTTCTCTAGTGAAAATTGGGACGCGGGTGGCACTGTGGGTTAAAACACTGAGCCTAGGGCTTGCCGACCAGAAGGTCGGTGGTTCAAATGCCCACGACGGGGTGAGCTCCCGTTGCTTGGTCCCAGCTCCTGCCAACCTAGCAGTTCGAAAGCACATCACAGTGCAAGTAGATAAATAGGAACTGTTACAGTGGGAACATAAACGGTGTTTCTGTGTGCGGCTCTGGTTCACCAGAAGCAGCTTTGTCATGCTGGCCACATGACCTGGAAGCTGTACGCCGGCTCCCTCGGCCAATAACGCGAGATGAGCGCTGCAACCCCAGAGTCGGTCACGACTGCACCTAATGGTCAGGGGTCCCCTTACCTTTACCTTTACCATATCCTCCAACTTATGTTTGGTGAAAATAGGGACGTCCTAAGGAAAAGCAGGAAATTCATGGATCATATCAGAAACTGGGTCGGCTTCTGTAAATCCAGTACTGTCGCTGAAAAATGGGGGTACTTGGAGAGAGTCTGGTGACATTCCCACAATGCAAACACATGCCCTAATACAAAGCATATTCACTACCTGACTATTCACTGAATAATCTCATGTGTTTTTCAGGTTTGTAATTCCAAATTTAGAACAGAAATTGAGAGCAATGTCTATTAGCCCTACCCCATAGCAAACAGTGCCGTGTCCATGGCGTTTGGCCATTTCTGTCTGAGAAGGTGGTGGTGGTGATAGTGCAATGGTATGTCTCTGGAGCAAGACATGGCTGCAAGTCATCAAACTCAGTGGGGCTTACTTCTGAGTAGACCTGTATAGAATTACACTGCAAAGCAGCAGTTACTTTATCTGCTACTCTAGGCAGTGGTGGAGCTTCAAGCTCCGGCGGGGAGAGGGGCAGAGAGCAGGTGGGGGCGTGGCAGGTGCGTGTCCCGGGGGCGTGGCATGCACCCCGAGGTGTGACATGCATCCAGGGGGCATGGCATGCCGTCCGCAGGGTGCACCCCCCCCCCCCGCACCCCTGTTCCTCCGCCAGTGACTCTAGGTCTCTGCTTCTTGTACTGTAGGCCGTTGAATTTCAAACTGAACTGAAATGTTGTTTCAACTCTTAAGTGGAGTTGAAACGGAGTCTTGGAGGAGATCCCAGTGATGCCATGTGTGCTCTAGGAAAGCTTTCAAGCCAATTATAAACTCCTGAAAAGGAGTCTGGCAAGCAATCACGGATGACCTGTTATAAATGGGAATTACAGCTCTTGGCATTCCCCTGACAAGAATGAAAGCTTTTCAGGGAAACCGGGCAGGACTGTGGACGGTAATGTCTGTGCTTGCAGGCGACTCAAGAGTTCTCGCCTTCCTTCCATCTGCCAAAGGGTTGGAAGTGAGTGCCTTATGCCAAAATGAAACTTATGATTTGCCATGCCAGAGTGTACATTATATGTGCTTATGTGAGCAGACATTAACGTTTTAGACCTGGGGAAAAAAATCAATTCACGTTCACCCAAATGGCAAGGTGAATAGCAAGTCTGAAGTCCTTAAAAAGCAAAGCAAAACAGAACAAAACTATTTTGCATGCTCAAATAATCTTATATAATAAAGTGCAAGTGTCTCTGCGTCCAGTCCCTGTGTCCCTGTGTCCGCGCTACTGTGCATGTGCCCCACGGACACAGGGATTGGATGCAGAGACTTGACGCATGCACACACACACACACGCTCTCCCCACCCCCACCCCTTTGCCTACCGTTTCCCTCGCAGTCCTCAGAAGAATCGCGGCCTTCTCCTGGGCGCCCGCTGGCCAGCTGGGCTCAGCGGAGTGCCCCAACGAAGCAGCAGCTGTGGGAGGGGCCAGTTGGCCCCCCCACACGCCGCCGCCGCAGAAAGAGGCTGAATCACGGCCTTCTCCTGGGCGCCCGCTGGCCAGCTGGGCTCAGCAAATGTTCTAGCACCCGTTTATTAAACGGGCTGAATGACACTAGTGGAAAATAAAATGCAAAATAAAACGATCTGCTTCTGAGTCTACGCATTTTGAAATTCTTGGTGTCACCCTTGCTGGCAATAAAGCTCTGCCTCCAACAACCATTGAGCTGGTATAATGTGTAATTCTGGGCTTTACTAGAATGAATGGTCCACTCTTCCCCCTGCCCACCCCTCGTCATTCATATGTTTGGTATAGGAAAGCTACACCTTAAATTTCTACTACTGCAACATTGTGATATCTACATGTTTGAGCAAGCCTCTCAAATTCCTTCTACAACCAAGGGGGCAGAGAGCATGCCATTGCTATTCACTAGGTAAGGTGGAGGCGAGCAAATAATTTCCTTCTTCTAAACATTTAATTTCCTTTCTCTCATCTGATCAAGAGCAGCAAATATTAACACTGATGTGGCTTTCCATATTAGCTTTGGGTGCCGATGAGGCAACTTCCAAATGAAAAACAGTAGCTGTGATCCTCCCTGAAATTCTTAATTTTTGATCCTTGGTGAAGGGGGTTAAAAAAATGAGATATGTTCTGGAAATGAAGTAAACCCTGCTAAAGTTCATACACTTTGCAGCAAATATAAACTGATGTAGCAGCATAAATATGCTATGCTTAAGTTGGCTGATATGGAAAGGAAAACACAATTTTAAAGATAAGATTACCGGTATCAATCACGAACTCCAATGCTGGCTAAGGAAGGAAATGAGAATTTTCAATAAGGTGTCACATGAAAAGACGCTTTTGCTCAATGTTATTAAATCTAATGATTGGCAGGGTGGTGATCCCCAAACATTTAACTCAGCTGATCTACTATGGCCAGGCTTCCCTAGCCTAGTGCCCACCAGGTGTCTTTGACTACAGTTCCCATCACTCCCAATAACTGGCCATCCTGGCTGGGGGTTGATGGGAGTTGTGGTCCAAACGATCTGCAGGGTACCAGGTTTCTCTATATGTATATGTTTCTCTATAACATGCACTTTTTTCCTCCTAAAAAGTAAGAGGAAATGTCTGTGTGTGTTATGGAGTGAATGCGTGGTCCCTGGAGCCGAATTGCCCAGGGGTGAAAAGCAGGTCGTGCTTTTTTTTATTTTAGAAAGAGCTAAAGGCTAACAAGAGGGAAAGAGAGTGTTTAAAGGAAGCCGCTCAACAGCTGATTGCAAGAGATCGGGGAGGCAGATAAGGGAGGCTAGCTCCCTTCCCGGCCTGCCCCCTTGCCCCGCCCTCCATTTTTGAATGTTCTGCAGAGGGAGGCTGACATGTGACTGGCTGATTAGATTATCTGTCTGGAAACTGTAGAAATTGCTCCCTTTCCTTCCCTAAAGAAGCTGCAGAACTGTGAGTTGAACCCCATAAAAACAGGATTTTTTTCCCTTTGCAAAGTAAGCTCAACAACTTTCAGCTGATCCTCAAAAATGGAGCTTTCCTCCTTTCAAAAAAGCTGCACAACTGTGAGCTGATCCCCCCCCCAAAACAGGGCTTTTCCCATTTGCAAAAGAAGCTGCACAACTGTGAGCTGATCCCCCAAAAAACAGGGCTTTCACCCTTTCCCCCTCTAAAAATTAGGTGTGTGTTACAGTCCGAAAAAATGTTTCTCTATAACAATTTATATATGATTGTCTATAACAATCAGCCTTGGGCTGATTGAGCATTCTATGGCCTTTAAAATGTGTTTGTTGGAGCAGGGTTATGGGTTTGTTTGTTTGTTATTTTGTGTTTTCATTTTGTATTTTTATGTTGTGAAACTGGGACGGCTTCTGTAAATCTGTGACTGTCCCTGGAAAATAGGAATACTTGGAGGATCTGTGAGTCATTTATATAGACAAGGGATGGGGAGCTTGTGGCCCTTGAGATCAGTGCTATCTTTCTAGGGGGGAAGGGTGCAGGAACTTACTATGAACACCTCCCTTGATCTCTTATAATGGCAATGGCACCCACTTGAGAGTTGCCAGAACTGTATTCTGGCTGGGGAAAAAGCTTTACTTGAGATGTTGCAGGGTTACAACTCCCATCTCCCTTTACCATTGGTTTTTTTTTAACTGAGGCTGATGGAAGACACCAGATTGGCTACCCTGGTACTAAATAAATTGATTGCACAATGTAGTTTTATCCCACTTGGGAGTTTTCTTGCTCCCCTCAGAAGCAACCTATGATATGAAAGCGGGGAAACACACAGTGTGCTACATTTAGTTTTACTAGATGTGATGGGAGGCATTGTTGCTCATGGGCTGCTATTTTCATTACTGTCTTCCTGCAATGTCTAGCTCTAAGTTCAGTGACAATTGCACTTTCCTTTAGCTGGCCACATCAAACTCTCTCTCTCTCTCTCTCTCTCTCTCTCTCTCTCTCTCTCTCTCTCTCTCTCACACACACACACACACACACACACACACACACACACGAAATTCCATGTAGCTGGCTCAGGTTAAAGCACTGGATAGATCTTAACACAAGCCAGACTCGTATGTTTGACACAAAACTATAAAATTTAGCGGACATGCTGACTGCTGAATTCTCTCATTTATACAGACTTTCAAAGCGGGACAGGGAGCAGATTATATTGTCCAGATTATATTGGTTGGGATAAGGTCAACAGCCTAGGTGAGCAAACGAGAGAAAGGATCACACAACTATAAACAATGTTGGTGGTTCGAAGTGCCAATAGGCTATAGTTTGTAGTGCAGTTTTTGTTTGGTCTTAGCACACTCTTTAGATGCCATTGGACTGACCATTTCCGTTGTAGGAAAATTCTTGGAAGATAGGTAGCAAAAGACCACATAGCTTAAAATGCATTGTGGGGATGGGCCCTTTTCTAGTCTGTGGCATAGCTGCCAAGTTATCCCGTTTTTAAGGGATTTCCCCTTATGCTGAATAGGCTTCCTCGCGAGAAAAGGGAAAACTTGGCAGCTATGGTCTGTGGGCAACTTTTGCTTGTGGGCAAGCCTCCCAGGACTGCATCCCAAAGCTGAGCAAGGTCAGTGCTGGTAATACACTGGCAAGGCAATGGATGTGACTCTTAACTTTGCAGAACAGCCTGCATATCAGTCACACAAAAGCCAGATATTCTACACAGACATCACTGTGTCCTCCATCCAGGCCTGTCAGAGTCAATTTGTGCAGTCAGTAAAAGCAAAAGGTGACCAAAAGCAAACTTTTTGAGTTTCTGGTCCATGGTTTCTCCCAGCTCTGGAGGCACTGATACATCCACTTGCCAAGGGTGCAATCAGGTGAGCGAACTCTATAGAGCTGAGGTGTCTTCAGCCCCCACAATATAAGTTGCCAGGGTGTCAGGCCCTCTCAATGTTGAGGGGGTGGATGAGGCCAAGGGTGGAGCCTGAGTGCAAGAGAGGAGGAGCCACCAGCCAGTGAAGCTGCATTGCACTGGGCTCCTCGCTTGGTCTCCTCCCAATTAATCAACATCGTGTGTGCAAAGCTCATATGATATCACACTCGCACAACACACACCAAGCGCATGATGTGCCCCATGTTTGGCCCCCTTAATCTTCGGCGCAAAACAGCACCTCTGGGCACAAAGGAGTCTAGGTATGTCTCTGTTGCTACAATACAGGACTTCATACAGTTCGCACAAGAAGCAACCCAAGTTGTACACAAGGAAAAATTCAGTTCTGTGACCTGTATAAATTATGCAAATATGCACAATTTCTTTCGTGTTGCATAATTTATTCTGCTTTGTTTCCATTTTGCATAATTCAATCTAGTTTTGTTGGTGATGGAGAGAGGCAAAGAGGTATATAGGTCACTGGAGCACAAGCACTTCAGTGACAACGCTCGAATTCTAGTTCAGCCATTCTTCTAGCTTCCAGTTTTCACCCGGCATCTCTCTATAAATACCAGGAGGTAGAAACCCAATCTTTTAAAGATATTCTCAAGTAGATAGTTATGCACCCAATTCCACATTCTGCAAGGTTTTTTTTGGGGGGGGGAGGCGGGGCAGGGGGAGATGGCATCATCACAGACCTAGACATATACCATGGAAAATTGGAATTGGCTGGCAGGTCAGATTGCTATCTCCCTCAGCCCTTGTGGGTCAAATTTGACAGGCACAGAAACTCCCATTGCTGATTCAGGTGGTCTCCTTTCACAGGGATCCCCTTCTATTCATACAGATCCCTTGGGAAGAGATAGAAGAACACAGAAGGGATCAAGTGACTTGCTGGAAAGGGAAGCATGTGGCATGGGTAGATGATGTGCAGTCCTATAAGACAACAGCTACCTGTTTGCTCCAAGCGAGATGCCACAAGGCTGTATAGCTTCAGCTGTTCCTGCAAATGCCATCTGTCGTCACCAGAGAAAAACAGCACCTTCTAAAGCTCTGAAAGCTGCTCAACCCAAAGGAGCAGTTGTGGTATATCCTCTCTCTGTTAAGACCAGTTTCAGACTCACAAACAGACTTGAGGGGATGCTAGCTAGAAACGGATTACCATTTCAAGGTTGTGCCTTCTGCCTCAGTCCTTTCTGATGAGATAGTTCAGAAACTGTATTTTTTAAACATGCAACCTGTGCCAGCAGATCTCATGCCGATTGGAAAGTGGCACTAGAAAGTATAGATATGACAGTGGTTTTCGACTAAAGGATATTCCTTTAAAGAGCAAGTGTCATGGTAAAATAGGTCTGCTATTTTCTTGCTTATATTTACTTATATTCAAAAGGCGGGGGGGGGGGAGAGAAAATGAGCAGGTGTGAAGAGGAAGAAGGCAGCCCTGTATCGGTACGTATTTAACGTCTGATGTTATATTATGTTTTTATATGTGTTGGGAGCCACTGAGAGTAGCTGGGGCAAACCAGGCAGATGGGCATGGTATACAAAATTATTTATTAATAAAATAATAATAATAATAATAATAATAATAATAATAATAATAATAACAATTTATTTATACCCTGCCCATCTGGCTGGTTTTCCCCAGCCACTCTGGGAGGCTTCCAACAGAAAAATGAAATGAAATAATCTATTAAACATTAAAAGCCTCCCTAAACAGGGCTGCCTTCCGATGTCTTCTAAAAATCTGGTAGCTGTTTTTCTCTTTGACATCTGATGGGAGGGCGTTCCACAGGGCGGGCGCCACCACCGAGAAGGCCCTCTGCCTGGTTCCCTGCCTGGTTCCCTGGTTCCCTATTTTAAAAGACTTACAAAAGGGTAGTGCGCTACCTCCCTCTCTCTAATTTTACTATGAACAAAACAAAGCAAATGGTCAATTATCTTGCATATATGATACAACAGAGAGCATGTGGATAAAACAGTATCCAAAATGCTGACCTAGTGTACCGCAGTGTACTATATTAATGAGAAAGAATGGTATGGAAAATTTATATCTGTTTATTACTTTGTCATTCAACAGTCTTTCCTGCGTTGTGGAGTTTTGGGGGGATATTTACTGAGAACTTTCAGTGGTGCTATAGGAGGCACACTGGTGCCCGCAGGACCTGTATTTGTGATTCCTACCATATGGAGGAATTTTTCTCCTATGCTATTTTTAAAGCAAGGGTTATTTTACTGAAATGAAGCTCCTGCACCCAAGGCAAAGGACACCATCTTTTTCACTGCAAAAGGGGGCTTAGCTACTTAGCTAGTTGTGGCAAGGAGTAGCTACTTTCTGGCTGGCACTGCTTATTTTTTATTTTTTTTATTTATTATTTTTGAGGTGGGGTTACAGATGATGAAATGCCTTAATAAATTAGATTGGGGCAGGGAGAGAAAACATTGTCAATAAATCTGAGTGATGAAGATGGTTCTCCCATTTCAAGAGCCGATCCCATGCTTGTCTTTGTATATAACTGGGACCCCTGGCAATAGTCAACACACTTGGGATCTTGGCAAACTGAAAACTCAGCCCTTTAAGTCATGAACAACAGATTTAATGTTACATTGGGTAAATCAGGGAAATGAAGAAATAAAACCCAGTTCTATGCTCGAAACAACAGCCTTATTCATTTTCCCTTGCCAGAAGCCCAAATCCCAAGATGGGCAAATAATAATACAAGCAACATAATTCTCTGACAAAACAAATTTCACATTATTTTTTAACTCTGTTTCTCTATGCATCGTTGCCAGTCGTCTCCTTAAACGTAAGACATGGGATTCGAAATAATCACAAAATAGTCTTTATATTTGATACACTAGAAAATGATATAAACTAACTCCAGCCTTGAAGGAAACACAAACACAGGTCTGTGTTGTCGCAGGGCAACTGTTTATAGTGAAAAGGAATTTGTATCGCTTCACAGAATGAGAGAAATATTGTATATCAGCCACCAACTTGCCGTCTAGCTTCAAATCTATTTTTAACCAGATAAAGCACTCAAAAGAAACCCACAAAATCTGCTAAAGGGAAAGATTCCAAGGCCATCCTTTTTGCATGGAAAAAATGTGGAACTCATTAGCTGAAAAGCCTTCACGAACTGTTCATGCATAGATTGTGATTCATTTTCTATACCCTTAAGGATATAAGGTGGTACTCCAGGTTAGGCATGGTCAGAGTAGGCTCACTGAGTTAAGTAATCTAAGTCCATTAGTTTAAGTAGATCTACTCTGAGAATGACTTAAGTTGGCTATTACTCACAGATATGTACATTTCCGAGCACAATTCAAAGTGTTGGTGCTGACCTTTAAAGCCCTAAACGGCCTCAGCCCAGTATACCCGAAGGAGCGTCTCCACCCCCATCATTCAGCCCGGACACTGAGGTCCAGCTCCAAGGGCCTTCTGGCAGTTCCCTCTCTGCGAGAAGTGAGGTTACAGGGAACTAGGCAGAGGGCCTTCTCAGTAGCAGTGCCCATCCTGTGGAACGCCCTGCCATCAGATGTCAAAGAAATAAACAACTATCTGACTTTTAGAAGACATCTGAAGGCAGCCCTGTTTAGGGAAGTTTTTAATGTTTGATTTTTTATCGTGTTTTCAATATTCTGTTGGGAGCCGCCCAGAGTGGCTGGGGAAAGCAGATAGGCAGAGTATAAATAAACAAATTATTATTATTATTATTATTATTATTATTAGCACATGGACACGCTACTAGGGGTGGGTGGGTGGATCTGAATGTCAGTTTCTCACAGTTTCTCTTGTTTCCAGTCTCCAGTTTGCCACATTTCTGCGTGAGTTTCTGATAATTTCATTTCATTTTTTTGTTCCCAGGAAAATTCACCACCACTCTAACCCTAACTGGAGTACAGTGGTACCCCCGGTTGCAAACGGGATCCATTCTGGAGATACAGCCACTTCCCGAGGAATTCACAACTGGAGGACCGCTTCTGCGCATGTGCGCGGCAAGTAGAGCACTTCTGCACATGAGTGCACGGTGAAACCCAGAAAAATACTTCTGGGTTTGCCGCGTTCGCATCCCAAAGATTACGTATCCAGAGGGATTTGTAAGTGGAGGTACGACTGTATAACATGAATATTCCGAGATAGGCAGTCTCCAGATCCTGAGCCTATTCTTATTTAATTTGCAATCTCAGGTAGACAACAATATTGGGATATATTACAGAAAGTTAAGAATCATCCGATTTCAAAATATTTGGAGACAAATGACCTTTTATCCTGGCTTGCCCTTAGCAGTCTCTGCCTCTTTCACAATTGCCAGTTATCCGTTCCTGTCTGGTGGTGGGGATCTCTTCTGACAATTACTTATTTCTAGCCTTCTGTGAGTTCTCTCTCAGGCATTTATCAGCGTGCGGAGGGGAGCACTGAGTGAAAACAGGAAAATCCTAATTTATGACTTTAATATACATCCCACTATGCTTTCCGTGCTCACAGTGGGATTTATAGCCCATGCAAGTCACTCTATCAATTTCCCCACAACTGTGGCTGGAGACTGAGAACACATCATACATCAATCCACTGGAGAAAATATAACATCACACGGTTGTCTGAACCATCCTAAAATCCTTGCTCTGTCCAAGCCTCTGCCACATTTGCTGCTGACGGATGGCATGCGCAACAGGAAAGCATTAAGCAGTAACCTTTACTTATGTGCTCTTACTTTCAGGAGAAAACATCACACCAGAAAGAGAACTTGCCTCTTCTTTTAAGAGCTGCGGATGAGTGACAGCACCTGCCTGCAGCCCCTCCACCCACAGCTCTTTCATGGGAAGTAATTTTGCTTTGGCAGCCAGGAGGAGGATAGAAGACAAAGCAAGTGCCAGCCGTCATCACACAGACAGATAATATGTGGCACATCACTCAGCTGGTAGAGCATGAGACTTTTAATCTCAGGGTTGTAGGTTCGAGGTCCACTTTGGGCAAAAGATTCCTGCATTGCAGGGGGTTGGACGAGATGACCCTCGTGGTCCCTTCCAACTCAACAATTCTAAGATTCTATGAAATTGTGCAAGGCCAGTCCACATAGTTCCCCAGATGTGTAGTATTTTCATTTATTTAATGATTAAAATGACCTTTTATCCAGCTTTCCAGTTGTGCAATGCACAAAGTGTTGCTGCACGCCACCCCAATCTCCGAGCGGTGCGAGATTCCAAGGGTTGCGGGTGTTTGCCCAGGTTTTCTTTGGAATAGGATATACTGTGGTACCTCGACTTATGAATGACTCGACTTACAAATGTTTCGACTTACGAACGGAGCTCCGTCCTCCATCTTGGATGCAGTTTAGATAGGATTTTTTCGATTTACGAATTTTTAGATAGGGTTGCTTCGACTTACGAATTTTTTCTCCCAATGCATTCCTATGGGATTCGACTTACGATTTTTTCCCCGACTTGCGAATGTGCATTCAGAACGCATTCAATTCATAAGTCGAGGTACCACTGTATGTTTAATTTAGACATATGTACAACCCGAGCCGGTGTGTAGCGGTGTTGATCTTCAGGAGAAGAAAAGACGGTTGCCTGGTGCCCTGTATGCCTCATTCCTGGCAACTCCTGCAGCCAAACTGGCACCAAACACATTGCTCTGCTTTCCTTTGGACCACATCAACGAGGCTGAGAGCAGGGATCTTGTCATCTAAGCCAGTGGTGTCCAAACCTTTTTCAAAGAGGGCCAGATTTGATGAAGTGAAGGGCTGTGAGGGCCGACCAAAGTTGTTGAGCTTTTTTTTTAGGACTGAAGTTGTTAAGGTTTTTTAAGGATTTTGTTGTTGTTTGTTGTTTAGTCGTTTAGTCGTGTCCCACTCTTTGTGACCCCACGGACCATAGCACGCCAGGCACTCCTGTCTTGCACTGCCTCCCGCAGTTTGGTCAAACTCATTTACCCCAGGAAATAAACTGCCACAAGGGCTGGATTAAGCCAGCGGGTGGGCGGGCCAGATTAGCCTCCTGGAACGGACTTTGGACATGCCTGATCTAAGCAATCCAGGGCCTCCATGCACACTGCCCAGGCTTGTACCCTGGGAAGGTCATTTTGGGGCTGCTAACACAGCAGTTTTACTTCACCCCCAAGGCGTACTCCATTGTCTCAAGACAGATGGATGTCAACAACACTCTCTTCATGAAAATGGTACTTAGCACAGCAGGAGAGGAATGGGATATAATCTGAACTGCTGAGCAGCTTTCCCCTTGCTTTTCCATCTCCATTATTAAATAGGGATCATTAACAACAACAACAACAACAACAACAACAACAACAACAACAACAACAACACAGTCTTTAGCCAATCTCAAGCATCAGAGGCAAGTGTCTTTCTGACAAGGGAAGATGGTGCTTGCATTGAAACGATATTAAAAACCTATTACAACTGCTGCTAATGTAATTAAAGGAGCTAATGCCGAATTCTCCATAGCCTACTAAGAGAAGGCAACCTTTATTTAGATTGGCTGAGGGCAGCTTTCAGCTAGGGAACAGGCTCTGCTCAGCTCGCCCGGCAGTGCTGAGAGATGGGCTCTGCTGCGATTGCTTTGCTCAGTTGTGGCTTTTCTATTCCTTTCGGAGCAGTGTGACAGCCTTTCAGATCATGGCTCTCTGTGGAAAGAGAGCCTTTATGGGTCACTCTTCTGAGGGAATCATGCCTGCAGACAAATAAGCCCTGCGGGAGAAAGGCTATTGTCTTCCTACGTGAAAGGATTTTCCCAACACACCACCTGAATCTAAGACATCTGCCCACTGAATGCTCATCACAACAACAGCTCATATAAATTTGCCAGCTATGTTTTTAAAGGTAGCAGAGCACACTTTTAAAGCACAATGTGAGAATCCAATATATGTTTCTCTTTGTCCTGTTGAAATCAATGGGAGCTTAATTTTGGCTAGAACATGCCTATCTATTGTGAGTCGTACCCCAACGCCCATCTGACTTGTTCTTGGGAGGAAAATAGGAATATCACTCCTTTGAGTATAGGAAACTCTGTTTCTGTCCCCAGTGTAAATAAATCAAATTGGATTTCCTATTGGTTCTTCCGTCAGGGCAAGGGACACATCATTTATGATTGTCAGGGTGCTTCTGCAAATAGTGGCATAACTCAGCCACCTGCAGAAATGCCTGGAACTGTCTGTGCACCAGGCATAGGGAGCAATGAGCAGGCCGAGGCAGTGTATGGGGTAAGCAAGGACACAACTTGATTGGCTACAGGGACACTGGGCTTTGGTAGGAAATGAGAACAAGGATTTTTTATTTTTTTTAAAAAATAAATTTGTATACTGTCCTTCATCTGAAGATCACAGGGCGGTTCAAGACATAAAAAGACAAAATGAGACCACCAGGATCTTCACCACCACCCAGGCAGCCTGCTTGCTGGCCCGGGTTCAAAAACTGGGTAATGGAATGGCAAGGGCTCATGTGGTGCCCCTCCCCCACCCCAGTCCCTTTATAGCGTATGTGCCCCTCTCTTTTTGGTAAAGTTTTATTTCAGTTTTCAATGTGTATAAAATATAAAAATGGAGTTAACACAACATATGAATTTCAAAAAATTTTTAAAAAGCAACCTCAGGAAATAGGCATGTAAAATAAGTTCATTTATGGGTCAGTTGAATAATAAAGTCTAAGCTTTAAAAGAAAGAAATCAAAGATGTTCTCATATAAATACAATGTGTGTGTTTAATGCGTTTCAGGCCTTTGTAATACAGAAATTATACTTCTCTGCTTTTTGAAAGCTTGAATGACCTGGTTGCCACATTCACATTTTGGACATTCCAACACCTCCACTCTGGGCTAGTCGTAAAGTCAACTAATCAAACCAACTGCTGCAGTCCCTCAGAAGTAATATCGTCTTCAGCCAAGGTATTTACAGCAGCACAATGACTTTATTTGGTATTTTGAAATTTACAACTTTCTGGCACCAAAGTAATTAACAGTATTGACACACACACACACACACACAGAGAGAGAGAGAGAGAGAGAGAGAGAGAGAGAGAGAGAGAGAGAGAGAGAGAAGAGAGAGAGAGAGAAGAGAGAGAGAGAGAGAGAGGGAGGGAGGGAGAGTCATAAGGGCCACAGTGATTGTTAAGTTGGAATGAGGCATGGCGCTAAACCAAACAAAATTCAGGACCTCTGGAGGAAATCCAAGGCAACAGCTTGCCAAAGGCATCGAAAATGAGGCCCCTTGAAGAAATTGACATCAGCTACACTAACTCGTGGCCCTTCCTCGTGTTTATAGAGGCCTCTTCTAAAAAATGCTTGCTTTGTCCTCTGGTCACCCCACCAGAAGTCTCAGAAAGATGTTTTTGTTTACAGAGAAATCTCAACTAATTTTATTGTTCCTGGGTTCCCCACCCCCTAGCTTTTGGGAGATTTGGATGTTGGTGCTTGTAATGTTTGTTTGATATATGTTCTGGAAAATTTGTTAATAAATAAGTAAATTGTTACCTTTTTTACACATGAACCGTCCTCCCACAATACAATCTCCGTCTCTTCTTTCAAATATGTCCTCAAACCTCATCTCCCCTTATTCCTAAGTACCATGAAACTGTGTTGGTTCAAACCCCTGTGCCTCTTCCTTTTCCCCATTCCCATTCAGCAATGACAGCTCCACACATCAAAAGTGGTTGCGCGCAGCCCCCTGATCCCATAAGCGACTCCCTGGTAGTTCGGGGCTGGCAACGCCTTTCCCAACAGGATGCCAGGGGTCTCCGCCTACCCCAGCCTATCGTCCAATCCTGCCTGGGGAGGTGTTGCCAGGGGACTGGCCAGGTAAGGGGAGGGACTCTCCAGCTTACACGATAGGATTTGAATCTTGCCTCCAAGCACCAGTTGGCTCCAGAGCTTCTCCCACCCTCCACACCCTCATTGAAGTTTCTTTTGCAGGTTAACCTTTCCCCACAGGTACACAGCCACTGCTACGTCAAGGTCACTGTTGAAGGGCCGGAAAGGAATTTTACTGCATTGGCAGGTTTTGCCTTTCCCCTAGCAATACATCACAATTTTGGCAGTTTCAGGCCTTGGGCGCAATTCTTTTGGCGATCTTCCTAGAGGGAGGGGCGTGAGGCGGAGACCTCACCCCCTGTGCGGCGACAAGATCAGGGTATTGGGGTGAAGCACTGACCATACCCTACGCCAAAGGATAAATGGACATAAATCTGACATCAGGAACCACAAGACAGAGAAACCAGTAGGAGAACACTTCAATCTCCCAGGACATTCTATACAAGATCTCAAAGCAGCTGTTTTATTACAGAGAAATTTCAGGAACAGACTGGAAAGAGAAGTTGCTGAATTGGAACTCATTACCAAGCTTAAAACGATGGAGCCACCTGGGATGAACAAAGACATTGGATTCTTATCTCATTATGCATGATCAAGCTTTCTTTAGCGCCTCAGCCCTTGTTTTTTCCCCGCAGGACCAATTGCAGTCATCAGCAGTCGTTAACAGCCATCTACAGGTTTTCCACTCCCATCAGCCCATCACCCATTCCCCACCCCACCCCCTCACCCTCACCCATAAGGGTCTGACTCTTCTGTTTCAAGTGTATCTGAAGAAGTGTACATGCACACGAAAGCTCATACCAAAATAAAAACTTAGTTGGTCTTTAAGGTGCTACTGAAGGATTTTTTTTATTTCATACCAAGAGGTGTCATCGCTTCCCCCTTCCAGCAGTGGCGAATGGGGGGTGGGCTCTCTCTGCTTGAACATATGTTCTCCAGAGACAGCCCACCCCCCATACATTCTGGATGGGGACTGGGGAGGATAACGCCCAGTGCCTGAGCCAAGGTCTCCCTACATCTGAATCTTAATAAAGTTGTGGCCAATTTGAATCCCATAGCACATTGTTTTGCGTCATTATTCCACTCGGGGTTGCCTGGGATTTTGGGGGACTCCGCCTGTCCACGCAATGTTAAAAAGTACATTGTAAGTTCTTTGGTGTAGATACCTGCCTTTTAGCATATTTGTCAGGTCTGTGGCATGCACATTGAGGCTACCAATACATGAAATGCTTTAGGAGTGCTGATTTGGATGTATCCCAATAATGCTCAGCCAGCCTCTGTAACAACAGTGTGGTATAGTGGTTAGAAGGTTGGAGGGTTAGACTAGGACCTGTGAGACCATGGTTCAAATCGCCCTCTCAGTCATGAACCACACTGGGTGGCCTTGGGCCAGCCACAGTCTCTCAGCCTGGTCTACCTCACAGGGTGGATGTAAGGATGAAAATGGGAAGGGGGACAAGTGGATATACCATCTTGAGCTTCTTGGGGGAAATATAGGATATAAAATCAATTTAAAAACAGCATATACACACATTGGAGGCAGATACCTGCATATTTTTAAAGTGGTCACTTTTGAGCCACTCCGTGGAATATCCATTCAGCGCTGTTTTCATTCCGCTGTGGTACAAGTTCTGACAAAAAACTATATATATTCATTTCTATGTCCACCATGGTGGGATTTTACATAATTAAATATCTTATTACATTATTCCACACAATTTATTTCAATCAGGTGCACCAAGTGGTGGGGGCTGAGGGGTCCAGTCCCCCCAGTTTTTCAAGGAGGGGGCTGGGCTCCCCCCAAAACCCGTGGTCTGCTCCACCACCTCCTCCTTGTCTGATGTCATGTGGGGAGGAGAAGGCCAAGCGCAGAGCCCAGATCTGTGCTCCCCATCCCCCACCCAGTGCACGAGCGCCAGTATTGTGGCGGTGAGATGCCCTCGCATTCCAACCGAGCACTCGCTAGGTGGGGGCAGGACGTGTCACATGACATGTAACATGACACATCACGTGGGGGGGGGCAAGTTGGTGCCCTTGATTTATATCCAAAGAAAACCCAATGCAGATGAGGAAATAATTATGTATCATTTGCGGATTGAAAACAACAACAAAGGAATGGCTTAATTTCCATTCTGGACATAGAGAAAATAAATAATATTGGTAATTTCTGCTCCCATTTCTATCAGAATTTTCTGACATCCCTAAAAATGATGTTTTCTTCACCATGCATATATTGAAAATGACAGATAAGGACAAATGGTGAGGCCACCATAAGAAAACTCAATTCCAAGGGAATTCTAGTTCATTAGATGAATGTGAGTTAAGGGATTATTTCCCTTCCTTGCCCTGCCATTTAGCACCTCTTTTTCTCTTTACAACTGGGAAGAAGCATTATGCTTTCAAGTACATCTTATTATGAAGTGTTAACTCATTGGCAGCCAGCTTGAAATGCGGAATGACCCAATGCCCTTGAATGCCTTTTGAAATGTAAAGTACTACACTTGGGCAAAAAAAATGAAAGGCACAAATACAGGATGGCTTGAGAGCAGTACATGTGAAAAGGATCTAGGAGTCTTGGTAGACCACAAACTTGACATGAGTCAGCAGTGTGATGCAGCAGCTAAAAAAGCCAATGCAATTCTGGGCTGCCTCAATAGGAGTATGGCATCTAGATCAAGGGAAGTAATAGTACCACTGTATTCTGCTCTGGTCAGACCTCACCTGGAGTACTGTGTCCAGTTCTGGGCACCACAGTTCAAGAAGGATACTGACAAGCTGGAACGTGTCCAGAAGAGGGCAACCAAAATGGTCAAAGGCCTGGAAAAGATGCCTTATGAGGAACGGCTTAGGGAGCTGGGTATGTTTAGCCTGGAGAAGAGAAGGTTAAGGGTGATATGATAGCCATGTTCAAAAATATAAAAGGATGTCATATAGAGGAGGGAGAAAGGTTGTTTTCTGCTGCTCCAGAGAAGCGGACACGGAGCAATGGATTCAAACTACAAGAAAGAAGATTCCACCTAAACATTAGGAAGAACTTCCTGACAGTAAGAGCTGTTTGGCAGTGGAATTTGCTACCAAGGAGTGTGGTGGAGTCTCCTTCTTTGGAGGTCTTTAAGCAGAGGCTTGACCGGCATATGTCAAGAATGCTTTGATGGTGTTTCCTGCTTGGCAGGGGGTTGGACTGGATGGCCCTTGTGGTCTCTTCCAACTCTATGATTCTATGATTCTAAGTCTGGGAACCAAGGTACCACTGTAGTTTCATTAGTAACAACGATAGCACGTTACTTGAAACCTAGTACGATACAAGAAAGTGACAGATTTTTCAGTCCGGAGCTAGGATGAGAAACCAATGGCCCTCCAGGTACTGTTGAACTCCAGCTCCCATCATCCCCACAACCAATAGTCAGGAGTGATTGAATACCGTATTGGCCTGAATATAAGCCACACCCACAAATAAGCTGCACCTTTAAAATTGAAGTGAGAAGGGAGAAGAAAGATAATACCCAGGCTGCTTTCTGGGGAGGAGCCGCACAACTTTGCTGGTGATGTAAGGTCACGAATATAAGCCGCACTTTGAATTTTCACTGTCGGAATTTGGGGGGGAAAGTGTGGGTTATATTTGGGGCAATATGGTATGTAGTCTGGCCACGTCACAGACTCCTCATCCCTGTCTCTAGAGATATTACTTCCCTGATGGCACACCCCTGTTTCTGTAGGGGCAAAAAAAGCCAACAACCGTTGAAGAGCAAAGTAGGCGGTTGATTTTTGTTATTTACATCTTGCAACAAAACAGCTCCCCTTCTTTTTTATGCGACTAATTTCATATTGCAACACTGAGTTATTCTGCCGCTTCCCCCATCATTAGCTATCCTAAATGACTTGCATTTGACTCCGGCACATGTTTAGATACCGCAACAGCTGTTAGGGAGTGTTGGCTGCTGACACGGCGATGGTTGGGAAATAATGGCGGTTAGCTCAGCTAAACAGCTAGGAAATACCAGCCTAATGGAGCTGCTGAGATGAGGAAAGCAGTTCTACATATGGGTAGACCTAAAAGACGAGGCCTGCTTCAGCAAAAGAGGGTGGGGTGGAGGAATCTACCCGATACCACAAATCAAATAGTACTTGATTTTCTGCTTTCCGCCTCAGACACAAAACGCACGCACACAAATGCCTAAACAATAAAAGCAAACAGGTCAGTTACCAGCTTCGCTAGACCAGCCCCTGTTAGATCTGTCACCATGGAAACGCGCTTAGGGAGAAAGGATGCTCGCCGTACAGAGCGCATCAATACTCACTGCATTTCAAGGGCGGAGGGTTCCTAGGTTCTCAGCTGTAAACCTGTTTGAGCTGTGGTGCTCGCCAGGTTATTCCTCTGTCATATATTACCAGCAGCAGCTCTTGCCAATTCCAAGGAAGGAGCCATTAAGATTGCTTTAAAAAAATAAAAATCCCTGTTTGCCTTCCTGATTTCTGTCTGCTGTACCAAGAGCAAATGCCAAACGTGGCACAGCACAGCTCGGAAACAAAAGAAGTAGTAAATGGATACGGCTTTTTTTTCTTGGATGCAATAACATAACAGATTGCGTGTCGGTAACTAAATCAAATAGTTAGACTATAATGAGCTTGGGAAAGCCTATGAGAAACAAAGGCATGGTTGCAAATTTTATTTGCTGCTGGGCGTGCACCAGCGGTTGCCTGGACTTTTTCACTCAACCTGCTGTTGATGAGATATTCATTGATAAGGGTTCACTATTTGGGGGCTATACATGCCTCTTATTAATGTAATTTAAATAATTTTAATGCTGCCACAAAAAGGGCAGAGAACCCAGCAGTCACAGAAACTGTTTCTACTTTTCCTTCCTTTTCACTTAAGGGCTAAGGACTGCCTCAGACGTTGCACCTATTCCACATTTTGCCTCAAAAAGTGATCAGTTGATGCTATTGGCATGTTGGGACAACATGAAGGAGCGTCTCCACCCCCCCCCCCATCGTTCAGCCCGGACACTGAGGTCCAGCTCCGAGGGCGGTTCCCTCATTGCAAGAAGTGAGGTTACAGGGAACCAGGCAGAGGGCATTCTCGGTAGTGGTGGAACACCCTCCTATCAGATGTCAAGGAAATAAACAACTATCTGACTTTTAGAAGACATCTGAAGGCAGTCCTGTACAGTGGTACCTTGAGTTACAAGCACCTCAGGTTACAAACGCTTCAGGTTACAAACTCCGCTAACCTGGAAGACTTACCTCGAGTTGAAAACTTTGCCCCAGGATGAGAACGGAAATCGTGTGCTGGGGGCACAGTGGCAGCAAGAGGCCCCATTAGCGGAAGCACGCCTCTAGTTAAGAACAGTTTCAGGTTAAGAACAGACCTCCAGAATGAATTAAGTTCATAACTAGAGGTACCACTGTATAGGGAAATTTTTAATGTTTCATGTTTTACTGTGGTTTTATCTGTACTGTAAGCCACTTGTTTGAAGCCGCCCAGAGTGGCTGGGGCAACCCAGTCAGATAGGTGGCATATAAATAATATATTATTTTAATTTTATGATATTATTTAGTGAAATAATTAAAT
Organism: Zootoca vivipara; assembly: GCF_963506605.1. Lineage (NCBI taxonomy): Eukaryota > Metazoa > Chordata > Lepidosauria > Squamata > Lacertidae > Zootoca > Zootoca vivipara. Next base: position 14,655,568 of record NC_083291.1, read on the forward strand.
AATGTAGCACTTCCCATATAGCATCCCAAAGTAATTTAAAAATAAATAATAATAATAATAATAATTATACCCCGCCCATCTCATGGACGTTGTTATAAGCAGGAACAGTGAGTGATGTGACCTGTGTAAGGCGTATGTGTCTGCAGAGGAGGCGTGGCCTCGGGAAGAGTCCTGAGGGCCAGGCAGAGAATTCTGGATGGCCACATCTTCTCATCCCTGTCTTATGCAGTGAGAGTTCGGAGCTGCCCCTGTGGGAAGCGGGTGTGCAATTTGATCCAATATTAAAATGCCATCAACACTTCTGTTAGCGATTCCCGCTGAAGAGCAGCTTAATAAATCCTTGAGATTTGTTTTCTTTTTTCCTCCATGCATCCATCCAGCACAATTCCCTCGTGGCAAGGACACTTGAGGGCTATAGAGAAAAAATCATGGGCTCTCACTTCATCTAGATGAAATCAAAAGGAAACATGTTCGCCTCTCGCAGCATGTCACACTCCAGAGTTCTGTGTATAAATGAAAACCATTCCCTCAGCTTCCCTGAAGTCCTCTACTCTTTGGCCCTCAGCTGTCAGTTGGATGGAGGCCGCTAATATGCCTCCTGACAGGTGCAAGAGAAACCTTGGTGGAATGTTTCACGCGCATGCTATGTAGGCAAAGAGAGGTGACGGCACATTGCACATCTGTTCTCTGTCTAACAGCCTTAATACTGCTACCACAGAAACCCAAAGAGCTGTCTGTTTTCTCCACCACCTGTGCAAGACCATCCTACAGAAGATTACAGAGAAGGAACCCTCCTTGCTTTCAGTTGGTCCTATCTTGACTTACATACATCGTGTTATTAGTATGCTGCCTTCCCATAGTGAAAACCATGCCCAAGGTGGCTTACAACATGAAAAGATTTGCATAACAAAAGTAGTCATGAGCAATAAATGAAACTCATCCAAAAGTACACAACCAAATCGAACATTTTCCCACATTAATCATGTAAGGATTAAAAATAAAGATACAGGAAATTAATATGGAATATGGGAGCCACCCTAAAAAAAACATGGCAGAAATACAAATGCATTGTAAGCACACCTTTTTGGTTTGGTTTAGGGGGTGGGAAGGTTAGTAAAGGGGGTAGACATGGCAAAGGTGGATGAAATTATGCTAAATATATCCCTCCTCTCTCATAATACTTGAACTTGGCGCCACTCAATGAAGCAGAACACTGGAAGATTCAAGATAGAAAAAGGAAGTTCTTCTTCCGACAGCACATTGCTCAAGTATGGAATTGGTTCCCACAGGATGCAGTGATGTCAACCAATTTGGATGGCTTTAAAAGAAGATTAGGCAAATTCATGGAGGATAACACCATCAATGGTGATTAGGCACAGTGGCTGTGTTCTCTTACTTCAGTATGCCTCTGAAGAGCAGTTGCTGGGAACCAAAATTGAAAGGATACTGTTGTACTCATCTCTTGTTTGTAGACATCCCACAGGTATCTGCTTGGCCACTGTAACAACAGGTTGCTGGACAATCTTCTCTCTCCACCACAGCACTTTTGACTGTGTGCTCCTTAGGCAAGGAGTCTCTCTCTCTCTCTTTCTCTCCTTGCTGTAAAGTACTACATACGTAGATGTTGCTGAATCAGTGAAAACGTAGGCATCTACAAGCCAGGGATAGTAAATGTAATGCCCTCCAGATGTTGTAGGACTACAGCTCTCCTCAGCCAATATGGTCCATGATCAGGGATCAAGGAGACTGTGGCCCTGGTCCAACATAATCTGGAGAGCATCATATTGGTTGCCCTTGATAAAGACAACATGAATATACACAATGCCACACAAAGGTGGCTGTCAAACATCAGAGAGAGTAGCAAACAGTGCTAAGACATCTCTGTCAGCACAACACTGGCCAGCAAAATGCCCACACAGTGTTTTTTCAACCCAATCTATAACGCAATCTATATACTTCCTACATCAAATCAATTACCTTTTAAAATGCAGCGTTCTTTGCCCTTCACTTCAACTGCTTTCAGCACTTTCGGTGGATAATACAATTATTGTTTAAAAAATTCTTATTAAATGGCAGTTTTTGATAAAGAGTTGGCAAACTTTTCCTATTGCCCTTTGAGAAATATACCCAGGGCCTGGTGGCTGCCAGATAGTTGTTAGTTAGTTAATTAATTAATTAATTAATTAATTAATTAATTAATTCAAAAACCTGTAGCCTAGGGGTTCTGAAACACTGTACCCTCAGGGCCCATTTCAGACAGCTGAAAATTCCTGAGGCCCACTAGCAAAAATGTCAGAGAAGTCAAATGAAAACAGAAATGGGAGCAGAAATTGTTGGCATTTGCTTCATCATCCCGTGTCTGAAATTAATAGTAGTGGGATTCACTGCTGTTGCCCTCTCTCGCATTTTTATTGTGTTACCTTTGCAATGAAATGAATGGGGTGGAATAACATAATTGTCAGGAGTATGGGCAGGAGTCAGGCTCTGGGGCCTGTAGTGCTTTGCAGGATTGGGGCATGCCTCAACTTGTGCTGGAGAAGCAAGGCGTGGCCACACAGGTGAAGTCCTCAGCTTGTGCTGGAGAGGCAAGGAGTAATCACCCAGGTGAGGCCACTTGAGTTTTCACTGCACCTGGTGGCAGGAGCTGGGAGGGATAAAAGCCCAGCATTTCCCTTCAGCTCTTTGCCACAGCAACGCTATGCCTGCCTGGTTGCATCTGGCCTCCTGTTCCTGGGACCCTTGCCTTGTTGCTGCCGTGCTTCTTGGACCCCTGCCTCGCCTTCGCCTTGCTCCTGCCCCGTGGACCTTTGCCTTGCTTCTTGTTCCTGGATCCTTCGCCTTGCTCCTTGGACCTTTGCTTCGCCTTCGCCTTGCTCTTGCCCCGTGGACCTTCGCCTTGCTTCTTGTTCCTGGACCCTCGCTTTGCCTTCGCCTTGCTTCGTGCCCCATGGACCTTCGCCTCTGCCTTCGACCCTGCTTCTTCACCACCATCTTGCCTCTGGTCCTGACGCCCGCCGACCGGACCGTGACAATAATTCATGAAATGTATGTAATGAATTGCATTTAAGTTACATAATTCTGCCACAGTGAACAGTGAGACAAATAATGTGGTGTTTGGCAGAAGACCAACTGCAGTGGAACAGAAACGGTGCTGCGTGCGATGAATAGAGGGCATAATGGTAAATCATGCCTTGTTACATTCCTCCCCACCAGTCACAAAATGGTGGTGCAGAGGCAGAGTCCATGGGGCAGAGTTTGGCATAGCCAGCAGGAAATTACTGATATTACTTTCTACTATATCTAACCTGACTTTGAAAATTCCTAAATTATTTGTAGTTTGTCCTGTAGTTTGTTAAGGATGCTGAGGGATCTCTTGGGATACCTCTGTTGCTTCATACAGAGTGACAGTTCCCAGAGTAGCTTAACAATTAATCTCTCTTCCCAGTGAACTCTGGGAATTTTAGCTCTGTGAGGGGAATAGGCATACCTGCCAAGTCTCCCGTTTTTCGCGGGAAACCCCTGTTTTTAAAGCCGTTTCCCGCTGTTGGACATGCGTAGAAGCAACTTCCGGTGCCGCGCCGCTGCTGATCCCGGATTTTTCAGTCCGGGAGTTGACGGGTATAGGAATAGGGGTCTCTTAAAAACTCTCAGCAACCTTACCAAGCTACAGTTCCCAGGATGCTTTAGACAAAGCTATGGTAAGATAGTGCTGAAATGGTATGGTGCAGATATGGACCTGTAGTTGGGCTCTCAGCATTCCTCAAGTATCTCTTCTCAACCATATGTGAAACCCACAAATGCAGGAAATTACACCGAGTGTCCTAGAATACGCAGTTTTTGTCAAACTCCAAGATCCCAGGCCAAAGCAAAGAGTGACAAATCTCTCTGTTCACCTCTGCCTTATGGTGTCTAAGCTGCGGAGAATGTCAATGGAACCGAGAACACAGAAATGCCTTCTTTTACAGTCCTATTAAATGTGGGGATGATTGCCCTTTATACGCGAGACCAAAGTGTCAATGTTTTAATGTCTCATATACTTTGCGATTTATCGTCCTCGTACCGTATCCATTTCAGCGTTGTATGTTTTCATTGGCTTGTTTTCAGAGGTATTACCATTCCACAGCTGCACCCCACAGTGAAACAATGTTATGATAATAAGATAAGCAAAACAGAGAAGGCCAGAAGGGTCCACTTATTATTACTGCATTGCAATAAGGCTTGGATGACACTTGCACGGGGCTGTTGCTGCTCTCCTGGAGGTCAAAGGGAGTATCACACAAAAGAGGACAGAACTGAACCAAAGGAGGTTTGAGTGAGGTTGTGGGGATCTTGATTTAAAGGATGACAATATCCTCCATGCGTGGCAGCAGGATGAGAGTGACGAGTGCTGCTGAATGCCAGTTCTGTTTTTCTGAATACACAAGGCTAGTGTGAGCAGTAGCACCAGAGACTTTTCATCAGTGGTGGCTGGTGTCCATTGGGACTGGCAGTGCAGAAGATAGGGAGACCAGAAGTGGGTGGAGCCACAGCCAATGACACATAGAGCCAACTCATTCTCGTCTGTCCCATCCTTTTCCCTGCCAAGTTCTTTTATAAAGGTAACACTGAGACTGAAGAGGAGGAAGCTGACAAGCAGTACCACTTGCTGGGATGGTTGTAAGTAGGCAGGCAGGCAGGCAGGCAGGCACTGGTGGAAGACAGATTGAGGGTTGGTGGGGCAATCCTGGCTTTGGGAGGGCCAAAGAAGACATGATTATAATTATACAGTTGAAAGTTGTTCTTTGTTTAGTACAGGAGTTGTAGGCATCGCGCGCGCGCGCACACACACACACACACACACACACACACACACACCACAACCAAGAACACACCACAAGCTGTTCTGTTGGTGGACAATATAATTCTTCTTTTGAGCCTAATTTCTGCTTGCCTGATGGAATGATCCCCCACCGCTTCCCCTGTGCACTGTTCTGGGGGTTCCCTCAACCATCCAAATCAACTTGGGGTGGCCCAGAGAGAGAAAGTTGGGGGGGAATTCCATTGCACCAATGGACCTTATTCTGCTTCTGCAACTGTTCAGTGGAATATGGTTCACAAATGCATAACATATTGCAAGAGTCTAGATTTTCAAATGGCTTGTTTATACTCCTGTGTCACAGGCAGTGCAGTTGTTTCATGGACATGTTTCTAAACTTAAAATTGGCCCCCAGAGATCTGCACGTAATATGAAATCCTGGACAAAACTAGTCTCTTGCATGTCCACCAGTTCAAATGAACTGCTTGGCCATTTCCAAGCCAGCAAAAGTGTGTTCGAGAGTAGGAGAAGTCTTTTGCAAGAGCAGGACTCAACAGATCTGAAACACTAGCCTTCAGCCCCCTGACAGAGAAGGGAACAATTAATTCTGTCTAGAAAAGATGTCTTTATTCATGAGAATGTCCACTACCACACATGAGTGATGGTCCAAACAAGAGGGAGGTTAGGAGTTCCAGGCAGACAGGAAGGCAAGGCAAGGCAGGTTCAGCACCTTGGAGAGTGACATGTGTGTGTGTGTGTTTTTCAGGACCAGATGAAGCAGAGCATACAAGTTGTCTCAGCAGTATCCTGGGGCAACAGGTAAGTCTTTATAGCCCAGGCTGAGCAGTGAGTAGCCAGTGTGGTGTAGTGGTTAATAGCGGTAGACTCGTAATCTGGGGAACTGGGTTCGCTTCCCCGCTCCTCCACATGCTGGGTGACCTGGGGCTAGTCACACTTCTTTGAAGTCTCTCAGCCCCACTCACCTCATAGAGTGTTTGTTGTGGGAGAGGAAGGGAAAGGAGAATGTTAGCCGCTTTGAGACTCCTTCGGGTAGTGATAAAGCGGGATATCAAATCCAAACTCCTCCTCCTCCTCCTCCTCCTCCTCCTCCTCCTCCTCCTCCTCCTCCTCCTCCTCCTCTCCTTCTGTAGAATGATGTATCTGCCAGTTAAAGGGCCAATACCTTCACCTGTAGCCATTCCTGGTTTGGGGTCATGATGAAAGACACATCATCAATAATAATGATGGTGTTGAATAATGAGGAGGCGGGGGTTGAAGCAGGAACTAAAATGGCCCCAACTGGGATGCTCAGACCAATATCAAAGTTGCATAGACAACGTAAAGCTTAATGAGTCAATCAACAAGAACTGAAGGCATCATTCTTTGAGAAATGGATGAAGAAACAAAAAAAGGAGCAAAAGAGGATACATGAACAGTGGCAGAGTTCTGTGGCAGAGCTGAAAGAACTTGTCTTATTTGTTCTGCCTCATCTGAGGGAGACTGTGTCTCCACTGGCTGTCATCTTTCAATCCTCTCTTCTTTTTGAGCAATAGTTGCAAACGAAGGAGAAAAAGACTTCCACCATTAATTTGGAGCTAATGAATGGAGAGAGGGCTCAATGCCTCATTGAAAGCCAGTGTGGAGAAGCATATCTCCAAGGGTGTGTTCACTGAATGGGGAGCCTTAAGTCATTTCATTAGCACGCAGCAAATGGGATTCAGATAGCCTTCCTTGATTAGAGCACTTCATTAATTTCCCCTTAATCACATTCTTTTGTGTCATTTCATTCCCAAGGAAAGTTCTTTTCAGTTATAGTGGAAAAGACCTTTCCACATGGCCTTTGTAGAAGAATAAGACTGAAGCGTTTCAAGATTTTATCATTTACATTTATTTGGATTTCCTGTTACTTTTAAGCGGATGTCGTTTGTTGAAATCTCACATCATTCATCCTGTTAAATTCTTCAACGAGGGCAAGCTATGAGTTCAAACAACATAAAAACAAATTAAGCATTGGCCCAATTTCCCTCCACCCCGCAGGCAAAAACCATATTGGAGAGGCAAAATATGCTAGGATTTCTCCCCTTCCATGACTGTAATAGGAGATACAATAGGGATTGTTCCTTAGAGGCTGATTTCTCATGCAAATGATGGGAGGAGCAGCATGATTTCTCATGCAAATGATGGGAGGAGCAGGGAAGCACACGTTGTGCTGTTTGAATATCACTACTAATTTACTCATGAGCAGAATTACTCATGGAGAATTCTGACGAAAAGAGAAATGGGGGATGAAACTCCAAATGTTCATTTATTTGTCCCATGTCTGGAATGGAAATCGATTCAGCAAATATAATTAGCATTGCCCACTGCGGTTGTTTTCAGTCCACAAACGATACACAATTCATTATGTCCTCATCCTCCCCCCAGAAAAAAAATTGCATTGCTTTTCTTTTGCATTGAAATGAATGTTTACATAGTTACTTTATGTAATTAATTACATGTAATTAATTATGTAATTATGTTATTAATTACATAAATTACATAACATAATTTCACCACAGTGGATAGTAAGACGAATAATGTAGTTTCTGGTAGAAGATGAACAGCAGCAGAATGGAAACAGTGCTGTATGTGATAAATACAGGGTAGAACAGAGAACAATGCCTTCTTACATCCATACTCACGAGAACCTGTCAGGTCTCTTATTCTGGGGGCTTATTTCCAGAGGTAAAATTTCCATATATCAGAAGGATGCAGGATGCTGTAGCCCGGTCCCAAGTCCCAATGCTTAGCAATGGAGTACAGAGCTGGGTGGAATCCAAGGCCAAACAAACAGGAGATGGGAGTCTCTGAGATACAACTGCCTGCCTGCAGAGTCTACATGTGAAGTCCATTCTGAGGGTCAGGCAAACAGCCATCCACACCGCCTGACAATCCAGGGGTCAAGGAATCCAAACAATCACAAAGACAAGGGAGTAGGGTTGGGAAACACAGGTGTTGTTTCTAGCATCTTCCAGAGGCCCTGTTTAAGAAGGCAGAAGCCAGCTGGCGCTCATCAGTGCCTTCTTCTCTGTGTCCTTGACAGCTGGCCAGCTGCAGATGGAGTCATTCTGCCTTCTCTCCCTTCAGGCTGCTGTTCAGCAGGGGAAGCTGACTCCTGGCCATGACACCTCACCCCATGACTTTTGCTGCCATTGCCATTGCAAAAATAAAAATGAAAGTCACTCCCACCAGGAGCTTGGTTCCTACTAGAGTTCCTGAAGAGAGATCGGAAGCTGATAGAGAGAATCACAAGTGGGGAGAGCTCATTGATGCACTCAGGTCCTGTTCTGTATGCAGGCTTCCATAGACTTCCAGTCTGCCTTTGGTCTGCTCCAACGGGGTTCTTCCTACTTCTTATTTTAAAGCAACCAGGTTTTTCAGTGGAGCCTCAGCTAGCATAGGAGAGACTCCCTGCTTCACATGGTCTCCCTCCAGCTCACAGAAACATGACAATGAAGGGGGCAGAACAAGCATGTCCATTCCCTCTGCTTCTCCTTGCATATTTACTATAGAAAGGTAAGGATGAAGGGACCCCTGACCATTAGGTCCAGTCGTGACCGACTCTGGGGTTGTGGCGCTCATCTCACGTTATTGGCCAAGGGAGCTGGCGTACAGCTTCCAGGTCATGTGGCCAGCATGACAAAGCCGCTTCTGGCGAACCAGAGCAGCACACGGAAACACACTTTACCTTCCCGCTTGGAGCGGTACCTATTTATCTACTTGCACTTTGACGTGCTTTCGAACTGCTAGGTTGGCAAAAGCTGGGACCGACAATGGCAGCTCACCCCGTCACGGGGATTCAAACCGCCGACCTTCTGATCGGCAAGCTCTAGGCTCAGTGGTTTAACCCACAGTGCCACCTAAATGGTTGCAAAACCCCTAAAGAGGGTTTACGGCATGGTTGCATTTCTAAAATAATTCAGACAGTGGAAGGAACCTTTGTTCACAGCTCACTGAAAGATCCCACCAAATTTCTACTTCTAATCTTCTTCTCACATTTCATTCCATAGATTAATCTCCAGCAACTCTCCATTGCACTCTGAAGTATAAGGCTAGGTATTCATGGTCTGGTAAATATCACTCCATTCCCCATAGGGTTGCCAGACTCAATAGAGGACAGGACTTCTGTGCCTTTAATTGCCCGGCTCTCTTTTGAGGTCTGGAAACCTTAAAGAGAAACCAGCAGACACTTTGCTTGGAAATTAAACAAAGGGTCTCTGCTGGTTTCTCTTTAAGGTTTCCAGACTCAAAAGAGAGCAGGGCAATTAAAGGCACAGAAGTCCTGTCCTCTATTGAGTCTGGCAACCCTAATTCCCCATCATTAACACTTTTCCTGGAACGTCTTCTTTTCTGACTTACATTAATGTGCCATGGTGGTGGGTAGACATAGAGCATGCATGAACAGTGAAAATGTGATTCCTCTGCTAAAGGGCTTCTAATAATATGCTTGCCTTAATTGCTTTTGAGTATCCCTCTCCTGCTTCTTCAATACACTACTTCTCCAAAGAGATATGCAGAAGGAATGCACAATGCAAACTTCCAAGGAATGTAGCTGAATGCAGCTGCTATTTTTATGTGAAAGCTCTATATGTAGAAGAGAAGGAGGAAAAGGCCAAAGGTCAGCCTTCCTGTTTAAAAAGGAAAGACTCTAGCCTGTAAAGAGAGTTGAGATAACGGAAAGAATGGTTATATACAAAAGCTTTTCAACACATGCATTTGGTGTAAAGAGTGTGAGTGGAACTCCCAAGTTAAAATATCATCTCACTCATGAACAAGCTAGGTGGCTTTCAGGGAAGCAAATGTCGATGGTCCTAGGAATGTGCTTTGTACCAGCTCAATATATTTGTCATCAGTTGTCTACTCTGACTGGTAATGGCTTTCTGGGATCTCATGCAGAAGCAACCAGATCCTCTCTGGTGGAGCTGCCAGGGATTGTGTGTGCTTCCATTGAGCTTAAGCCCCTCAGCTAATGTTCCTGCTCAAAGAAAATATTCAACAAATTTCAAGATAAGCAAAAAAATGTGTGTAGGCAATGGAGCAAACAATGATTACTCTTGGGAATCATGCTACAATTCCCAAGTCAGTTCAAGATATCCATTATAAAGTGTTGTTGTTGTCACCACCTTTTGTGTGTGTGTGTGTCAAGGCATATTATAAACATACAATAAAAAACAGTTATAATACTCATTTCATGATGATTCTGATGCATGAAACTTTACATTTTATTTTGCTGAGGTCACCTTAAATTTACTTGGGGTTTACTAGCCCACTGCATCTTTCTGTTTCAGGGTACAAAGATGGAAAAAAACAGTCTCTTTCCAGCCTATGCCAATTTTGCACTCATTTATAAGATTGTTCCACCCCATTTACATATTAGTATGTGGTCTCTCTCTGTGTTTTTATAAATCCATATGAAAATTCATATCCAAATATAGACACATCTTGGTACATTTCCTGAGCGAAGAACTGCATTGTAACATTTGGAGGAGTATAAAATCTGAAGCATAATTACAAGCCAATCTCTGTGTTAGCCTGGTTGGTGTGGATCAGGAGAGATTGCTTAAAAATGCAGGCTGACTAAAATTATTCTCCAGCCCTGGTTCCAAGATTGGGGCTTCCTGCTCCACTCAGCACCAACAGAATCTCCATACTCTCCTAGGTCTCCTACGCCACAAAGACACATTAAGGGCTTAGCACCCACTGCCTTGGTAGGCAGTTCCCAATACACATTTCCATTAGTGGCATCCAAGAGAGTTCATAAAAATCCAAGCTGCACCAGGAAAACTCAATGGAAGCAGACTGTGTCTCATTGCCTGCCACAGAATAGTCTCATATTCCTCACCAGTTTGCTACTTACCTTGCACGATGTATTATTAATTGGAAGTGCCAAAGTTAACTTATACAATTTTTGTCACATCTGCGACAGGAATGTTACTGGGTCCCCCCCCCTCCCGCCGCTCCCGGAGCCATTGAAACCTGCCAATGCAAACAGCTAGCTTCTTCCAAGGCCATACCTCTTTTCTGTATGATCCCAGGCTCAAAGAATCCTCACTTTCCCCAGAGATGATAACAATTGCACTGTATGCCCAAGCAAATGGAACTTGGCCGTTTCTCCCTTGCTTTGATTTATTAACGTGCTTTGACATTTTTTCACTCCCTGGACCCAGATAATTCTGCATCCCTTATGTGTGTGACGTAAAGGCTCATAAATCACTACAAGAATCCACTTTTGGATCCATATTCCAGACACTGGCTTGGAAAATGGCAGCTAGGTTCTCACTGTATATATATATATATATATATATATATATATATATATATATATATATAACAAAAAAACCTGTTGGTGATGGATGGAGTTGTTTTCCTCTTCATGGACTTTCTTGTATTGTTGTGTCTGCCCAATGCCAGGTGGTTGCGTTTAATAGCTGGAAGATTCCCGACTTTCTCTCTGCATGCCCCCTGCCCCCAATTTAATGGGGAAAAATAGACAATAAATCTGCATCATTTCTCTCTCTCTCTCACTTTCACGCTTGCAGGAGAAACTTTCTTGAGACACGTAACCGAGAGCACCAAATGGAACCCCAAAATGGGAATCCTCATATGGTGGGCAACAAACAATACTCAATACATTGCACACCTGTCTCTTTTTCAATGTGAAAAATGGACTGCACAAGAACATGAACCCAGCTGGAGAAGGTCAAAGGTCAAAGGCCCATTTCGTCCAGCAGCCTGCCCTGCCCCCACAGTGGCCAAGCAAATGCCTATGGGATGCCAACAAGCAGGATCTCCTTTGCTTGTCCCCATGCTAGTTTAAGTTAGTTGGTTAATTTTTCAATTAGGGTGGTTTCCCATACATTTTGGTACCAATTGTCTGTGTTCACTTCTGATAGGTCCTCCCAGTTTCTAGTTATATTTCTAGCTGCTGGGAGAAAGTGACTCGTGGGTTCCTTGTCATGTGCACGTGCAATGCTGACTGTGGAAAAAGACTCAGTGAATTGAAAGTGGAGGTGCCATATTTACTTTCCCTTGTTTATCTGTTTGGTTTGTATAATAAAAAAAATCTTGAATAAAAGCTATTTTTTTTATTAAAAAAAAGCAGGATCTGAGTGCAGTAGAACTGTCCTCACTTGTGATTCTCAGCAACTGGGATTCAAAAGCAACAGTGGAGGGAGAACAAAACCAACAAAATGAGAAACATTGATAGCATTAACCACCAGGAATTTATCTAATCCTTTGAAAAACCCATTAAGTCATCCTGTGTGAGTGAATTGCACAATTTCACTATGTGCCATGTTAATAATAATAATAATAATAATAATAAACATGTCACTTATTACTGTATTATTATTAGTATTAGTATTATTATTAGTATTATATTTGTACCCTGCCTATCTGGCTGGGTTTGCCTAGCCACACTGGGTGGTTTGCAGCACATAATAAAATCATAATAAAATGTCAAACATTAAAAACTTCCTGATACAGGACTGCTTTCAGCTGTCTTCTAAAAGTCAAATACAGTCGAGCCTCAGAAGTCAAACACCTTGCGAGTCAAACGTTTTGGCTCTTGAATGCCGCAAAGCTGGAAGTGTTCCAGTTTGCAAGCGTTCTTTGGAACCTGGACGCCCAACGCAGGTTCCACGGGTTCCAATTAGCTGTAGGAGCTTCCTGTAGCCAATCGGAAGCCGCCCTTGGATTCTGAACGTTTTGGAAGTCGAACAGACTTACAAATCGGATTCTGTTAGACTTTTGAGGTACAACTGTAGTTGTTTATCTGACATATGACGGAAGGGTGCTCCACAGGGTGGGCTCCGCTGCCCAGAAGGCCCTCTGCCTGGTTCACTGTAACTTCACTCCTCGCAGTGAAGGAACTGCCAGAAGACCCTCGGAGGAGGACCTCAGTTTCCGGGCTGAACCATGGGGGATGGAGACGCTCTTTCAGGTATACTGAAATGCCTTCTTTTGTCTCTCCCGCACCAACATTTGGCTTCATTGGATAGCTCTGAGTTCTAGTGTTATGAGAAAGGGAGGGAAAACTTCTCTCTATCCAGCGTCTCCTCATAATGCACAATTGTATACAGCTCTATCCTAGAAATTTTAGTAACTAGCTTTCAGTGTAAAATAGTAATAATATCCCTTCCATGCTGTGATTATGTCGACCAGTTTTATCCTGTACGGCATTTTAATAGTTGAATTCCTGAGGAGAGCAGCCACAATGGAAACTCAACATAAGCAGAATCAAACTATAATCATACTGTAAATGAAAGAGTGTGGCGGAGGAAAAAATCCACACATGCCCCTGTAAAGTGATGCAACAGAAGCCACACGAGCTTCTCATTATGGGAGGAGGCCCAATGTAAACGAAAGTAAAATGATTGTTTCGGGGTTGTTATAGTAACCTATTAGACCGGAATGGAGAGGAAACCTACATATTGAATATAAGTCAGAATTAGGTGTAGGGGTGCCAAAGTGAATAAAATATGGGGGCAGGTAAGCTTCACAAGATGTGGCACACACACATACCATCTGAATGTCAATGCCCATCAACATTTTGGGGGGGGGGGGCCTGAAGGGACCACATCCGCTAGGAGTTGGAGCCTATGGTTGAGTTTCTCTCTCTGAGCAGAATAAACTTTCTGCATTGAAATAATAGCACACCGTTCCTGCAACAGCCACATTGGTTGCCAATTAATTTCCTTGCTCTAATTAAAGCACTCGTGCTAACCTTGCAAACAGTGGGCTTCACCTTTGAGTCTCCAGATATTCTTGGACTACAACTCCCATCATCCCCAGCCAATGGTCAAGGATGGTGGAATTGTAGTCCAACCTCTGGGGAGTGAAGTTTGAAGAACACTTCATGAAAGCCCCAAATGGACTTGGGCCAGGTTATCTGAATGGCCCCATGTGCACATATGAAGAACCTTGTCAGGAGTATGGGCAGGAGTCAGGCTCTGGGGCCTGTAGTGCTTTGCAGGACTGGGGCCTGCCTCAGCTTGTGCTGGAGAGGCAAGGAGTAGTCACCCAGGTGAGGCCACTTGAGATCTCACTGCACCTGGTGGCAGGAGCTGGGAGGGATAAAAGCCCAGCATTTCCCTTCAGCTCTTTGCCACAGCAACACTATCCCTGCATAGCTGCCAAGTTATCCCTTTTTTAAAGGGATTTTCCCTTATGCTGAATAGGCTTCCTCGCGAGAAAAGGGAAAACTTGGCAGCTATGTATCCCTGCCTTGTTGCCACTGGCCTCTTGCTCCGTGGACCCTTGCCTTGCCGACGTCTTGATCCTTGCTCCGTGGACCCTTGCCTTGCCGACGCCTTGATTCTTGCTCCATGGACCCTTGCCTTGCCGACGCCTTGACTCTTGCTCCATGGACCCTTGCCTTGCCGACGCCTTGATCCTTGACCCTTGAACCTTTGCCTTGCTTCGTGCCCCATGGACCTTCGCCGCTGCCTTGTTCCTCGACCCTGCTTCTTCACCACCATCTTGCCTCTGGTCCTGACGCCCGCCGACCGGACCGTGACAAACCTATTTGAGCCCTAAGATTGCTTCAGAGCCCCTGCCCTCTGGCCTGTCATGATTGAAGATCAGTTCTGGAAACAGAGCCTTTTGGGTGATGGCCCTGCAGCTTTGGAGCAACCTCCCCAGGGAAGCCCACCATACTTTCTCTTTTGGTCCTATAAAAAGACTCTGGGTATTTCCAGATGGGGACTTAATTTCCAAAATGGATTCAAGGTAGGACCTTCCTGCATGCAACACTGATGCTCTACCACCAAGTTACAACTAGGGAAGGGGGAGAAATTTGATTCAGGTGTTACTTGAGGCCAAATCTATCAAATCTGCAACTTCCAAAACAATATAAGAACTGAAACACAGCTATCGTTCAAAATTTGCACTTCTACTAATTTTGTGGTGCGGTTCTCGAACCAAACAATGTTTACAAAGAAAGTGCACATCAAAATAAACATATTGGAGAAAACAACACACACAAATCCATTATCTTATGGGAAATTGCTTGCAAAAATATGTTCCTCAGTCAAAACTGCATATAAAAATGCGTCTATTCAGAGAAATTCACATCAAAATCTTAATGAATTTTCATGCTTTTTAAAAAAATTAATTGCTGCATCATGTGGACAATTCAATTTAAAATTGGAAAACTGAGAAACTGGGAGAATCAAGGCAGACAGATTCTTCCACCCCTAATTACCACCTTTTTCTGTAAGGGCTATGCTGACATACAGTCTTAACCCTAATCCGCAATGCCTCTTCCCCAATCAGGATTGCAGTTTTGGCCATCTTCCAGATGCAATATTAATACAAATATGAAAGCAACCTCTCTGAAGGGCAAAAGCATTATGTGTTCTTTCCAAGAGGTTCTTTCAGCTCTGTGTGCTACCTACATGGGTCCTTGGCTTCAAAATGTTGCCAAAGCCTCTGACATTGGAGATAAATTTATAGTCCCTTTTTTATGAACTTGCCAGGGCCAATAAATCACTCAGCATCACAAGAGCCCTTCCAAGAGAGAAAATTCATGGCATGGTTTAGTACCAGGCAAGCAAGCAACTAATTATTTCATCGGCCCAGTCTCACCTGTCCTTTCTACTTCTTTTCACACATTCCATTAGATAAATGCTTCACTCCTTTTGTTCACTGTTTGAGGAACTTGTTAGCTTCTAATTATTTATCTCCATATTTATCTTTTGCATGACCATCTATGACCATTACAGCAACTGAATGGAAGATAATTTGTGGTGCAGTTCTAACATTCTACACACGCAGTCACCATTTTTAGACCAGTGAGGGTGGGAAAGAAAAGAGATTTTAATCAGGACAGGCCAAAATTAGGCCCAGATGCTAAGTCTTGAGTTTGTTTTAAACTATTTTTGAAAATATTTCTTGATTTTCTTGTTTTAACTTTTTGTAAACCGCTTTGAGTTGTTATTGTTCTTTAAATCAAGTGGTGTATACATTTTATTAAAACAGAATATTTTAAGAACATTCCGTATCCAGTTCTAACTGTAGCTTTTTGTCCCACATAGAGATTTCTCAGGAGACAGATTAGGTGATCAGGCACTCCCATTTCTTTAAGAACTTGCCATAGTTTGCTGTGGTCAACACAGTCAAATGCTTGCATAGTCAATGAAGCAGAAGTAGATGTTTTTCTGGAACTCTCTAGCTTTCTCCATAATCCAGCGCATGTTTGCAATTTGGTCTCTGTTTCCTCTGCCCCTTCGAAATGCGGTGGGGGCTAGCTAACCACTCCTAAGTCTGAAGGTGGGGGCATGAGTGGCCACCGTTGGATTGGTCCTGGGCTGTTGTTGGGCAAATTAGTATGTTGCAAGTTGTAGGTCCACCCCCTGGGTTATAAAAGTCTAAGCACATGGTTTCTCTTTCTCTTTGGCTGCGTTTCGGATCCCCACCCTCCCTCCACTGTTTTTAGGCCTCTGTGTGGACATTGCTGTGCCTCTCATGGGGTCGCCTGTATTCAGGGGCCTGGTAGGAATTTTTTCCATTTGGCTGATTGGCTGGTGCCATCTGGTTTTTTGCCCACTGCATAGCAAATAGTCACAACTTGTAAGGTTGGCGGTTAGGCATTGGTTATTTTGGTTGTATTAAGGGGTCTTGTTGATTGTGTTGGCCCCAAGTTAATGCCTGTGTGGTGGGGGAAATTCCAATCAGGAATACAGGGGCTCTATGCAGTGTCCATAACGCCAGGTCGGGGGCCAGGACCGCGTATTGAGCCCCTGGGAGCCTGAAGGGAGAGAGGAGAGTTCATGCACCCGGGTCCCCGTCTCTCCCTGTAGGATTTCCTCTTGTTGACAAGGCAAGTTATTATTTCTGTCCTTAGGTGACAGTTGAGAACCAATGCCTACGCAACCACTCACATATTGTGTATTTAATAAAAGTTGTGGCCAAATTCATGCCAAAAACCATTAAACAAAAATTAAGTCTATGTTGTGAGTTATTTGAGGGGTGGTTTGGGGACCTCCACACACAATCCAGCTTGCACTTCTGGGAGTTCTTGGTCCACATACTGCTTAAGCCTGCCTTGTAGAATTTTAAGCATAACCTTGTTAGCATGTGAAATGAGCACAATTGTGCGGTAGTTGGAACATTCTTTGGCACTGCCCTTCTTTGGGATTGGGATGTAGACTGATCTTCTCCAATCCTCTGGCCACTGGTGAGTTTTCCAAACTTGCTGGCATATTGAGTGTAGCACCTTAACAGCATCATCTTTTCAAGTTTTAAATACGGTAGTTCAGCTGAAATATCGTCACTTCCACTGGCCTTGCTATTAGCAGTGCTTTCTAGGGCCCATTTGACTTCACTCTCCACTGCTTCTGTTAGGCCCTTTCCACTTTTGTCTGTCTTAAATGTGTTTCCTGCCTTCAAACTTTTGCTTTTCCCCATCTCTAAGAATATGCCTAAAAATGATATGTGGGTAATAATCATAGTACTGTAATAATAATAATAATAATAATAATAATAATAATAATAGATTTAGCAGGGTTGTATGTCAGGAAGAAGAACCACCATAACTGCAGTTTTAGATACTAAAGTAATTATCCTTATTTGCAAGGAACAGATTGTAATCAGTCATTTTTAAAAAAAATATAACATAGGACAGCAACTTTCCATTCCAAACTTCAATTTTCAATATATTCCTGTGCATAATGTTTTATCATGGTTTATTTATTCTCTGATGTTGTGCCAGATGTCACATGAAAGACTTTAGGAAAGTAAACTGTTTGTATTTGCTTCCAAGAAATGGGGCAGGGATTACATCATCAGGTTCTGTTATTTTATAAAATGGAAGTTGAATCTTGAAAAGGCAGAGATGTTATACGTTCCACCTTCTTAAGTCTGGAAGGTGAGAAAACAGCCTGTTCTGCATGGGGTTGAAGGTCTGTAGCTTGGAGGTACTAAACATATTGGATGTTTACGTTGCCTATTTGCAGCTTTGGGGGGGGGGAACGTTGCCAGCTAAAGACCCTTTTGGTCAGAGCCAACTTGGTCATGTTTTTGTAACATCCAGACTAGATTACTGCAGTGCACTCTACATGGGGCTCCACTTGAAGACAATTTTAGCTTGTCTAAAGAGCAGTGCTCCAGTGACTGGCTGGGGCTCCATTCAGAATTCATATAACACCAGTGTTAAAACAGCTATGCTAGTTCCCATGTCATTTCTAGGACCAATTCAAAGTACTCACATTAGCGTTTAAAACCCTAAATGACTTGAGCTTCCCTTCAGAGCCTCTCAGGCATGGGTAGGCAAACTGAGCCCTGGGGGCTGGATCTGGCCCGATCGCCTTCTAAATCCGGCCCACGGACAGGTCCAGGAATCAGCGTGTTTTTACATGAGTAGAATGTGTCCTTTTATTTAAAATGCATCTCTGGGTTCTTTGTGGGGCCTGCCTGGTGTTTTTACATGAGTAGAATGTGTGCTTTTATTTAAAATGCATCTCTGAGTTATTTGTGGGGCATAGGAATTCACTCATTTCCCCCCAAAAAATATAGTCTGGCCCCCCACAAGGTCCGAGGGACAGTGGACCGGCTCTCTGCTGAAAAAGTTTGCTGACCCCTGCTCTCAGGTATTAGAATTAGCAGAGAGGTCCCTTGTAGTATATTCAAGATGCTTCACTTTTAGGGACAAAAATCATTAGTCAGACACACGATACAAAAGAGTGCATATCATGTTGCCTGATTCATTACAGCGAGATGCATACCATTTGTCAATAACATTACTCTAAATGTTGTATTACAGCCCCCTCTTGTGAGCTACTGCACCCAAGCAATGTGTACAAAAGTTCATATACTAGTAAAAAGTGTGGATATGTATGTATGTACTGTATTAGTGAAAATAAAATAACTATATACTCCAATGAAACTGATGGACACTGTCATGGTGAAGAAAAGCCTGGATTTCCAGGAATAAATAAGTGAGCAAGCAAGGTCAATATTGGAGGCAACGGCTAATGTGGAATCCGTCCAAGTAGACTTGTTTCAGGTGTCTACACTCGCAGGTATGAGCAACAAGAAAATCTTAAGTCCTGTAGAAAACAAGCCATAATAAGAGAGGCAGCCAAATGTAATTTCCAAAGGGGTAGCCATGTTAAGTCGTGTGGAACTTTAAAGACAGATACATTTATTATTGCATAATTTTTCTTCTGAGGAAGTAAAGCCTATGCCATAAAAAAAATTAGTTTTTTTAAAAGATGAAACAATACTCTGTTGTTGATATTATAAAGTAGAATGTCAATCAGCTGTATATATTTGCAATTAAGAAATGACATGGATCCATGCAAATTATCCAAATAAGAGTTTCAATGTACGGTACTTTTCTGCATAGCAAGAGAGACATCTAGTGGCTTTCTCATCCTAGTCTAAGAAACACAATTGTACTCATTTTTCATCTTCAGTTTAGAATGATTGTTGTGAGGTTACCCTACTGGGGGTGGGAATATGGAAGTTTCATCTGACAGAGGACATAAACTCTCACCTACTGAAGAATATTTGTCACAAGGGAATGATTCTATAAGACAAACTACACTGGATCCTAGATGGGACTCATTTTAATTCAGAGATGTACTCATTTTTAGCCAAGTTGAGAGGTGGAACTAAAATCAGTGATTTTGTCAGTCTTCTTTTAGAAGGCATCTAATCCAGTAGTTATCTCCTAAACGCTCCTAAACTTCACTCTCTTCTGGTTAGCCACAGATCTCTGCAACCTCTTGGCAATGGCGGAGAAAGGGGAGGGTGCGTAAAAGGCCAATGCAAGCTTGCCGCTCACATAGATTGCACTCTCTCTCACACACACCCAAGCTCCTTCCCATTTCAGTGGCTCTTTCAGTCCACCCAAACATGAGCTGATGAAAAGCTATTTTTATATCAGCCTCAGAAATGGGAGTGCCTGATCACCTCGTCTGTCTCCTGGGAAATCTCTATGTGGGACAAGAAGCTACAGTTAGAACTGGATATGGAATAACTGACTGGTTCAAAATTGGGAAAGGAGTACGACAAGGTTGTATATTGTCTCCCTGCTTATTCAACTTATATGCAGAATTCATCATGCGAAAGGCTGGACTAGATGACTCCCAAGCCAGAATTAAGATTGCCGGAAGAAATATCAACAACCTCAAATATGCAGATGACACAACCTTGATGGCAGAAAGTGAGGAGGAATTAAAGAACCTCTTAATGAGGGTGAAAGAGGAGAGTGCAAATTATGGTCTGAAGCTCAACATAAAAAAAAACCAAGATCATGGCCACTGGTCCCATCACCTCCTGGCAAATAGAAGGGGAAGAAATGGAGGCAGTGAGAGATTTTACCTTCTTGGGCTCCTTGATCACTGCAGATGGTGACAGCAGTCACGAAATTAAAAGACGCCTGCTTCTTGGGAGAAAAGCAATGACAAACCTAGACAGCACCTTAAAAAGCAGAGACATCACCTTGCCTACAAAGGTCCGTATAGTTAAAGCTATGGTTTTCCCAGTAGTGATGTATGGAAGTGAGAGCTGGACCATAATAATAATAATAATAATAATAATAATAATAATAATAATAATAATAATAATATATTATTATTTATACCCCGCCCATCTGGCCGGGTTCCCCCAGCCACTCTGGGCGGCTTCCAACAAAACACCAAAATGCAGAAATCCATCAAACATTAAAAGCTTCCCTAAACAGGGCTGCCTTAAGATGCCTTCTAAAGGTCTGGTAATTGTTGTTAAAGAAGGCTGATCGCCGAAGAATTGATGCTTTTGAATTATGGTGCTGGAGGAGACTCTTGAGAGTCCCATGGACTGCAAGAAGATCAAACCTATCAATTCTGAAGGAAATCAGCCCCGAGTGCTCACTGGAAGGACAGATCGTGAAGCTGAGGCTCCAATACTTTGGCCACCTCATGAGAAGAGAAGACTCCCTGGAAAAGACCCTGATGTTGGGAAAGATTGAGGGCACTAGGAGAAGGGGACGACAGAGGACGAGATGGTTGGACAGTGTTCTCGAAGCTACGAACATGAGTTTGACCAAACTGTGGGAGGCAGTGCAAGACAGGAGTGCCTGGCGTGCTCTGGTCCATGGGGTCACGAAGAGTCGGACACGACTAAACGACTAAACAACAACAACAACAACAACAACAACAACAACAACATATCAGCCTCATTTTTAAACACAGGCTTGCAATGCATTCATTAGCAATACTTTTACATTCTCTAAAGATCTGTAAAAATCAGTCAAGTTACAATGCCAACCTGCCAGAAAAAGAAGAAACAATAGCCTGGATGTTTAAGAATCTAATAGCTTGCTTTGGGGCCAAGAAAGTGAAGGGCAAGACCTTCCCTCCACCCTGGCATTTGCTTTTTACATGCAACAGCTGTTGTACTGGGTACAACCTCAGGATTTACCAAGGCTACTTTTTTCCAGATCCACCCAAAGCCACTGAGTTCTGTGCCTCAGTGGCGTAGTGTGGGTTGCCAGCATCCAGGGCCTTGTGGAGGAGGGAAGGAAACGTCTGGAGTACGCATACACATTCAACTACCTAACAGCTTCCGTATCACCCAAGAGATTGTAGCCACAAAGATCAGAAAAGAAGAGTTGTTCCATTGTCTGGAGAGGTCACTTTCTGGTTCCCATGGAGAAGCTGTTTTCAATGCAGCCCAGCAATGGAAGTGTGCAACTGTATTGAGACAACACCAGGTGTTGAAATTTTGCACCCCTAAAAATTTTGGACCCCTGTGCCCCCTCCGGCTATGCCACTGCTGTGCCTGAACTCACAGTGGTCCCTGAATCAGAAATTTCCATTCACTAGACCCTGCTCAGGCTTCAGAATATCATATTTTCAGAGCTGGCAGCCAACTTGGTTGGGAAGTGGAGAGCTTCAAATCATATTTCATTCCTGTACGTCGACACAGAAAAGAGGGCTTGTGCATAACATGACCACCTCAGTGGTTCTTTTCCTCTCACTCAGTCCAACTGTCTCAGACTGGCACTTAGAAGCTGTCAATAAATCATATGCAGAAGTGATTTCAGAGGCATACATCACTGTATGCAAAAGGTCTCAACTATATACTGATAAACCACAAAACACACAGACACACAGGCTGTGCAGAAGATGGCAGTAAAGAGCGTGTTTTGCAAGGTTTTCAGAGGATTGATCTATTAATAGAAGACACACAATTGTATACCATTTTTAGCCCCTAGGGAAGCTATCCAGAAAAAAATATGCAGCTAAAATTACTTTGATTTCCTTTAATAGCCTCGTCTGCTGGTGGCATAGCTGACACAGCTATGTCAGCTCGCCTCCTATATGCTCAGTTTTACAAGAAGCGATTATCTGGATATAAAGACAAATTGCCACTCTTTTCATTTCCAGCATTGTATGAAATACAACACTCCAGCTTTATGGGGAAGCAAGTAGTAGCTTGTCGTGCACCAGCCTGTGTTGTGGTTACCTTCCTTTTAACCCAGTCCTAAAGTATCTTTACTGGCCCCCAATACATTTCCAAACACAATTCAAAGTGTTGGTGCTGACCTTTAAAGCCCTAAATGGCATTGGCCCAGTGTACCTGAAGAAGCATCTCCACCCCCATCGCTCAGCCCGGACACTGAGGTCCTCATCTGAGGGTCTCCTGGTGGTTCCCTCACCATGAGAAGTGAAGTTACGGGGAACCAGGCAGAGGACCTTCTTGGCAGTGGCATCCTTCCTGTTGAACACCTTCCCCTCAGATGTCAAGAAAATGAACAACTATCTGACTTTTAGAAGACTCCTTAAGTCAGCCCTGTATCGGTAGGCTTTTAATGTTTGATGTTTTACTGTGTTTTCATCTGTACTGTAAGCTGCCCAGAGTGGCTGGGGAAACCCAACCAGATGGGCAGGGTATAAATAATACAATTATTGTTATTATAACCCTCAGTTTTATTCTTAGACGGTAACAACAACAACAACAGCAACAACAACAACAATTTATTATTTGTACCCCGCCCATCCGGCGGGGTTTTCCCAGCCACTCTGGGCGGCTTCCAACAAAGATTAAAATACATTAAAATGTCACACATTAAAAACTTCTCTAAACAGGGCTGCCTTCAGATGTTTTCTAAATGTCAGGTAGTTGTTTATCTCTCTGACCTCTGATGGGAGGGCATTCCACAGGGCAGGCGCCACTACCAAGAAGGCCCTCTGCCTGGTTCCCTGTAACTTCACTTCTCGCAGTGAGGGAACTGCCAGAAGGCCCTCGGAGCTGGACCTCAGTGTCCGGGCAGAACGATGGGGGAGGAGATGCTCCTTCAGGTATACTGGGCCAAGGCCGTTTAGGGCTTTAAAGGTCAGCACCAACACTTTGAATTGTGCTCGGAAACATACTGGGAGCCAATGTAGGTCTTTCAGGACCAGTGTTATGTGGTCCCGGTGGCCACTCCCAGTCACCAGTCTAGCTGCCACATTCTGGATTAGTTGTAGTTTCCGGGTCAGCTTCAAAGGTAGCCCCACATAGAGGGTATTATCTTGGAAAGTACAAGACTGGCATTCATCCAAAGCGTAGGTGTCTTTCTCTGCTCAGTGAGGACAATGGTAGTGCAGGATACTCTAACAGGGATGGTTAACCTGTGGCACTCCTGATACCATTGGATGTGGTCCCATCACCCCTTAGCAACCATTGGTCATTGTCATGGTTCCCAGGCTGGACCATGACCCATGTGAGGAAGGGAGACCAGGCCAAACAGAGCATCCCCCTCTTATTTCCCTTCCCTTCCCATGGCCTTCTCCTGCCACCAGGAAGGTGTCTCTATTCCCCTGGTGCCTAAGTTTCTCTGGGTCTTCACAAGAACAGCTCCAGCTAATGTTGGGATTGGTTTATAAGCATGGGGTGGGTAAAAACCACAGTCAAAGAGACAACAAGGCTTTATGCACCAAACTGAAAATTCTGTTCTTGGGAAAAAGGCTTTAATGTCCGAATGGTTACGGTAAAGGTAAAGGGACCGACTCTGGGGTTGCGGTGCTCATCTTGTGTTATTGGCCGAGGGAGCCGACGTACAGCTTCCAGGTCATGTGGCCAGCATGACAAAGCTGCTTCTGGCGAACCAGAGCAGTGCACGGAAACGCCGTTTACCTTCCCGCTTGGAGCGGTACCTGTTTATCTACTTGCACTTTGACGTGCTTCAAACTGCTAGGTTGGCAGGAGCTGAGACAGAGCAACGGGAGCTCACTCTGTTGCGGGGATTCAAACCACTGACCTTCTGATCAGCAAGCCCTAGGCTCTGTGGTTTAACCCACAGCGCCACCTGCGTCCCACGTCCGAATGGTTACATGCGCACAAAAGATAAAGCAATATAAACATATTCAGCGAGTCCTACCTAAATTGTTTCTCATTTGGCAAAATTTTGTCCCTTTCTAGCAATTACATTCTCTGTTCAAGCAATGCCAGCAAGGCTGAAGTGAATGATTCAACACAGTATTATTAAAAACAAAACAAAACGCAACCCTCATGTGACTGTAAAATAGAAAGGAAAAGCGTGTGTGCCGTTTTATTCTCTGCAGTGCTTTTTCACTGCCAGTCAGTCAATCCTTACGGTTTGTAGCTTAATCAAATTGATATTCTCTCTCTCAAATATTATCTTTTCATTTTCATCTGCCTGGCCTTGTTGCGATATTACAAATCTGTCATAATCAAAGTATCCATTTTGGATGAGCAGCTTGTAATGACATACTAATTCTATTCTGAGGCAGCTCGTAAGATAATAAGTTTGAAAACACAGAGTCTAATCAGCTAACGACCTCGTAGATGAGGTCTGCTCATGCATAGCTGATTCCTCTTTGCCTTTTGCAGAAAATCTTAACAGAATTCCTCCATTTCTTCTCTCTGCATGCACCCTGCAAACTTTGGCCAAAAATGTTCCCGAGGATTGGGGGACCCTTGGAACAGATTTGGGGTGTGCGCAGGAAGAGGAGATGGAAGGGAAGCTCCATTGCTCAGCCAAAAGTCCTTGCACCAATGGAACAAGCTAGTTGAATGCTGCCCATAGTTACTTCATATTATTTTAAGAACAAAGAGTTCACAAAATGCTAACAAGCATAAACTTAAAACAACAAGCCAGATGGCTTTTGTTCCCACCAAAGATGGAGAGCCATTGTTGGCTTCGTGGACCACTGGGAGGCCTTTGCAGCCAGTCGAAGAATATAACGTTCTTCCACGTTTCACAGACTTCATTTTTTTTAAAAAAAAAAAAAAAGGTTGCTTGTTGCATCGACAGTTTCATTTTTGGCTCATCACAGATTGCTGTTCAACATGCTCAGTGCTACAAAGCTATTTTTCTGGGCAAAAACTACCTACTTTTTAGAAAACACACTCTGAAATAAACATATTTTTGCAATAGGAAAAACTTTTACTGAACATGGAGAAAATATTGTTCTACCACTTATTTCCTTTAATAAGGAAGATTAGCCTACAAGTTTATCTTGAAAAAGAACGGCAAAGATATAAAATCCAGAGTCATGTATCACTGTTGCCATATTAATGGTATTGCCAAGATGATGAGCTGTTCATCATGAATTTGGATCATCAACTAGAACTGGGATAGCACATGGTGCCCTTCAAGGTGTTGGACTACAGTTCCCATCTTCTCTGCTTACCAGCCATAATGGCTGTGACTGATGAGGGCTGTAGTCCAATCCTCATCTCTGCTTTTAGGACAAGGGAACCGGCATTTGTCTGCAGACAGCTTTCCGGGTCATGTGGCCAGCACAACTAAACCGCTTCTGGCGCACGAAACACCATGATGGAAGCCAGAGCACACAGAAATGCCATTTACTTTTCTGCCACAGTGGTGCCTATTTATCCACTTGTGCTGGTATTTTTTCGAACTGCTAGGTTGGCAGGAGCTGGGACAGAGCAACGGGAGCTCACCCCATCATGCGGATTCGAACTGCCAACCTTATGATCAGCAAGGTAAAGAGGCTGGGTGGTTTAGACCACAGTGCCACCCATGCCCCTTCATCATATTATCACCATCTAAAGGGGCAGACCAGCACTCCTGTGCAACAAAAGCAGGACAACCTCCCATCCCCTGGGCATTTGTGGTATGAAAAGTTGCAGGGTTTCAGCAGGAAACTACATGCCCTGGTTGGAAATGAAGAAGCATCTCCACCACAGGGGCAAATGGTCTTGATACCATCATGAACGCAAATCATCACAGATGTACAATAAAGACAACATCGGAAGGGGTTCTGTGTCTTTCAAACATATTTAACTGTTAAAACATTTTCAAAGCAAAATTGAGATCGGGGTGAGGGCAGGAAAAATGGCTATACTTTTTAGTTTGCAGCAGTTGCCAAAATTGGCTTGATGGTCAGTAGACCTTGCAACAGCATTACAGTGGTACCTCAGGTTAAGTACTTAATTGGTTCCGGAGGTCCGTACTTAACCTGAAGCGTACTTAACCTGAAGCGAACTTTCCCATTGAAAGTAATGGAAAGTGGATTAATCCGTTCCAGATGATGAAAAACACTCCCTACAACAACTATTTACCATGAATTTTACTATCTAACAAGAACATTGATCCATAAAATGAAGGCAATAATCAATGTACTGTACTATAAAATAAATAAGACAGTATTGTAGATAAAAAAATAACATTTACAGTGGTACCTCGGGCTAAGTACTTAATTGGTTCCAGGGTGCCATTTGCACCCCGAAAAGCACTTAACCCAAGCAGCGATAGGGCGCGTGCACAAAGTGCTGATAGAGCATTTCTGCGCATGCGCGAAGCACACAGAATGCTTCTGCGCATGCACGGCGGAACCCATAAGTAAACACTTCCGGGTCCGCAGAGTACTTAACCTGAAAGTACTCAACCTGAAGCATACTTAACCCTATGTATGACTGTAAAGCAGCCATCCCCTAGTGCCCTTTTAATATCCTTTGGTTCGTAGATCAAAGTCTTCATAAAGTATTCAAGTCAGGCTTGGAGGAGAGCTTCTGCATTGACTATCTTTCTGCAGAAAAGGCCATCAGCTGCCTCAGCCACAAAAGTGCAGATGAGTTTTAAAGCTGTACAGTCAAGGTCAGACTATTTGATACCGTACTCGAGACTAGTCTGCATAACAGCTATATAGTCTCTCCTTGTCACGGCTGCTAATAAATTCATTTTGACCCTCTTTCTCTATGTAGGCACGCATGCAGTGGAGGAGATAACTTCATACAAGACATTTCACAGTTCACAGTGCCTAAACAGCTCACAGTGAGGCAAATAATGTTTTCTGCTTCCTCTGGATATATGTTATGCCATATATATATATATATGTATATATATAGGGAAAGTCACACAAGTGTTGCACGTTAAGGAGGTTGAGCAAATGTGTTTTCCAGAAAACCTGGTGTGAAGTCGGGACTCAAGTAGTCACCGTAGCAGCTTAAATAATAAGCTGTTATTTTGTATTATGGCATTAATTTTTGTTGCATGCCACCACTGAAATAGGATGAAGGGTAGTACATGTTCTAATAGATCAATAAAGCCTTTGCAGGATCTCTGGCACCTGAGATGCTGCTGAAGGTGAGCAGCAGACAGGTAAGTGGGTGGGCTGGAGTGGGTGAGAACCAGTTCTTCTCTGGTTTGGACTGAAATTCAAGCTGGAGAAAAATAATGGAGGGATAGGTCCATGGCTCAGAATGTAGATGTGGAACAGGAGAGCATTGAATTTGTATGCTTCCAACTGAGTGCTTCCAACTTCGGGGAAATTGCAGCCTCCCCATTGTATTACTGCTCAGCAGTGATCATGGTTCCTCGGTCCATCTCTAAATGTCTAATTCTAATGAAAGGAAAGATACAGTATGAAGATATTGGTGGAAGATATGCATGTGCCCCTCAGCTGTGATACAAGCCCAGCTTTTTGCAAGCTGCCTGAAATGACAGACATGCACACTAGCTAATGTTTATAAGTCCCTGTCAGATGGACATCCCTGTATTTATTTGTCCATTTGTTGCCAAGTTAAAACAATTAAGATGTTGTGTGTGTGTGTGTGTGTGTGTGTGTGTGTACAACCAAAAACAGCTAGCTTTTGCTTCAAATCTGCAGAACCAGACTGCAGAAATGGTAGATCTTGGATTCTTGGACTGATCACAGTGAGGGGGCTTCTGAGATAGTTCCATCATTCAAAATGTCACCTCTATCTTCATACAAATGACTAGACCTAGCATACTTTGTAGTGGGAAAGGTGACAGTACTTCACCGCTTCTCCACCTGTTGATTTTCCCCAGAAACCCTCTACCCTCCTACTGCTTTTCCTTCAAGATGAGTCAACATTTACATGGAACATGGGCTGGGGCAAGGTGGTTTTCATGGGGAAAGCAGTGGGCATGGAAAGGGTTAAGCCCTCTGTCATGCCCATTGCTTCTCTGCTGCAAATAGCACCCTCCCCTGCTGCTCAGCAGAGACCTGAGGAGTTTGCTCCGCATCTTCATTCTCTTTTTCAAGATAAAGTGACATTTGGAGTCAGGCTGTAGGACTGATTGTTTTGCAAACAGGCTACCAAGCGTCCACCAGCAACAATTACGTAGGCTAGTTATGAGTTAGAAGCAAGTTGGATGTGTGCAGCTATTTTTGTTACCCACACATACAGAAAATGCCCCGGAGGAGTTCCTAGCACTGGGATGCAACAGAGTCTTAAAGCCTCTGAGTTATTGGATTGCAAGTGTACTGATTGCTTTAGACCTCCAAGGGAAAGGAGGAAGACAAGAAAATGGATTGATCTTGTGCCCTGTGTTACAAGTAGTTCAGTTGAGTACAAGGACTGGCATTAGCTTCTGCTACGTAGGTGCACTTCATCCAGGTACAAGCAGGCCTGGGAAGAAGAGTTTGGATTTGATATCCCGCTTTATCACTACCCTAAGTAGTCTCAAAGCGGCTAACAATCTCCTTTCCCTTCCTCCCCCACAACAAACACTCTACGAGGTGAGTGAGGCTGAGAGACTTCAGAGAAGTGTGACTAGCCCAAGGTCACCCAGCAGCTGCATGTGAAGGAGCGGAGACGCGAACCCGGTTCCCCAGATTACGAGTCTACCGCTCTTAACCACTACACCACACTGGCTCACACTGGCCTGGGAATCAGAACACAACTGCATTTCTCCATCCTGCATTGGTGAGACTCCCTGCCTGTAGATGTAATATGGGTTCTTGTGTGTATTCCCATTTGGGTTGATTTGCTGTGCAAGGAAGGACCAACGTCCTAGACTAGTGACACTCCCCTGTAGGAAAAAGCGCGTTCTCCAATCAGGGAGAGTGCGGGTTGCGGAAGGGTTAAAAGACATCTCCTGGGTTGGTGTTGGTGTTGGTTGAGAGGGAGTGTGTGTGATAGGACCCTTCTGGATTGCTGGGGTTGAAGCATGTAGCGATTTTTGATTGACAGGGACTGACCCTTAAAACCTCAGCGTCCAGCAGTTAGTTTCACTTTTGCAAAGTGCTTTGGATCTCCCTCCCGCCCACCACCTTTTTTCTAATGGTTTGCCTGACATTGCTTTGCCTCTCATGGGGTCGCTTGCTTTGCAAGGGCCCAGTAGGAATTTTGCCATTTGGCTGATTGGCTCTTGCCATTGGTTTTTGCCTACTGCTTAGCAAATCATCACAACTTGTTAGGTTGGCGGTTAGGCATTGGTTAATAATTCTGGTTGGTGGAGGGGTAAGGCATGGAGGTGCCTACCCCACATTAATATGCTGCTGCTCATGGAAGTATTTCATTAAAGGAATCCTGGGGCTCCGAGGCTCTAGTCCATACACCCCCGCAACGGGCCATTACAGAGCACGAGCCTTGGGGAGCATTTCTGGTCGAGGGGAGAGTGCCTGGACACAGCTACCTCCTCTCCCATTGTGTGTTTACTTGACTTCCCTATACGGCTAGGGAAGTTGGAGCTGATCTGTCCCAGGCAGGGGACAGATGGATTAACCAATGCCTAAGCCAACACTCACATTTAATTGTATTTAAATAAAGTTGTGGCCAAATTAATGCCAAAACCCAAACTAAAATTCTGTGTGTAGTGGGAGTTATTTAGGGGGGAGGGGTGTCTGACAACCTCGGCACGCAAATCATGCACAACCTATTGCACTCATGTTGAGGACTTGCAAGAAAAACTGTCATTGATCATGGTTCCCCACGACGAAGGACATGCATGACCCAAAAGACTCTCTAGGGTGTTAAGATCAGCAGAGGCGAGCCTCTTGGCCTTGGCACCTCCAACCTTCATAACATTGATTTCAAGGTGAAAGACACCATGCCTTTGGCAAAAAGCTTCTTGCTCTCTTTAACCCAAAGCAGGAGGGACCCAACAAAACAATGACCAGCTGCAGAAGTTGTAATGAGGAAATAAAGGGTGGAGTGCTTGCTTATATTATCATGCCTCCCTTCAAAAAGGGGGAAAAGGCATTTTCTGTGTCAAGTCATGGCCTCGATCTTCACAAGTGTAGTTACAAATCAACTGTTCCCGTTAGGGAAGCCAGGAGGCATTATTTTCTGTTCATGCAGCAATGTTTCTGTTCTACTGCGGTTCATTTTCTGTGACTCATCTCAAGATTTGCAGCAAAGTTATGTAAATTATGTCATTTATTTAATCAATTATATCAATTATTATTATTAATAGTTACAATTAAAACACAGTATTAAAAACAGTTCAAGGCAAACTTAAAATTACAAAAATAACATGAATTATACAACTTACATGGCCATTATACCCCATTCCTTTCAACGCAAAGGAAATTCAGTGCAAATGGTGTGGGGTAGGGGGTAGGGATGGGACGGCAGCTTTGAAAGCAACAGCAACAGAAAATGCCAATTGTGATTGCTGGTTGATTTCTGTCCTGAACATGGGACAAATAAGCGAACATTGGGAACATCCATTCCCATTACCAGCAGAATTCTCTGACATCCCTTGTTCCAGCTATCCTTTATGGTTCAGAATGAAACTGCCACATTTGTGAAACCAAGGCACCAAATTCCCCTGGCTTTTCCTCATTGCTAAAGATACATTTGTACAGCTACTCAGACTTATTCATGTAATGACTACCCTTCTGAAGTTCTATTGATGTCCCAATAGAAATTAGGAGTTAATTATGTGCTAGGAATCATCTAGGTTTTCAAGAGCACACAGAGGGCCAAACACGTTTTTTTATGGATGATAATTTCAAAACTGACTAAATTTATTTAATTGGACGAGGGCAGCCCTCTTGAAATGCCAATGGCTTTTGGAGATAGATACAGCCATTTCCAAATAACCCTCACTAGGGTTTTCTCAGTGCTGGGGGGGGGGGGAAGAGAACAAATGGCATCTGATTTTTGCTTTCCAAATTAAGCCCTGCTATAATTCTTCCATAGAAACACTTTATAACACCAATTGATTTCCCGCAGGAAAAAGTTGGGCGTGTAAACAGAAGCCTATCTGAATTCAGTACAATTTTGTGGCCTTTGTTTACAGGCATGATGAGCTGTTTATCTTTCCCTCTCATTCTCCATTCTGATCCTGCCAAAGTCACTTCAGCTTTTCGAATTGTGTTTTCATCTGCAGAAAGGTGGCAAAAGTAAGAGCTGATCTTAAGGAACACCAACCCGTGTAATTTTACCTCACAATAAAAAGAGGAAAACTGAAGCAGAATTTCACCACCTATGTGAGTTAGGATAGTCACACACCCTCCAACATTTTCCCGATGAAAATAGGAATATCACAAAATTTTCTCAGATGAAAATAGGGATGTCACCAGGGCATTGTCATGCAGAGCCGTAGCTAAAGGTGGGGAGGGGACTTGCCAGGTATTTTGCCACGGGTAAAGCCTCCAGAGGGGTGCCAGTGAGGCTCCCATCCTGTTTTGGAGGGGGGGGTGTACGCAAATGATCATGGGGGACAGCAGAATTCACTGTGTAAGTTATTTTTGTTTTACTGCTCAGTTGCTATGAAAACGAAGTTACTCATTGCGTGGTGTGAATGAATCACGGCTGTTCGGCAACAATCTGTTTTAGAATCAGGCTGATGACACATGCCAAGGTGTATTAAATGACTGATAATATAAAACTTTAAAAATAAATAAAAGACGAGTTGCCCCTTATCTCATTCTTCTGGAGGTGTGGACAGGCAGAAGCTGACTTGATTCTTAACTGGTGGAATTGTTCTCATATATAGAAATCTTGGCCCACAACATTAGCAAGCATTGGGATAAATGTCTGCCTATGGAAAAGATAGTGGAGTCTATAACTATTTAGATACCTGAAAGGGGGGATTGGAAATTTTGGCTTTTGAATTACAGTGGTACCTCGGTTTAAGTACACAATAGGTTCCGGAAGTCTGTACTTAACCTGAAGCGTACTTAACCTGAAGCGAACTTTCCCATTGAAAGTAATGGAAAGTGGATTAATCCGTTCCAGACGTGTCCGCAGAGTACTTAAACTGTTAGTACTCAAACCAAAGCGTACTTAAACCGAGGTATGACTGTATAATTTTTAATCATGTTGTGCTTTCTATGGTTTGCATACCATGTGGTATTATCCTGGTTTGTTCACCATATATCTGGTTTGTGCTTGTCCATTCCTCTACAAACGCAAGTTGAAACCATCCCATGATGTTCTGTATCGAGCACATCGTTTCCATCCATTGTTTCCTAACCAAGATGCTTAATTCTTGGGTTGACCTAGTGTGTCTTTGCTCTGCCCAGGAGACCTTTTCAGCTTCTGGAGAATCCAATCTGCAGCACAGTCTCTTAGTCTTCTGTTTGCGTGAATATAAATGAACTCTGACAAGGCTCCACATTCCTTTAATTATATACTAAAACATCTGTTGCGGTAGAAGGCTTCCGCACTCGCCTAAGTACCAATTGGCTGCAGATAAAGTATGCCACAGTTTCTGTGCAGACACAATTAGATGCCGACTGAATTGACTTGATATTAAGATTCCCCAGCAGGCATCTTGGTCTTGCAGCATAATTGAAATCATTTGACCCCCCCATTGCAAATCCATTATATTACAAAAAAATTACAGACTGTCAGCTATTTGCAATGGGAAAATATAGCAAGACTGGAGAAGACAGTATAAGTTGCAATTGCAGCTGAATTTGGGGAAACCACTTGAAGCATCCGTTGAGCTGTATCAATTTCTCATTGCAAACAGCTGAAAGTTTGTTAATTTTGATAATAAACCTGATTTGCAATGGGGGTTGAATTATTTTGATTGCAACTGTAATTCCTTTCACCACCACCCTCTTTCTGAAAAGCCCGAAAGATCTATTAAAAGCACATCCCACCTTTCTACCAGAACTGGGTGGCTTATAACATTTATTTATCTTGGGACCCTCGTACCTACGGGACCGCCTCTCCAGGTATGCCCCGCGGAGGACCTTAAGGTCCACAAACAACAATATTCTGGAGATCCTGAGCCATCAGGTTGCAAGATTGGCCTCTACTAGGGCCAGGGCCTTTTCAGTATTGTCCCCAACTTGGTGGAACGCTCTTTCACAGGAGACCAGGGCCCTGCGGGATTTGTCATCTTTCCGCGGGGCCTGCAAGACAGAGCTGTTCCGCCTGGCCTTTGGGTTGGATTTAGTCTGACCCCTGTGTTTTCCTCCCTCATGGCTTGGATTTATGGACTACTTAAAATGAGGCTGCATTTTAAATTTTAATACTGTATTTTAATCTGTATTTTAATTAATTGCTTTTTTATGTTTTATTGTAATTTTATTGGTGTGAGCCCCCCTGAGGCCGGTTTTGACTGGGGAGGGCGGGGTATAAATAAAAATTTATTATTATTATTATTATTCAACATTTTTCCCTCCAAGGGGGAGTTTATGCAGTATAGAGGTGGAAGGTAGTTCTTGGCATTCAGTTAACTTTCCTCCACTCTTCTGCACTTCTGCTTCACCAAGAGAAGGATGTGAGTAAAAGTGAAGTAAAGGTGTGGCCAATTGAGTTGCAGAAGTATAAACTAACCCTGAACAGCACATCCGAGAGGCCTTTCATTTTCCAGATCATTGCCTAGCTAGCTACTACTTCTTATCTCCAGTCTGCTCCAGTTTGCAGAATTCAAGAATCTCATGATTTAGATACCATCTTAATATTGCTATGGATATTAATATTTTCACAGATGAAGGAACGAGTTGGGATATCAACATGCTTCAGAATGAATTTTTCCTAAGACAAATACTTTGTTGTTCATTTCCCTTTGATCTCCTTTCAAGATAAACCAAGAAGAAAGCCTGCTGAATTATCATGGGACATAATTGAGTTGCTTCAGAATAAAGCTTTAATGATCAAGGACTTGATTTTCTGGAGACGTAAGAGGCATTTTAGTCTACCAAAGGATGTTAACACACCAAGATTTGTCACCTGACAACAAGTTGCATGCGGGAACATGCCACCACAGATAAAGTTCTCACCACCACATGCCGCAAGGATTTTCAGTGGAGCCAGTTCATGTACTCAATTGTCAAGTGTAAAGAAATCAAAATGGACTTCACAGCTCAATAGGAATTCGTGCTCAGGATTTTCCAGACACACTAGACCAGGCATCCTCAGACTTCGGCCCTCCAGATGTTTTGGACTACAACCCCCATCTTCCCCGACCACTGGTCCTGTTAGCTAGGGATCATGGGAGTTGTAGGCCAAAGCATCTGGAAGGCCGCAGTTTGGGGATGCCTGCACTAGAAAAACTGGTTGTGCATACTTTTCCTTGGACAAAATAAAACATATTGTACCTAACTCTGAGGATCTTGTAGATTTCAATTTCTTTACTCCTGTCTCAATATAATCATATTTAAGCTAGTTCTTTTAAAATGCACAGAACGACACCTTTAACAGCATTTGCTTTGAAAACCAAGAGGTCTGTGTTAAATACAGATGGAGAAATGGGAAAAAAAGATGTTGTGATGGGTAGTGTTATTTGCATTCAGTTAATTTTGCTCCATCTTTTGCTTTCAGGGTGACATATAATCTCTCTGCTCTTTTCTTGCAAAATATCGATTACGAGGATGGTGGAACTTCAGCACAACCCCACGGTCTACTTATCCTGTCCCACCCCAGGATCAGATACAAAACACAATGTAATCTGGCAAATTGGCACAATTTGTCAATTCCAAGTGCATTAAAGGAGGGGAGGTATATATTGTATATCAAAGTAGAGCAGGGGTGCAGAGTGTAGTATTCATTGCAGTGCACACGGGAATATTGTCAATACTGTAGTGTATCCAAACAGAATTGTTTATTGTGGATAAATTAGTTATCCCACTACTGTACTGAGATCATCTATTTTGAATACTGCAATGAGTTCTTCCAGTGATCCAAAGCTCATATTTGCCTACCTTTGCAGACAGAACTAGATATTCCCACCAATCCAGAGTGGTAGCTGTGTTGAGTTCTTCCACCATACCACGGAAATACACAAGTGGGTTTTATGTCAAGGCACCTGCGGCCCTCAAGATGTTGTCAGACTCCCATCAGCCCTAGTCAGCATGGCCAATGATCAAGGATAATAGGAGTTGGAGTCCAGCAACATTTGGGAGGTCTACAGGTTCCCCATACCTGCTTTGTATGCTTCTCTGCTTCCACATCCCATACCACTGGCTGCTACAGCACAGACAGGAAAACAACAGAAGAAAGTCTGCCTTAATATAGTTGGGGAAGATGGAAAGAGCTAAACACAGGACCAGTTTTGGGTGGCAGCCCCTTTTCAAGTGAAACATCCACTTTTGCAATTTGGTTGCCTTAAATATCTATTTTCCTTTGACTTCTCTCCCTGGATAAATAAAACATGGAAAAATCAGAGTCTTGCAGTGAAAAACACCAACATGTTGGGGGAGACTAAGAGAAATTTCCATTTGAGAAGCATAGGAATTCTTTTAGACATGTGCAAAAGAATAATTATCAAAACAACAACAATAACAACAACAACTGGTTTGCCCCATCCTGTTTTCTCTCCCTTACTTACAAGTATGGCATTGGGCAGGGGGCATGGGCATAGGCAGGGGGGGCAGGAGGGGGCAGCTGCCCCCCCCCCTAGAAGCAAAAAAATTAATGTATTTTATAGACCATAACCAGCACTTTTCCCCTCAAAAAACTGAAGTGGAAAGGGCTTTGCTTTAGCAAGAGCAGCTAAGTCTCCGCTTGCTGGGGGGGGGGGACACAGCAGTAACAAAAACACATCAAATAAATAAAGCAAAGTGGCTACCAGTAGTTAAGCAGTTAAGACAATGGAGCATATATCCCCAGGCAAGATTCAATAGCTGACCATTTCACCCTATTGTTCTTAAGTGGGAGTTGTTAATGAGCATTCAGGAGCATTAAGAGTTCTATTGGCGATTTAATGAGGGTGCAGACGCAGAGGATTCAATTTGACTAAGGTGGCTCTGCAAGGCTAAAAAGAAGTGAATAAGAAAGGGGGGAGGCTGTAGCTTTGACAGACACAGTGATGTTTATAAAAAGCATTGGTGTTCCAGTATGCCCCTCCTCCTGCATCTGTATACTGTAAATCAGGGGTGGCCACCTCCCAAGAGACTCTGATCTACTCAGAGTTTAAAACTGGGGGTGATCTACCCCCTTTTGGGGGGTTCAGGTCAAAGCTGTTGAGTTTTTTTTAAAGGAAGGGAAGCCCTGTTTTTGGGGGTTTAGGTCAAACTTGTTGAGCTTCTTTTAGGAGGGAGGGAGGCCCATTTTTGTTTAGGGCTTCAGGTCATAGTTCAACTTTTTTGAGGGAGGAGGAAAATTTTGGGTGAACTTTTTTTAGGGGTGCCAGTGACCTACCAGTGATCTACCACAGACATCCAGTGATCTACTGGTAGATCACAATCTACCTGTTGGACGTGCCTGCTATAAATCAAGCAGAGAGAAAGCTGCTTACAAGGCTCCTGTACATGCAGAGTTCCAGCATCACAGCGTCACCCAGAGGCACCCACAAATATGAGTTATCCCTCTCTCTATTTCTTCCTTCCTTCCCTCCCTCTTCCATCCTTAATAAAATACGGGGGGGGGCAGATAAGCCCCACATAGAAAGCCCATCAACATGGGGGGGATGACTCTTTCAAATACGGTATTTACCAGTAATTGGGGGGGGCACCTAGGCCTCTAGGAGTTGGATGCTATGCCTAGGAGTAGGACAATTCAAGAAAGCAGAATGATGCATATGCTATGGTAATATATCAATAGAATCATAGAATTGTAGTCGGAAGGGACCACAAGGGTCATCTAGTCCAACCCCCTGCAATCCTGCAATGCAGGATTTTTTCCTAAGGTGGGGATTGAACCATGGTTGAAATATTATGCTGATATGCAGCAACGCCTCGGAGCCGTCGTGGCTGCGGCCGTGTCTTGCCTCGCCCTCGCCCGCCCTGCCACCCTCTCTCGCCTGCCCGACCCTCCCGTCCTCTCCAGCCAAGCAGGGTAGCCGCCAACGCTACCAGCCCCAGAAGCACAAGGTGGCCGCCGCTGCCACCGCCACGATGTCATCAGGCCCGCTGGCCCTTTAGCCCC
Source organism: Zootoca vivipara (assembly GCF_963506605.1). Lineage (NCBI taxonomy): Eukaryota > Metazoa > Chordata > Lepidosauria > Squamata > Lacertidae > Zootoca > Zootoca vivipara. The sequence goes on from NC_083291.1 coordinate 14,692,883, forward strand.
GCCCACTTTGTGGCCCCTCCCCTTCCGTGCCTTGGCCCCGCCCCTGAACGACCATGGCTTGCCCCCCCCTAGTTTTGATCCTGGCTACGCCCCTGGCAGGGGGGGCACTTTCAGAATCATCTCTTAATTGGGAATGCCATCCAGGCTTTGACTCAGCAATTATGTCCAGGAATTTCGAACAAACTGCTTTCCATGACAGATGCCCATCATAATTAAGGATCGCAACACCATTTGGTGTAATTATTCCTTAAATGTTTCAGCAACTCTGTGATGGGGCTTCTGAGAAATAAAAACAGCAGCTGCTCTCTTCTTGGTTACCAAAATAAATAAATAAATAAATAATCCCTTTCTGCCCTTGAAGGAAAATAAAAGATTATTGGTACAGATTAGATTAGCCATATCAAAACTCTCCTGGAGTCAGATCCTCACCTTTCAAAGTACAGTATCTCTTTTGTCTATTTATCTTCGCTCAGTTGGTACATGCAAGTTTCACCTAATGAAACAAAACTGCAGTCAAATTACTGCATCAATAAAGATAAATGAACGTTTTCCTATCATAGATACAGATGTCTAGAATACATTTGTCTACTGAAAAAGGAAGGGCATCAAGTTTGGTCAATGTTAGTAAAATGCTCAAATGGTGCAATATATTTGTAATACTAGTTTTGCAATGTCTCTAACGTTTTAGGACTACTTGCAAAATAGCATGTCCGAGAAAGTTGTTGCATGTGGCCACATTATGGATTAGGCATACACTTCTACTGAAAGTTGCTCAGTGGGTCTTACAGGAAAGGGTAGTAACTAGGGTTGCAAAGATCTGTCAATTTTGGTTCTGTCACATTCACATTTTTCTAATCTAATTTTAATTTAAATTCTTCACATTTTGCAGCAATCCTCCGGATAAACACATTTTTATATGCCATTCTGACTATTCTACACATTTTTTTTTTGCAAGCTGTATAATGCATGTTGGTGTGCTATTTTCACCAATATTTTTATTTTTATGCCTGCTTACTCCTGGTACATGCTGTGTTTTAAACATTGGTTGGTTGGAGAAATCGCAAAATTTCAGGTGAGTGTTTTGTGGTTCACATGTTGTTTTGGAAAGCCCAAATTGGATAGATTTGGCTTTTTAAATGCACACCGAGCCAAATTTCTTCTCCATCTGCAATTGTTCTTTATACACCCATATGCTCTTCATAACTGGCGCAAACAATTGATGCATCTTTCGTACTTGGGTATTCGTACTCGGATACAAAGCATGCCCTAAGCAGAAGCCCTTAGACAAGCAACAAGACCCTAGTAATGTACGGGTTAAAATGAAAAATGAGGATCTATTAGTGGGAAGCAATTTAGCAATGCTGCGCAGCATATATCCTGTATTCTGCTGTATAAGCAATCGTCCCTGTCAAAAGGAATACGACCCTACTGCGAGCCTAAAGATTTCTTTTCCATTCTGCCATCACAGCGAGAGATGTCTAAATCCACAGCTTCTCCCCTTGTTAATATCCACTAGAGTCAAATTAACAAATGCATTCAGTTAATGAGGATTATTTTCATTTCAGTCATTGTGAGCTTGCTGGGTGGTCGTTTTCTGTGCTCAGCATATAAAGGGGTAGGAATGGATGTGAGAAATTACACCAAAGCAATCTATTTGTGTCCTGTTTTCTCAAATGTAAAAATAAATAAATCATGTCTTCATCATGGCAGATGAAGACATTTATGTAAAACAGCTTCCAGTAGTTTGCAAACAGTATTCAATTGTGATGGTTAGGCCGGGGTAGTGAAGCTATTCATCGGGCAACGAGCCTACGATTTCAGTCACTTTGTAAGGTACTGCCTTCCAAATCTATTGCATATATTTTGGAGATGTGGTTATTAACTTGAGCAAGTGATTTATGCACGGGGTGGGGGAACGTTTTCAGCCTGAGGGTCACATTCCCTTGTGGGTGACCTTTCACCCTGTGTTGGGCAGGGCCATAAACAAAATTGGGCAGAGAAACTGAAGTGGCAACAGAGATGGGGGAGGCATTCGTTCAGCTTGCATTTACAGGCGAAGCTGCCAAATTGGAACTTTTCACTGGAACACAGTGTCATGGGCTGGCTGGGTACAGATGAGTGGTGGGAGGCACCAGCTAGGGAACCCCCAAGGGAAGAAGGCTCACAGCCCAGGAATTGGTGGTGGGATGACAATGAGTGCTCAGAGGAAGAAGACTGGGAAGAAGAAGTGCTGGAAGCTGAAGAGGTAATAGGGATGAGTGAGAAGGGAGAGTCTGCAGCAGAGAGAGGTCCAGCAGAAGAAGAAGTGGAAATTTGGCAGGTTCTTCCAGTATGTTTCCGAGCACAATTCAAAGTGTTGGTGCTGACCTTTAAAGTCCAAAACCGCATATCTGAAGGAGCGTCTCCACCCCCATCAATCCGCTTAGACACTGAGGTCAAACGCCACGGGCCTTCTGGCGGTTCCCTCACTGCGAGAAGTGAGGTTACAGGGAACCAGGCAGAGGGCCTTCTCAGTGGTGGCACCTGCCCTGTGGAACGCCCTCCCATCAGATGTCAAGGAAATAAACAACTACAGCATCTGACTTTTAGAAGGCAGCCCTGTTCTGAAGGCGGCCCTGTTTAGGGAAGTTTTTAATGTTTGAAATTTTATCATGTTTTTATTATTCTGTTGGGAAGTGCCCAGAATGGCTGGGAAAACCCAGCCAGATGGGTGGGGTATAAATGAATAAATTATTATTATTATTATTATTATTATTATTATTATTATTATTATTAAAATCCAAAGTGAATTTCTTCCCTATCCCTAAGCAAGAGGCATCACTGTAGTTCTGAGACCCAAATTCCAGCCAAGCAAAAGCACTTGAGGAGGTAATGGAGCAGGGCTGGTGAGGTGTCTTGGCCTAGGAAGAATTTCAAAGGCCAGCTCTACCTGTAGAAGCCTAGAGGCTGTCTGCACCCAGGTGCCCTAGCCTGACAAAGTTCCTCCAGCATTGCAAAACACAGACAGCTACGGACTTGGCGGACATTGCATTAGAAACAAATTGGGGCTCCCCCCCCCGCTTCATCGAATAGCAGGGAAGCATCATCAGCCGATAGCAATCCTGATTGACTTGGAGCATATGGTAAACTTGCCTAGTGTATAATTATCAATCACCTGAGGTGTATGCAGATAGTCTGCATCTGCACTCCAAGATGTTTCCAGTTGGACTGTGAACATCTGCTTCGAAGTGTTTTAACTTACACCCAGATACTACTGGGATGTGTGTTTGCTGTACGTGCAACTGGAACTGACTACCACAATATTTGCTTAGGATTATTATGGTTAGTGAAACAAGGACAGGACATCAGGATCATTTTATACTAGCCATCAACTGCATTGGTTCCTTCTAATCTTCCCAATGCAATGGCATTGGCTTAAAACAGGCATCCCCAAACTTTGGCCCTCCAGATGTTTTGGACTACAATTCCCATCTTCCCCGACCACTGGTCCTGTTAGCTAGGGACCATGGGAGTTGTAGGCCAAAACATCTGGAGGGCCGCAGTTTGGGGATGCCTGGCTTAAAACTTTCGAATCATCCTACCCGTGTATTCAAAAGAATATAGTTTGCCAGAAGCAGCTTAGTTATGCTGGCCACATGACCCGGAAGCTGTACGCTGACTCCCTCGGCCAATAACGTGAGATGAGCACCGCAACCCCAGAGTCGGTCACAACTGGACCTAATGGTCAGGGGTCCCTTTACCTTTACTTTTACTAGACTATGAAATCCAAAAACTTTACCCCTCCCAGCCTTCTGCATGCTCATCTGCTTGTTTAGGATTGCAGCCTCATCAAAGAGTAATGCCTAATTATTTTTATAATTTAGATACTCCATTCCATCGCAGAGCTTTTATGCTAGCTCGTCTAAATGCAATTCCGTCATGTGTATTGTTTGGAAAGTTTTAAAAAATCCCCTTCCAGAACAGATTCTGTTCCTGTAATAAGAAAACATAAGATACAATACATTACATAATTTTGGATTGCCCTCTTCTTGACACAGATCTCCTAGTAACTTGCTTACAGCTCAAAATATTACAGAGAGTCTGTAACCCAATATTTGTTGAGGGGTGATACTCCAGAAACTACCAAGATTGTTTCAGGGTACTTAAGTGAGATTTTTAAAGCTAAATCTAAAGTTGCCCGATTTATTCAATGGTGGCTATCTAGTCTTTTATATATTGTATGTGTTTGGATTATCAATAAATTTGGATGACTTTGCAAGATGTTATGATTTTACTGTTTTAATATGTGTCAATAAAGGCTAGTAGTAGCAGTAGTTTTGGGGTGTGAGGAATTCAAGTCTGCTGTTATTTTCATGATTGGGCAACATTTAGCTTCGTAAGACACCATCGACCATAACTTCCTTCTGGACCGTCTAGAGGGTTTGGGAGCTGGAGGCACTGTCATACAGTGGTTCCGCTCCTTCCTCCTGGGCCGTGTTCAGAAAGTGGTGGTGGGGGATGAGTGCTCAGACCCCTGGGCACTCACTTGTGGGGTGCCTCAAGGTTCTGTCCTCTCCCCCATGCTTTTTAACATCTATATGCAGCCACTGGGAGAGATCATCAGGGGGTTTGGGCTGGGTGTTCATCAGTATGTGGATGATACCCAGCTCTACCTCTCTTTCAAATCAGAACCAGTGAAGGCGGTGAAGGTCCGGTGTGAGTGTCTGGAGGCAGTTGGAGGTTGGATGGTGGCTAACAGATTGAGGTTGAATCCTGACAAGACAGAAGTACTGTTTGTGGGGGACAGGAGGCGGGCAGGTGTGGGGGACTCTCTGGTCTTGGATGGGGTAACTGTGCCCCTGAAGGACCAGGTGCGCAGCCTGGGAGTCATTTTGGACTCACAGCTGTGCATGGAGGCGCAGGTTAATTCTGTATCCAGGGCAGCTGTTTATCAGCTCCATCTGGTACGCAGGCTGGGACCCTACCTGCCCGTGGACTGTCTCGCCAGAGTGGTGCATGCTCTAGTTATCTTCCGCTTGAACTACTGCAATGCGCTCTACATGGGGCTACCTTTGAAGGTGACCCGGAAACTACAATTAATCCAGAATGCGGCAGCTAGACTGGTGACTGGGAGCAGCCGCCGAGACCACATAACACCGGTCTTGAAAGACCTGCATTGGCTCCCAGTACGTTTCCGAGCACAATTCAAAGTGTTGGTGCTGACCTTTAAAGCCCTAAACGGCCTTGGTCCAGTATACCTGAAGGAGCGTCTCCACCTCCATCACTCTGCCCGGACACTGAGGTCCAGTGCCGAGGGCCTTCTGGCGGTTCCCTCGCTGCGAGAAGTCAAGTTACATGGAACCAGGCAGAGGGTCTTCTCGGTAGTGGCACCCGCCCTGTGGAATGCCCTCCCACCAGATGTCAAAAAGAAAAACAACTACCAGACTTTTAGAGGACATCTGAAGGCAGCCCTGTTTAGGGAAGCTTTTAATCTTTAAGAATTTAGTGTATTTTAATATTTCTGTTGGCAGCCGCCCAGAGTGTCTGGGGAAACCCAGCCAGATGGGCGGGGTATAAATAAATTATTATTATTATTATTATTAGTCTACGTTTGATGAAGAAGCACATAAACTGCTTTTGGAAACTCAAACAATTTTAATTTTACCTTCTGGAAACGGCAGGTTAATGCTAAATGAATATGGCAATCATTTTTAATTATCTCTATGCAATTTTACACACGTTACTTACCAATCATATATTAATTTAAACAAAATAGCTTTCGAATCCCCAAATCATGTTACAACTTTTTAGCACCCCTCAGTGTTGGACTTTGAATGTTGAAAAATTCAACGTGCCCTAATCCATGCAGTGTGTCTTTCCAAGAAAATAAAGACTCTTGGATCATTTTCAGGCTCTGACACTTATAATTTCCTGACATATGAGTCACTGGAAACTGCCATCATGTTTTATCAACTGCCAACACTCTGCAATTGAATCCACAATTAACATTTATAAGGGCCATCTTAGAAAAACTGCCGAGGACTGTTACACTATTTCATATTTCTCAAGGATATCAATCGATTCCTGGTGCTTTATCAGATGCTAGTTATATATTTCTCCTTAAAACAACAACCGTCGTACACACTTAGCACAGTGACCGACTTCAATGGGACTGAGGCAAAGCCTCACAATTGCAGGTGAGTTTGCAAAGACTTTGCTCTTTTCGGTTTTTGTGGCAGTATTTGCCCAAAGTTAGATTTCATCTGTGGGGAAGGTGTCATTATTGACATATCTATTGCAATAGGCTTGAAAAGAACTTAAAAAAAAAATTCCAGTGGGATGATTCTTTTAGCTTGAAGAGGTGTGGTGCATTTTTCCTATTCCCTCTGTCATATTTTGAAAGCAAAGGGATAGGTACAGTCCCATTCTCTAAGGAATTTAAACAGCTTGAAGGTAAAATAGACTTTGAAAGACATGGGGTATTGAGTTAAATCAAAGCAATTTGAAAAGTTTATTTAAAGTCACAGAGAAAAGGGTCCATTTTGAACCAAGCTCTCCACTTTCTAAACCATATATTGGCTGAATACATCCCAATCAGCTGTTAGAAGAGGTTTTCGGAAAACTGATTCATCCAAATACAGCCTTCATATTTCTCAGGAGCATCTACTTAGAGCAGAAGTCAGCAACCTAAGGCCAATGGGCCGGAAGCGGCCCTTGAGGGTCACTTAACCGGCCCATGAGCTGCCCCCGAACTGAGTCGCCTGCTCGGTGAGTCCCCGGGCTCTGCGCTAAACCGGTGGCACGGTGCGGGGACTCTCTTCCGTGGATCCGGAAATTGCTTCTACACATGTCCGCAGTGCCAGAAACCGCTTCTGTGCATGCCCACACACTGAAAATCACTTCTGCACAGGCACGATTTTTGGCGTCTGGGCATGCACAGAAGTGATTTCCAGCACCACAGACATGGGTATCTGGCATCTGGCATCATGCTGCGCCGGCCCGCCCCGCATAGGATCTCCGTGGAAGTGATCCGGCCTATGCCCAGTAAGCCTTGCCGATCCCTGACTTAGAGGAACAATTGTGACATTAAGGATTTCTGCTTGGCTCTCCATCATAAGGCCATTAGATCCAGAATCTAAAATTATTTAAGTGCACCACTGTTCAAGTCTAGTAAACTCTTAAAAAGGATCCTGGTCAGCTGTGTGCGTTTTATGATGTTGTATTTTCAACACCAAAAACACTGAAGGAACTGAACGTGGATTTTGTAAGAGAGTCTGAGTGCTCATTGAGGTTTCATTTCCTTTGATCATCTGGATGGAGCTTTCTACACCTCTCACTTCAAAACTGCCCACTTGTGAGCCTGGAGATTTTTGTGGGTGTTTGTGAGAGTTATTTTTTAAAGGCTCCCTTTCATCTTCCAACCCAGAATTTGACCGGGACTTCAGAGATGGTGTGCAGTAAATACCTTTATATATATATATATATATATATATATATATATATATATATATATATATATATATAGATTTGCCATGCTTGAAAATTGTACCACGTCCCCAGAGGCCTTCCCACGAAGCTTTCAATTCCTTTGTCTCAAGGGCCTAAACACTGTCACAGATATAAATCATCTGCATTTTGCAGAGCCCTAGACATCAGGGAAGCAATTTCCAAAAGGACAGGAGGGGGGATCTCGCTCCATTTTTCAAAATCTCGCAGTGGAAAATAGTTATAAATGGCTTTACATTCTGCTACATATTGGAAAGGGCCCATACCTGAGCATGCCTTGCATTCAAATGAGAACGAGATCTGTCATTAAGGGTTTGGAGGGAGGGAGGGAGGGATTTTTCAATGCAGCTGCTATGGCTATTATTTTTAATTATGCCCCCGCTGCTATAAATTGATTGTGGTTTATAAACCATAATAATGTAAGAACCAAAGGGGAGATTTGGAGGATGTATGGGGTAGGCAGAACATGCAAAAATATTGATTTCAAAATGAAAGGAAGCATTCTGAGTTAAATGCACTTTGTTTGGTGTAGGTAATGAACTTCATAAGAGGAACACACACAAACATCCTAAACAGAGAAGAAGAAGAAAAAAACTCATAACTCAATTACGTCTGAAGTAGGGTTGCCATATATTGAAGAGCAAAAAAGAAGAAAGTCTGAGCTGCTGCCAGCCCGAGCTGGGGAAAGCCCCAGCTCGGGCTGGGAGCAGCAGAGGAGTGCACAGCACCCAAACCCAAACCAGAGCCCACGCCCACTGCACCAGAGTCGGAGCATGAACCAGAGGCCCAGGCTGATTCTGCCATAGCCCAAACCGGAGCTGCCTGCACGTACACACACACACACACACACACAACATTTTAAAAATAAAAATCAACACCCCCCGCCCCCAAACCTGAACAATTGCTATAACTTGTAAAAATACCCCCGGATGGGTACATTGCCCCCCCCCAAAAAAGAGGACATGTCTGGGATTTCTTGGAAATATGGCAACCCTAAATATATCACCATCACAGGTTGTGTGATCACTCATAAAGCAGTGGTTATCTATACATCACTGTGAGATATTGGCAGCCCCTTTCCTAATGATTCCTAGCATGAAATTCACCTCCCCCCCCCCCCACAGCTGCTGCACAGAGAAGTCACCATCTTCATTGAGCAACTGCAAGGTCTAGTTCCTGGTCACTTACTGCCAGTTCAATCCCCATGATTTTATTGTGCGAAATTAGGATTTTTGCCCTGATGCGCCTCACAATACAGTATTCAATTACATTTGCCATTTTTACTGCTCGTTCTTAATGATAATTCTGGTCACCTTGTAGAAAAACCCAACGAAATCTACTGTGTTCAGTTTGCTATAAACTTGGTTTTGATCTGTATTTTGAACACCCACACCTTTTTATAGATATCACACACAGAAAAGATGATAACAGTACAGCAAATAATCAATAGATATAACAGAAATCGGCAGGCATGTCACATTGTGAGAGGGTTTTATAGAAAGCTCCATAAGGAACCTATTGACCTCCTGGGCTTTGGTAGTTGATGATGTGTTTATGAAGCCCTCTATTACACACCTACTGATTTCTATTACAATTCCATTAATTAAAAAGTCTGACCCCAATCTTAAGGACACAGTGTTGTCTTCAATGCTGTCCGTGCTGACCTTTTGACCGCTTAGACAAAATATGCAGAGATCTATTTGTTGTTGAGCTGCCTCATGTGGACTTTGCTTTAAAAGGCTGCCAAACATGTTTTTTCCCCAAAATAATTAGAAACATAATTAAAATGAATTACTCCCCCCATTTCTTTATACATTCACTCTTCTTCCCTCAGCTATACATTTAAAACAACATCGTGAAGCGTGAAGCCTTCCCAGAGTCCAGGGACGCCTTCCAGGCAGGGAAAAGCACTCAAGGTTGTATGACAACAAAGCATGGCAGGTGAAGGGTGTGGCTCAGGAGGTTGTGTGGCCTGGGGAAAGCCTCAAGGGCCAGATAGGAAGGACTGGAGGGCCACATTTAGTCCCAAGACAGATGTGGTGTCAGGCTTTGGGGAATTGGCTTCTTCTCCCCATGGCAGTGGAGAAGAAGATCAAGGAAAGGAACATATTACCAGTTAAAAACTTTAACAATCATAGCAAGAGAACAAAGAACACATCTCCCAGAAGTGGCGGTGCTCCCAATTAAGGATACACCCCTTTCCGTCCCTATTAATCTGTGTCACTCCTATGTCTTGTAACCTATGCTTGTAACCTCTCTACTTTCTGTTCTTTCTGAGCTCTTCTCAATCTTGGGCTGAGCGGAGGAATGCTGCCCAGAGGCTGTAAATCTGTTAATTCTCTCTCTTCAAGTGTTTCTTCTCCTAGCTGTTACCCATCCAGTATTTCCCGGCTTCTGCCTTCTGAACTATGCCCCTCTGCAAACCACTGTTCCAAATCTATACAGTGGTACTTTGGTTCTCAAACGCCTTGGTACTCAAACAACTTGGAACCCAAACACTGCAAACCCAGAAGTATTCTGGTTTGCGAATACTTTTTTTTGGAAGCCGAACGTGCTCCGTTTTGAGTGTTATGCTTCCAATATGAGTGTTACGATTCTGATTTGAGTGCCACACTTCCGTTTTGAGTATTACGCTGAGGTCTGTCTGTTTTTGCTATTTATTTTGCGTTTTTGTTTTTGTGGCTCTTTTTGTTTTTGTGACTCTGTGGAATCCAGTTCAGCTACTGATTGGTTGATCGTGTGCCTGCAGTACATTGTTTATTGCTTTCATTTTATGGATCAATGGTCTCGTTAGATAGTATAATTCATGTTAAATTGCTGTTTTAGGGGTTGATTTAAAAAGTCTGGAACAGATTAATTCATTTTGCATTACTTTCTGTTGGAAAGCGCGCCTTGGTTTTGGAACTTTGGTTTGGGAATGGACTTCCGGAATGGATTAAGCTTGAGAACCAAGGTACCACTGTACTGTCCTCCTGCTCCTGGGAAGATTCAGGGTCAGGATCAGGAGGAGGGGGAGAGGTGGTTAGCCGTCTTCAGTCTCTGACAAGTGGACTCTTATAGCACTCTGAGAATTGTACCTTGTGAGCGGAGTAGCGGCATCCTAACAATTCTCACCAAACTTTCCAAGATCCTTTGGGTGAAAACCTTCATTGTTTAAATTGGTGTGATACTTCTTGCCTGATTTGCGGTGGTGCAGCTTAAGAAGTTTTCAGCTCTCTCAGGAAAACAAAAATGGATTCTAGGCCTCTTTCCTAACGTTCTCTAGGAAAGCCTGGGGAGAAAATGAATAGGTTCCAAAGTGAACGCGCAGATATTTCCACTTCACTAAAGTTTAAGTGCCAGTGTGGTTTTCTCATCAGCGCATAATATCTGCAGCAGGCCTCTGAAGCAGAAATTCACATTTTACATAAGAATAACCTTGAAGTTACTGTATAGATGTATAACCAAACTTGCTTACAACCAGCCAGCAGCCATCTAATTTTGAAATTCTTTCCATGACGTTCTAATTTATTTATTTTTAATGAATAGATGAATATATTCCTAGCAGAATTGCATTAAAGGCAATGCAGGCTATGGGGCACCATCCCATCCTACTGTTTGTGATGGTCCATGTTATTTTGGTGGTGACATCACAGATGTCAGTTGCCAGAGCCAATCAAATTAAATAGCAGTGTTGGCTAATGAGGCCAAGGACTGTGAAGGCAAAAAATTAATAGGAAAATAGCACCGATAGACAGTAGCAGCTGCTGCTGCCACTGCCAGGGGAACAGAACGTCTCTGAGCAGAGTCAACAAAGTGCAAATGTTTCACGATGCTACTTTCAAAGCAAATATCAAAATTAGGTAATATTTGACGCAGCCCTGGAAACACAAACAGTCGCTCCTTATCCCCCTGAGATGGGTTGTACATGCATGTCACAGACAGGAGAACTTTCAGGTCCTGAAACATCCAAACTTAATAGCCCATCATTTGTGATGCACAAGTCATTTGGTAGCATTTTGGCCCAAAATTACTTTTAAAAATACATCACCACTGAGCCACCGCAAGCATCGAATGCTAATGGACACCATGAAAGCAAGACCGGCATGCAATGGCACGCAGTTCAAAGCAAATAAATAAAAACAAAAGGTCACCCAAACGTCTACATATGGTTACGCTGCAGCTATTAATTGGCAATTGCTTTTGTTAGAAGAGAGAAGCATGTGAACCAAGGTTGGGCCCTGGAGATGCTAATGGCAGTGGAAACAGTTGCCATGGAGACCAAGAAGACAAGCCAACCAAAGGAGTTACTAATTCATATGAGCAAAAGCGTGTCTGACATTGAATAATGCAGGTTGACTCCAACGGTCCCAGAACCGTTTCTTTGAACCTGCAGCAATGCTTTAGCCACCTCATGTAGTTCTGAGGGCTTTGCCAAACACTGGCAGGGCAGGTGTTGTTTAATTCAGGTATGCATTAAAAAGTAAAGGAATCACACTTCTCTCTGCCTGCCCGAAGCAGGAGCGTGAAGGCAACAATTTGATGCATTGTGAGGGAAGGGGGAAAGAAATCAATAAGACAATCATTAGCAAGCTAAAGCCATGATAAAAGATTGCCGTTCTAATTAACATGCATAATTGCCCAGCATACACATCTGTTTCCCTCTTGCTTTCACCCTCACACAGCCTTGTACCGCTGTTGTTGATTTGTTTAAAATAAGATGATTTTCAACATTCCTTGACATGACTACAGCTCCCATCACCTCAAGACTGTTCAGGGCTGATGGGAGTTGTAGTCCAAAATATCTGGTGGGCACAAGGTTGGGGAAGTCTGATATAGTGTGTTAATAAATAAATAAGACTTGTCGAATCCCAGAAATATATGCAGACTCTTGTGGTTGGTGGGTGACGCATCACACCCAACCATTCCAGAACTGGCAGAAGACATTTTGCTGCTTGAGGCAAAGGACATGTTCTCCCACCTTCCAATGCTCAAGTATGAACGGGGGAAAGAGATCACTAAAAGTCAGCATGGGTTTCTGAAAATTAAGTCATGTCAGACTAATCTGATCTCACTTTTTGACAGAATTACAAGCATAGTAGATGAAGGGAACGCTGTGTATGTAGCCTATCTTGAGTTCAGCAAGGCCTTTGATAAGGTGCCCCATGATATTCTTGTAAAGAAGCTGGTAAAATATGGGCTAGACAATACTACCATTCAGGGGATCTGTAACTGGCTGACTGACCGAAGCCAAAGGGTGCTCAGCAATGGCTCCTCTTCATCCTGGAGAGTAGTGACTAGTGGGGTGCCACAGGGTTCTGTCTTGGGCCCAGTCATATTCAACATCTTTATCAATGACTTGGATGATGGGCTTGAGGGCATCCTGAGCAAGTTTGCAGATGACACCAAATTGGGAGGGGTGGCTAATACTCCAGAGGACAGGATCACACTTCAAAATGACCTTAACAGATTAGACAACTGAGCCAAAGCAAACAAGATGAATTTTAACAGGGAGAAATGTACTACACTTGGGCAAAAAAAATGAAAGGCACAAATACAGGATGGGTCACATCTGGCTTGAGAGCAGTACATGTGAAAAGGATCTAGGAGTCTTGGTAGACCACAAACTTGACATGAGTCAACAGTGTGATGCAGCAGCTAAAAAAGCCTATGCAATTCTGGGCTTCATCAATAGTCCCAGCATTTGGTTCGAATCTCTTCACCCAGTTAATCAAAGCACACAGAAAATCAGTCCTCTTCCCTGGGCATTAAAAAGGAATCTAAGAATGTTTCAGTAGCTTTGGGAACATTTTGGGCGCATACCAGATATTGCTCCAGTCTTTATGTGAATTAAAACCACACAGATAAACAATAATGCCTAATTCACAATACAACTCTAGACTGATAATATAACTTTTTTTTACTCCCCTTTTCACAGACTCTGATTTACCTTTTTTTCCCCACAACATTGTCCTAAATCCTTATGGGGCTTGCAACTTTATAAATATTTATATACCAGGGCAATGCTTTGATGGTGTTTCCTGCTTGGCAGGGGGTTGGACTGGGTGGCCCTTGTGGTCTCTTCCAACTCTATGATTCTATGAATCTGCATTGGGGCCTGCATTTTATTTTCACTGTTTTAATATTTGATAAAATATAGAGTAATACAGAGGATTCATTCCTGAAGCCAAATATCTTGCATCGCAAGTGGGTGGACTAGGTGACCCTCATGGTCCTTTCCAACTCTACAAATCTATGATTCTAGAATTCTATAATTCTGTTGCTAAGGTAGAACATAATTTCAGAAGCACCCACACACAATGTCCCATTGCCCAGCACAACTGCGTCACTGCCAGTAGAATATCTGCATTCGTAGTGGGTTCCACAGGTGTACCAGGAAACCAGGAGCAGCTTGAGTGCTCTCCCAATATTGGGACAAAGGAGCATTACCATTACAGCAAAAGTCATTTTTAAGCTAACGCTTTAATTAAATCTTATTCTGCCTTCCCTATGTAAAATATATAGCACAATAAGGAGTTTGTGTCTAGGGCTGGATCTCGGCACATCAAAGAAGCATTTCAGTTAAACACGTTGCAAACTTTGCATGAGAAATCAGGTTAGTAAAAATGGAACTCCACAGAGCCATCTGGTGTTACAGTGTGATCATACATATAAAAAAAAAGTATAAGTAAAGGACCCCAGAATGGTTAAGTCCGGTCAAAGGCGACTATGGGGTTGCTACGCTCATTTCGCTTTCAGGCCCGGGGAGCCCATGTTTGTCCACAGATAGCTTTCCGGGTCATGTGGCCAGCATGACTAAACTGCTTCTGGCACAAGAGAAACTGTGATGGAAGCCAGAGCGCACAGAAACACCGTTTACCTTCCCGCCGCAGCGGTACCTATTTATCTACTTGCACTGGCGTGCTTTCGAACTGCTAGGTTGGCAGAAACTGGGACAGAGCAATGGGAGCTCACTCCGCCACGGGGATTCGAACCGCCGACCTTCTGATCAGCAAGCCCAAGAGGCTCAGTGGTTTAGACCACAGCAAAGCACTTTTTCTTTGCCAATGTAGCAGAGTCCTAAGTAGTACAATGGGGGATGTGTCATATCACAATGCATCTTGTTTATGGTGCAAATATATTTGCTGCTCTAAGAAAAATGCTGAAGCAACCAAAAAAACCCCGGGGAGGACTGGATTATTTGTGAAATATACTCAGAGTCCTGCAGTGATTTCATGTTCTTTATTGCTGCTTGTAAAACAGTGATTGAACCTCAGGCTTTTATATACATTATTTACACCATGAGTCCCATCTGATTGGCTGATTCTGCTTCCCTCCTGGAGCCTGATTGGTCCTCTCCTGCAGGCCAATCAGTTGTTGCATTCTACAATCCCACCTGCCTATTGTTCTAGGATCCAGGCTTAGTACATAACACCTTGTATTCAACTTTTTACCCCAGACTTCATCTTCCTAGTTGAAAGACTCATGTGACAAACAGGAACTAAATAATTTTGTTTGTAATGATTCTAAATATCCAAAGCAGGCCGGAACAATATAGACCAACAATGGCCTCAGAACTCTAAATCCAGAACAAAGAATTGATCCAGTAGTGTGAAGCCATTTTAGATTGTAGAATAGTGCAAATTTTCTAACAGGCATTCAACTGAAATGAGCAATTCTCAAGCCAAGACAACTGGAATTCCCATCTCTTGCGGGGGCGCAATTAGTGCCACCGCTGTTCGTTAAGAGTTTGGGTGTAATCTTTGACACCTCCCTTTCTATGGAGGCGCAGGTTGCTGCCATAACAAAGGCGGCATTTTTTCATCTCCGCCAAGCTAAGCAGTTGGCTCCATACCTCTCTCGCCCTGACCTAGCCACTGCGATCCACGAGACAGTCACCTCTAGGTTTGATTATTGTAACTCACTTTACGTGGGGCTGCCCTTGAGACTGACCCAGAAACTCCAGCGGGTGCAGAATGCTGTGGCGAAACTCCTTACAGGGTCCTCGCTGCGGGATCACATTCACCCGGTGCTATACCAGCTCCTGGTGGAGTACAGGATAAGGTTTAAGGTGCTGGTTTTAACCTTTAAAGCCTTATACGGCCTAGGATCCTCGTACCTACGGGACTGCCTCTCCTGGTATGTCTCACGGAGGACCTTACGGTGTAACGCTCTGTCACAAGAGATTAGGGCCCTGCGGGACTTGGCATCTTTCCGCAGGTCCTGCAAGATGGAGCAGTTCCACCGGGCCTTTGGCCAAGGCACAGTCTGACCCCCCCCCTTCTGTAATCCTCATAGAACTCTAGCCCAATGGTTGCCATTAATTTGATTCTGAATTGATTTTAGAATGTATTTCAATTAATTGACTGTGTGATTTTATGTACACTGTGCTATTTTTTACTTGTTGTTAGCCGCTCTGAGCCGGGGAGGGCGGGATATTATTATTATTATTATTATTATTATTATTATTATTATTATAGGGTGGCAATGACCAGGGCCAGAATAATCCTGGTCAGGCCACGCAGGCCCTAAGAGCAAGAGGAACTCCATTTTCTAAATCTCTCTGCCTCTGATAGAAAGTAAATTAGACAGCACTTCTCTGTTTGTACCTTTCTCTGTAGCCCATTGCAAAAGGAAGTTAATGTTCTGTTCCATCTGAAGAGGATGTAGCCCGCCACAAAACCGCAGTTCTAAGTAGGGCACAACCACAATTGTGCCTGTAAAATTCCAGATAGACACGTGTATGAAAGTACCAGGTACATAACGCCACTTAGTGGAGTTAGGTAAATGACTTTGCATCTTGGGGTGCTCTCTCTTGATTGGTTGATGAAGTACTGCAGAAAGGCTGGCCTTCACTCTGTCAAAAAGGTATAAAAGCTCTCTGTACATGGACAAGGGTCGGGCAGAATGAGGAATGGTTTTTTCCCTACTGCGCCATATTGTTTTGCCGACAAACCAATAATAAATTTGTTCAACTGCCTGAGATTTCGTCTGGTCAATTTGGGAAGCCAATCATCCGTATTACATTATTATTATTATTATTATTATTATTATTATTATTATTATTATTATTATTATTTCTGAAGATGATGCCTTCTTAATACAGGTCAAATCAACAGAGCACTGTCATGGATTGACTGGATGCAGAGGAGTTGTGGATTGTTTTAACAACAACAACAACAACAACAACAACAACAACAACAACAACAACAGGCAAGGTGCCTAAACTAAAATAATCTTTTGGAACTTAGGCAAAGTGACATTTTGCATTTTTCATACAGATACATGACTCCCCCCCCCAAAAAAACTGTAGCCTCAAAATAGTAAAACAAACTTAAGTACACATTTTGCAGAAGTTGTTCAACAACACTTGGCTTCAATTTATGATTGACTGGAATTGCTTTCCTCTGTACTCCTTCCAGAAAAAAATAAGCAGCTAACTTGTCTAAACAGCCAAGGAATTGGAGGAATTAGCTTTAAATTTAAACTTTGACATTTCTTTATAAACATAATTACAAATAGAATTTGCAAAGCTTCAGCGATTTTTGCCAAGCAACCAACAAAGGCTATAATTGCAAACCCATGTGAAGAAGCTGCATTACTATGCAAAGCCTAGTCTGCTCTTTGAGTCTCTCCAGTTAATGCATTTTATCTTGTTGTTGTTGTTGCTGCTGCTGTGTTACTTTAAAAACAAACTCCACTCTCTGCACTGCATAGCCATAATTAAACACATTTTACCAACTTACTCCAAATGAGCCGAAAGAAAGAGAGAGGCTCCTGGGCACCTTGGTGAATTTTACCTCTTTATACCTTTGCTATCATCATCATCAACAACAACAACAAGGGTTTTTAGTATCTGTCCTTTTGTCCTCACAGTGTCCCTTGGTATGAGTGTTTTCTCTTGCAATTTGTAAATTAATTTGTATGCTCCTTAAGCATATTCAGGAATAAGGGATTTGCCTGTCTTGGAGATTCAACCCCCCAACCTTCTGATTGCCAAGTCCAAGAGGCTCAGTGGTTTAGACCACAGCACTACGTATCTCTGTGTGGACCACTTGCACCATACATCAAATGGCGTATACAACATGGCCACTTCAAAATGATTTAACTGGGCCAGTTTAAAGGAAAGAACCCATTTGTTCACCTGAGAGGGGTGGAGGGGAGAGATTGCACACCCATTCCAAACCTTCAGCCATGATTCAGAGTACCACTCCTACATGTGTGAGCCGGGGCAACAAAATCATATGTACACTGGAAACACCACCTGTTTGCATATGAGTACTAATTGTGCATCATCACTTTGAAAAGTGCAACCTTGTACACAGCTCATTTGCAGCAAGAACTGATGGCTTCTCTGTTGTCCACACAGTTAATGTGCACTTTGGAATGAACACCAGTTCTGGAGTGAACTGCTGTTATGTGTGGAGACCTTTTAACCTCCCCCACCCCCCGAAATAAATTCAGACAAGACTCAAATTTTAGGTTTGGTTTTTGGCAGAATTTAGGCCACAACTTTATTGATTACAACAATCAAGTGAGTGGTTGCATAGGCTCTGGTTCTACTAGCTCCCTACACCCTTGCAGGCAGCGCTGACCCAGGGCACAGCATAAGTCAGCCTTGGGTGAACACCCAGCAAAGTGGAAAGCGGGGTCTAGCCAGTCCACCAGCCAGATGCCCCCTGGACTCTGGCTCCGGGCACAACCCCTCTCAGGGAAGACCAACCAAGTGAACAAGGTCAGCCTCGGGTGAACACCTGGGACAGACTGCAAGCAGGGGGGTCTGCTAGGCCTCCACCCAGATGTCCCCTAGACTCAGGCTCAGGGCACAACCCCTCACAGGGAAGACCCACCATGAGTCCCTGGATTCCTTTTAGAGGAATACCCAACGCATAAGGATGGATAGGCATCCTGCCACCCCATCCACCTGAACCCAAGCCTATCCGCAAACTTACAAATTGTGACAATTTGCTACACGGCAGGTGAAACCCAAATGGCACCAGCCAATCAGCCAAGTGGGGGAAATTCCTGCCGTGCCCCTGTCCCAATGACAGACAACACACAACGGCATAGCAAGGTCAAGTGCAAGCCCTAAATATAGGGAGAGGTGGGCGGGTGCTCCAATGCACTGAGCCCAAAAGAGGAAGCTCAGGGACACGTGCATCAGCATAAATAGCAGTCCCGCGATCACGTTGACTGGCATCCCTCTTGCCCAATTGCTCCCCAGATCAAGGGACCACCAATGGGTGTTGTGGCTATCCAAACATTCCTACCCACAACACAGGGTCTGGTTGCCACATGCCCTCTTGTTAGGGAAGACCCAATCTGCAAATACAGCACCGAATGATAAGCAGGTTTTACTCAATTATCATCAAGAGATTATCACACATTTCCTGAAGAGGAGAGGCAGATATATTGCTTGCTTCAAAATTATAAATTGAGCCTTGGCAAGACACATTCTTCATCTGCTTTTTTTGGGGGGGGGACGGGGGAGGGGGTTGTGAACAAATGGGTCCCTCACCTCAAATCAGAAAACAGTCCTTATGGTTCCTATGGACAAGGAGGGGAAGCCAAGCCACAGTTCTTGGCAGTGGGTGGAAAACCACCAATAGGAATTTCTTCTTCCGTTTAGAGAAAAAAATGAATAATAATAATTTTGGCAATGAGGGAACTCATAGAAATGAAATGATTTGGCCAGGCGGGGTGAGAAAAGAGGAAATGTGTCAACTCTTGTTAAAAGGAGAAGAGTGCTGGTGTTTTGATATTTAAAATATCCTCTCACCCCGTGGGGGGGGGGGGTAGCCAGCTCCTGAACAATCCCCGTTTCTATAAAGCAGGCCTAGCTGAGAGCTTTTCTATTTATGTAATATTTGCATCTGCCTCTCAGTTCCATGGGGTGGGGAGTACTCAGGCTTCCATGCCCTGACAGGTCCTTCTTACAGGTCAGCCCTCAGGAGTAGGGATGGGGGAGAAATTCAATTTAATTTGCATTTTAATGAGAAACTACCTAGTTTGCACTCTCCAATTGGTAACACACAGCTATCCTTTGACAGTCAGGCTTTTCCAAATTTTGTGATGAAGTTTTCCAACAAAACAATGTATAGAGAAATGCATGTGTTAGGGTAAAGTGTGTGTAAAAAAAAAAATTAGTCGAAATGGTGTTAAAATGCATCAAAATTGGGAGAAATGGCCTGCAAAAATGTGTGTTTCACAGTGGTGAAGAAAAAAATATGTTGGGAAATTGGCCTACCTATAAAACACTTTTAAAAGAAGAAGAGAACCAATGGAAATTTAAGAGTTTTGAGGAATTAAGAGATGTCATTACAGATTGGTTCCAATATTATCAAATATTCAAAAGATTTAAAGTAGATAAAAAAAGGGTTGCCAAGGAAGCCTCAAGATTTTAATCCGACGTAATAAATTCAATAAGTAAAGCCCTTTCTAAAGCTTACCACCTCCTCCTCGACTGGGCATTCAAGGAGGAGAAAGTTACATCAGCTATGATAAAATGGTCTCAAGACTTTGGGTATGCTATAACAATGTCCTAATGGGAAAACCCGTGGAAGAATAGTTGGAAATTTACTATGTGCTATGCCATAAAGCCAAGACAGGAGTGCCTGGCGTGCTATGGTCCATGGGGTCACGAAGAGTCGGACACGACTAAACGACTAAACAACAACAAATGCCATAAAGCAGGGGAGATGTGGAGACCAAACAGGCTCACTGTACCATATATGGTGGCAATGTAGCAAAATAAAGAAATTTTGGGAGGAGATCCACTTTGAACTAGAAAAAATGTTAAGAATCTCATTTATTAGGAAACTACAGGCATATCTGTTGGGCATTACTGATTCAGATATTCCTAAAAAAAATAAAGTTTTTTTTTTTGGTATGCAACAGTGGCAGCGAGAATTCTTATAGCTACAAGGTGGAAGAGAGACACAATTCCTTCTAGACAAGAGTGGATACAAAAATTGACTGAATATGCTGAATTAGATAGTGTATCTGAAAAAATAAACAATAAACCGAGAATTGAATTTGTATCAAAATGGGAGGCCTTCAGAACATACCTTAAACAAAATTATACCATGTTAAAATCTGTAGCAGCTTTTGAGTGATCCCAGCAGTTTTTATTAATTACTTATATAAATATAAACATTAATAAATTGTGAAAATATTAATATAAAAAATAGTATTTTGATATGGCAGTAAATTCATGTAAAAAGAATTAAGGAATAAATGGGAGGTTGGGTATAAAAGATAATGAGATTTTTTATTTTTATTGTAACATAAAATTGCAATCACAAATTTATGTCATAATTTTTATCTTATTAACAGATTCTGTAAATTTTATTTTCTTTCCTTTTCCCTCCCCTCTTAAGTTGTACCCTTTTTCGGTATTTGTTTGTTTGTTTGTTTTGTATGTAATAAGTGTAGAAATAAGCATGGGAAAAAACATTTTTTAAAATAATAATAATAATGTGTATTTTAGTTAAAACTGCATAAAGACAGATTACAACCACCCACCCCTCTAAAAAAAATAAATAGACAAGGGAGAGGCCACAAATAAAGAACTCCATATAAAAGGCCAAAAAAGCCTGGGTAAAAAAGAAATATATTTGCCTGTAGTAGATAATAACAGTGCCAAATGTGCCTCCCTGGATGGAGCATTCCACAAGAGGGGAGCCACCACTGAAAAGGCCTGTTTTTGTGTGGCTCCCCTCCACACCTCCCTCAGAAGAGGCACATGGAAAAGGGTCTCAGATGATGAACAAAGGTCTGGGCTGGTTCACATCAAACTCCTAGGCGGTATCACAAAGCAGGACTTACTCATGGAAACATAGCTTCCATTTCCCTATCACATCCACAAAACAGCCTTGGGCTTCAGCCCCCTCCTTCACGATCATTTTGGAAAGATAATCTTCCTTGATTCGCAGAGCGAATTGTATTGTAATCTTCCTGTACCTGCCAGTATTTCTCACTCAAACATTGGCTGATATTACCAACATTTGAATATTCCAGCACGTGGAATGGATTGATTGTTTACAGCAACCTTTATTTTTCAATTGCTACATGAAAAACGTAATAAAAATATTTTGGAGGAGGTACAAATCCAAAAGGGCATCGTAGTAAGAGGCTTCCTTTCAAAAGCAGTGGAGACTAATAGTTATTTGCTTTAAAAAATAGAAAGCTGTGGGGCAGAGTCAGTCAGTTATTATGGAGGGAAAGATTTGATGGGCAGACAGGTGGTTGGGTCAGGTTAAAGTGGAGAGGAATGTCTCTCCAATTAACTTAACCTTGGATTGTTTTCTTCCCTGTCATGCACTCTGCTGCTCCATAATGATGCTATCAAGGCTGACAGCAACCCCAACAGATGTCTTAAATTGTTCTTGGCTATCATTGCTAAAATGCTGCTTCCCCACCCAGGGGAAACCTTTTCTTCAAAAATTGTTTCATCTAAACTAAGAATCTCTTCTAACTCTGTAATCATTACATTCTCAGCAGGGGGTGCAAAAATTGCACTCCCAGGAGCAGCTATTCTTACATTGCAGCGCTTCTCTGATCAAATAAGCACAGTCGCCTTCTTCCATAAGACCTGGACAGCTTCAGCCACCATTTTCTCCCCCCCTCTCTATAAGTGGGTGGTTTCCAATTACAACTGCACCTCTGGTCTCACCTCTGTGGCCTTCTGGACTGAATATTCATACATCTATGGCTTCACTCTAAGTGGTCCATCATATGTGTCACAGGGAACTGAGGTGGGGATATGCTTATTATTATTTAAAAAGCATACTGTGTCAGGAACCGAACAACTTCTGCCCTTCTATGGCACAGTGACTGGCCTACATTTCCAGCCTGCCTCTTCAAAGCTGTTCTTCTTCGCGCTGTCTTTTTCCCAGCCTGGTAGAGGCTAGGAGGCAATACCTCTCTGTAATACAGGAGATGTACAGTCGGGGCTGTGTTGTGAGGGTTAGCCAGGATTCAGGAACCATGGGCGAGAGCCAAAGGGCAAGCCAGGACATGGATTCAAGAAGTAAGCCACAAGTCAGGAAGATAGTACAACCAGCGGCAGAGTGTGTCTGCAGAGTGTGGGGCGCTTGAGGATGCAGATGGGCAGGCACTTGGCTTTCCTTCTGAGGGAGTCCCCTTGACCCCCTCCTCTGCTTCAGCCTCAGGGTCTTAAGTGCTCCCTGTCACAGGCTCTTCCTGCTCACTAAACCCTGCTGTCCCTTCAGGATTCTGCCTCTCCTCCCAATCTTCTCCCTCTGACCTCTCCTCGGTGTCCCACCACCAATCCCCTTGCCCTGAGCCTTCCTCCTTTGAGGTTTCCCTTGGGAGAGGGGTCCCTGATTGATTCCTCCCACCACTCCTCTTCATCCCTAACATATAGGCACTGGAATGTAGTAGTAGTAGGACAGTGCAATGGCTAGAGTGTGAGAACTGGATTCAAATACTATTTCAGCTATGAAAACTCACTGGGTAATGGAGATCCACCAACTCTCTTAAAAAGGTGAAGGGACCCCTGATCATTAGGTCCAGTCGTGACCGACTCTGGGGTTGTGGCACTCATCTCGCATTATTGGCCGAGGGAGCCGGCGTACAGCTTCCGGATCATGTGGCCAGCATGACAAAGCAGGCGACTATGGGGTTGCTACGCTCATTTCGCTTTCTGGCCAAGAGAGCCACCATTTGTCCGCAACAGCTTTCCAGGTCATGTGGCCAGCATGACTAAACCGCTTCTGGTGCAACAGAACTTCCTGCCGCAGTGGTACCTATTTATCTATTTGCACTGGCGTGCTTTAGAACTGCTAGTTTGGCAGGAGTTGGTACAGAGCAATGGGAGCTCACTCCGTCACAGGGATTCGAACCGCTGACCTTCTGATCAGCAAGCCCAAGAGGCCCACTGGTTTAGACCACAGAGCCACCCCACAGAGTTATTATGGGGGGAAATGAGTCCCTTACAGGAAGGACGAGATAAAGAAATGTGCTAAGTAATATTACTGCTACCCATAATAATGTGTGCTTGACTCTCTTTCTCTCCAGACTTGTCACCAGTTGCAAAAGAGAAAGGTCAGTAAAATTCCACAGCATTACCCTCTATTATACAAAACCACTTACTAATTTAAGCCATTTCCAGACCAAACAGATACAATGACACAAATACTACCTTTGCAATGATCCAGTACAGCAACGTATCCCAGCCTCCCCTTCCTCTTCCCCTCCCCTGCTGCTTACACATAGTGTAGTGGTGGCGAGAAATCAAAAACACTTGTTATACAGGAAATCAATGAGAAAAATAATCAAGAGCCATACTTATAAATCTTCACAGGAGATTTAGTTGCTTAATAAAAGACTTCTCTTTCCCCATGGAAATAATTTATCTGAAACAGGGAAATGTGAAGAGAGGAAGAACATGATGGTTAAAACAACAACAACAGAAAATGACAGGATAAAGTGAATGAAAATGTATATATCCCCTTCTGGGTTGCTATTGAGCTAGAACAGCCTGCAAATTTAAAACAATGCGATCTTATAAAAGGCCACAACTCTGTGAATTTTGTTCATGCTTTTTTGCAGTGTGAGATTCTCCAGTGGCAATTTTATTATCTCTGCCTACCTGGAAAAGACCCTGATGTTGGGAAAGATGGAGGGCACTAGGAGAAGGGGACGACAGAGGACGAGATGGTTGGACAGTGTTCTCAAAGCTACGACCATGAGTTTGACCAAACTGCGGGAGGCAGTGGAAGACAGGAGTGCCTGGCGTGCTCTGGTCCATGGGGTCACAAAGAGTCCGACATGACTAAACAACAACAACAGGATATGAAAACCAAAGGAAATGTAGAGTTAAAATCTTTTTTGTATATACCAATGTAATTGTTTAAAAAAAGACAGAACAATGAAGTAACGAATTGCTAAATCTCTGTGTGGAAAGCGGCGGAAGTGCTGCAGGAAATAATGACTTTATGTTATGTCAGACTGTTGAATCAGTTATTTTTCTCTAATTAAATCTCTTTCTAAGTTTTTTCCTTCTTTCTTCTTTCCCTTTTTCATTTTCATTTTCTTTTCTTTCTTCTTCTTTTTTTCTCTTTTTCTTTTTCTATTCTTTTTCTATTCTTTCTGCCTTTCTGTGCTATAACGTTGACAGATAACATA
The DNA here is from genome assembly GCF_963506605.1 of Zootoca vivipara. Taxonomy (NCBI): domain Eukaryota; kingdom Metazoa; phylum Chordata; class Lepidosauria; order Squamata; family Lacertidae; genus Zootoca; species Zootoca vivipara. The sequence goes on from NC_083291.1 coordinate 14,717,498, forward strand.
AACAACAATGAAATGATCTGATTTTGAATACTGTGTATTTTGAATATTGTGTATTTTTAATGTAAGTTTGTATGTATTTTTCTTGTGACATAAATAAAATTTATTTTTTTAAAAAAATAAACAACAACAACAACACCCTCATATGCCAGGGAGTCTCTTTGATCAGGAAATGGATCAAGAGGCCAAAATGAAACTAGCATACCTCATCCAGAAATCACTGCCTTTGCTCTTAATTGATTTCATTATCTTGTTACCAAATATGACTGGTTATTTAATGTGGCAACAAAGGAAAGCAATGTCATACCATCCATTACAGGACCCACTGTCATCATGATCCCACTTCAGCCAGGAAGCTCACAGTGTGACCTGGGGCTAGTCGCTGCCTCTCAGCCTAACCTACCTCACAGGGTTATTGTGGGGATTATATAAGGTGGGAGAGAACCATGTACGCCTCTTTGAGCTCCTTGGGGAAAACAGGTGGGATATAAATGCAATATCTACAGCAGGCACTGCAACTCTCCAGTGGTTTGACTTTATTTCTGAAGGTGAACTCTTCCCTAGTCTCCCAAGACAGAAGGATGCCAACAACAAATGCAATCAATCAAGCCATCAATCAGTCAATCAAGTGACCAATCCAAGAAGAGGGGAGTAACCAGGTGGGGGGAATCTGCAGTGGAACAGCAGCAGGAAGGGTGAAGAATGGTACCCAACATTGTCAAAATCAATGCACTTGTTTTTTGTGGGGGAATTGATCTACTTTTTCCCAAACTGCTATCTGGGGACTCCAAATGGAAATGGAAGAATATCTGGCACAACTGTAGTTTCTACCATCTTTGTAGCTAAGCCTGTAGTGTAACTAATATGGCATGCTGTCATCCTTCTGTTACACAGGAAATGATCCCCTGTATCTATCCCATGTTGCCATTATATTGCCGTCCACAAGACGTCCACAGCTACAAGTACTTGCTCTTTGTGGTGCTGCTGCTCATGAAACAAAAGGTGTGCAGGTGCAGATGGCTCTGCTAACCACAAAACCCCCAGATTCCCCCATCACTTGGACAACTAAGTAACAAGCCAGCAGGGAATCTGCTATGCACACAAGCCATCTTACTCAGGAAGGCATGCTCTGGGTAACAGCTGGCTCCTTAGCAATGTGCTTGGGGATTTGTGTGTCCGTATTAGTCAACCAAGTCTGGCAGCTCTGACCGTCTTGGAAAGGGAAACATCATGCCATCACCCACATTGAAGGTAGGCAGTCTCTGTCTTAAGTGTCTGCTTCTTCCCATCAAGGAACCCCCACAACTTCAAATAAATTGCCTTGATTAAATGCAGTAAATGAAATGCAGTTATGTAAAAGATGTGTGACACTGACAGGACGTTTGAGAGACGAATGCTTAAAATATTCAGGGGGATAGCAGATCATCATCCAAACAGAAGCCTGAATGATTCAACAAACTGAGAGCATTTTTTCATGAACATATAACCAGAAGGGCAAACTCCCCTCGACTCAATCCAGAATTGACCACAATATATTTCATGCATTGTGTTCATTAGAGGCAGTAAGGATACACTGCTGGCTCCTCCCTGAACAGTATATGATTTTTTGGGATGTGGACATACATGGGCTTCCATGGGATCTATATTATTATTATTATTATTATTATTATTATTATTATTATTATTATTATTATTATATTATTTATACCCCACCCATCTGACTGGGTTTCCCCCGCCACTCTAGGCGGCTTCCAACAAATACCAAAATACATTAAAATATCACAGATTAAAAACTTCCCTAAACAGGGCTGCCTTTAGGTGTTTTCTAAATGTGAGGTAGGTGTTTATCTCCTTGACCTCCGATGGAAGGGCATTCCACAGGGCGGGCGCCACTACCGAGAAGGCCCTCTGCCTAGTTCCCTGTAGCTTTGCTTCTCACAGTGAGGGAACTGCCAGAAGCCCTCGGTGCTGGATCTCAGTGTCCTGGCTGAACAATGGGGGTGGAGACGCTCCTTCAGGTATACTGGACCGAGGCCGTTTAGGGCTATAAAGGTCAGCACCAACACTTTGAATTGTGCTCGGAAACATACTGGGAGCCAATGTAGGTCTCTTAGGACTGGTGTTATGTAGTCTCGACGGCCGCTCCCAGTCACCAGTCTAGCTGCCGCATTCTGGATTAATTGCAGTTTCCGGGTCACCTTCAAAGGTAGCCCCACGTAGAGCACATTGCTGTAATCCAAGCGGGAGATAACTAGAGCATGCACCACTCTGGTGAGACAGTCTGCGAGCAGGTTGGGTCTCAGCCTGCGTACCAGATGGAGCTGGTAGACAGCCGCCCTGGACACAGAATTAACCTGTGCCTCCATGGACAGCTGTGAGTCCAAAATGACTCCCAGGCTGCACACCTGGTCCTTCAAGGGCACAGTTACCCCATTCAGGACCAGGGAGTCCCCCACACCCACCCGCCCCCTGTCCCCCCAAAACAGTACTTCTGTCTTGTCAGGATTCAACCTCAATCCGTTAGCCGCCATCCATCCTCCAACCGCCTCCAGACACTCATCCCGGTATGGGTGAGGATTCAGCTTCCATTGGGAAAATACACATGTAGAAGTCTGCAAACACAATCATCCTTGGCTCAGATGTCTACGGGCAACACATGGACATCAGGGATGGGTGAGGTCAGGAAGCCATCCTCAGGGAAGTAGCACAGGGGCAGAGGTGAGGCCAGTGGCACAGCCTCACTGCCCCTTTCAATATGGGGACCACCTCTAGGTGTAGAATCATGGAATGGTAGAGTTGGAAGGGAACCCGAGGGTCATCTAGTCCCACCCGCTGCAATGCAAGCTCTGCTTATAAATGGAAGGAGAGTCCAGCACCTCTCACTGGAGTCCGTTCCACTGTCGAACAGCTCTTACTGTCACAAAGTTCTTCCTAATGTTTAATCTCCTTTCTTGTAACTTGAATCCATTGGTTTGGGCCCTAGCCTCTGGAGTAACAGAAAACAAGTTTGCTGCATCTTCCATGTGACAGCCCTTTTCATAGTTGAAGCTGGAACTCGTTTAGCAGAGGATCGAAGTCAAAACCAACACAATTGACCCAGTGCAGTAACTGTCATGTGCTGATGTGCAAAATCAGAATGGACCAAGTGAGAATAAGAGAGGGAAGAGGAACACAGTCGTGGTCATTGCCAGGGCACAGCCTTAATGCATGCAGGGCCCCCATAATGTAGCTCAGCCATTAAGCAGAGTTAAAAAGAAACAGAACAACAACAAAAAGAGTAACACTTATTCAAATTCACTAACATTTCCTCAACTTTCCTGAACACCAAAGGCTGACCGAAACATACATATACCGTACATTAACATGTATAAGACTATTCCCCCCCCCCACTGTAAAAATAATGCTAAAAAGTTGTGGTCGTCTTATACATGGGTAGTGCATAGGGTGGACGTTTAATTGGTTGCTGCCGAGGCTGTCAGCGGCTATTGTGCATGCTATTGGTTGCTGCTCAGTGGGTGGTGTTGATTGGCTGATGTTCTGGCAGTTGGGTGGGGGATTGGCAGCTTCTGCCGGTGATGGGACAGATGGGAGGCGGATTTAGCGATGCGTGTGGGTGAGCGATTTTCGGCAATCCCCCCTAAGAAAAGCTCAACAATTCTGTGTCAACTCCCCTCATTTTCTTAAATCTGAGTCCCCCAAAATAGGGGTCGTCCTATACATGGGGCCGTCTTATAGACGGAAAAGTACGGTACTTCCAAAAGATGTTCCATATTGCTGAGATGTATATTTACAGTCCCACCCTGTTTTTGTGATTTGTAACACATTGTCTTTAACAATGTATTTCAGTTGTTGTAACCTGGCTTCAGACCTAAGGGTAAAATAATAACTTAATAAAATAAATTAATGAATCAATTAATAAGGTGTAAATGAAGTAGAATAACTACCAAAAATATTGCGAAATAACCTTAAGATTTAAAAGATTGATATCTCCAAAAGGCACATATACTGAGGTTTGAGCAGTAGCATGAACCATTATTTACATTTCACTAATTGTGCAATTAGTAGGAAGATGATTAATCAACTAAGATCCTTTAATTGGTTGGTAACTCTATTTTCTAATCATTGTTATGGTTCTAAAAACAGATGTCCTAATTGAGATAAGGAGGTCCATATCAGCCCAATTATTATTATTTTTTACTTTTAATTAGAGGGTCTAACTAAGATTGCCACTGGGTTCTGGACTGCTAATAACTGGATTTATATGTTATTTTGATACTGGACTGAATTTTTTTTTTCCAGGGGCTTGTACTGTTTGTTATTTGAGCCACCTGGAGAGAGTGCTGTCCTATAAGGTAGCCTAAAAAAAAAAATCTGTTTTTTTTTTTGTTTATTTAAATAAAATACTTGCCTGCTCAAGTACGGCAAGCAAAATCAGGTACTCCTCCAGTGCTAGTCTGCATGCAGATGTTATCTGCCAGCACTGCTTTAAAACTGAGTATGCTATCAAGATGTGTATTCTGGCACAAGCAGCCATGCATAACTATGCGTCACACAAGATGCTGGTTTGGGAGAAGTGTCTTATAAAGGACACACAAACATCTTTCTTTTGGTGTCTGCCTGCCTAGGAAACAGTCTCACAGCTAGGGGGAAAGGACACTCTGAAAACAGCATTTTCCACTTTAGACAATTATGTCTGCTTCATTCAGAGGCAGGGCATGATTATTTAAGGTTGCGAGGCCGGCAATCCCATTGAGTGATGTTCACATGTGAAAAAGCTCTGGCATCCTGGTCCTTTGTCCTTTTCGCACTTTAGAAAACTCCCTTTTGATTCCCTCAGAGGGCTTGAAAGCATGAAATGGTGAGAAAAGGGAAACTGTGAAAAACCATTCTGAGATATAAGGCAGTGGCTTTACTATGGAAAGGACATCAAAAACAACTGGTGCCACCCCCACCCCCAAGTAGGGAATTTCTAGCCACTTTGAGGCACTAGTAACTTACATACCATGGGCTGGATTCAATCCTAACCATATCTACTTAGTAGCCAGTCCTACTGAATTCAATGAGGCTCACCCCTGGGTGAGGTTAGGATTGTTTAGAGTAAACTCAATGAAATCAATGGGACACGATAGTCATCATGGACTGCAAGAAGATCAAACCTATCCATTCTTAAGGAAATCAGCCCTGGGTGCTCACTGAAAGGACAGATCGTGAAGCTGAGGCTCCAATACTTTGGCCACCTCATGAGAAGAGAAGAATCCTTGGAAAAGACCCTGATGTTGGGAAAGATTGAGGGCACTAGGAGAAGGGGACGACAGAGGACGAGATGGTTGGACAGTGTTCTCGAAGCTATGAACATGAGTTTGACCAAACTGCAGGAGGCAGTGCAAGACAGGAGTGCCTGGCATGCTCTGGTCCATGGGGTCACGAAGAGTCGGACACGACTAAATGACTAAACAACAACAACAACAACAGTCATCATTAACTTGGCTACTCTTAGCATGACTAACACCACAATCCTAATTGTGTCTCCTGAGAAGTAAGTTCTATTGAATCAAATGAGGATTCAGAATTAGGATTCAACTTCATAGTAAAAAAAGAAAAGACCTTCTATTATTCATACATGGATGAATACTTTCTTGGTGGCTCCATTCTCAAGAAGCTCAGTAGGCTTACTAAAATTCTCCCCATCTACCTAGATTTAAGGTTCCAAATTACTTCTTTCTGAAACAGCTCTTCTGCATTAGTGAGGTATGACAGTTTCATTTTCATTTTTAAAATCTGGATGCATATTATGGTGCCCACAACATTTTCTCCGGTTTGCAAAGTTCCCACAAGGCCAAAAAACGGTTGGTGGTCCCTGCTGCGCCCTAGGTTAGCAGGCTCTACGTATTTTGGTTTCGGCATAATTTCTGCTGAAGCTCAGAAGCTCAGTCAAAATGTTTCATTCTTTCAGGCCAGGCAACTAAACAAAGGGAAATGGATTTTGTGGTCCCATTTCTTACCATTAGAAATAGCACAGCTGAAATCAGAATAAAATTAAAAACAAATCAGAACTAAGGCAATCTGAAACAGCACTTGAATAGTTTAGTGGTGTTAGCAAGCACTTTTTATGAGTGCTGGGGGCCAGACTCCTTTTTAATTGCTTGATGAGTGCAACCGTAGGATTGTGTGTGTGTATGTGTGTGTGTGTGTGTGTGTGTGTGTGTATTAATGTATTGATGAAGGGAGGGGAATATGCTAGGATGACTGAGCATCATCGTCCTGGCTTGACTCCAGACTTGGATAATTACATTTCCCTACTTAATTTCCTGCCATTCTAATTTCTCACTTGCCTCCGACTCAAAACCAAATAAATAAACAGTTGCTGCACCTTTGGGTGGCCCCAGTACCTCATTAATCGGCTAACGGCTTCCTGTGTAATTCATTTCATAGTGTTGTACCCCACATCATATACATTCATTGTGTGTTCCATTCGCCTTTTTCGGCTCCATTCAATTAACGGCGGCTGTACATTCTGAACAGCAATCAGGCTTTTGTGTGAGAGAAACCACTGTAACAGTGTGGCAAACACATAAGACAGTAAGGTCATAGCTGCCAAGTTATCCCCTTTTTTAAGGGATTTTCCCTTATGCTGCATAGGCTTCCTCGCGAGAAAAGGGAAAACTTGGCAGCTATAAGTAAGGTAGACATGTGGCCTTAAACACCCATGTATGAACACCATGGAGCCACAGCTAGTTATGCCCTGGATACCCAAAGGAGCGTCTCCACCCTCATCATTCAGCCCGGACACTGAGGTCCAGCTCCGAGGGCCTTCTGGTGGTTCCTTCATTGCAAGAAGCGAAGTTACAGGGAACAAAGCAGAGGGCCTTCTCTGTAGTGGTGCCCACCCTGTGGAATGCCCTCCCATCAGATGTCAAGGAAATAAACAACTATCTGACTTTTTAAAAAATCTTAAGGCAGCCCTGTATTGTTGTTGTTTAGTCGTGTCCGACTCTTCGTTACCCCATGGCCCAGAGAACGCCAGGCACTCCTGTCTTGCACTGCCTCCCGTAGTTTGTTCAGACTCATGTTGGTGGATTCGAGAACACTGTCCAAGCTTTGTATAAGGAGGTTTTTTTTAATGTTTGTTGTTTCACTGTGCTTAATGTTTTAATTTGTTGGAAGCTGCCCAGAGTGGCTGGGGCAACCCAGTCAGATGGGTGGCATATAAATATCATTATTATCATTATTATTGTTATGATCATCGTCGTCATCATCATCACTATCATCATCATTATTCAAGGACATAAACTACCATTGGTCATCAATGATGAAAACTTAACTACTCACAGATCTCCTAACAAATCCATAAATTCTCTTATTCAGTAAGAGAAGTACAAGGCACATGAGATGCACATCTCTCCAAAGCATAAATATAATAATTCCAAATCTTCTGCCTTTTTCTAATGGTCTACACTTCAATCTGGTTCACAATAGGGCAGCCCCTTCTTCCAAGTCAAAAGACAGGGAGTGCTGACCATCTTGTGTCCCAGCCTGCTCCGTTTTAGAAATTGTTGTCACTTGAAATTGGCACATGCCTCCTATTCCCTGTATTTTTAAAATGGGAAGAATTTTATGGGTTCCCACAGCCGCAAGGGACCCCTGGGAATTCAATAATCAGCAAATGTTGATAATAGGCTTTGAAGGTGGGGAGCACTGAGATAAGTGCTCCGTCTTATCAATTCCCTTGGCATCATGTACCAACATCATCATGATGCTGTCTTTTAATATTCATCTGAATTATGCAAATCCAACACAGCATTGTCACTGAGATTGAATTAATATCTGCTTATTGTAAACCCTCCCCCCCCCCAAGGCTGCTACGCTATTCTGGCTAGTTGAAACGGAGGATTTAGAAAGGCTTGGTATCTGTAAACCTTAATTAAAGCAAATCTCACGGCTTCATTGCTGTGATTTGTATAACAAAATGCTTTAGCGGCAGGGGGGCACACTTCCGCTCGTGTGTGTACGGATAACATAACCCAAACCCTGTTAGGGAGCCCATGCTTCAGAGACCTGGTACCGACAGTATCCTTTGCAGACAAGGAAACCACACTGGCATTGATACTTTAGTAATGTAGAGACATCCATGAGTTCACCTTGGAAACTATTCCTTTTCTCCCCAGGCTTTCCTAGTAAATCTTCGGAAGGAACCTAATATCCATTTTCGTTTTCCTGACAGAGCTGAAAACTTCTTAAGCTGCACCACCGCAAATCGGGCAAGAAGTATCACACCCATTTAAACAATGAAGATTCCCCCCCCAAAAAAAAGAATCCTGGGAAGTTTGATGAGAGTTGTCAAGAGACTGCTACTCCACTCATAGAGGTACAATTCTCAGAGTCCTTTAACCATCAGACCTTCTTCCCAGGTGACTTTTGGAATTGTAGCTCTGTGAGGGGGATAGAATTCTCTTAACAACGGTCAGCACCTTTAAGAAACTACAGTTCTCAGAATTCTTTGAGGGAAGCCATGACTGTTGAAAGTGGCATGGTAGAACTTTAAATGTATAGTGTATATGAGGAGGGATGAATGAAGATATGGGAAAAGAATTCATTTTAATTATGTTTCTAATTATTTTTAAAAAAATAAATATGTTTGTCAGCCTTTTAAGGTAAAGCCCTCACGAGGCAGCTCAGCAAATAATAGATCTCTGCATATTTTGTCTAAGAGGCCAGCACTTATGGCAGTAGAAACAATGCTATGTCCTTAAGATTGGGGTCAGGTTTTTCCTTTCTAATGGGATTGTAATAGAAAGTGTGTAACAGAGGGCTTCATCAGCTAGCCAGAAAGAGCACAGAATGCTGTAGGGTTTGACTGAGTGCAGAATTCAACTTTTTGACAATATCACATTTTTGTTTTTTAAATCAAGTTCCTAGAACTGAAAATTGCAGGGATGTGTTTGATACGCTTGTGTAGTGAAATATCAAAGCCAGTTAGAGGTTTCCTTTTTCTGAAAAATCAAGGTGTCCAGCCACAGTTACGTTCTGTGTATATGCTTGTAATTTGCTACACTTAATCCACTCTAGAATGGCGGCGATACTGGCAAATTTCACCCACTTCTATCCAAACAAAAAAAGTTACAGCTATTGCTTTAGTACCAAAACTGGTGAATGGAAAGAAACAGAGCTTAAATTTTAAATTTTAAACAAATAATGAACCAGAAAGACCACGGATTGACTTTGTTCCTGAAGTCATGGATCCAAGCCAAATCTTGTAGCAAGTGAACACCCCTAGGTAACACACACTACACAATAGTTGTAAAACATGAAGTTGAGAATTTTTGTTGTGTGAAATGGTGGAATGGGATTCGCTGAAGCTTCCCTTGCTAAAATGTAGGGGAACAATATTTAGCTTGCTCTACAAAAATGTAAAGGACCCAGGTGGCACTGTGGGTTAAACCACTTAGCCTAGGGCTTGCTGATCAGAAGGTCAGCGGTTCGAATCCCTGTGACGGGGTGAGCTCCCGTTGCTTGGTCCCAGCTCCTGCCAACCTAGCAGTTCGAAAGCACGTCAAAATGCAAGTAGATAAATAGGAACCACTACAGCGGGAAGGTAAACAGCGTTTCCATGTGCTGCCCTGGTTCGCCAGAAGTGGCTTTGTCATGCTGGCCACATGACCTGGAAGCTATACGCCGGCTCCCTCGGCCAATAAAGCGAGATGAGCGCGCAACCCCAGAGTCGGTTACGACTGGACCTAATGGTCAGGGGTCCCTTTACCTTTACCTTTACAAAAATGTAAAGTAAAAATTACTTGTGCATCCTGACCCTAAACACACTTATTTGGAATCAAGACTGCAATCCTAAAAGTATTAGGTTTACTTTACTTCCTAGTAAGCATGCATAGAATTGCACTGTTTAAGTCTGATTGAACTCGGTTGGATAATAGCCAGGCAGGAAGAACATACAGACTCGGGCTCTCCATTTCCCTTTCCTTGGGATCAGAAAGAAGTGAATGAATGGAAGCTGCCCAGCAATTTTTGACTATTTCTTTTTTCACTCGTTGCTGTGATTGTTTATATTTGACTGGGGAACCATGAGCTTTCTGTGCATTATTAAGAGTATTTCTTGGTACAGAACACCTCATTCCCCAAGAAGCAAAATACATCCTTTACTTTTGTATCTATTCTATTCAGGTTCTCATCAGAGACCTGGAAAATGCCTTTCAAAAGTGCTTTAAGCAACATAGCTACCATCTGGCAAGCATTCTTCTCTCCCTTTCTTCTTTCCCCCCTAAGAGTCATGGTGCATTCTTACAGTTTAATGTAATTATGCACACACTGTGCTGTGCAGTTATTATCCATGAACCCAACAGGAGAGTTCTGGGAGGGGAATAATACAATCCATAGTTATAGCCGCTTCTCCCAGTTCAGTTATAGTTGCACTTTAAAAGGCGCTGGGTTTTTTAAAAGTGCGACTAGTGTGGCAAGAATGTGCACATTTTACAGCACATCCAATTGTGTGTCGAGGTACCAAGACAGTTGGCCACAACTTTATTTAAATACAACTAATGTGTGTGGTTGCTTAGGCATTGGTTCCAGCAAGCTGTCCCCCACCTGGGACAGAACTGACTTCCGCTAGCGTACTAGGGAAGTCAGCACAGGTGAGCACCCCTGAGAGAGGACGGAGCTGTGTGTCAGGCCCTTGACCTCTCCCCCAGATGCTCCCTAAGGCTCATGCACAGCCCTAGCCCCTACCGGAGGCACGGACAAACATGTGGAGCCCCAGGATTCCTTTAACGGAATACCCCTATCAGCAGCAGCAATTTTGAGGGGCAGGCCCAGCCAAATCCTTACCCCACCACCATCCAATTTGAACCAATGCCTAACCGCAACCTTACAAGTTGTGACGATTTGCTATGCAGTAGGCAAAAACCACATGGCACCAGCCAATCAGCCAAGTGGACAAAAATCCTAACAGGCCCCTGTTCCAAAACAGGTAACCCCATGACAGGCATAGCAATGCCAAGCGCAAAGAACCCCTAAAAATAAGGAGGGTGTGCGGGAGATCCATTGCAAGCAGCAAAGTGAAACTGCAAGCTGCATGCATGCGTATTTCAAGGCTATGGCTGTCAATCAAATAACTTGCAACATACCAATTTCCCCAGCAACAGCAAACCCCCAATCACTCTTGTGGCCAACTAGACTGACCTGCCCCCCAAACCTGGGAGTTGTCTTGTTAACCCTTCCGCAACTCGTGCTCTCCATGAGTGGAGAACACGCTTTGTGAAAGCGATACATAGCAGACTGATGGCATCCACTCTCAGATGTACATTTCAATGTACATTTGGCTACACATTAGATCTATTGCCAGGTTCCTGACCAAGCAACCATAGGATTCTGTTTAAATGCTGGGTTATGCTACTTGAATGTGGGTTATGCTACTTGAAAACATCAATATTTTATTTTAAAATATGTTCTTTACATACATCCAGGATATGTACCTAAATACCCAGTACAGTGGTACCTCGGTTTTCAAACGTCTCGGAAGTCGAGCGTTTCGGTTTTCGAATACCAAAAACCCGGAAGTAACTGCTTTGGTTTTCGAACACTTTTTGGGAGCCGAACATGCCACGCAGCTTCCATATTGAGTTTTCTGTAAGTAATTGCTTCTGGAAGTAAATACTTTGGTTTTCGAATGTTTTGGAAGTCGAACGGTCTTCCAGAATGGATTACGTTTGAAAACCGAGGTACCACTGTACTAAAAATATCAACGCGACAAACCTTCAATTTAGTATATGCCAAAGTCAATGGACTTTTTTTTACCGTTCCTTTTTTGTTTAGCATTTCAAACTCTTGAATGCCAAATACAAACTGCTCAGAAAATTTCTTTACTGCAGTGTAACTAGACTGGCAGAGGAAAGCTCCACCCAACATCTAGAACTGGAATAGAACTGTAAGAGCCCATTCAGACCGAACTAACTTAACCCATTTGCATACGCAGCCATGTGGTCTACTGTTTTGCCGAACAACAGGTCAGAATTGGAATTGCATATACACCTCATCTCACCTTTTAACCCATTCCTCAAAATGGATATAAATTCCAAGGCACACAGACTGGCTTAATTCTGTGAAAAACAGAGCTTACAAGAAATAAGGCCTGAGCACTTGATTAGGTAATTCAGGGATCCCTAATACAGCCCCACAAGCGCCAAAACCACGTGTAAATGTGATTTAGCTTTAAATCTGCAGTTATTGTGCAAGTTAGAGGAAACAGAGATTTCTTAAAACGGGAAGATCTCAGTCATATTCATTATTATGCCTGAAAGCAAAAATATTTTGTTGGGTTATTTTCTTATAAACACCTCAAGTTATCTGGAAAGCGGTGAAATTTGTCAGCGGCTATGTACGAGCTCTCAGCCTAAAAAGTCTTCTGAAGTCTCTCACTGCAGAAACATAAACCATTCTCTGCTTTTATCTTCTCCAATTGTAATGCATTAGCCTGGCTGCCTCCAGAAAAGAGATACAACTCCTTTATACTATCTCTGGCAGCTGCGGCAGTTTACAGTAGCTAAAGTTCATTTTCTTGCCTGACAAATGATTTCATTTAAATAACTTGCTTCCTTTCAGTGAGACTGACCAGGTGCAAAGATAGTCTGGGACTCTGTGCTTTCTAAAGAAAAAGCAAAGGGGGGAAATTTTGGCAGATGCAGCCCCTCATGCAGGGATGAGAAAAACGCAAGTTTCTTCTGCACAATTAGTAAACCTTTGGGTTAACCCCACAGAGGCATCAGGTGTAAGGCAGGTGGGGATGGAATGGAGATTTGAGGAGGAGGAGGGAGAGGCAAATAACTGCTAGTGAGAGTTTTAAGTATGCAAACATTATCAATTACTGCTGAGCCAAAATTTCTCAGACGACATTCTTCTGGGAACATTTCTGAGATTGTTCTTTTCCTCGCAACCCCCCTAACGTAGAAAAAGTCCACTGTGCCATTTTCTTCTGCTTTGTGGTATCTACCATTTCCCCACATCACAGCAGACCCTCCAAGTGTCCCTGTTTTCCAGGGACAGACCCAGTTTCTGATTTGATCCTGAAACATCCTGCATTTCCTTAGGATGTTGCTATTTTCATTGGAGAAATGTTGGAGGGTGTGGTAGGATGTCCATATTTTCATCACAGAAAATGTTGGAGGGTGTAGAGTTATGTGACCCCTGAGCCAAGGAGATAAGTAACTCTGCAACCTTTAGAAGACATCTGAAGGCAGCCCTGGATAGGAAAGCTTTTTATGTTTAGTGTTTTATTATGTTTTCATATATGTTGGAAGCTGCCCAGAGTGGCTGGGGCAACACAATCAGATGAGTGGGGTATAAATATTATTACTGTATTATTATTATTATTATTATTAAATAGGGTATCCCTATTTTCATCGGAGAAATGTTGGAGGGTATGTCTCAGTGCTCAAGAATAATAAGGGTAGTGACTGTCTCTCTGCTTTATGAAGCACCACATACATTAAAAGCACTATATAAGTGAGGAGGAACTGCAATTAAAGGAGCAGGAGCCCTGTTCTCTATTTCATTTGTTAAGTGAAGATGCTGGTTTTTAAACCAGGAACAGAAGATGGAAGCCCATGCCTGACATAATAGGAATCCAGCTTGGAGGTCCCGTTATTGATCAGTGCTCAGCAGCTACCAGCCGTACAGTTTCATGCGGGCCAGCAGGAGGTATTGATGAGAGCTAGACCCAGAGGAAGTGCAGCCTGATGGAAGGTCACTGGGGCAAAGATGGAGGTCAGGTGCTGAGGTTTAATAACTAGATACAGAACAAGGGGGTGGTAGCAAATCCAGCTGCTGCAGAGGTGGGGGAAGGGGGAATGAGTGACAAAGGAACCCAAACCAGGGTGAAACAATTTGCAAACCATGTAGCAAAATGCAGCAAAGATTTAGGAGTTGGCAGTGCAATCTTAACCATGTCTACTCAAAAGTAAGTCTTTTTGAATTCAGTGGTGCTTATTCCCAGACAAGGATTTTAGCCAGACTTGCATGAGTTAAAAATGGCTTTATAAGACTTCAAACCTTCACACAAAGTGGGAATACGTGGATGCACAAGAAAGAGGACTGAGGTTATGTAATCATCATCATCATCATCATCATCATCATTTATACCCCGCCCATCTGGCTGGGTTTCCCCAGCCACTCTGGGCAGCTTCCAACCAAATATTAAAAGCAATACAGCATCAAACATTAAAAAATCCCCTAAACAGGGTTGTCTTTTAAAAGTAAAATAGTTGCTTATTGCCTTGACATCTGGTGGGAGGGCGTTCCAGAGGGCGGGCGCCACTACCGAGAAGGCCCTCTGCCTGGTTCCCTGTAACCTCACTTCTTGCAGCGAGGGAACCACCAGAAGGCCCTTGGCGCTGTATCTCAGTGTCCGGGCTGAACGATGGGGGTGGAGATGCTCCTCCAGGTATACAGGACCGAGGCAGTTTAGGGTTTTAAAGGTCAGTACCAACACTTTGAATTGTGCTCGGAAACGTACTGGGAGCCAGTGTAGATCTCTCAGGACCAGTGTTATGTGGCCCCGGTGGCCACTCCCAGTCACCAGTCTAGCTGCTGCATTTTGGATTAATTGCAGTTTCCGGGTCAGCTTCGAAGGTAGCCCCACATAGAGCGCATTGCAGTAGTCCAAGCGGGAGATAACCAGAGCATGCACCACTCTGGCGAGACAGTCTGCAGGCAGGTAGGGTCTCAGCCTGCGTACCACATGAAGCTGATAGACAGCCGCCCTGGACACAGAATTAACCTGTGCCTTCATGGACAGCTGTGAGTCCAAAATGACTCCCAGGCTGCGCACCTGATCCTTCAGGGGCACAGTTACCCCATTCAGGACCTGGGAGTCCCCCCCCACACTCGCCCCCTATCCCCCCAAAACAGTACTTCTGTCTTGTCAGGATTCAACCTCAATCTGTTAGCCGCCATCCATCCTCCAACCGCCTCCAGGCACTCACACCGGACCTTCACCGCCTTCACTGGTTCTGATTTGAAAGAGAGGTAGAGCTGGGTGTCATCTGCATACTGATGAACACCCAGCCCAAACCCCCTGATGATTTCTCCCAGCGGCTGCATGTACTGTAGATGTTAAAAAGCATGGGGGAGAGGACAGAGCCCTGAGGCACCCCACAAGTGAGCGCCCAGGGGTCTGAACACTCATCCCCCACTATCACTTTCTGAACACGGCCCAGGAGGAAGGAGCGGAACCACTGTATGACAGTGCCCCCAGCTCCCAACGGCTCTAGACAGTCCAGAAGGATGTTATGGTCGAAGGTGTCAAAAGCCGCTGAGAGATCCAGCAGAACTAGGAAACAGCTCTCACCTTTGTCCCTAGCCCGCTGGAGAGCATCGACCAGTGCGACCAAGGCAGTTTCAGTCCCATGATGAGGCCTGAATCCTGACTGGAAGGGATCCAAATGGTCCGCTTCTTCTAGGCGTGCCTGGAGTTGTTCAGCAACCACTCACTCAATCACCTTTCCCAAGAATGGAAGATTTGAGACTGGGCGATAGTTGGCCATATTGGCCGCATTCTTTCTTGGCCATATTGGCTGCATGTAGCAGCATGCAGCAAAGATTTAGGAGTTGGCAGTGTAATCCTTACCATGTCTACTCAAAAGTAAGTCCTATTGAATTCAGTGGTGCTTATTCCCAGAAAAGGATTTTAGCCAGACTTGCATAAGTTAAACATGGCTTTATAAGATTTCAAACCTTCACATAAAGGGGGAATAAGAGGATGCACAAGAAAGAGGACTGAGGTTATGTATTAAATATAATATAATATAATAATAATAATGTCAAGATTCCATACAAGAAAGTGATTCATACGGTAAGTAACATAATACTAAAATATTTTCCCCACATCTAGTGAAGTATTCTTTACTCTTAACTAAATAATTGTCTAGATCGTTTCAAGAAAAAAGACGTCGGCTTGCCATTTATTCTGAAATACCATTACTTGATTACTATTGATTCTGGCTCTGATATAAGAAGCAATATATTCTATTAAAGCCACTTCCCAAATCCTAATCAACCAACTCCTTATGGTTAGTAGATTTGTTTCTCTCCACATTTTAGTCAAGCAGATTTTTTGCTGCATTTTCCCCCGCCTGATTAATAAAATAGTAGTAGCTTCCTTTTAACAATGAGCTTGAGACAGCATATGTGCCCCCATAGTCCTTCTTTCTGTTCATGAATGGTTTGTATTAACTTTAAGTAAATACATGTTAATAAGTAAACATTGTTTTGGAAAAAATGCTTAATATTTGTGGATGCTCACATACTTTTAAATTGTATTAACAGAAGGATGGTGAAAATGGGTCCTATGAGCCCTTATGGTTTCTTTCTTTTTTCGCTAAATCGTTTTAATTTATTTTACATACATAAATATTTTACATTAAATCCTATTTTCTTTATCTTTCTTCCATTGTGGCTTTTCCAAGCCTCGACTTCCTTCAACCCCCTTCTAATGAGTTTCAAACATTATTTCTAAATACTATATTTCCAAATGCTAACATTGTCCAAATTCTTATATTGTCCTTTCATATTATACTATCCTTTCACAATGTCTTTTACTACTTATATCTACAAAGATTCTTTCAGTCCTATTAACATTTTCATTTCTGTACCACTGTCTTTCAAATATTCTGTAAATTTTGTCCAGTCTTTGATGAACTTCTGGTCCTGCTGTTCTAGGATTCTTGCTGTCATTTTGTCCATTTCTGTGTACTCCATCAATTTTATAATCCTTCTTCTTGTTTCCATTTTTGGGCTAACAATATTCTAGCTGCTGTTACTGCATATTGGAAAAGCTTTATATCTACCTTCTTAATCTCCTGTCCTAATATTCCTAATAAAAATGCTTCTGGTTTTTTAAGAAATGTATATTTCAACATTTTTATAAGTTCAGAGCCCTTATGGTTTCAAAGAGGCTTATACTTCAAGACTGTAAGGCTAAATACCGGTACCCACTATCTACTTGTCTACTTGTCAATGGTCAGAAGATTTTATGGCCCTTTCCACATCTGAAAATATGTATTACAAATGCCAGTCTTGTTTCAATACCTATTTGGATAAATTGTTCATATTAATATATATGTTAAAATTAGGGTTGGTGAATTATGCTTAATGTTAATGTAGCTGATGTTGTTTTTTCTTTGTATTTGAAATACAGGCGTACACGCCCCGATGGGAATAACCCATAAAAAGTGAAAATCACTACATTTTAGCAATGGTCAACAGCCATAACAATGCACTCTTTCAGAGGCTTTTATTTACAAGAGCAGCACAGTTAATAGTGCCTACATTTTGCCCAAGTGAAAACTTCAAAATTTATCCTGAATGTAGGCTATATTTGCTGAACAGAATTCAAAGCAGAAGTTTGCAAATTGGCAAGTGTTACTTGGTAGCCTTATTCATTTTCTTTTGCCTCATAAGATGTTAAAATGTAAGCCATGGGAGAAGACCTTTGCCTGCTCAGAATGAGAAGATCAACAATGGTTTGAGGTGGGAAGGTGAAAAGAATGACATAAATATTACATACAAAAGGATAGAAGCTCTGGAGGAAAAGACATATGGCAAAGCCACAGGCAACTCCCTTTTATGAAGGTCAGTAAAAAATTTTTTTGAAAAAATGGTACCCAGGAGAACCATGCAACGTAGACAGCTTGTCAGAGTCTGAGACAACATCTACCCAAGGGGGAAACAAAAGTGTTTGGCAAAAGCATAAACTACATCAGAATACCCACATGTTTGAGAGACTGACTGGTCCTCAGCTGGTTTTAAGGTCCCAAAGCAGCAAGTAATATTTCGGGCCCAATGATATGATGAACCAAATCTTTAGCATCATATTTAGGAGGCTATAAAGAAAAGGAGTCATTAGTATAAATGATTGATTCTGCAATGGCAGAGTGAAAACCATTGTGCCATGTTTATCTATGATACAGTGCCTTTAAAAAAAGAAGAGCTGCTTTTCAGTTGATGACTAAAAATACACAAAAGGAATATGAAGGATCTATATTGCCTGGTGAACAGTGCATATCCAAATCCGTAGGCGTATGTGAGAAAATATGTGTTTGGGTGAGGACTGGCCTCCTTTTCCAACCTGTGAAATGCTGAACCGGCTGTGCTATCTGCCAGTGAGTGGAAGGATTTGGTTTGCAACCTGCCCCCTTTGAGCTCCTAGGAGACTCCACTACCTGAAGAGCTGACCTTCCAACAGTAGCAAAATCTGGTCCATGAAACGGCAGCAACAAAGACAAGACTGTAATAACTGGCAACAGTTAGTGTTCTTGGGAGATCTAAAAGCCTGTACTGTTATAGAGTCATAGGCTGCTGGTAAAGGGTCCTGTGAATCAGTCCCAAAGGAGTCAACCCTTTGAGGTTGGGGCTAGAGTTTCCAGATCTCCAGATCTGGCCTGAAGTCTCCAGGTTTGCCTGACCTTTCCAGATGGTGGGCTTGAATCTCCAGGTAGGTGAGAGAGCCTTTAATGTTATTGATGATGAAAATGTTAGGAAGGCTGTGCATGTTGTTTGCAAGCTTCAACCCAGCAGGCTGCATATTATAGTTTAGACATTCCTGGAGGGTGTATGCCCTCCTTTGCTCCCCTTTACCAATTAACCTCTGTCTCCCAGGGCTCACCTCTAGGTCTCAGGTTTGGCCCCTAAAATATCACAATTTGGGATGCTTCTGACCTGGCAACCCTACAGTGCATGAGTGCATGCAGCACCTGTTCTTGTTTCTTATTTTCTTTCTGGGATTGTTGTCCTGGGTTTTTGCTGGTGTGAGAAACCAGTTGTGTGTGAGCAAAGACACCTGACCCACTCAGGACGAGGTGGAAGAGTATCACCCTGGATGAGGGATGGAAGGAAGTGATTGCAACACCCCAGGTGAGAGGTGGGGCAGTTCTGAGTGGGTAAGTTGTTGTTGTTGTTCTTGTTCTTGTTCTTGTTCTTGTTCTTGTTCTTGTTGTTACCTATGTTCCATTACAATGGTACCTCGGTTTATGAACACAATTGGTTCCAGAAGTCTGTTCATAAACTGAAGCATTCATAAACTGCAGCGAACTTTCCCATTGAAAGTAATGGAAAGTGGATTAATCTATTCCAGACAGTCCATGGAGTATTTAAACTGAAGCGAACTTTCCCATTGAAAGAAATGGAAAGTGGATTAATCCGTTCCAGATGGGTCCGCGGCGTTCGTAAACCGAAAATTCGTAAACCGAGGTGTTCATAAACTGAGGTTCCACTGTACTGTTATTACCTGTGGCTTTAAGGAATTATGTGACTGGACATGGGAAAGGATGGGGGTTTGGAGCAGAGAGAAACCATCTTAGCTAATATTGGAACCAGCTTTTGCAGAGTTGACCCATACATGTCCATTCTTTTGTTTATTATCGTTATTACTGATTTTGTTTGGGATTATGACTGTTTGCCATCTTAAAATGCTTATACTGAAGTGTAGGATATAACCCAGGCATCCCTAAACTGCGGCCCTCCAGATGTTTTGGCCTACAGCTCCCATGATCCCTAGCTAACAGGACCAGTGGTCAGGGATGATGGGAATTGTAGTCCAAAACATATGGAGGGCCGAAGTTTGGGGATGCCTGATATAACCCTACAAAATAAATGTATGCATCAATAAAACACTTCAGACTGCATTCAGCTTGACACAATCTCATAATACGGTAAAAAGAATGACTGTTGAGGAATAGTACTCTTCTTCCATCATTTCTCATTAGTTAAGTTATAGATAAATTTTAGGCTCTCCATGTCCAATATGGTTGAGACTGAATGTTCAAGAAGTTTGGGTTGTATCTAAGTCATTGCGGAAGTGCTCCCTGCCTGCCCCCCAAATCTACTCTGAGAGTTCCTCCACCCCAACACCACTGAACAATTTTGAGGGGAAGGGAGGAAGTTCTGTTGCACAAGCAGAAGTCACTCCTCTTGTGCAAGGACTAGGCTGGACTCAACACTTTGCCTTCAATTTTGAAGGCGAGAGTTCTTTTAAAGGAAGTGGCTTTGAGCAATGCAAACTTGCAAGGGCTGGAGCAGAGAACTGTACCTCCTAGGCTTTGGCTCATTTGGAAAGCAAAAAAATGTCTCCTTGTAGCTCTAAAAATACTGTGCTCATGCAAAATTCATGTTAACCATGACAAACAAGTTGTTATGAAATGGATATTAACATGGGTAACCTCTCTTAATGAGTCAGCCTTGCTTTTGGAATGATAAGGCTGTGCGAGAGGGAGGAGAGGCATGGAAGCTGCAGCTTTATTGGCCACACAGCTCCCTCACTTTCCCAGAGTATGGCTCAAATTAAAGGAAGCTGTGCCACGGCAGGCTCTCTAGATTTTCTTGGACACGCTGTGTCAATAATATGGCACAGATGTCGATGAATATTTTATCATTTTCTCTCTGGATGTCTTCAAATGTTTTCTCTTTCACGGGATGGGGAGAGAGACTGGCCTTTTCCTTTTGCATTTATGACATGCCCAGAGCCGGGTCTATTAAATTCTTTCTGAAATCAGAAATTTGCTCCCTCTATGAGCAATATTCATGGTCTTGATAAGGAGCAAAAACACAGAGGAATCGGCTGTTTTTCATTGGGGACAAAAGACAAGAATGGGGGACCATAGTTCATGGAGGAAACTGTGTATGCCCTCAATGAAAGCGCTTAAAATTTTCCAGCGGAAGTGGGAGGGGAAGATAAGAGACATGTTCTGCTGTTCACGGCAAGCTGTTTTCTGCTGCTGAAGTTTTGCCATTTTGATTGTGGGGCATCGTAGCACTTTTATTGCAACATATCCTCTTGGTTTCTATGCTGTCTTTGACTCTTTAATTTTTTTGTAAGTTGCGATGGTTTGACCCCTTTCCATTTTAACATTACAAATTCTACAAACACCCTCCATATCTTCTCAAAATCATTTCTCCTGTATATTCCCCGTCTTACCTTAATGGCACATGTTAATTTATCATTAACAGCTATATCCCATACCACTTTATACCATTCTTCCATTTTCTATTCTGCTTGCCCCTTTCACTGCCTAGCTATAATAATTCATGCAGCTGTCAATTAATTTGTGAGCAAGCCCTTCATAGCCTGCGAACCTTCCACCCCATCATAAATTGATAATAATGTTACCTCTTGACTTTCGGTCAGCTTTTACTCAGTGATTTCTGTTATCTCCTTAAATACCCTTTGCCAAAAACAATTGTACATATTTACACTCCCACCACATGTGAACATAATTCCCCGTTTCCTGGCATCCCCTCCAACATAACACCAAATATTCCTTGTGTATTTGATTTAATCTGACTGGTGTCAGATACCATGGGTTCTAGCAATATGAGAGGAGAAAACCATTTCCCTATTCACATTGTCTCCACTATGCATAAATGCATGCAACTCTGTCATTGTTCCCACTAACTCGCCTTTTCTCTAAACTAAAAAGCTCCAGATACTGTAACCTTCAGTAAACACTTTCCCCCATTGTCCTTTATTTTGAGACTTTCCACGTCCTTCATTTGCAATTTGCAAAGGCTATCCATTGCTCCCCCCCCCCCCGAAATTACCTTTCCAGAGCAGCATGCAATCTAATTCATAATGCCACTGAGATGGGGACATGTGGAACATAACAGGTCGACGTTTGGGTTTAAACAGGAAATACCGGTGCTTCTGAGTTTTGTTTAAAAAGTTAATGTTCCTGAAATGAACAATTTTCAGTTATGTTTCTTTTCCAGCTGTTGTGGCAGCACTAACAGTCTCGTGCCTTTTCTCCCTCAGCCTCATTTAATGACTGTAAATTACACCTGCAGCAACCAAAACACAAGTTTCAAGGCATTCAGCTATTGGGAGCCATATGGCAACTAAAAGCTCATCTCCTGTTCATGATAATTAATGTTAGAAGAGAGAATGTGTTGGGTAGATGGTGGGCGTCTTTCTATAGTGTATCATGATGTCTAATAGCCTGGACATTTTACATGGCTTATTTTTTTTTTATGAATCATGTCATTGGTTTAGCTCAGGCATCCCCAAACTGCGGCCCTCCAAATGTTTTGGCCTACAACTCCCATGATCCCTAGCTAACAGGACCAGTGGTCAGGGATGATGGGAATTGTAGTCCAAAACATCTGGAGGGCCAAAGTTTGGGGATGCCTGGTTTAGCTGGTGCAAGTTTGATATAAAGGGTGGACCCTCATGAACTCTCTGTGATCCTGGTATATCTCCTACATGACCTGGAAAGAACAGCTAACATCCTGACCCTTATAGCTGCAGGAAAGATCAGAGCACTAATCCTTGTATTTGCTGGGAAGGTCTGGTTTCCAACCCCCTATAAGCAGGAACTAAACTTCATGCAAACAATTAATATCTCTTTTAAGGAAAAGCTAAGATTCAGGCACTACAAAGATAAAGAAGTGGTCTTCCCCAACTTTCCCAAAAAACCTGAAGCTTTTTTATTGGGTATAATGGGAGGGGAAATTGCTAAAGAAGATCAGAGACTGTTTATGTATGCTACAACCATGGCAAGAACTTTATTAGCCCAAAAATGGAAAGTACAGGACTTACCGACAGTTGAGGAGTGGAGGACGAAGATGATAGACTATGCAGAACTAGCTAAGTTGACCTACGGGATCCGATACCAGGGGGAAATAAGGTTCCAAAAGGAATGGAGTAAATTTGTTGAATATATGGAGAGGAACTGTAGAAGTTTAAGGACACTTGCAGGACTAAAATAAATCCTACGAACTGATTTTGAATAAGTAGGTAAAAGAAACTGCGGGATAAGACTGAAAAAACCTCTTCACTTCAAACTTATGTCACAGGAACACAATAGTGCTGTTGCCTGGCTGATCATAGAATTGTAGAGTTGGAAGGTGCCCCAAGGGTCATCTAGTCCAACCCCCTGCAATGTAGAAATCTTTGGCCCAATGTAGGGCTCAAACCCACAACTATGAGATTTAGAGACTTGTGCTCTACCTGCTGAGCTATTCCTGGCTGGTATAGGATTCTAGGGGAAAGCTTAACTCTCACAGAAGGCACAGACTTCAGATCCCTCTCTGCTTCTTTCAAGACCCTTCTCCAATTTTTATTTTTCTCACTAGTTTTGAGTCTGCAACAAATTGCTGCTCTCACTCTCTAGGCTTTGGGTAGTTAGGGACTCTATTACTCTTTAGGATTAAGGCGTGTGAATGTTAATATTTTCTGCCCTCATACCATATTTGTTGCTTTCTCTCTAAAGCAGCACAAATTTAGCCTTTGCCTTTAATTTCTGTGGAACGAACCAATCTCTCTACTTCCTGGTTTGACAAGTTCTTTATTGGGTACAAGGGTTAAAGGTATACAAGCACTTTTAAATGATTGCATGTCCTGACTCCATGCAAATGTTACGTTCTGCTCTATGTTGGCTTCACATGTGCACTGAACACACATGTGGATTCACACATGCACCTCGTAATAAGTGATGATAACTTTATTTCAATAAAGGGTAATTCCGAACCTTTTCCTCTTCCTTCCCTCCCCCCCTCCTGCTCCTCCACCAACTATGTTTATTCTGTAAACTGCCCTGAGACCTTGCAGAATAGGGCAATATATTAAATCTAATAATAATAATAATAATAATAATAATAATAATAATGTTGTCTCCCCAGCCATCAAAATATAGATGACTTTTAGAAGACATCTAAAGGCAGCCCTGTATTGGGAAATTTTTAAATGTCTGATGTTTTACAATTTTTTACATACTCTGTAAGCCGTCCAGAGTGGCTGGGGAAACCTAGCCAAATGGGTGGGGTATAAATAAAATATTTATTTATTTATTTCATCGTCTTGGGACCGAAACCTGCTGCTTTGTGTGCATGTTCCTGCTTAGCTTCTTTTTAAAAGAACTATGGAGGCTGTATAAATAATATTGTCACCCTAAAATTCCAGAGCAGTCTTTCCTTGACACGTTGGACTAGCAAATTCCTGGGACAATTTCCTCACCTACTTTGTCATTGAGCGAGTGCCTCTTGTGTAATGTAATTAAAGGCCTGATTCACTGATCCAGAAAGTAGGCCAAAATGTGGGTTGTGCATACAGGGGGCTGAGCTATGTAGTACAAAAGGACACCCAAGCACATGGTTAAGTGGGTCACTTGGCTTCCCCATTTCTCATGTGCTGGTGTAGCAGAGGATAAGCTGCAAAAGTTAGAAATCTCACCTTGCCCACAAATTTCCTACAACCCGTGATTTATGGGCAAATCCTGATTCCCTGGGTGGATTAAGGTGGTTTGGGGCTCTGGTGCTGTTCCCATAATGAAGGAGAGGCTTCCTCCCTAAAGGAACTCATGAGATAAGGTACCATGAAATAAACCTTGTGATATCTTAAAGACGGCCAAATTTATTATGGCAGAAGTGTTCACAAACTACAAAAATAAAAAAAATACTCTGAGCATGTATAATTTCGCAACTCCGAGCAAAACACTTTTTTTTGCCAATCTTGCTGAATGAAAAGAATATACTCTGAGAATATGCAATTTTACACAGGAAACTCATGTTTTTTTTCTTTTTTTCTTTTTTGCTTACTTCTTGTCTTGGGCCAGTCACCAGCTCCCAGCCTAACCTACCTCACCTGGCTGTTGTGAAGATATGGAATGAGGTATACAATGGCTGCATAGGGAGATTCAGTGTTTGTCACTCAGGCATCAAACTTTGGCTCCTTTAAACAGAACTATGCATCCTTATACTGTAAAATACCATCCCCCTTTCTCCTGTGCCGCAGCCCTCATCCAAACTACGGTTCCTCCGCTGTGATTTCTTGTTGAGGGGGAAAGAAGGCATTTTTGAGCTCTAAACACGCAATTCCCAGTTCACATCTTAATTTGATTCCCTATTCCCCTTTCCAACTATTATGTTAATAATACTGGCCTGTCACTACTCAGAAAGACTCCTGTCAAATTATTCTGCCAAGTAGTGAGCAGATAAGCAGATGTTGACCGCACTTCTGAAGCTTAACAGAGACCTTGGGAAGTCAGGATGTGACAAAATTTCCTCCACCACTTGGCAGGGTCATACAGAAATCTAGCTAGTCCAGCATCTTGTTCTCACAGTGACTGACCAGATGCCTGTGGGAAGCCTGCAAAGTGGACATGTAAGCCCTGTTAGGATTCTTGCTCTGTGTTTGCAATCAGGAGATTGTTGTCTATCACATGATGGTGTATGTTTTCATTCCACAGAGTGGGAAGTGACGGAGACAGGATGTTTTGTGTTACTGTGTTCTGGAAGTAGGACTTTTGTCCTTTGTTTCTTTCTCTTTGCTGTCTGATGAGAAAGAGGCAGGAGCCAGGTCAGCCAAAGTGCTGTGCTATTGAGTTCTGTTATGCAAACTGCGAATACTCTGTAGATCCGTAAGTGTGCTGATGCTTTTTGGTATCAGTTGTTGTGATGTTCGGGCTGAAGAAAGCTTTTGAAGCTCCCAAACGACAGACCAGGAGGGAGAGAACTTGCCAGTCGGGCATGTGTCTCTGCCAGGGTCCTACACGCGAGTAAGATGATCCTAACAAGCCCCACCCCCAATGACCATAGCTGCCAAGTTCTCCTTTTTTTTAAAGGGAAATTCCCTTATGCTGAATAGGCTTCCTCGTGAGAAAAGGGAAAACTTGACAGCTATGCCTATGACTGGTGGGGGGGGGAGGCAGAAGACATAGGAGGCATCAACCGGGGAACCCCCAGGGGAAGAAGGCTCAGAGCCTGGGGATTGGTGGTGGGACAACGATTAGTGGTCGGAGGGAGAAGACTGAGGGGAGGTGGTGTCAGAAGCTGGAGGGGCAACAGGGTTTAGTGAGAAGGAAGAGTCTGTGGCAGAGTGAAGTTCAGACTCTGAGGCTGAAGCAGAGGCTGGAGATTGGGAAGGGTCAAGAGGCTGGTGAAGAATCCAGGGAATCTTCCCCTCCTGCTGCAACCAGCTCCTCTCCCCCACCCAAGTCTCTGAGAGAAATGAAAACAGCAGAAGAGAGATTAGTTTTGTCCAGACGCAGTTTCAAACTGCATGGAGAAAACCCGAGAAAGGAGGAGCATAGAGAGAGGCAACTCTGTCATCTGGGCAAGACCACCTAGGAAGAGTTGCTGAGACCACTAGGCCTGAGCTGTGGTTTGTTTCCTGGAATAAATATTTAACTTCACTGGCCTTGCATGATTTATAGTTTTTTGTTGTTGCTGATCTATGCCTGACAATGGCCAACCAATAGGGTACTTTGCTTAGAGATCTTTTTCACCCACAGCCAGCGGACGTTTGAGGAACTAAGGAAGAATCAAAAGAGGGTGAGTGGAAACTTTGTAAAGAAAGCAGATGATAAATATCAGTTCTGGCAACACCTGTTAGAGCACCATTGTTAGCAATTTGCCTTCCCCCATGTTTTCTAATTCAGCATATTGCATGCAGGCTTGTCATCTGAAAAGGACTATGTGCAGTGAATAGAGACACAAACATCAAAGCAGTTGAAGCTCTGGCTATTATTCATGAGCTAAGCAACAAGGTGTATTTGTTTCTGGTCTAGGGGATACTTAGAAAGAACAAACTGTACTGATTAGATGAAAAATCCATGGATAATGGCAGCTGATGGAATGCTGTCAGGCTGAATATTTCCATTCTGTTTTGATCTGAAGGCGAAACAGCTTTAAGGCAAAGGTCACATCAGTTAAGAGTAGTCTTAAACACTTGAAAGACTCAGCACTGACTTACTGTAGTACAAAACCAATTTAGCTTCAGGTGTGCTCTTAATGGCTGTGTCCGTCCCCCCGGCTCATCCGATTTTATTCAAGGTAACATTTTAGTTGAATTATTTATTACACCTGCTTACATTGGTTGTAATCTTTTTAAATTTACATTTTCATTTAGTAAATACATATCATCCAGTGAAATTAGTTTCAAATTACTTACACTTGGCTCAATATCCAATGGATTTGTGCATCTGTTTACCCAGAAACTGTGTTAATGTGAATCGATTCCAGCATTTGGTCACAGTGGGTAGGACTGGATTTTACAGTTAGGCTACAAGCCTATGTACACTTTTTTCCTGGGAATAAAAACTATTTGAACACAGTGGGACTAAGTAAACATGCATACGGTTGTGCTGTTAGTACACAGTTGACTTAGACTGCAAGCTTCCACATAGTGGGCTTGATAAAATCCCATTGAGGACTCTGCTTGTTCTGAAATTCAGAGGGGTGGGGAAAGAAATAATTCAAAAAAATCTTTTCTTATCTTGAATGAGGAAGGTTTCAGTTTGTTGGAAAATCCATGGTGCAAGAGTTTCATAGGTTTGTTTTGGAAAAGAAAAATGTAAGCAATTTTTCTTGGTTATTTTCTTATTGGAACTAAGGATGAGCTCAAAAGGAACATGCTTTTCAGCTTGTTTCAGAAATCAAATGCTAAATTACATGTATTTGACATGGAGGGTTGCTCTTTATTAATTCTAGGTATTTTTATTCTACTTAAATATGTGTGTTTCCTCCTTGGACAAGTGTAAATCACCTCTTCTTTTGATGCTGTGAATGTTTTGTGCTGTGAACACTTCGTGTTAAAATGTTACACCCATTAATATATTGCCTTTTGCGGCTGAAATAAATCAAACAAAACAAAACAAGTGAATGAATGTGTTGCACATCACACCCGCATACACTATGACAGGCAGAACCATGTTTCAGTACCCTGGACTGCTTCAGTACCATGGACAGAGGGAAAGCCCCATCCATTATATACTCTCCATGATGCACTCTTCCCAACCACCCCACCTCATCAATACAGCATTTTTTTTCTTAGCACAGTGGTTCCATGTTAAAGATTACCAGGATGAAGTAATAGATGTGTTGTATTCAGGCACAATGAATGAACTGTGCACCATCCCATTAAGGACAACACAGGGACCCTCTGGGTTTGGGGATCTCCTGCAGTCACAACTTCGAGAGATCTCTGAACTGGACTAAATGCATTTTAAGGTAATCTGGGGGCATATATGCTATATGGGATGCTTCCATCTGCATATTCAGTATCACCAGTGAATACCTTCAATTGACATGCATTATTTCCCCCCCTTAGACTTTAGTTTGTGTATGATTAGGATTATGTGTACGACTATGGTTGTGTATCACTATGATTTGACAACTGTTCTTCTTTCCTCTGGGGAGTTCAATCGGTACCATTTCAGTTCTACTTAAACTATGGGAGTGAAATTATTCCCCAACATGTTTTTCCTCTAGCCTGTGGCTCTCCTCCAGATCCTCAACATAAATCTCTGTGTGTTTTTTAAAAAATGCTTATGCTGTTTGACTTTACCATAGGGAGATGAATAATAAAGAAATACATTTCCCCTGTCTTTGTTGTGCTGAATATGAGAGCCGTTTCTGCAAAATTAACCTGTCACTCTCAAGCACTCAGATAAAGATGGGATAGTGCTCGAACTAATATGTGCAAGAATCCTACCTAAGGCTCCACGGAGCTGGAGACAAGTGAATGACAGTCAGAGAATCAATGCAATTGCCTTGTGATTTATTGAGATTTTTCCTTGGCCAGGATTCTTAATTTAATATCCATAGCAACCTTACGCAATGCTGTTCCATTTAGAAACAGAACACGGTCTATGAAAAATCCACCGGGTTCAGAAAAGAAAAGCATTGCCCGGTACTTCTGTAAATCAAGTAGCTGCAAAATCTTCCCAGCAATGTATAGAGTTTGTGCTACACAGGATGTAGAATCAGCTATTGGAAAGATTTGGTGTCGCCCCCTCGCTGATGTGCTAGGTAGAGAGTTTCATTTAAAGAAATCATGGGGGAGTCTTCAAAAATATGACTCCCCCACTGCATTCTGAAATGGTACCATCCGTAGTTCTCTCTCTCTCTCTCTCTCTCTCTGTGTGTGTGTGTGTGTGTGTGTGTGCGTGCGTGCGTGTGTGCACAGCATAGTTGGTTATGACAACCATGGTGATTCATGGGAGATGAATCTTCCCGTTCTTCCTGGGATTGTGTGCTCTTTCAACATGCATATGTAAAGTCTGGGGGTGCTTTTGGATGCAGCTCTGCTCCTAAATTCTCAGGTAGCAGCTGTGACTAGGAATCCCTTTTACCAGGTTATACAGCATCTCCTTCCTCAGGATAAGACTCACTGACATCCATCATTGAAACTGACAGATTGACTACAGCATTGAGTTGTTTGCAGGGCTACCCCTGGAGATGTTCTGGAAGCAGCAGCTAGAGCAGAACACTCCAAACTCATTTATTAGCAGGTGGGACATACTAAGTCTATATCGACTTTTCTCTATTGGCTTCTACCACAACCAAGTTATTACTTAACTTGTTGGTTGTTACTTAATCCCTAAATAACCTTGGGTTAGTAATGTATTCTGGAGCATCTCCTCCTAATGAACTTACTTAGGACTACTTCTCTACCTAAAGAATGGAATAGGGTGGTATTAAAGGATATGCAGCTCAACAATGAAGAAATAGGAAGCCACGGAAGGATTGGCGGGAAGCCGAGGGATGTGGGATAAAGATAACTAAGTTGTATGTACTGTATTAAAAAACTGAAAATGCAGTGGCGTAGCAAGGTCAGGTGGTACCTGGTGCAGAAAATTTCTTGTCCCCCCCCCATTGGAATTATTATTTGCCTGCAAAAATGGTTTGACTTTGTTTCATATATTCTTTGCAGAGCCAAAGTTGTTGAGCTTCTTTTGTGGAGATCGCGTGCCTTGCAATGAAGAGTCTACCTGCCACCCAGTACAGCTGAGGGGGAGCCAATGGGCGGACCGTTTTGGCAGCAGGAAGCCTGTGTGCGCCAAAGCCACAGTGTCTATCACAGACGGTGAGTGCTGCAAAGCATTTTGTCACCCCCTCGGAGGTGACACCTGGGGCGAACTGCACCCACTACACCCACCTTGTTCCACCCTGTGAAAATGCATAAACAAAATAAAAAGAAGTACTTCTCCACCTCTAGTGGAGCCCTGAACTGTGACTGGGAGCGGCCGCCGAGACCACATAACACCGGTCTTGAAAGATCTACATTGGCTCCCAGTATGTTTCCGAGCACAATTCAAAGTGTTGGTGCTGACCTTTAAAGCCCTAAATGGCCTCGGTCCAGTATACCTGAAGGAGCGTCTCTACCTCCATCACTCTGGCCGGACACTGAGGTCCAGCACCGAGGGCCTTCTGGCAGTTCCCTCGTTGTGAGAAGCCAAGTTGCAGGGAACTACGCAGAGGGCCTTCTCGGTGGTGGCGCCTGCCCTGTGGAATGCCCTCCCAACAGATGTCAAAGAGGAAAACAACTACCAGACTTTTAGAAGACATCTGAAGGCAGCTCTGTTCAGGGAGGCTTTTAATGTTTAATAGATTACTGTGTTTTATTTTCTGTTGGAAGCCGCCCAGAGTGGCTGGGGAAACCCAGCCAGATGGGCGGGGTATAAATAATAAATTATTATTATTATTATTATTATTATTATTAATTATTATTATCCTGCCACAACTTTGAAATCTGCTTCCCAAGGAGACCCACCAATGCAGCTCATCGCTAGGCTTTCAGCGCAGTGGTAAACCTATTTTATTTTTCCTATGCTTTTAAAATCATTTTAATTTCTGCATGGTTGCCTCCTGTTTTTATTAATAGCGTCCTACTGGCCAACTTATTGTATTGACTGTAGAAATCACCTTGAGCAATTTTAAAGACAAACAGAAAGACGGAAAGGCAATGCATTTTAGAAATAAAATATTAGGATATCTGTAAAGTCAATTGCATGGCGAGGCCCTGGGCCCTGCAGTTCCCTTGGGTAATAAATACACAGAAACAAATATTTTGGGTTAATGGGATAAATAAGGCCACATCTTTATTGGTTACAGATGTGAGAAGTTTGGCTTAGGCATTGAGTGAAACCAGACTATATCCTGACTCCTGCATGTCCACAGAAAATCTCTTAAGGGTCAACCACTGGTAGGGGGAGCCCTATGATATACATCAATTAAGAGCACCTCCAGGGTCCCCGCTGGGGTTGTGGCATGGCCCTAGCCCACACCCAGGCTTTGGACAGGATCCACACACCCAGATCCCTTTAATGGAATACACTTATCGAAGAGGGGCAGACGGAGGCAACAATCTCCCCTCCCATGAACAAAGCTTACCCAATTCCTAACCTTACGAAGTTGTGATGACTGCTACAAGGTAGGCGAAAACTAAGTGGCTAGTGCCAATTTGCCAAGCGGGGAAAAAATTCCTACCTGGCCCCAACAATAAGGCAACCGACATTAGCCCATAGCAAGGCCAAATTCAAGCAACGCATAAAAAGAGGGTGGGTGGGCTGGGTGATCTGATGAGGAGGTGAAAGGAGGCCACCCTCCAGTTGCGCTGTACTGAAAAAGGCAAGCGGCCACGCACAACAACCTATCCATGCTCCGCTAGCAGGAGAGGCTTCTATACATGAGCTCAGCGCCGTCTAAAGCGCCCCTGTCGCCATGGTGCGCCGGATCTCTCCGGCGCCCTTCCGCCCCATTTCACAGCGCGGTGGGCGGGTGGGCGCTGCGCTGCTGCGCGGCGGGCGGGCAGGCACAGCGCGATCTCTCTGGCGCCCTCCCACCCCGTTTCCCAGCACGGTGGGCAGGTGGGCGTCATGCGCAGCTGCGCAGCGGACCGGCGAAACGGCCAGCCAGTGGGCGGGCGCAGCTCGCGACGCCCTCCTGGCGGGCCGGCGCCATGGTGCCCTGCGCCACCGGGGGTCTACGACGAGCCGTCCCTGCATGAACTGTGAGACCTGATTCACAGGTGATCCTTCATAGGGAGCTGTCAGACCATTGGTCCACCTAATTCAGTGTGTACATTGACTGGCAGTGGCTCTCTAGGGCAGGCATCCCCAAATTGCGGCCCTCCAGATGTTTTGGCCTACAACTCCCATGATCCCTAGCTAACAGGACCAGTGGTCGGGGAAGATGGGAATTATAGTCCAAAACATCTGGAGGGCCGAAGTTTGGGGATGCCTGCTCTAGGGTTTCAAGCTCAGTACATCCCTAACACTACCTGGAGATCCTGGGGACTGAATCTGGGACCTTGTGTGTCCAAAGTGGAACCATTTCCCTTCTGGCCCGTTTCACCGTGATTTTGTTCTGAGCATGCCCACAGACTTCTGACACTCCACAGATGCCACCACAATCTCTTGTCTGTCTTGTGAACCTGAAAAAGTCAGGATCCCCCACCCATAGAACCATGGGTAGAGGGAGATACTTTTGCACAAACATTTCCAAGCATGATCTACAAGCACCCTAACTTAGCTTTGGGAGATGCAGCCACCATATTGAATTACTGCACCAATTTGTTAGAGTAAATATCCACTTAATAAGATTCAAGGGGAAAATATTCTTGAAAGGTTACTTGCTCTAGAGAGACTGATTAGGGATATTTGCCAAACATAAATGGAAATGTTGAACTGCACCCAAATGCTATGATTCAGATACCTATTCAATCTGCTGGCACTTCTTCCATTCTTGTAATGGCCTGGTGCCCAAATGAGACAGGCAGGCAAGAAATATACCCAATAATGCTGTCATCAGATATAGCAGAGCAGTGACCTCATAAAGTTAGTGATTTTCCCTCCCAAAAAGTAAGTTGCTTTCTTCTCTTCCGGCATATCACACAGCCCTCCCCATAATTCAGTTTACATACATGGCATTTTTTTTAAATCAACGGTAAAGGATTTAAATGGAAAAGAAAGTGTTAGTTATCCTAGCATGCTTCTTTGAAAGAAACAAGTTCTGTTAGTTATTTTAATAAAATTATACCGTAGAAGGACGGGGGAACCAGGTGGCGCTGTGGTTAAACCACTGAGCCTAGGGCTTGCTGATCAGAAGGTCGGCGGTTCGAATCCCTGTGACGGGGTGAGCTCCCGTTGCTTGGTCCCAGCTCCTGCCAACCTAGCAGTTCGAAAGCACGTCAAAATGCAAGTAGATAAATAGGAACCGCTACAGCAGGAAGGTAAACAGTGTTTCCATGTGCTGCTCTCATTTGCCAGAAGCGGCTTTGTCATGCTGGCCACATGACCTGGAAGCTATACGCCGGCTCCCTCGGCCAATAATGCGAGATGAGCGCGCAACCCCAGAGTCGGTCACGACTGGACCTAATGGTCAGGGGTCCCTTTACCTTTTTACCGTAGAAGGACAGATGAGAATCTCACACTACCCTCCAAGTAATCAGAAGTGCTTCTGTGCATCTAGCCATCTTTACTTGTCTACATCACGATAATGCATGCACATAAACCAAAAACCTGAAATAGGATTTCCTAAAGGGACATGCCCTCTGAAGCAGTGAAAGATGGAGTACTATGAGGCGGAACCTGCCCCTGAAATACACAACAATACCACTAAGGCGAGTTCCATCATTTCCGACTCATGAACATTATGGTTGTCACTATTCACTGTATATTTAAATTATGTATTTTGAAATGTTGCAAATTGCTTTTGGGTAAAAGTGCCTTGAATAAGGCTGGTTTTATATATATATGGTGATATTCCAGCTGAACTATTTAAAATTTTAAAAGATGATGCTGTTAAGGTGCTACACCCAATATGCCAGCAAGTTTGGAAAGCTCAGCAATGGCCAGAGGATTGGAGAAGATCAGTCTACATCCCAATTCCAAAGAAGGGCAGTGCCAAAGAATGCTCCAACTACCGCACAATTGCGCTCATTTCACACGCTAGCAAGGTTATGCTTAAAATTCTACAAGGCAGGCTTAGGCAGTATGTGGACCGAGAACTCCCAGAAGTGCAAGCTGGATTTCGAAAGGGCAGAGGAACCAGAGACCAAATAGCAAACATGCGCTGGATTATGGAGAAAGCTAGAGAGTTCCAGAAAAACGTCTACTTCTGCTTCATTGACTATGCAAAAGCCTTTGACTGTGTCAACCACAGCAAACTATGGCAAGTTCTTAAAGAAATGGGAGTGCCTGATCACCTCATCTGTCTCCTGAGAAATCTCTATGTGGGACAAGAAGCTACAGTTAGAACTGGATATGGAACAACTGATTGGTTCAAAATTGGGAAAGGAGTACGACAAGGTTGTATATTGTCTCCCTGCTTATTTAACTTATATGCAGAATTCATCATGCGAAAGGCTGGACTAGATGAATCCCAAGCCGGAATTAAGATTGCCGGAAGAAATATCAACAACCTCAGATATGCAGATGACACAACCTTGATGGCAGAAAGCGAGGAGGAATTAAAGAACCTTTTAATGAGGGTGAAAGAGGAGAGCGCAAAATATGGTCTGAAGCTCAACATCAAAAAACCCAAGATCATGGCCACTGGTCCCATCACCTCCTGGCAAATAGAAGGGGAAGAAATGGAGGCAGTGAGAGATTTTACTTTCTTGGGCTCCTTGATCACTGCAGATGGTGACAGCAGTCACAAAATTAAAAGATGCCTGCTTCTTGGGAGAAAAGCAATGACAAACCTAGACAGCATCTTAAAAAGCAGAGACATCACCTTGCCGACAAAGGTCCGTATAGTTAAAGCTATGGTTTTCCCAGTAGTGATGTATGGAAGTGAGAGCTGGACCATGAAGAAGGCTGATTGCCGAAGAATTGATGCTTTTGAATTATGGTGCTGGAGGAGACTCTTGAGAGTCCCATGGACTGCTAGAAGATCAAACCTATCCATTCTTAAGGAAATCAGCCCTGAGTGCTCCCTGGAAGGACAGATCGTGAAGCTGAGGCTCCAATACTTTGGCCACCTCATGAGAAGAGAAGAATCCTTGGAAAAGACCCTGATGTTGGGAAAGATGGAGGGCACAAGGAGAAGGGGATGACAGAGGACAAGATGGTTGGACAGTGTTCTCAAAGCTACGAACATGAGTTTGACCAAACTGTGGGAGGCAGTGCAAGACAGAAGTGCCTGGCGTGCTATGGTCCATGGGGTCACGAAGAGTCGGACACGACTAAACGACTAAACAACAACAAAATATATATATGGAGGTAGCTGATACATTTATTGGAATCAAGGAACGCAAACCTTTCTAAGGAAAGATTCTGCTTCCTCTTCAAGCAGAGTAAATCTGAAACTTCTTGGCGAAAATTAATGAAATTACGTCAGTTTTACATTTGGGTAAATGGCAGTAGTGCTTTACTGTGCAATTCTTTAATGGATGTTAAAGCATAGTTTTGAATTGGTTTTACAGTGTGGAACAACTGTTAACAAAGAATATGCTGTGGATATTATCACTGCAATGAAGCCATCATGACTTTTCTGAATTTCAGTGCAATGAATACTATGGTCCACACAGGGATTCTCAACTGCCCAGTTTACAATATGCAGCCAGTAGGTCAAAATGTAGGTTTTAAAATGCCTAGTTAACACTGTACTTCCAGTAAGTGCACAACAAGAGTATTTCAGTTGCACTGCACTTTGAAAAGCCCTTACTGTGTTCTGTGGCAGGCAATATGTCACCTAGACCCTTCTGAGGATATGAACTAGGCCCTCAAGACAAGGCCATTTATAAAGGAGGAGAGGAGACATGACCATTTGAAAATGGTTCTTCTCCTTACTGGGACATCTGGTTTGCATGCAGTTTCAATCCCCGGTATCTCCAAGTAGGTCTAGCAGAGACCCCACCTGAAATCCCGAAGAGCTGCTGCCAATCATTGTAGTCAATACTGAGCAAGATGGAGAGTTTGCCTGACTTAGTATAAAACAGCTTACTGTGGCTCCTATGAGCTGATGTTGCAATGTGCCTGGTTCATATCTAGCAAGCTCAGCGCTTGGGAAACGTGGCTTAATGCACCCTAGAACAGGCATCCCCAAACTGCGGCCCTCCAGATGTTTTGGACTACAACTCCCATGATCCCTAGCTAACAGGACCAGTGGTCGGGAAAGATGGGAATTGTAGTCCAAAACATCTGGAGGGCCGAAGTTTGGGGATGCCTGCCCTAGAACATGTACAACATTCTCTCACAGCTGTCCAGCCCACCATTTTCTGTTGTGGTTCTACAGGATCCCAGGCAGAGGTCTTTCTAATCCCTTGCTACCTGAACATTTCAACTGGAGATGTCATGGATTGCATCTGAGAGCTTTTGCATACAACTCGATTACAGTGGTACCCCGGGTTAAGAACTTAATTCGTTCTGGAGGTCCGTTCTTAACCTGAAACTGTTCTTAACCTGAGGTACCACTTTAGCTAATAGGGCCTCCCGCTGCTGCCACACCACCGCCGCAATTTCTGTTCTCATCCTGAAGCAAAGTTCTTAACCAGGGGTACTATTCCTGGGTTAGTGGAGTCTGTAACCTGAAGCGTCTGTAACCTGAGGTACCACTGTATGGCCAATACCTAATGATGTCTGCCATTACAGATAAATTCCTCTTTTGAATCCAAAAAAACTCTTGGGTTCCACAGACCACCATTTGAAGCAATGGACAATGGCACCTACATACCCTCCAACATTTCTCCAATGAAAATAGGGGTGCCCTAAGGAAAAGCAGGATATTCCAGGATCAAATCAAAAA
Organism: Zootoca vivipara; assembly: GCF_963506605.1. Taxonomy (NCBI): domain Eukaryota; kingdom Metazoa; phylum Chordata; class Lepidosauria; order Squamata; family Lacertidae; genus Zootoca; species Zootoca vivipara. Next base: position 14,754,014 of record NC_083291.1, read on the forward strand.
CTGGGGCAGCTTCTATAAATCCAGGACAGTCCCTGGAAAATAGGGACGCTTGGAGGGTCTGCACCTATGTTGCTGACATTTCCAAAATGAGATAGACACAAATACTGTACCACATTTGAAACAAGCACCAGCTCTCATGACTGAACTTTTTTTGTGAATTATTTGGAAGGATATGTGGATTATGTAGATGTGGAAATGGCCATTCACTTCCTGACAGCTGCTAAAATGCTGATTCCAACGTTCTCGGGAGTGGGGGGAGAATCCCCCCTTTCATTAGAATGGACTTTCAAATATGGCAGTTGACAATAATGCATAAATTAAGGTATTATGTCACAGCAAGAAATGATGTGGTGTTTGAGAACAAATTTGTTGGAAAATGGGCAACTTTACCACCTTTTGAACTGAGAAATTCAGTGATGAACTCAGACCGTATTCTTTGGTTTGAAGATTAATTGTATTAATCAACTGGAAAATAATTCATTGCGATGGAAACAATAATAAAAAATTTAAAGAAAAGAAAAGCATACTAGATGAAATGCTCCATTACAATTTGTTAGCATTTGGTTATGAGATGTTGAATTATTTAGGTTTGCTTTCTTTTTGAAAGCACTGGGCATTTGAAGCTGTCTTATAGCAAGGCAGACAACTAGTGTATATAAGCTCCGTATTTTCTGCCCCATTTCACTGTGCCGGTCTCACCTTTGCTAGCTCTGCTATCAGAGTTCTTAATCAAATTATTAGCACATGCTCTCCCACTGAGCAATGATCTTTCCTTAAATACAAGGTTACAGATGAAAGCTGAAGTATTTTTCTGAGCACTGAGTAGCATATGTTCCATGAAGAACTACTATACCTTTGGTGTTAAAGGTTGGGGGGGGGAATCTCTAGGATCCATTAGGCCAGTTCACACATCACTGTAAACTGTGCTTATTAACTTGCCATGACCAAACAGATTGCACCCACTTCGCTTCTCCTGTAAGCACAAGGAGGAGGAACAAGACACAATTCTTGGCTTAGTTGTTGTTGTTTAGTCATTTAGTCGTGTCCGACTCTTCGTGACTCCATGGACCAGAGCATGCCAAGCACTCCTGTCTTCCACTGCCTCCCGCAGTTTGGTCAGACTCATGTTGGTAGCTTTGAGAACACTGTCCAACCATCTCGTCCTCTGTCGTCCCCTTCTCCTTATGCCCTCCATCTTTCCCAACATCAGGGTCTTTTCCAGGGAGTCTTCTCTTCTCATGAGGTGGCCAAAGTATTGGAGCCTCAGCTTCACGATCTGTCCTTCCAGGGAGCACTCAGGGCTGGTTTCCTTCAGAATGGATAGGTTTGATCTTCTTGCAGTCCATGGGACTCTCAAGAGTCTCCTCCAGCACCACAACTCAAAAGCATCAATTCTTCGGCGATCAGCCTTCTTGATGGTCCAGCTCTCACTTCCATACATCACTACTGGGAAAACCATAGCTTTAACTATATGGACCTTTGTCGGCAAGGTGATGTCTCTGCTTTTTAAGATGCTGTCTAGGTTTGTCATTGCTTTTCTCCCAAGAAGCAGGCGTCTTTTAATTTCGTGACTGCTGTCACCATCTGCAATGATCATGGAACACTTGGCTTAGTGCTATACCAAAATTCTGGGACTTGGTTTGCACTGCTCATAAAACCCACAACCAAGAAGCTAAGAACAAATCATGGTTGGTTCACAGCAAAATAAACCACAATCCCTGGTTCACATATAACATTAAGCCAAATATTGTGACTTGTTGCTCTGCTTTCAGTATGTTCATGCTAAGCCATTAACCATGGTTCATCTTGATGTGTCAATAAAGCCATTATCACATTAAAAAGAGTGTACACTTTCTGTAAACCATGAAAATGAAGCATTTCAGAAAGGAGCAGCCTTAATATTTACAATGAATCAGCCAGAATCGTTCAGAGTATTACAGGAATTACTGTGCTTTTCACCAATGACTGATCCCTAAGAGTCTGACTAGGTTTCAGTTATCAGAACAGAAAATTACTATTTATAGCCCTAATGCTGCAATCCTAAACACAACTACCTGAGAGTAAGTCCCATTAAACTCACTGGGGTTTACTTCTGAGTAGGCAAGTATAGGACTACACTAAGGGTTGCAATCCTAAGTGTGCTTGCTTGGATGTATGGCCCATTAAAATAAATAAAGATGTCGAGAACCTGGGGTGCTGTTTTCCTCATGTCAACTGTGTATCATCTCTCTGGTGCGCACCTGCTACATAGTCCAGCATCCTAAATACATCCCTTGGGTTATCCATTTATTATATCTTGCTTTTTCATCTTCAAGAAGAGCACCAGCCAACCCCTCTGTAGGAAGCAAAGCATTCAACCGCTACTCACAGCATGTATTAACTAATACCGGCATACACCACCTGTGATCCACCAAGATGAACACAGCCCACCAGCCATGTATGGCTGCTTGCCAGGGGCTTTGTAAAACCCTCCTGGTTATGTGGCCTGTTTGGAATTGGGGGGAAACAAACAGGGGAGGAGTAGTGTCTCGGGGTATGGAAGAAAAGGTCTTTCTTCTTCTTTTAGAAGTTCATGTTGTGTTTGGCTTGCTTACATCTGTTTCATTTCAATTTCAATTTCATTTTTACTTGTTTCATTTTGGCATTGCATTAGTCATTTGGTGACTTTTAGCCGCTGATTATAGCAAAAGCAGAAATGGAATAGACATCAATTCTCCTGGTGGCCATCATTTTGTTTGCTGCAGAATCCCCCAATTTAGTTTTGTTCTGGCGTATTTTGGGCAGCTAGATGGGCCAATGTTCCTACCAGTGCTTTTCTTTTCTAGAAAAAAAAGGTGTTGGTACTCACCATGAAGTTGTTACAGTAAGTGCCACACTTTTAACCTGTGCTTTTCTTCTAGAAACAAAGGTGTCAGTAGTGAATGAATCGGGGGTGGGGTGGGGGGACCTCTGGTTCTTACTTGATATAAGTTAGCTTCCTTTGTTCAAGTGAGTTAAATTTCAGAAGTTAAATACTAGTCTCACATTTATCTCCAACCTTGGTAAGTGGAAGATATCAGTACAGTCATACCTCGGATTAAGTACGCTTCGGTTTGAGTACTCCGCGGATCCGTCTGGAACGGATTAATCCACTTTCCATTACTTTCAATGGGAAAGTTCGCTTCAGGTTAAGTACGCTTCAGGTTAATTACGAACTTCCAGAACAAATTACATTCATACCTCGGGTTAAGTACACTTCAGGTTGAGTACTCCGCGGACCCGTCTGGATCAGATTAATACACTTTCCATTACTTTCAATGGGAAAGTTCGCTTCAGGTTAAGTACAGACTTCCGGAACCAATTGTGTACTTAAACCGAGGTACCACTGTATCCTAATGTGTCTTGGAAACATAATTATTGTGGCTTTCTATGAAGAATAACATGTTTGTAGGATACTGTTGGAGATCTGTAGCCTCTACGCTATGTAGGAAGTGAGACTGAGAGCAGTGTAACTGTCCTGAAAATTATAACTGTAAGAAGGTGCCAAAAATTCATAGTTTCAGAACTTTCCCTGGCTATGTGACAGAACTCTGCTCTGTTATTGTTTCAACATCCCAATATCCCCTGGGTTTCTCTCCATTGGAATTCTGGCAGGAATTGTAGATTTCAGAACACTGGTGTGAAATTAAGCACAATATGCCATCACAATAATAACTTTAAAAGCAAAACAAATCACTCACTGTCTGTGTTTTCATGGAAATTTTATTATTATTAAGTGAGGAAGAAATGAAAAAAAAAACCCAGCTACATGAAACCAAAATACCATTCCCAGTTTGTAAAAGTAATAATAGGTGATATCCAAGCAAGCCACAGCTCACACAGGAAAGGCCACAACGGAAGAGCAAGTTTGATCGTCCCAAAGCAGAGGCAGCCAAACAAGAACAACCTCTCGCCCGTATTTCATCAAAAGGTTTGTTACACACAGTATCCCTTGAATTCAGCAAAATCCCTAAATACAGATGATGAGAAACACATCCCTCAGCTTTCAAAGCATTTTGGAAATGCTTTCAGAGAACAAAGCCCGAACGAGCTTTCTCTCCTCCACCCCACCCTCACTCTTGACATAAGTAGGCCATCAACTTTAATGAAACGATAACAGCAAATTTCTGGATCTGAGCCAGCATATCAAAACCATGAGCTGGAAATATAACGTTGCCAAGAACGTAATCACAGCCCTGCCAGGGTTTCTTGACTTATATTTGGACATCATATTTAAAGACAAGAGCATCCCATAATAAGCCGTGCACTGCTATAGCCTGGGGCTTTAAACTCTCCAGTTATAGCACTGCCAAAGTTTGCTTTACTTTGTAAAATTATTCCTGAGCATGGAATTATGGTATACCTCCCCTCCTCGGAAAAAAAACAACCTCACATGGAAATGAGCTAGGATGCTTCCTCTCTGATACATGACCACTCACACCTATTATAAATTATTAGCTTTAGAACAGTGCCATGCCGAATATTTGCCATGATCCACTTTTCATACCAAAATACATCCCTTTAGAAGTGGAGACCTGCTCATGAAATTAGATCACCCTCAAAATGAAAATAGAAAATGCATTACGTTATCACACTGGCAAAAAAAACAACAGCAGCACATTCATCACACAGGCTAGGACTGCAAATAGCATAGTGTCGTAGATCATTACAGATAACCACAGCATTGCCCCTGCTTTTCAAAATTGCGTTTGCACTGCTTAAAGTGCTAGGGGATGGAGAGGGCATCTTTCTGCCAGGCCCTTTAGCTGCTGCCTATCAGGGGAACATAGTTTGGCTAAAACCTGGGAATAGGGAATCAGAAATCGGGGGTTGTGGAATGCAATAACAATTACTGTGGGTTTTCAACCGATTATGTGGGCCCTGAGATGGATGTGTGTGTTCAGGTGACCAGTTTTTTGGCAATAGTTAAGAAGAAATTCAAACACAGGTAAGGAATAGGAACAGGAGCAGCTGGCAGTGGGGAGATGGGGTGCAGTTGCTCACTGGGACAAGATGGTTTGAGCATATTACACAGACTGTACTGGCTGCCAATCAGCTTCCAGGTCCAATTGGTTTTTGTTGGTTTTTGACCTGTAAAGCCTTAAACGGCTCAGGAAAGCAATACAGTACCTCAAGGACCGCCTCTCCCCATATAAAACGTCCCGGACTCTGCATTCATCATCTGAAGCCCTCCTCCACATGGTTGCCAGGGTGGCAATGTTGTGACGTGGGGTTCATGATTTCAAGCTCGTCAAGCTTGAATTTGACATAATATGCCGGAGACAGTTCTCTAGTAACACTTCTTTATTAAAGCAAACAAGACTGAGCTCTGAGGAGAAGAAAGCTACATTTATAGGGACGGGGGACTAGCTAGAAAGGGATACATTTTGGAGGGAACAATACCGGTATCAGGCAATCCCAGTGCTGCCTTTTGAAGGAAACCAATAAGACAGAGGATCCAAATAAAGCAGCTTAAATGAACCAATAGTAGCTGTAACCTTCTGGAACCAAAAGGCAGTTGTTGTTGTTGTTGTTGTTTAGTCGTTTAGTCGTGTCCGACTCTTCGTGACCCCATGGACCATAGCACGCCAGGCACTCCTGTCTTGCACTGCCTCCCGCAGTTTGGTCAAACTCATGTTCGTAGCTTCAAGAACACTGTCCAACCATCTCGTCCTCTGTCGTCCCCTTCTCCTAGTGCCCTCAATCTTTCCCAACATCAAGGTCTTTTCCAAGGATTCTTCTCTTCTCATGAGGTGGCCAAAGTATTGGAGCCTCAGCTTCACGATCTGTCCTTCCAGGGAGCACTCAGGGCTGATTTCCTTAAGAATGGATAGGTTTGATCTTCTTGCAGTCCATGGGACTCTCAAGAGTCTCCTCCAGCACCATAATTCAAAAGCATCAATTCTTCGGCGATCAGCCTTCTTTATGGTCCAGCTCTCACTTCCATACATCACTACTGGGAAAACCATAGCTTTAACTATACGGGCCTTTGTCGGCAAGGTGATGTCTCTGCTTTTTAAGATGCTGTCTAGGTTTGTCATTGCTTTTCTCCCAAGAAGCAGGCGTCTTTTAATTTTGTGACTGCTGTCACCATCTGCAGTGATCAAGGAGCCCAAGAAGGTAAAATCTCTCACTGCCTCCATTTCTTCCCCTTCTATTTGCCAGGAGGTGATGGGACCAGTGGCCATGATCTTGGTTTTTTTGATGTTGAGCTTCAGACCATATTTTGCGCTCTCCTCTTTCACCCTCATTAAAAGGTTCTTTAATTCCTCCACGCTTTCTGCCATCAAGGTTGTGTCATCTGCATATCTGAGGTTGTTGATATTTCTTCCGGCAATCTTAATTCCGGCTTGGGATTCATCTAGTCCAGCCTTTCGCATGATGAATTCTGCATATAAGTTAAATAAGCAGGGAGACAATATACAACCTTGTCGTACTCCTTTCCCAATTTTGAACCACTCAGTTGTTCCATATCCAGTTCTAACTGTAGCTTCTTGTCCCACATAGAGATTTCTCAGGAGACAGATGAGGTGATCAGGCACTCCCATTTCTTTAAGAACTTGCCATAGTTTGCTGTGGTCGACACAGTCAAAGGCTTTTGCATAGTCAATGAAGCAGAAGTAGACGTTTTTCTGGAACTCTCTTGCTTTCTCCATAATCCAGCGCATGTTTGCTATTTGGTCTCTGGTTCCTCTGCCCTTTCGAAATCCAGCTTGCACTTCTGGGAGTTCTCGGTCCACATACTGCCTAAGCCTGCCTTGTAGAATTTTAAGCATAACCTTGCTAGCGTGTGAAATGAGCGCAATTGTGCGGTAGTTGGAGCATTCTTTGGCACTGCCCTTCTTTGGAATTGGGATGTAGACTGATCTTCTCCAATCCTCTGGCCATTGCTGAGTTTTCCAAACTTGCTGGCATATTGGGTGTAGCACCTTAACAGCATCATCTTTTAAAATTTTAAATAGTTCAGCTGGAATATCATCACTTCCACTGGCCTTGTTATTAGCAGTGCTTTCTAAGGCCCATTTGACTTCACTCTCCAAGATGTCTGGCTCAAGGTCAGCAACCACACTACCTGGGGTGTACGAAACCTCCATGTCTTTCTGGTATAATTCCTCTGTGTATTCTTGCCACCTCTTCTTGATGTCTTCTGCTTCTGTTAGGTCCTTACCACTTTTGTCCTTGATTATGGTAATCTTTGTACGAAATGTTCCTTTCATATCTCCAATTTTCTTGAACAGATCTCTGGTTTTCCCCATTCTATTGTTTTCCTCTATTTCTTTGCATTGCTCATTTAAGAAGACCCTCTTGTCTCTCCTTGCTGTTTTTTGGAAATCTGCATTCAGTTTCCTGTATCTTTCCCTATCTCCCTTGCATTTTGCTTGCCTCCTCTCCTCCGCTATTTGTAAGGCCTCGTTGGATAGCCATTTTGCTTTCTTGCATTTCACCCTAATGCATTTCACCCACATTTTGCTTTCTTGCATTTCACCCTAATGCATTTCACCCACATTTTGCTTTCTTGCATTTCACCCTAATGCAAATACATACAATAGTAATACAGATATAAAATCCTTTGACTCAATACACAACAGGCAACACAAGAAAGAGGCCTTTTCCATTTGTGGAATGCTCTCCCAAGGGAGGTTCGCCCGGTGCCTTCATTACTTATTTTCAGGCCACTTTGAGAGTGTATGGTGGAACATTCGAACCAGGGGCACAAAACCAAACTTGGTGTCAAAGCAAACCTTTTAGAAAAGTAGTGCAATGAGTAGATTTAGAGGAGGTAAAATGGATCAACACACACCATACACTGAGTTCTCCCTCCCAAACCAGTCAGTGAGCTCTCGGCACAATCTTTTAAAAAACAATATGAGTTACTCCTTTCATATCTGTTATGCCATTTTCATTGTGTGTGTGTGTGTGTGTGTGTGTGTGTGTGTGTGTGTATCCCCACAGAGAATGTTCTGCCTCCTTTCAATCTGTGCCACAATAAATGCTTCCCATTTCTGGAACAGTGGGGTTCTTTTGAAGAGGAGGGTGTACCCGAGAGGACGGAATAGCAAATGCAGCTGCGGCCCTTTTGACAAATGAAATAAATAACATTGTCAAGCCCAGGAAAAGTGGGACCCCTGAGGGCGTCACATTCATTTCCTCCTTGATAGAATGTGGGGATCAGACTGTCGACCTGATTGGTTGTTGCCACAGCCTCGCAGGTAGGACCGTTGTTTGCCTTCAACAGGCCCCCTGGTTGCTGTAAACTTATTCAATTAAGAGGGGGGAAGGAGAAATTGCCGAGCTGTCGATGGCGACCGAAGCATTAAGCTCGCGGAAGAGGATGAGGCCGTTTGTCTCAAAACACTGTGATCAGTCAAGAAATAAACCTGTTGGCAGAAGGCCCAGGACTTCTCAAGAGCACCTTGTGAAAATGAGAGCTCTCCACCCACCCCCCTTCCTGGAGGTTTCATGGGAAAGAGTATCATTAAATGAGGCTGTGGTCCACAACTAGGTAACTAGCACTTGGCTGCTCCTTGAAGTGTGACTAATGGGAGGTGCTGGGGAGGAATCCAGCTCAAAGACCTTGACAGAAGACTTCCGAATGCCCTTGTTGATAAATTCAAATCACATGGGGGGAAAATGCTTCCCAGTAGTTTAGAGCACCCGCCATTTCCCATAGCTTCTCTTGGCAAGGATGCCAATTGACCTGCCCTCCCCTGCTCTAGGAAATGAGTGGAGTGCTGCTCTTCAGTTGCTACACAACAATGTTCCAATTTGCAGGGGTTGGGGGGGGAGCTGTTTGTTTCTGTTGCCAGAAGGAAAAAGAAATGCCGGCGTTGCCTCTTTGACCATCCTTCTCTCTTGCATCAAGGCTGCAGCATTTTGCTGGCATTGTTGGGGGAAAGCGACGGCAAGATTTATTTACCGCTAAATAAAGAATCTCCAAGCGGTTCTCATAAAATGGTGCAGAATATCAATTTAAAATTAGCAGGAGAAACAGACTTTAAAAGCAGTGCACATCATGAAATCACATAAAATAGACAAGATGGTGACATGTCTGGTTTTTAGCAGGCGTTGAAAAAAGTACAACAAATAGCTCAGCAGGAGAGAGACTGCTTTGCCCCCAATTCTGTAACCGTTTCTCAAAGGGGAGTCGCTCCAGTCTCCAGATCATTTTGGCTATCCTTTATTCCATTTGGTTTTGATCTTTTAAAAACCAGAACTGAGGACATTGGTCATGCCTGCTTCAGAAATTTCAAACTGCTCTGAATGTTGTTGCTGTTTTCGCTTCCTTTCAGTCTGACCAATAAATTCACCAGGCACTTTGTGCAGCATATAGGATATTAAGGGTCTTATTGGGGAAGAAGTATAATCATGAACATTTTTTGCCATTGTTAAATGTGAGGATAGAAAAATAATGCATTATAATCACCCCACACTTTTATTCTCTTGCATAGCAATTTCAGCTTTCGGGCAGATTATGGGAAAACACCATTTTCCATTATATGTGCATAAAACAATATAACCTTGTTTTCTATTGTTCAGACACTTGTCAAACTCCCTTCTCCCCATTCAGAGAGAGAAAGAGAAAGTTGCATTTTACACACACACACACACACACACACACACACACACACACAGACACACACACAGACAACTCACTGAAAACAGCTCAAACATACATTTCTGCTTCCTCAGTCACACACAAAGGCACGCAAAAGAATGCATTTTTTCACAGTATGCTTCTGTATTTTATCACCAGAGCTTCCAGAGTCTGTACAATCCTTAAATGTTGATTACTTGCGAATCTTTCCCCTCCTCCAGAAAGCTCTGGGTGGTTTAAGTGGGATAATCCCAATTTACCCTCACAACTTTCCTGTGTGGTTGGTTAGTCTGAGATGCAGTAGTACTTTTTATCATGCACAACCCTTGCTGCAAGTGCTGAATTGAAGAATGGCACACACTCACACGTGCAACCTATTGATTGATTGATTGATTGATTATTCGTTTGGAACCTTTTCTGCTACCTTCAATGCAAGATTCTCAGGGGCGCGTAAATACTCAAAATTCACTGGACCTGAACTGACACAAAATTTATTAAAACAGGTGCTCTATTATATACAGGGAAGACTCTTGCCATGTTCATTAATATTTTTTAAAAACCCACTATTGATACTATTGACATTTTAATGAATGACATTTTATCCTTTCTCTCTCGTTCTCGCTGTTCTTTCACACTTTTCCTAACAGCCCCTTCTCTCCCTCCCTTCTTTTCTGCCCAACATGCTTCCGGTGATAGGACAGGTTATTGTTGCTAGAGGTCTGGGCTGATCTCTTGCAGAGGACTCCCCCCCTTTTTTGTATCCTCCTTCCATTGCTCCTCCCATTTCAGATTTCCCTTCCATTTCCCCCCCTCTCCAACTGAGTTCCCCGTCACCATATGAAATTAGATTGAGAGCTGCCATTTAGCCACTCCAGATCTAGGCATAACATTTTGTAAGTGCATCTAATCCCCGCTTCAACCCTCACATTCTCTCCCCACCCATTAACCCCCTTACAGGGCTTTGCCCCTTCTTTGGCAGATAAATTTATCTGATGCTGGAATACATAATCCAGATTTGAAATAGTTAGTTATCATTGGGTTTAATTCGTTGCTTTTTCAGGCTGCTTTTCCTGGCCTTTTGTTGTTGTTGTTGTTGTTTTTCTTTAAATAAACTGCTGTAAACTTCCCTAGGGAATCTCCGGGCATTGACACCAAAGAAATCTATATAAATAATAGGATCGAGAAAAGTAGCCTCAGGTTTTTTTATGAAGCTAATAAATCAGTGTCTTTGCAAAGCTTACAGAATGCCTTGGAACTAAAACTGATCTAAAGAAAGTTAGGCGCCCTTGCATCTTAGGGCTGTGCCAAATGTCCTCTAATTTATGATATTTGTTTGTATAGCTTAATCAACTCAACTGAACTGATTTCAGGGGGTGATGGGAGAGCAGCCACCCCATCAAACATTTGCATTGTTTAGATAACAACAACAAAATTTATATACCATCACTACCACCCTGATGAAAAATTAGGTGTGACTGTAGTGTATAGTATAGTAAAAAAAACAACCACCTCAAATACTCAATACTCAAAGGGACTGTCCTTCAGTTTTTTTGCCCATTACAGTCGTACATTGGAAGTCGAACAGAATCTGTTCCGAAAGTCTGTTTGACTTCCAAAATGTTCTGAAACCAAAGTGTGGCTTTGATTGGCTGCAGGAAGCTCCTGCAGCCAATCGGAAGCCATGGAAGCCCCGTCGGACATTCATCTTCCAAAAATAGTTCACAAACTGGAACAGTCACTTCCAGGTTTGTGGCGTTCAGGAGCCAAAACGTTCGAGAACTAAGCTGTTCGAGAACCAAGGTATGACTGTATTTCCTAGACTTCATTACAAACAACCAGAGATATTGGCCTGGGGTCTAAACAGGATTCCTGTTGGACTTCTGGCTTTCTTAGACCATTTTTCAATCCACCCCTGTTATCTGGTTCCATCCTTTGAACTCTGAGTCTCGAAAGTAATTGTTTGTGTTCCATCACCTTGCAAGAGGCAAGGAGAGCCTGAAGGTGCTAATCAAAGTTATCACTTGTTGTTGGCACAACTATACTTGTTAGGAACTATATCACAAGTAGCCACAAGTAGTAGAGGGCTAATAGCAATGGTTTCTTGAGCAACCCAGAAGCCTACGTCTTGTTCTTGCACTTATTAAATAGCCTCATTTTGCATAGCCAGGCCAGAAACAATTCCCAGTGGTAATTGATTTTTCATCACCCCCTCTGATCTCCTGGCTTTCCCATGCTTCTGGGCTTCAACTTGAAATTTTATTATAAGGGGCATGATGCTCCCTGACCCTTTGCATCATTATCTTTCCATGCCTCAGGGCACCCAGTTCTTGTTTATTTATGACTAATGTAGAGAAGGCCAGCACTGAGCATTCTCATGGGAATGAGCCTTTGTAACGGTTACCTATCGGCTTTCGAAGGATTAGAGTCCACCCGAGGAATTCCCAGGAAAATCTCTACCTCATTTGCAGGATAGTCATGGCGGGGAAAGATTTGCAGAATATACAACATGCATACCCACAAAATGGAACACACCCAGCCTTTTTGCACTAGGCTCCCAAACTGGCTAGAATAAAAAAGTGTGTGTGTGTAGCTAAAAAAAGAGAAAAATATAAAATGAGCATATAAGGAGACTGACACAAAAGGGAAAGCAGCACTAATGAAAGTAAAACCACCAGAGCAGAAAGACCAAATCAGACCAACAGTCCCAAACTCTGTCTAAATTTTTTAAGCCTTCAACTGCCAGCGGGAGACTATTAGAGAAAGGATGTGGGTTGCAGAGCCTCAATGCAACCACTTAGGCTATCACACCAAGCATGGGTGACATCAAAGAACAGGCAGCGTCTGTGACCTCCTCGGGACTCCTCCCCACAGAGGTGTCAATGTGAGTGGGATTGTGGGGAGAACGGGACATCACATGCATGACATCACATGTCCGGTGACATTGCGTCAGGACTTTGTGCCAGGTCGGAGGAGCCAGGAATGGAGCAGTCATGCAGCTTCAGTGGTTGGCAGCTCCCGCTACTGCTGCTGCGGCGGCGGCGGCCACCCACTGCAGCCTGCTTTGCCTTTCCTTCCCCTCTGTGGCAGGAAGAGGAGGAGGAGCTGGCCACTGAAGCTGCGATGCCATTACATTCCTAGCTCTTCTGACCTGACTCAACTTTTTTGAACATTGGGGGAGGCGGCCCCTCGCAAACAAATATTGAGGGGACCCAAAACGGTCCATTCCCTAGGAGTCAGCACCCCTGCCTCCCCTCCACATAAAAATATTGTACAACCTAAAGATTTGAGCAGGAAAAGTTGGCTATTACAGGAGTGGCTGTGTGGTGGGGACAGCAGAGTTTCTCTGAGCTCTCAACAGCTTACTGGGAATGGACAAGGTGGCAGCGGGTTGGCATGGTGCAAATGCACCAGCAGAGCCAATAAGCCACTCCCCCCGTGGGTTTGAACACTCCAAATTCCCTGCCTGCTGGTGAGTGGCAGAAAGTCAGCTATTGGGAGGTCAGGGGAGCACCACCACTCCACTCCACCATGTCATCCGTTCCTGGGCTGAGATTAGGTGCCATATTAATTTCCCGCAATCCCTCAAGCATTCCCAGGGCATTGTGGGAATTTGGGCTCAAGCACCTACTGCTGGTTGTAGAGCACTGTCCGAGAAGGGTTGCGAGACTCAGTAGTGGACAGGACTTCTGTGCCTTTAATTGCCCTGCTCTCTTTTGAGTCTGGAAACCTTAAAGATAAACCTGCAGACCCTTTGCTTGGAAATTAAACAAAGGGTCTGCTGGTTTCTCTTTAAGGTTTCCAGACTCAAAAGAGAGCAGGGCAATTAAAGGCACAGAAGTCCTGTCCACTATTGAGTCTGGCAACCCTATGTCTGAGTACCACCACTAGGTCTGAGCATCACCACTAGGTAAGCCTGAGAAAGTATCAACAGAAACAGAGGTCCACTTTGCTCCAGGGCCCCTCACACCCAGAGTTGGCCCTGTTGATTGTGGCACAAATTGTTCACATTAATTCACGTGAAATCTGCCACAGAGACTGGGATTGTTATCTACATTAAAAAGGGGGAAAGCATAAAGAAGCCTTTGAAACCACAGCTTTAAAAAATGATAATAAAATAATTGTCTGAAGAAATCCCAGAAGTTTCCATTTGATGGATTGTCAGGGAAATGGATTATTCAAGCAGTGCTATTCTCCCCCCCCCTCTCTTAGCATTTGAAAGATCAGGCTGGTATTTAATCTTCTCCTGGGACATGTATGTAGTGCTAATAAAATCTTTTGACTGTTGCTCATTAAAGGTGGCCTGAAACTTTCAGGGAGAGAGAGACATCTGGATACCTTCAAGTATCGCAGGAAGTAAAGGAGAGTTAGGAGACTGCAAATTAGATAGAATCCCTCAAGTTCCATAGTGTAAAGCAAATAATAGATAGTGAGTTTGAGTGTTCAGAGTTCCTCACATCACAGATGATGTGAAATACCTGTGATACAGCTGTTGGAGAAGTAACAGGTGATATAAGGCTTCATGTGTGCATACACAGGGTGATTTTATGCAATCTCTCCCCCACTTTTGCAAACCTTTTTGCATGTTGCATTACGTGCGTTATCAAGGGGGGTGCCCATTCCTGTTCACCTCACGAATATGGTCAACAGCTGGGGCAGCCTGCGTAACCCACCCATAGTAATCGGAAAACTACTGCCTAACATGGGCTGAGTTGATTGGAGAGGCTGGGCATTTGGAAGGCTTCGGACTATTTCTCATCCTCTTCCAATTATTCGTGGTTTTCATTTAACAGTTTTCCAAGAACATTAGCACCGCAATTCAGCACAGAACTACTGCACAGCAGCAATTCAATGTCAACTTTACACTGTACAGTTCTATGCCACCCCTATTACTTTCTACATTTGCAGGTACACGTCTTTACTACATGTACATAAATGCTGTAATGCCAACCATTTGCCTGCAAATGTATTTTGAAAATGCACCTATTTCCGAAATCTTGTTTATCTTGAATAAAAGAACAATTTCCTTTCTGCATCATGCTAATGATGTGTTGAAGGTGCTATAATCACAGCTATTTCACCAGATGTTAATAGAAAGCCTACATAATCACAAAGCGTTTCATTCCATACAGTCGTGCAAATAAAACCTCCTTGGTGCAAGCAAAACATCTTGGATTTTCAGGATTAGTAGCTCGGTGTCAGCATGCATAATAGAACTATACTGTACAAAGGGCAAAACATGCTCCAATTAAATCTGATTCCTAAATCAGACAATTGGTAATTGCTAATTGCTAATGTCTACAGTTATTTTACCCAAATGACTCTGAAGGTTATCCAAGTTATTTCTGGCCAATGGAAAGGCAAAGGGCTGTGGTTTCTGGACAGAATCCCTAGCATTTCTAGGTATGGCTGGAGAAAATCTCTGTTCAAAATCTCAGAGAGCTTCCTCCTGTCAGTGTAGCAGTAGTGGATGGTGTGGTCTTGACAGAAGCACTCACCCGACTGCCTAACAGTTTGGTCACTGCTGCATACCAGGAAGGAGAGTGGCGAGGCAGTCAGTACAGTGCAAACTCGCTAGCAGAGACAATCTGATGCTCCTGCCAGTGTATTTGGATTGCTCCAACCTGCTCCTCGTCCCCTCTGTATCAGCATGATTTAAAGATCTCCTCTTGGACATATTCAGGCCTTTGACCACAGAAATAAAGGTGAATTAAAAGCAGTACTGTATACCAAGTTTCTGCTAACCAGATAGAGAAAAAGCTGGTGGCAATTCCACTGGGAGAAAATGCTAACGCAAGAAGCAAAGGAGGGTTTATTATGAATCTGTGAATAGCTGCTAAAATCTTCTTAGCGCAACACTAAAAATTACATTCTGTTACCCTCAAGGAAAACAAAGCAAGGAAAAAAACAAACCCGGTGAGGTACAGACATGAAGAAACTGTTATGTTTATGCTGTTTTACTACTAATAACCATGGCGGGGGGAGGGGGCGGAGTAAGGTGAGATTTCAGCAGCAGCAACAACAACCACCATGCATTTTGAGAGTGTTTGTTTTAAAGGCTTTTTCATATCTTATAGTAACTAGTGCCAAAGCTATTGAATCAGGACACAAACAGTGTGGTTTTAAGCAAGTGGGCTGGCCTTTCCAGCATGAATGCTAAGTACACAGGATGGTTCTGTTGTTCATAAGGGTAGGCATGCAATATTCGAACCATAAATACAGTGGTACCTCGGTTTACGAACTTATTCCATTCCGGAAGTCCGTTCTTAAACCGAAACCATTCCTAAACCGAGGCATGCTTTCCCTAATGAGGCCTCCCGCTGCCAGTGCCCTTCCACTGTTCGGCTTCCGTTCTTAGACCGAGGTAAAGTTCTCAAACCGGGACACAACTTCCGGTTTTGCGGAGTTTGTAAACCGAATAGTTCGTAAACAGGACCGTTCTTAAACCAAGGTACCATTGTACAGATGTTCCTAAGGCAGAGGGGGTTTGTGGCCCTCCACATGATGTTAGATACCAACTCCCACCATTTCTGACCATTGGCAATGCTGGCTGGGGCTGATGGGAATTTGTCCAATGACACCTGAGAGGTGACAGGTTTTCCATCCCTATAAGGAATGGTCACTTGTAGTCTGAAATATGGCAGCGGGGAGGCAATACCCTCTGTTCCCTCCCTAAATGGCAGCCCTCCATCTTCCACAACCAGAACTGCACCCAATATTTGTGTGGCATAACACAGATTGTCCAACGATATCAACATGCACAAGTTCATGAATCTACCTCCAGCTGAGCATCTGTCCCATTTTCTCCATGAACACATCCCAAGTGGCACTAGAAATGGATAAATCTGTCTGTTTTAGTTTCTCTCACTTTTTCAGTTTTCCAACCTTTACTTGCCCACATTTCCATGGTAGTTTCTATTAAAAAAAAATCCCCATGAGTCTGTGAGCATCTTAATGCAGATTTCTCTATATACACATTTGCATGCCGTTGTCACTAATACAATGTGTTTTTGTGGGTTATTTCACACACATGCATTTAAATGCACACTCCCCCCCCCCCAATGTATACATTTTTATGTACACATTGTTTGGAAAACTGCATTGCAAAATTCAGAGACGTGCAAATTTCAAAGGATCCTTATATCTTCAGTGCAGATATTGGTTCAAGGAGTGTGAATGAGATGTTTTGGTTGCATTTTAATGAGAAACTAAGGCCCTCTCTCTAACTGGCACTAAATAACCCTCCAACTATTCATCTGTTTGAAAAAGCAGGGTGAGGGGACTGCTACCCTGCAACAACAGGCTCCCTCCAACTGGGAGAAAAACTGACTCCAAATCAAGGACCCTGACCTGCCCCCCACAACCTCAGCAGTCTCTAATGGCAGAAATCTTGGGAAATCGGCTCACAAATGGAATACAGCAGAAGGAAGGCACAGTTGGTCCCTCGACATTTTGTGCAGAAGCAGCAGGACTGGGGGGGGGAATGTGGGGAAGCTTTCCTTTGCAAAGAAAGATGACAGCAATGACAAGACGGTTCAGGTAAAGGTTTGCTTATTATTTCTCATGCTGCACACGCTTTTCACTGTGTCAGCACATAAATATGTTTGTTGCTCCTCTGCTGAGTTGTAGCAGGTGTACGAGGCCGCGCAGGTCAGGTTCTTGGCAGAGGAGAAACCGCTGGTGCGGCGCCTCATTTTGTGTTAAGCGTCGTTTGTTTTATTGATACCTGTGCAACTGCTGGGGAGCAGAGGTGTTTGCAAGCAGAGGAGAGGGGGAAATCTATCCTTTCAAGATGGTGAACACAATCATGGAAGCTGAGCAGCTGCTGAACTTAAAAGGTTGGTCCTATGCAGTCAGGGATGAGGGGAGCCGCCTAACAAGAGCTGGGACCCCCCAAATGGAGAACATCACAACAAATTGGAGGGGCGGGGGCACAGCACAACAAAGACTGAGCTTGCTCTTTGGGCACAGAATTCTGACTGGCGGCAGTCCAGCCCCAGGAACATTAGAATCTTGGGTTTCTCCGTTGATATCTATGGGGATCTGTGTCATCTGTGTCATCCATCCCTCGGAAAATTTTAAAATAGGTTTATGCTTCAAAAATGGTTTTTTTAAAAAAAGGACACGCAGACTGCCAAAAGCACAGATGAAGGGCAAGACTAACAGCTGAGCCAGGATCCAGTTCTCACCAGTATGCATGTTTTATCCACTTCAGTTGTGAAACTGGATGGAAGTCCAGAATTTGACGCAAGATCTGCTTTCCTGTTATGTCTTATTATGTCCAAAGACTGCGCCCTACTATGACACAGTCTCTGTTACAAATCTTGCACATTCTATTTCAGCCCTCATTTGGTTTCTAACTTTAAGGTTGAATAAACCAATTGAGGTAAGTCAATTATTACACTCGGATCCATCCACACTCCATTTAGCTTATGAAATTGAAATCCCTCTTCCTACAGCTAACTTGTCTTTGTTCCCCCCCCCCTCTAACTCAAAAGTGTACAAATACCGTAGCAGCATACATCCCCGCCCCCCGACTTTGATAACATGCTAATATGCATGCTTGTTTTATTCTTAGGTGGCAGCTGAGGTTTTCAGAATGTGTTCCAGGGAGCCCTAGAGTGGCTTGGATTGCAAGCTGACCAGGTGTTATTCAATGGGTCACAGAAACTGCCTTCGATGAAAGATGGTTCGGCCAACACAGCTGATCTCCTCCATGCATGAGAGTTCTGGATGCATTCTGGGCACACTCTCTTAAAACCCAGCAGTAATAGTGCAGCCCAGGGGGTCTTCCTTGTACTCTGTGTGAAATTACAGCAATTGCTGTAAAACTTTCCATAGAATGCTTTGCAATATGTAAGGATTTCTAAATACCCATCATGCAGTCGGAAGCAGTGTCTGGGCGGAAAATGCTGAAATGTCCTGGATGTATGGCAACCCATGTCTGATGCCTAGATTTTTTCCAAATATCCTTAAAAATAGTTCAAATTTGTTTAATATTTTGTAAACAGCAGCAGCAACAACAACAAGACAGGACATTTTTGTCTGGATTTTCACTTTTTGAAATATGGCAACCCTAGTTTCCGGTTTCACATCCAGCTTCATAAACAGAGTTAGATTCTCAGTTTGGATATGATGGTAGAGACTGTAGCTTAACAAACCCAGGGTTTCTTGTCGTTTGGCTATATGATTTATGTAGAGAGAACATGACTATGCAAAATTACTCTAATAGCTTTCAGTCATGTGTGCATGTATATCTAAGTATATAATGGCTGCAGTTAATTAATGAAATTAATCAGTTTGCATGGAAATTTATTTAAAAGGTGTCTTGGTTAATTGGGCAACACATTTTTTAAAGAAAAGTTAAATACAGTAAGTTACAAAAAAACAGTACATGGAAGGCATGCATAAAAGAATGCCTTCTTAGTTGATTCCTGGTGGGATATGGCAGCGAAAGCAGAGTGTCCTCCACACGTTGTTGGGCTTCAACTCCCAGCACAGCTACCCAGCATGGCTAGTGATCAGAGATTACGGCAAATGCAGCTCAGTCATATCTGTAGGTGACTAGAGGGGTGGTAGCTCTGGTGATGCGGGTGGTGCTGTGGTCTAAACCACTGAGCCTTGGGCTTGCCGATCAGAAGGTTGGTGGTTCGAATCCCCGCAATGGGGTGAGCTCCCGTTGCTCAGTCCCAGCTCCAACCAACCTAGCAGTTCGAAAGCACACCAAAAAGTGCAAGTAGATTAATAGGTACCACTCCGGCGGGAAGGTAAACAGCATTTCCGTGCGCTGCTCTGGTTTCAGTGTTCCATTGCACGAGAAGCGGCTTAGTCATGCTGGCCACATGACCTGGAAAAACTGTCTGCGGAGCGGACAAACGCCGGCTCCCTTGGCCTGTAAAGCGAGATGAGCGCCGCAACCCCAGAGTCATATGCGACTGGCCTTAACTGTCAGGCGTCCCTTTACCTTTACCTTTTATCTCTGGTGAGGGACATGGGTAGTTTCTCCATTTCTGGCCCATTTCTGCACTCAGTCATCACCAGTGGCTCTTAGAAGCTGTCAGCATGTGACAGCGGCCACACTCCAAGAAACATCTTCAGCTGGCTGGCTAAACCTTGGTGACTTCCCCTGCATGTGAAGACAGGCCCCAGCAGATTGAGCGGAAGAGACCAATAGTGGGCCCAATGGCCCACTGTACCTGCTGCAGAGAGATGT
Organism: Zootoca vivipara; assembly: GCF_963506605.1. Classification (NCBI taxonomy): domain Eukaryota; kingdom Metazoa; phylum Chordata; class Lepidosauria; order Squamata; family Lacertidae; genus Zootoca; species Zootoca vivipara. The sequence continues at coordinate 14,773,837 of NC_083291.1, forward strand.
GAGAGCCAAATTGGGTTCAACCAACCAGGAAGGTAGCCTATCCAGGAGAAGAATAACTCTGATCCTTGTGGGATATCTTCAGGAGGAGAAAAGGCTAAGGAGTACACCTGACACAAATCTGGAGTGGAGTCCCCTAAGACGGTTGGATGATACCTTCCAGCAACTCCTGCAGTGCCACATGTATTGCTCTGCTTTCCTTTGGACCACATGAGTGAGGCCAAGAGGGGTCTTGTTATCCGGGCACTGGCAAACCACGCTACGCCGCTGGAACAATTTTGCTCAGTTCTCATTTAACTGCCGTTAAGAGTGCTTACTTGGGCAGGGGGAAATATTTTGCACGCATAATATTTATGTCCTTTTTGCTTGCTCATTTGCAAATATTTGTTTGTGGTCTGTGGCCGTTCAGGTCAGCAGCGAAGGACACAATACTGAGCAAGAAAAGAGAGTGTAGATTCATCTTCAAAAATAAAAATGTGTAGAAAGTGGAACACATTTGTCATGGCTTCCTCTTCAATACACTGTAGCAGTAGACACGTTTCCTTGACGCATACACGCAACTACCATCTGTGCATATTCCCTCAAAGAGTACAGAAAAGATGGAAGGCTGCAATTAGATTTTTTTTAATAAAAAAAAAAAGCTCAGTTTTATGTAGAACATGCCAATACAGCATGCCAAAGAGGAGTTTTTCCTCCCTCCTATCTTCCCGTACACTCACTGTAGCTTAAAAGATTTCCCATCATTTAATGTCACACTGTTCTGCGCTTCCATTTCTCTGGAACCACGATAACCAGCTTTAACCAAAGGGCAAGAGGAGATATCACCTAGAGATGCACTTTTATTGGCTCTGTGATCTGATGGATATCGGTGTCTTCCGTCAAAGGATTTATTAACATTTTGTTAACTGAGATAGCATTGTGGAAGCGATGAGTCCCTGTTAGGATATTCTCATGAGAGAAGAGTCAATTACATAGGCTCCAGATCTAATCTGGCATTGAACCAGACATATTTTTTTTCTTTTTGCTATAATGCATTCCATAATGGAAACGTTTGGCATATCAGGGGGAGTGTAGTTAAAAGCAGGAGTGGGCACAGCCAAAGAATACTGCAGCAGGATCATACCCCCACAGTTTCTGACAACCTCACAGCTCCCTGCACTTTCACACTACTGTGTGAGACTGTTAAAACGGCCAAAATGTGAAGAACTATTCACAAAAGGATTGGAAAAACAAAAATAATTTCCTGACAGGTCAACTGTAATTTTCATTGTTCCAGTCCGGGAAGAAGAGACCTCTAACGGTCCTTCCTTCATATTTTCTTTCTTTTTAAAATTCATATTTTTTATTCATTTAAAAGCATTTATAAACTACTTAATATTTTTTAAATCTCTAAGCACCGCACTTAAAAAAAAATCATTAAAAATACAGCCCAAAATCCAGAAAAGCAGCGATATAAAAGCAGATAAAACAGGAATAAGGGGATTCAAACACTTAAAACAGGCTCCATTCTTAAGGGTCAGGGAAAGCCTGGGTAAAATGATACATCTTTAAAAGACATCTTTAGAAGGAACCAGTTGGTTTTTTTAAAAGACCATTGTTCATTGCCTTTCTCTCAAGAACATTCAGAGCAGTGTACAATCTTCAGTTCTCAGAACTGTTTTTGAAAAGTTAACACTACTAACAACACAGTTCTGTATATTGACACAGTTCTGTATATTGCCTCACACAGCAAATTCAGAGCCATTTCACCCACTATGCAGTGGCAAACAACACTTGATTGTTTGCATGCAAGGTGTGCACTTGTGTGTCAAGGTCTCCAGACATCCCCCCTAAATAACTCATACCACACACGGAATTTTAGTTTGGTTTTTGGCATTATTTTGGCCACAACTTTATTTAAATACAATTAAATGTGAGTGTTGGCTTAGGCATTGGTTAAACCATCTGTCCCCCACCTAGGACAGATTTGCTCCGACTTCCCTAGCCGTCTAGGGAAGTCAAGTAAACACCCCATGGGAGAGGAGGTAGCTGTGTCCAGGCACTCTCCCCTCAACCAGAAATGTTCCCCGAGGCTCATGCTCTATAATGGTCCAAGCACCACCCGTTGCAGGGGTGTATGGACTAGAGCCCCGGAGCCCCAGGATTCCTTTAACAGAATACTTCTATGAGCAGCAGCATATTTATGAAGGGTAGGCACCTCCATACCATACCCCTCCACCAACCAGAATTATTAACCAAATGCCTAAGAAGTTGTGACGATTTGCTAAGCAGTAGGCAAAAACCAATGGCAAGAGCCAATCAACCAAATGGCAAAATTCCTACTTGGCCCCTGCAAAGTAGGTGACCCCATGGAAGGCAAAGCAATGTCAGGCTAAAACCATTAGGAAAAGCGGTGGACGGGAGGGAGATCCGAAGCACTTTGCAAAAGTGAAACCATATTGCTGCACGCCAAGGTTATATGGACCCTTCCTGTCAATCAAAAGTTGATACACTTTTTCCCCAGCAACCTGGAAAGGCCCAATCGCTCACACTCTCTCTCCACCTACACCACCCCCAACTTGGGAGATGTCTTATAACCCTTCCGCAACACTCGCTCTCTCTGATTGGAGAATGCGCTTTTTAAAACAATGTATGAATCAGCACATTATGGGGAATATTAAAATTAGAACAGCCACACAGTTGCCCCAAACCACGGGTAGGCAAACTAGGGGCCGGATCCGGCCCAATCACCTTCTAAATCCAGCCCACGGACGGTCCGGGAATCAGCATGTTTTTACATTAGTAGAATGTGCGCTTTTATTTAAAATGCATTTCTGGGTTATTTGTGGGGCATAGGAATTCGTTCATTTTCCCCCCTTCAAAATATAGTCCGGCCCCCCACAAGGTCTGAGGGACAGTGGACCGGCCCCTGCTGAAAAAGTTTGCTGACCCCTGCCCCAAACCCATGGAAATGGCTACTGATCATGCCTGGAAGGGGGAAAAAACACACTCTCCAACCTCTGCATGTCTGTGTGTCTGAGAAGGCGTGATGTGAAAACAGCAGGTTTAAATATGCATGTCATGCCATAATATATCATTTGAAAGGAACCTCAAAGGTCATCTAGTCCAGGGACCAAATGTGGCCCTCCCAGATTCATGACCTGGCCCTTGGGACTCTCCTCAGGCCACACCTCTCACTGTCCCAGCTTTTTGCTTGTGTCCCTGAACCCCGAGAATGTCTCGCTCGCCTGAATGGAGGATAGATGTTGGGGGTGTGAGAGCATAGTGGGAAACTAGCCTATTGTACAAAGGTAAAAACTTTACATTTGTTGTTCAGCTCACTTTTGCCTCTGGTTCTTGCATGTGACCCCTGGAAAGCTGCCCAGTAGGGCATGCCTAATTTGGGCTGGGTGGCCCACTTCTGAACTATTCCAACTCCTACTCCTTGCAGATGCAGGAAATGTACTATAGCACCCCTTAGAAATGGCAATCCAGCATCGTCCTTTGCTGAAAGATCTCTAGGAGAAAGTCTGCCACATTCTGGCTGTTCCACTGTCAAGCAGCATCTTGGAATATCCCCTTTCTTGCAGTTTCAACCCTTCCATTTGTGTCCTACCCACAGAAAACAATCTTTGGCTCATCATCTGTGTGACAGCCCTTCAAATATTGGAAGCTGGCTATCATATCACCTCTTAATTGTCTGTTCCATACTCTGGGGCAGAGCTGTCAAAGATAAGGCCTGGGGTTCTATCACACACTTTTGGTGTTCCCAGTGCAGCCCGTGGCACCCCTATATATTATTGATCTGCCATCAGGGCTAGAAAGCCAGTGGGGCAAAGGATATGAATGGCTGACAGCAGCATCACCACTCTTGTCAAATTAACAAGACAGGTGTCAAAGACTATCTATAGTGGAGTGTATGGAAAGCAAAGCAGAATTTCAATCTGCCTGTCTTTACAGCCAGGGTGTGAAATGGGTGTTGTTGAAGGAGACTCAAACCCTCTTCAGGAGATTCAAATTCTTTCCCCATATTAATGGATTCCCAACTCAACAGAATTTTGTATCTACGGAAGCTCCTTACTTCAGAACTCTGGAAAATAAGGGTACAGTCGAGGTACAGAAGACAGGGTCCTGGTATTTAGGCCATGCCAGGTCAACCCAACACAGAGGCTTTTCTGTGCCTTCACAGTGCTCAGCAGTCTGAGCAGACATGCCTCTAAGAAGTTTGGCCATCAGTTTGGTAGGTGGTTTTTGACAAGCCTCACGTAAGCCAGCAGCGAAGGAAGCCTCTCGGGCACCTGGGGCAGCATGCCCAGGGGCAGGGCGAACTGCCCATAGTGGCAGGGTGAACCATGGGTGGGGCTAACTGCCCACAGGGGCAGGGCATGTGGCACCCATAGGGATGGGGCGAATGGTGCCCTTAGGGAGGGACTGGGTGTGTGGCACCCAGAGGGAGGGACGGGATGGGGCACGCAGCACCCATAGGGGTAGGGCACACTCAGATGGGGGGGAGGCAGCGGGCGGACAGCATGGAGCCTGCGGGCACCCGAGATGCGTGGCTTGGGCGCACTGCAGGCCCCGCGGTGAGTGCCTCCTGCCATTTTGTCACCCTCCTCAGTGGAGACACCCAGGGCAGCCGCACCTACCGCACCCCCCCTGCTACGCCCCTGACATAAGGTCCCATGGGAAATACAGAGTTAATAATACAGTCCACATTGCCTTACCTTAGAATGGATGGCTGTAGTACTCTGAATATTTGAAACATACTAAATGCCAGTATTCCATTGTCATAATCATGCGGGGGACACCAGACTCAGCCCCAGGTTAGATTACAACATATAATAGTCCAGTCTGCGGAATTGTGGAAAATGCAACAGAAATTGCTGTGCAATTGACTGATTTCTCCAACACACACACACACACACACACACACACACACACACACACACACAAATCCAATTGGAGAAACAAGAGACAACAGTGATCTGCTCCAAGTCCCCTCCTGCAGCACACACTTTGTCACACCAGCAAGTGAAAAGAGACTACCTTTCCCCTTCCTGGGTCCATGTTGCTTGAGGTACATCATGTACCTAACTCTATTATGGTAGAGTGGTCCAACTCCTTCAGCCTTGCATGATGTGACAACCCTTTGTGCCTCCTCAGTAATGCAGACACAAGGATGCCAACTGCATGTCATAATATTGCCTGTTGGTTATAGTCACATCACAGAAGCAAGCTGCAAAAATGGATCTCCGAAGCTAGTGGATGAGTATGATAGTCCATTGATATTGACCATGATGATCTAGGGCAGGCATCCTCAAACTTCGGCCCTCCAGATGTTTTGGACTACAATTCCCATCTGCCCTGACCACTGGTCCTGTTAGCTAGGGATCATGGGAGTTGTAGGCCAAAACATCTGGAGGGCCGCAGTTTGGGGATGCCTGATCTAGGGGATAACATCAAGTTAAGGATCACAGTAAGCGTAGCATAGAGGCCATAGCTCAGTGACAGAGTACATTTTTTTGTATGCAAACAGTCCAAGGTTTACTGTGCATTGCTCTCCTTTTTAAAGACTGCATAAAGTCAGGCTAGGAAATACCTCTTCTTGAGATGTTAGAGAGCAGTTGCCAGTTGAAGTGGACAATAGTGGGATAGTAGATAGACTATTGTCTGATTTGGTAGAAAACAACTTCTGATGTTCATTTGTTCAGCAATGAGTTTCCTTGCATAATGTGAACATTCCACATTATCTCATTCTTAAAGCCAAGTATCTCATTTCATACTTGGCTTTTAGAATTTGCAGAGTTGAATGGACCTTTTGGTGCCTCTTCTCTGTCAGCTGGGATTTTGCTCACACATGAATGAGCAGGGGGAACTAAACACCACAATTCTGATTAGTGAACGACCGCGGAAGGAGATAGTTAATGGATAAATGCTTCATACTTAGCAGGTTGATTAACCTGCTCATCAATGACTGCATGCTAAGCCAAGCACTCTGCACATCATGCAGTGCAGTGTGTGTGTGCGCACACACTTTAATTAGGTACACCTTAAGGTTAAAACAATGCAGCTTACACAGCAAGGAAACAATTTCCTTTTAAGACAAACCCATTCAACACATTCCTTCCTATGCTAAATGTGGCTGCTGCACAATCTTGTCTTTTATAAAAAACATTCTCTCTACATCTCTAGGAATTGCTCAGGGAGGATAAATGAACATACAGAAAAGCTTTTGTACCAAGGCTGACAAAATGCTTGACCTTTCCTACGAATCAAGCTAACAGTCAAAGACAAGTTGTAGAAGGGTGATGAGTACAGGAATCTAATTTGCCTTTCACCGGAGTCCACAGTCCTACCTGAGCCAATGGCATACAGGACATAAGAAAAGCACTGCAGGGTCAGAACCTAAAGCCAATCTTGTCTAGGGCTGCCATATGTCTGGATTCTCCTGGACATTACTGGGATTTCAAAGGTGTCGGGGGGGGGGGAGAGATTTCTGAAAGACGGTGCTTTATCCTGGATCTTAGGTAAGTCAATCGAAAAATTGCGTTTCCTTAAAAAAAAAGTCAGCAACTTTTGGAGTTTTCCTAAAACTTCCTGGGTTTTACTTTTTGAAATATGGCAACCCAAAAAGCTTACCCCACAAGGGCAATAGCTCTCTTCCACTGATAAACTATGGAATTGACTCCCTCAAGGTGTAGAGCAGTATTTCCAAAACTTGGGTCTCCAGCTGTTTCTGGACTACAACTCCCACCATTCCTAGCCAGCAAGATCAGTGGCCAGGGATGGTGGGAATTGTAGTCCAAAAACAGCTGGAGACCCAAGTTGCAAAAAACAGGTGTAGCAGTAGCCACCAACTTGATGGCACTGAAATGTGTGGGATGATGGGAAGTCATATAAATTGTCCAAATCAGAATGAATGGTGAACATTATCATATAGTCACCCCATAAACAAATTGGAGTGAACGCTTGATTAAAAAAAAAAACCCGTGTAACTTAACTTCCATGAAAGCAAATCAGGATGAATGCTCGATAAACCTGTTGTCTGGAGGAGCTCTTAATTGCCACACTAATAGAAAATGCAAAGGCTCTTGTCTCTCCTGGCAGCTAATTCCTGGCAGATGGAGCCCACAAGTTTGCCATGGCTCAGAGTTCCCTCATAAAGCAGCAGCTTTTGTTTCGGGTTGGCACCTTATCACACTGGTTACTTGCCTGGCATGTGGAAGAGCTGCACAAACTCAATTGTTCATTGTGTCAAACTGCACAGTGCAGAACGGACACATAATGAGGAAGGACTGGGTGAACACGAAAGAATGATCACACAAGCTGCCATCGTTTCAGAAATGAATATGCAGATTATTATTATTATTTTCCCCCTGCCATAGAAGTATATTTTGCCCTGCATTGCAAACATGCAGTCCTCTACTCCAGGGTTGGGGAACCTCAGGCCCAGGGTCAGAATGTGCCCACCCCCAGCTTCTTTGTTTGGCCCTTGGGACTATCTTCAAGCTACACACAATTCACTTACCCTACTTTGCACCCCAAGTGTTTTTTGCCTGACTCGAATGTGCCCTTAAACTCTTATAATGGCTTTTGCCTGGGTGGAGGAGACAGGATTGTGTGAATGTGTGAAACTAGCCTACCGTAGAAAGGCAGAAGTTATATGTTACTCTATCCTCTCTTCCTTCTTGCCCTGCTCACCACTGGCAAGTGATCCTCGAAAGCTTGCCCAGAAGGGAGGGCTGCAGTTTGGGGATGCCTGCTCTAAATGCAAGGGTGGCATTCAACTAAAGCTGTGTGCACACTGCACCTTTAAAGCAAGTTCAAAGCACCATCTTTCCCTCAAAGAATTCTGGGTACTGTAGTTTACCCCCCACAGATTCCCAGCAACCCTTATCAAACTACAGTACCCAGAATTCTTTGGGGGTGCTTTAAAGGCATAGTGTGTATGCTGCCTATGTTTTAGTATTAAATTAAATTAAATTAAGACTAAGTAGGTGGCACTGTGGTCTAAACCACAGAGGCTAGGTCAGCAGTTCGAATCCCCACGACGGGGTGAGCTCCCATTCCTTGGTCCCAGCTCCTGCCAACCTAGCAGTTCGAAAGCACATCAAAGTGCAAGTACAGATAAATAGGTACCACTCCGGCAGGAAGGTAAACAGCGTTTCCGTGCGCTGCTCTGGTATCGGGCTTAGTCATGCTGGCCACATGACCTGGAAGTTGTCTGTGGACAAACGCCGGCTCCCTCGGCCAGTAAAGCGAAATGAGCACTGCAACCCCCGAGTCGTCCGCGACTGGACCTAATGGTCAGGGGTCCCTTTACTTTTTAAGTGCAGCAATTTCAATAGGTCTATTCTGAGTAAAACTTAGTTGAATACCACCCAGTGGAGCTTCTCCCCCTTTCCTTTCAAGATGTAAAGTCAAGGCACTGGAGGAATGCACTGGTCCAAGCCTCACTTTCGAGCGATTAAAAATCTAGTAGCATTGTACATGTGCGCCAACAGAGGCAATCCCTAGGTTTCCTGCCATTTTGAGTACAGAGGGGCCCAACGTTGGCAGTTATGTCTCTGTTGCAGTGTTGTGGGTTGACACATTCGTCAGGAAAATGCAAAGCGAGTGGGGGCAAAATTAGTTCCAAAATAGCTCTGACGTCTTTCTCTAGCTCCTCACAGGCAGCAAGGCTGGAAGGCATGCAGTAAAAATAAGTCAGTGAGAGAGAGAGAAGAGAGCTGCATTTGCATAACCTAGAATACAAACTTCTGTTGCCTGATGATCTGTGTCACCATAGCAATTAAACATTAGGCCCCTTCTTCAAGCCAAAGAGGTTTTATTAGCTTATCTATAGGGAGCCCAAGGTTCAGAATTAGAGGTGGATGGGGACAAAGGCCTGGCCAATGCAAACGCTTCAGACTGCCTTCCAACGACAGGGGCTGATGTTGCGCATTCCTATTGCAGTGTGTGTGATTGTGGTTATAAGGCCTAGAGTCATACAGTCGCAAGATGCTGCCGTATACCTAGCCCTTGATAAATGCTCAGTATCTACAGTGAAAGGATTTCAGGACAAGAATCTTTCTCAGCCCTACCTGGAAATGAAAGAGGTTGACCTTCTGGGTGCAAAAGATGTGATCTATCACTGAGTTATTGTCCTTCTCCAAAAAGAATAGTTCCCAGTCTGTGACTAAGGACTGCCTACTTCAACAGACATTCCCGGATTTACAGAAGCCATCCTGATTGGACCCCAGAAAGTCCTGCTTTTCCTTGGGGTGTCCCTAGTTTCATGAGAAAAATGTTGGAGGGTATGGAGTTATGTGACACACACACACACCAAGCCAAGGAGGTAGTAGACATCTGAAGGCAGCCCTGTATGGGGAAGTTCTTAATGTTTAATGTTTTATTATGTTTTTATATGTGTTGGAAGCCGCCCAGAGTGGCTGGGGTAACCCAGTCAGATGGGTGGGAAACTAACTATTATTGAATAGGACATTCCTATTTTCTCTGGAGAAATGTTGGAGGGTATGTTTTGAGCCTTAGGATTCCTATTGGTTCAGACTGCAAAGCCCTGTGCAGGTGATTCGTTGCAAGGTGAAGTGTAGGTGGGTTCCCACGAGGCAAGCGATAGTGATAACAGCAAGAACCTTTATTGAACTACGTAACTGGGAAACGGGCAAAGCAACTGCTTAAATACATTTGTGAAAGCCTGGACAACTCCCACTCCCAACAATGATTGGCTGTCTAAACTTCCAAGCTGCGAATCACGACTCAGAGTTCAAGGGCCAATGGAAGAGGCCCAAATCCTGGAATGTTCTGTGATTGGACATCATGTATCGAATCAGAACACAGGATCTCAGAATCCTTAGTCCAGACTCAAGCTCAGGCAAACACAGACCACTGAATACATAACACAAGGACAATCAATATTATGACCACCCCTGACCTCCACACATTGATTGGCTGTTCTGCACAGCCCTGGAGAAAACGGGTTGCACACATATACTGTATAGGTGTGGTTTATGTACAGGGGAGCCCATCTGCACATCAGGAGCATGGCCAGCCTGCCTTATCTTTTGACACGTTGATGAATTCCACATTTAGCCATTGGCCCAAAGGTCTGAGAATCTGCCATAGCTCCGATAACATCCATATTGTCTCCCTCCTCCCTGAAAAATCAGCATTATGCCTCACTGAAGACATACCTTGATAAGCCGCTGTAAATCAACACTGTCACAAGAAAGGAAACAGCTGCAGTTGCTGAGAGCAAAACACTTCTCAGAGGTTCAATGCGCGCTCTTCATTTGTCACCGGGACTTAAGTCAATACTTATTGTTTTCACCCATCTCTGATAGTTTAGCACTGTCACTGTTGTCAATTTCGTTTTCTTTAGAGCTCTTGGCAAAGTATTTCTCACAGATACACATATCAATATTTCTCTGTTTAGAATTTATGCTTCCTGCACCGTCTTCCTTGCTTGACACCCGAAGGCATATAAAAATCCTCCAACAATACTTAATAAGGCATGGCAACGATGAATTTACATCAACCAACAGCAGCACGCAAAAGATCTCTTAATCACTTCTAAGGAAAGATGAACAAAAAACAAGGGACGTTGAATAAATAAATGAAGGGATCAAGGAGAGAATAATAATAATAATAAATAACTAGCAGAGTATTGTGGCTAACAAGAGTTCTGTGAACCACAAAATCCCTGGGCTCAAATCTTACCTCACCCATAAACTTAAAAAGGTAAAGGTAAAGGAACCCCTGACCATTAGGTCCAGTCATGACCGACTCTGGGGTTGCGGAGCTCATCTCGCGTTATTGGACAAGGGAGCCGGCATACAGCTTCCAGGTCATGTGACCAGCATGACAAAGCCGCTTCTGGCGAACCAGAGCAACACACGGAAACGTCGTTTACCTTCCCGCTGTAGCGATACCTATATATCTACTTGCACTTTTGACATGCTTTCAAACTGCTAGGTGGGCAGGAGCAGGGACCGAGCAGCGGGAGCTCACCCCGTCGCGGGGATTCAAACCGCCAACCTTCTGATCGCCAAGCCCTAGGCTCTGTGGTTTAACCCACAGCGCCACCCTTATCCCTTCACCCATAAACTTACTAAATAGCATTAAGCAAACCACTATCCCTCAACCTCAGCCCCTGTCTTTTAAATAGCCTTAATTCTACTAACCTCCTTTAAAAGTTGCTTAAGGAGCATTTAATTAATTTCTATACCACTCTTCAGTAAGCATTGCTAGAGAAGTTCATGTAGAATAATTGTAGAGTTGGAAAGAACCCCCAAGTCCATCTCCCTGCAATGCAGGAATCCTGCTTACCTCTGCCTGGGTTGGCTTGAACCACCAACCTTCTGGTTAACAACAGCATAAAATAAAGATAAACCAATGCATGAAGTTCACTGGGCTCTCTCTTAAAGTCGCCTGCAATTGGTTGCACTTGCATGATTACTCCAGCCATGCAAGAGTATGGGCCTCTCAGCTACTGAAATGTTTAAAAGGCTCCTCCCAGGATTAGGGATCAGTGCAATAATGGATATATATGTAATTTCCTTGTAGGGTGTGTAGGTTTATCAAGCTATGAGCATAGCTGGAAGCCTGGAGGATAAATTGACAAGCAAAGTTACTTCTACCTGAACAGACCTTCTCATCCTTTGCTGGTCTTTCCACACTGAATCACAGAATCTTAGAGCTGGAAGGGACCACTTGGGTCATCTAGTCCAACCCCCTTCTGCCAAGTACTTTAGATTTAACAATATCCTTTCATGGAGGCGATGGGTAGAATCAGCTGGGTTTTAATTTCTTTAAAAAAGCAAAATAAAATAAATTTGTGTGGCTACTGACCATGCTGAGTCCCCATTTGGCTGGAGGTTTTTTGGAGGAGGGTATTGGGTTGTGTTTGTTTTGTTTTGTTTTTTGAGACTTAATGCTGATACCTCTCTCTTGTTCCTCAGCAGCCTTGCTTGGGCTAAATCAATCCTGTTGTCACTCACCACCTCAATTGACTGTTAAAAAGGAGAGATGACTGGAGTTACTCAGAATCCAGCCCTCTGTTAATAACCACCTAACTCACAATCGGTGAGTTGCGGCATGCTCCATAATTTGCGGCACTATATATAAAGTCATTATTATAATAATGTTCTCTCTAGCTAAACTGAAGTAAGACACTCTTGTATTAGAGGCAGAGAGATCCTCCAGGAGATGCTTGCGAATAGATTTCAGGCAGGAGCACAACATCTGAGCGTGTCTCTGTATCATAATAATGTTTTATAATCCAATTTCAAGAGAATAGTTCTGCTTAGAATGGTGACACGTTGGCACAATGCTAAATCCAACTGATTTTTTTTACCCTCCCCCCCCTCACAGCTGTTGCCATGGAAACATCTTTGGCTGAGAAATTGGGAAAACCCAGCTGTAGGCTGAGCCGCAGCACACAATCAATAACAGGAAAAATAAATCAGAAAATTAAGCTGGTAGATCCTTAGCAAGTAAATGACCCCCTCCGAAGTGCCCCTTCATCTGCACCAAAAAAATAGGGAAATGTGCTGGTGCAAGAGAGATTCATCTTTTTCCCTCCAAATGTAAGTGCTAGATCTGTCAGAGGAATAATTATATTAAAGGGAGTCTAGATTAAAGTCCTACATTTGCTACGTTGTGTTTTACCAACACACATGTGCACATGCCAATCATGCTCTACAACAGGCACCCCCAAACTTCGGTCCTCCAGATGTTTTGGACTACAATTCCCATCTGCCCTGAACACTGGTCCTGTTAGCTAGGGATCATGGGAGTTGTAAGCCAAAACATCTAGAGGGCCGCAGTTTGGGGATGCCTGCTCTACAACTTGGGTCTCCAGCTGTTTTCAGACTGCAATTCCCATCATCCTTAACCACTGGTACTGGTAGCTAGGGATGATGGGAGTTGTAGTCCAAAAACAGCTGGAGACCCAAGTTTAGGAAACATTGATATTCCTTGGAGGTATTTAAGCAGAGGTTGGATGGCCATCTGTCATGGATGCTTTAGCTGAGATTGGGCATTGGACTAGATGGCCCTTCCAATTCTAGGAAGAGGAGGAAGAGGAGGAGAAGGAGAAGGAGGTAGACCATGCACCTTGAGCTCATTGAAGGGAAGGTGGGAAATAAATAGAAGTGATAAATAGTAATAAATACGGAACAATGTGGATGTTACTCTTACTTGCCACATTCCCTGTTTCACAGCATCACCTGTTAGCAGTGTAGCTACGCACAATGCAAATGTGTACCGTGTCCTGCATTCTTATTTGCTTTTCAATTCAAGTTCTCTGCGACATGGCCAGGCCCCATTTACATAACGGCTGTGGAAAGAGCATTTGTCCAAATTAATTATGTTTGCTTTCAGTCAGGAGAAGACACCGGCAGAGGAGTTCCTCCTTGTAAAATGTTTATCACTCAACCTTCAGCCATAACCTTGAGCATGGATTTGATTTAGATTACAGGCTGCCTTTCATCGAGTGTCATAAACAGACCACAGCCACAAGCCTATGCACTCACTTATTCTGGAACAAGGGCTGTTGAACTCAGCAGGTCTTACTTACAAATAGACAGGCATTTGACCAAGCTGTTTGATCCTAAGGAAACCTGCTTCACCCAACTTGCCCTCCTTGATTCCCCATTTTTGCTTCCCCCTCCACCGAGCATTTCCTGTCAGAAGAAGGCCAAGTGCCACCATCGTGTCACCAATGAGACACAGCACACATGGCCTCCACCATCCTACCGGTAAGATAAGCCCCTAATACCGATTTTATTTTATTATATTATTTGGTCGATTTACAAAAAGAAAAACATACACCAATAAATAAAATTTAGAAAGGGGCAAGTTTAGACGCAGATTCACAAAGTTGTGGTTGTTGTTTTTTTTTAAAAAAAATCAAGGCTCCTTCAGTTCATTAATTTCTTTTCTTTTCCCCTTCCAAATCTCCAATGGATACCTGTGCTTAATTCACTTTAGAAAAGCAATCTTGTTGCGGTCATATGTGTGACTGGATCAAGGTATTTGTGTATGCTGTTTTTACCCATGCAAAGGTACACTTGTGTGCACTGATAAAAACACTCCAAAAGAACAAATTGCATGTGATTAAGGTCGTATTAAGAGCCTTTCATGTGGTGGCAGGTGCCAATTGGTAAAACACTGCACAAAAGTAGTCATATGGTGCAGTCATACATTTTCACAATAGATCAGGATAGCTTTTTTGCAGTGTTTGGTCAATACACACAAGCATACATTGGTAATGTAGTGGAATGAAAAGATGCAGATGAGAAAACTATGATCCAGTTCTGAAATCAGTTGGAGAAATTGTCCTCTTGGACCAGAATTCAAGAAGATGCAAAGCAAACAGAGTGAGTCAGAAAAAAACAAGGGAATGAAACAGTGGGAATTCTCTCATCCTAGATCTTAACAGCATAGAGGTATTAGGGAATTCACGGCTATGTCAATTACATTCTCCAGATGATTAAGAATCCCATTTTAATTAAAAACAAATAAATAAACAGCAAACTTCCTGCAGTGATATGTCATCCTAACAGCTAAATTCTAAATGGCAGCCCCAAAGGGGCTTCTGGGAAGCAGGTAAGGGGCTTTTTCCACCCTTCGTACCTCCCGCTTGCTTTGATCTACCATGCCCTCCCAGTCCTGACTTTTCTAGAGTGCAAGGAATTAAGGTTTTGATTTTTAAATAAAATAATGATAATAAGAAAATCTGCCTCCAACTTCAAGTGATGAAGCAACTTGAATTGAATCACTGAATTAACAGTAACTATATAAGCACAGACACTTTTATGCCGCCCTTGCTAATTGCACAGATTTCTATTTAATTATGCACTTAATCGCTGCCTGCAAGAGGTGAGAATCAGTCAGCGCCTGTCTCTCATCAGCTCCTTTGACATGCTTGGCTATTGTTCTTGCATTATCTGCTTTACTTTAAAGTACATCCCATTTGTAGAAATGAGGCGATTTATATGAAAAGGCAATGGATTCCCCCCCTCCCCCATAAGAAGTGCATTGACTCAGTGGCGGAGGAACCCTCTCCGGCACCCGGGGCAGTGCAGCCCGTATGGACTGCACGTCACCCCTCCCAGAGTGGCACCTGGGATGGCCAGCGCCCTCTGCCCCCCTTCCTATGCCTGTGTTGACTGCAGATGAGGTGCAGTGTTCTTAGTGAGTGGCTTTTGCAGCACTCGGACATATTTGAACAATGACCATTCAGAGTCCAGATAATCAGATCCTCTTCAAGGAGGGTACGCAATACGCATTGCGCTCAGGCCCTCAGGCATCTCCCACCACCTGGTGTGAGCAGTGCTATGCCCTTCTCCACTGATTGATCGCTTCACGGTCACTTGGTCCCTAAAGCCAATGGCTTGGCTCGGGGGGTCGCCGCAAAACATTATTTAATCCCTGCAGGATATTTGTGGGACCTCTTTGCCTTCGCACAGCGGATCACCTGCCCACCCACTCCCGTTCTCTGGTGTGTTGGCCTTGCTATGGACATTGTTAGTCGCCTGTTTTGCAAGGGCGGCCTGGTAGGAATTTTCCCATCTGGCAGATTGGCAGAGCCATTTGGTTTTCACCTACCGCATAGCAATCATCACAACTTTGTAAGGTTTGGCGGTTAGGCATTGGATCAGCAATGTGTCAGGAGGGGAGGTGCGGCCATCACCTGCCCCTCCAAGCTCAAGGGTATTCCATTAAAGGAATCCTGGGTGGGCCTGGGTCTTGCCCGAAACTCTGCAGTAGGGGCTAGGGCCATACCAGGACCCCACAGGGGCACTGGGGATGAGCTCGAGTCAGTCCGCATTGGCAGGGCTCCCTCTGGCAGTGTTCCAGCCTTTTTATCAGATTCCCCGCGATGCGGGTGGGAGTCTGGTATAGTTTGGATGATTCCAATGCCTAAGCTAATACCACTCACATTCTGTAGTCAATAAAGTTGTGGCCTAGATTTTGCCCAGTAACTTAAACTAAAATCCCGTGTCACTGTGTCTTCATTTTTGGGGGTGGTTGGGGGTCTCAAAGCACAACTTATGTTTGGTAAGACAAGCACAGCAACTGGCAGAAAGTAGCACATTTATATGGCGAGCAGAAACACGGTGCAGATATCCCTGGCTCATGACACACCAAGCTGAATCATTAAGACCACCAGCTACATATTGTAGCCTGCTAGGTGCTGGACTCCCTAGTTTTGCACCTCTAAGAAGGTGGGGATGAATTCCAGGAAGTTTCTCAAGCTTCTGTTAGACCATCACACCTGGCTGGTGGGGTCATGATGTCAGGAGTATGGGCAGGAGTCAGGCTCTGGGGCCTGTAGTGCTTTGCAGGACTGGGGCATGCCTCAGCTTGTGCTGGAGAAGCAAGGCGTGGCCACACAGGTGGAGACCTCAGCTTGTGCTGGAGAGGCAAGGAGTAGTCTCTCAGGTGAGACCACTTGTTATCTCACTGCACCTGGTGGCAGGAGCTGGGAGGGATAAAAGCTCAGCATTTTCCCTTCAGCTCTTTGCCACAGCAACGCTATCCCTGCCTGGTTGCATCTGGCCTCCTGCTCCTTGGACCCTTGCCTTGCTGACGCCTGAATCCTCGACCCTTGGACCTTCGCCTTGCTTCTTGTTCCTTGGACCTTCGCCTTGCTTCTTGTTCCTTGGACCCTCGCCTTGCCGACGCCTGGATCCTCGACCCTTGTTCCCTTGCTTTGCCTTCGCCTTGCTCCTCGACCCTTGGACCTTCGCCTTGCTTCTTGTTCCTTGAGTCTTCGCCTTGCTTCTTGTTCTTGGAGCTTTTGCCTTGCTTCTTGCTCCTTGGACCTTCGTCTCTGCCTTGCTCCTTGACCCTGCGACTGCCTGCTACTGGACCCTCAGCCCTGCACCTGTTCCTGCTTCTGCACCTCCATCTTGCCTCTGGTCCTGACGCCCGCCGACCAGACCGTGACACATGAGTTGCGCAAGCCTAACCTTGATAACTTGAACAGGAAGCATGAGGAAAGGTCATTTCCTCCATCTTGTGAGCCACTCTCTCCATTTGTCCCAGACACATTGAGGTGGAAAACCTAACCCCAAATCCTTGAAATTTCTCAGATGAAAATAAGAACATTCTACTCTACATCAGAAAGATTCTCCTGCATTTGGTCTCCCGCACGCATGTATCTCATATCTGCATATACATCGGTCACCTTGTGCCATTTTACAACCTCTCCGCCAGAACTACCTCACAGGATTGTTGTAGAGTAGAACTGTGTGAGGGAAGGGATCGTGTAAACACCAACAGATAAATGGAACGAAACAAAATTTTAGCTGTAGCTGCCTTGAGTCGCTGTCAGGGGAAAAGGCGGAAAATACGTATGCTGGAAACTGAGAAAATAATCAGGAACATAACAGACAGTGAATGCCATTGAACTAGATACCATCCACGCCCTGGTGCAGTTTCACACTTAAAAAGTGTTCTTTGCCCCTGGCCTACCTGGCAGCAAGTCAGTATGTCAAGTCCGAAGTCCAGGGATCAATCCACACAAGCAAAGTCCAAAGATCAGGAAAGGCAGTCCAGATAAATCCAGATAAGCCAAGTTTGAAGTCTAGCAGTCGGGATACAGTCCAGAGTCAAACCTAAAACACAGTCCCACGGAGGTCCAGGAGCATCAAAGCCAAGGTTCAGCAACATGGCAGTTGAGCAGACCCAGCGCCTCAGCTCTGCTTCCCTTTCGTACTTTGCATGCTGATTGCAGCATCTGGGCTTGATGAGACATGAGGCCCTCACCTGTCCTGAGCTTTGTCCAGCTGAGGAATCACACACCTTCTCCCAGAGCTAATGTGCCCCACCTGGCCAGCAATATGCAAACACACCAAGCCTTCTAATAATCCACCACATTTTCCATTGTGGCCTTTGGAACCAAAGACATGAGCTATGCCTCTTAGTTAGAAAGAGCATGTCCCAAGTTTGGTTTATTCATATGCTTAACCACTGAAATACAGGCAAGAAAATGTGGTCACATCAGCTGTTCATTTCTTGGAATGAGAATCATAGTTGGTTTTTAAAAGAGAGCAATTGGGGTGCAAATTTCAGAGAACTTGACTTTTGGCGGAATCTTACCTTCCAAGTCCCGGACTGCAGAATCCGGGACCGGCAGCCGTGTGACACTGGAAGTTGCGTCGATGTGACTTCCGGTGTCGCTTTGCCCTTCTATGGGCACCAAAAATGGCCGCCGCCGGCTTCAAAAGTAGCTTCTACGCATGTCAGGAAGTGCGCCGACGCAACTTCCGGTTTCGCCTGCCCATCTATGGGCACCAAAAATGGCCGCCGCCGACACCGGAAGTCGCATCTACGCACTTCCGGTCATGCGTAGATGCGACTTTTGAAGCCGCCGGCGGCCACTTTTTGTGCCCATAGAAGGG